>NW_024070212.1:35625715-36346597 GCF_014754425.2 Oryx dammah
CCATCTTTGCATGAAATGTTCCCTTGGTATCTCTAATTTTCTTGAAGAGATCTCTAGTCTTTCCCATTCTGTTCTTTTCCTCGATTTCTTTGCATTGATTGCTGAAGAAGGCTTTCTTATCTCTTCTTGCTATTCTTTGGAACTCTGCATTCAGATGCTTATATCCTTCCTTTTCTCCTTTGTTATATAGTCACTAGTAGTCTGTTAATGAAAGAAAAGAATGTTTAAAACTCAGAATGGCACCAGGCCCTTCACCCTTAAGATGCATTTTGGGATAATCTTGGCACCAAATGGTTTGTCCTGGGCCATAAAATGATTAATTTGAATCTTGAAGAAGGGCAGATCACCATACAAATAGTTTCATTTACATAGATTAGGGGAACAATATCTGAATATGACATACTGGTTTGGCAAGTAGGTTCTGAGCCAAGAGGTGAAACCAACTTGAAGACAGAGTTTGGGGTAAATGGATAGCACATTAGCATAGCTTAAGATAAACATTTCCATAAGAAAAAGGCATTGGTTATCTCTAGGTTTGAGAATAGTTAACTTCAGGTGAAACCAGGTGTCATTATGGCAACACAATATTTTAAGAGAAACCTCCTTTTAAATTTGTATAGAGAAGGAAAAAATATGGCTAGTTTGTTTCCTCCTGCCGCTTAAGAGAGATAAAAATGTCTGACACATGCAGGCTATTTCCTCCATTTGGAGACCCCTGGCCTTCCTGCCTGTTACCCTCTCAAATGTATGATTGTTGACTATTATGTGGATTTTTGGGTCATCTTACAAGCAAGGATAGTGCTAATGCAGGATGCTACAATTTTCTACCCATCCCTCTTTTTCTTGTTTTGTCTGTCTCTTTCACAGGATTCTGGAGAAGGAAATGGAATCTCACTTCAGTATTCTTGCCTGGAGAATCTCATGGACAGATGAGCCTGGTGGGCTATATTCCACTGGGTCACAAAGAGTTGGTCGGACATGACTAAGTGATCGTCACACTTCACGTTACAGGATTTAACATTTTTGAGATTCAAAATTTTAACTTATCTTGTTTACAAAAATTATATATCCTGCAAGGTCATAGGAACTTTAAAAATTAAACTAATGAATAAAACAGTCTAGATTAATGTTTCAAATATTGAATTTCTCATCTATTAAATTGCCATAGCAGTAGAATTCACTTGGTTGAATTGCAATAATACTTTATTTAATTAATAAGCAAATTTTATTGAATACCAACTATAACAGAAACTTTAGAACTGAATGGGAAACAATTTTGTCTTCAAAAACTCTGTAGTGTAGTGAAATAAAAAATGTAACATATCTAGGATGCAATGAGTAAAAAAAATATTAAAAAATAAAAAATATTAAAATATGTAACATACCTCAGGGATTTAGCAGATGTTAATATATGTTAGTTTCCTTTTCCCCATTCAAATGACTCCATCAACCTACACTGTTTATGGGGCTATTAACAAGATACAATTAACAAATTCGTTGGTGGTTATTATTTACTTATTCACATTTACTTAAGTTTGGTATTTAGCCTAAGCATAAGCCATCTGCCTATATTATACTAATACATGCTTGCATGTATAGAGGCCTAGAAGAAATGTGAGAGGTCATTTAATCTGGCTTTAGAAAGAATACCAGCCAGATTCTCAAACATGTGATCATACTCCTGAGGCTTTTCTTTTTTTTTTTCTCTCATAAATCACTTGATAAAATATATCATATCGACCTAAGTTAGAAATCTGGTCCCATCACTTCATGGGAAATAGATGGGGAAACAGTAGAAACAGTGTCAGACTTTATTTTGGGGGGCTCCAAAATCACTGCAGATGGTGACTGCAGCCATGAAAGTAAAAGACACTTACTCCTTGGAAGAAAAGTTATGACCAACCTAGATAGCATATTGAAAAGCAGAGACATTACTTTGCGAACAAAGGTCCGTCTAGTCAAGGCTGTGGTTTTTCCTGTGGTCATGTATGGATGTGAGAGCTGGACTGTGAAGAAAGCTGAGCGCTGAAGAATTGATGCGTTTGAACTGTGGTGTTGGAGAAGACTCTTGAGAGCCCCTTGGACTGCAGGGAGATCCAACCAGTCCATTCTGAAGGAGATCAGCCCTGGGATTTCTTTGGAAGGAATGATGCTAAAGCTGAAACTCCGGTACTGTGGCCACCTCATGCAAAGAGTTGACTCATTGGAAAAGACTCTGATGCTGGGAGGGATTGGGGGCAGGAGGAAAAGGGGACAACAGAGGATGAGATAGCTGGATGGCATCACTGACTTGATGGATGTGAGTTTGAGTGAACTCCGGGAGATGGTGATGAACAGGGAGGCCTGGCATCCTGTGATTCATGGGGTTGCAAAGAGTCGGACAAAGAGATACAACTGAGCGACTGAACTGAACTGAACTGAAGTTAGAAATGGGCTTCCTTTGTGGCTCAGCTGCTAAAGAACCTGCTTGCCAATGCAGGAGACCCAAGAGACGTGGGTTTGACCCCTGGGTTGGGAAGATTCCCTGGAGGAGTCAATAACAACCCACTCCATTATTCTTGCCTGGAGTATACCAAGGACAGAGGAGGCTGGTGGCATACCATATAGGGTCGCAAAGAGTCGAACACGACTGAAGCATCTTAGCACTCACTGTTATATCTCTAGCATAGTGTCAGGCTCCAAAATCCAGCTTCAATAGAGGGACCTCAGTTACTGGTGAAACTATTTGCAGGGCAGGAATAAAAACACAGATACAGAGAACAGACTTGTGGACACAGGATGGGGAAGGAGAGGGTGTGACAGATTGAGAGAGTACCATTGACAGTTATATATATACTACCATGTGTAAAATAGATAGCTAGTGGGAAGCTGCTGTATAGCACAGGGAACTCAGCTTGGTGCTCTGTGATGACCTAGGAGGTAGTGTGGAGGCTGGGTGGGAGGGAGATACAAGAGGGATAGATGTATACACATAGCTGATTCCCTGGTAGCTCAGCTGGTAAAGGATCAGTCCACAATGAGAGAGATCTGGGTTTGACCCCTGGGTCAGGAAGATTCCCTGGAGAAGGGAACAAGCTACCCACACCAGTATTCTTGGGCTTCCCTGGTGGCTCAGTTGGTAAAGAATCACCTGCAGTGTGGGAGACCTGGATTTGATCCCTGGGTTGGGAAGATTCCCTGGAGAAGAGAAGGGCTACCCATGTCAGTATTCTGGCGAATTCTATGGACTGTATACTCCAAGAGGTCGCAAAGAGTCCGACGCGATTGAGTGACTTTCACTTCAATTGAGAAATAACGCAAACCCAAAGTAGCCTTAAGGATGAATGCAAGGGAAAGGGTTGCTTTGAGATCAGGTAGAGAGAGGAGAAAGGAAACTAAGTGGCTGTTGAAATGTGATGACATAAAGGAAAGGCAAAAATCAAGAATGAAACTTTTATTTCCTAGGTAGGCACAAAAGTGATTACTAACACCGTTCACTGTGAGACTGAAACATGATAAAGACAAATTCAGAGAAAGGATGGAGAAAGGATGAGCTCACTCAGAGGAATCTATGTAGACTAAAAAGAAAGGAAACAAAAGTAATATTTTGATTTACGCCAGCATCTAAGAATGTCTAGCATATGAGCAGCCTCCGGCCTCAGAAACAAAACATTGGTTGAGGAGTGTTGAGGGAGCAGAAAGGCAAATCAAGAAAATGTGGTGTCTTGAAAGCCAAAGGAAGGGAAAGTTTCAAGACAGATTGTTTCCAGTATAACATAGCACTGATATATTACGAAAAGTGAGTCACTGAAACAGCTCATTCTAAAGTCACCGATAAATTTACAAATATTCAGTCCAATGGCCACCTGGCTACACAGATTACTCTCTGGGCAGGTTCTTACATTCATCCTTAAACTCCTTGTGACTATGGTGGTAGGTGCACATGAGAGCTGATATGAAAGGTGGTCCTTGGCAATTAATGGGTTAGGATGCCCTGTGTGATGTCACAAAGAGACCTTTGAGACTGGGGGTTTTATTGCTTTGTCCATTTGTTTTATCATTAAGAAGAAAAAGATGTTATAAGAACATGCACTCAGGTAATGCCTTAAATGCAGTCCTTTACAAAAGATGGTGGCAGCCTTTTCAGTTGCTCAGTTAGATTCTATGATGATCTTTAAGGGTGAATTGTTAGAAGCCTTTCCATGTGGATATTTTAAAAAGTGTAATTGTTTGCCTCATTATGAAAGGCAAAGTATTCATTTATTTTATGGTTTCATTTTTCTCTTTTTTCTTTTATCACACATTACAAGCCTAAAAAGAATAATCTTTGAGTGCCTTTTTTTAAAATTTCCTTTAGAAAAAGGTTCTTTTTTGTCTTTCATCATAGTCTTTTGACAGAAGGAAAAAATATCATTGATTTTTTTTTTTTCCTTAGCAAACATTTCTTTTAATGGAAACACTAATCTGGCATAGATTTTCTGCTTTCCTGTTTGCAATTATTTGTGTTAATGCAGGCACAAAAAACAAGCATGTATTTATTTTCTCATCCATTTTATTTCCATTGCACTTCAGTAATTCCAATCTAATATCAAATAAAGTATTCTCCTGGAAAATGACTTCTGAGATTATATTTTTTCTCCAGCATAAGTTTGGTCTATGCGGGAGATGATCAAAAGATACTTAACTTCCTTGTTTCACATCAGTTTTCTTTTTCTCAAAATGGGAATAAGGATATTGTCTATTGAGTTAGATTATTGTGAGTATTACTATGATCATCTGTAGAAAGTACTCTGCACAGTGTATGGCACATTATGAACAGAAAACACACATTAGATATACTATTATTTTTTCTTGAAGTAGGTAGTGCACCCTCCCTGCCCCCTGACTTTATCCTTTTTGAGTGTGTTGTAATATATTAACATGGCCTTCATAGCTTGTGCTGTATTCTGATATGGTGTTACTATATCTAGTAGTCCACTTTCAGGCAAATGCTGCATTAGAGTGACTCCACATAAGCTTGAGATATCCCCTAGATGAATCTGTAAACACAGGTCAGATCGTTACTTTAGTGCTTTTCTTTGTTCCCAAATCCTTGTTCTGTAGGTTTCAATGGAATCAGAATGGAGAGTTTTGTAACATGAAGTCAGAGCAAGACTTCCTAAAGAAATTGTGAAAACATATTGCAAATGGAAGATCCCAAAAAGGAAAAGAATGTTTTACAAAACAATTGCTTGAAAATGTAAATAATTTAAAAGATATTATATATTGATAAAATATCACATATAATGAAGGCAAAAATAAATTCTATAATGACTTTAGAGTTTAAAGTGACACATTTGAATATTCAAATGACCTGAACAAGTTCATATATTTCCAAAGTGCTAAAGCTCCCTCATTGTCATTACTGATTCACTGAAGAAAGTGCCAAAAAAAAAAAAAAAAGAAGAAGAAGAGTCAACGGTACTATTGGTAAACAAAACTCTTTCTCTCCAAAGACAGTGTTTAGGAGAATTTTAAACGAGCTCCACTATATTTACTCTTACTAGCGAGAGTGGAAGGCTATTGTGATGAAATATAGCCCCTCAATGAAACTATGTCGCTAGCATTTTTGCTCACAACCAAATATTCACAACTACAGCCTTAAAGTATCAGGCTTATCTATTACTTGGCTATACATTCATAACATATTACTCTCATAAAGCTCAAGGAAATGAAATATATTTCAGCTTTGCACTGTGGAAACCTCAACATTGGCATTAAGACCTTAAGTTTGCATTTAATATTTCTTCTGGATGTCTGAATTGGACTGGCACAGCACTGTTTTTATGAGATAGAGTCAGAGAGTTCCGTTTCTCAATGAGAACATGGGATGCAATTCTTACCTCTTATGGTGAACAGGTGAATATGTATGCATACGTCCAAGGAATTTGTGGTTTGGTGTCAGCTGGACATTTTATTGTGTTATCTTGTTTCTTTCTAAATTGTCATTGTTGTTAAGCCTTGAGAAATATTTAGCTTGGCAAATCCCTGCCAACATTTGATGATGAATGCTATCTGGATTTAATATGTTCATTTTATTGACTGCTTTAAAGAATTAGTGCTAGAGTGCTAGAATATGACATGTTAGATGCTCCTAAAACTGTATTTTTTTCACAGTATCTGATAGATTTTAAAAGTTTTGATCATAAAGATATCAATTTTATTATTATTACAAATAGTTTGAAAATACACATCAATTTATTTCTAGGTGACTTTCTTCTATACACTTTTCTAAAAAATAAAGAATTATTATTTTTTCTTTGAGAAAAGAAAGAGAATCATTTCTTGCATGATATTTTGCACTGTGAGAGAGATATTACTGAATATTTCAGGAAGCATTTATGTTTATCAATGGAATACTAGTAATTCACACTGTAACACTTCTATATACTATATTTGTATTCTATAGGTTCTATAGGTTGAGAAATGCATCCTTTTAAATTTTTATGTTGAGGTTAAAACCCCAGTCCCTTAGAATGTGGCCTTATTTGGGTTCTTCCACAAGCTAAAAAATGCTAAAGATTCCCAGAAAATTACCAGATGCTACAGGAGACACATGAAACAGATACTTCCTCTTAGTCCTCAAAGGGTACCACACTGGCTAAAACCTTGATCTTGGATTTCCAGTCTCCAGAACATTGAGTCAATAATTTTCTGTTGTTCTAAGCCACTCAGTTCATGGTACTTTGTTACAGCAGCCCTGGCAAACTAATACCTTGCACAGTCAGAACACACCAACAGATGCATAATCCATTCCAGCCAGGAAGTGGTCACATTAACCCATTACTGTTCTGTCCAATGGGTGCCCCTGCTGGACTAGTTACTAAATTTGTGAATATCACCCCTGTTACTACTGTCTCAGGAATAATCTTCATACAAGAAACACTATTACAGTTAAACCCTGATGCTGGCCTTCAGTTTCTGAATTCAAAATAAAGGCATCTGAGTAAATAAATTTAAAGTTGTCATGGAATTCTGAAATCCTTTGAATGTTACAATCCCAGGAACGGAAAGAACTAGTATTTCCATGTTACAGAGAAGACGAATTGAGACTCAAAGCTGTTGAGATAGATTAAGGTCACATGGCAAGGAAGTGTCAGAAGAGGAATTCAATTTAAGATTTAGGACTCCACTGGTGTGTCTGTTTGCCACTGTGTCCTCCAAATGGTGGCTTGTCATACAAGCATTGACTATGTGTAAAATATAACTAAGATATAAAGTAAAGCCTGGTCAAGTGGGTTTATTAGTATTAGTTACCATCAAGAAAGTGTAATTTTGTTTCTTATTAAGGGATAGGTGTTTCAATACCCTGTAATTGTAAACTTTATTGTAATGTTGCTATATGATGGATGTCCTTGAAAGAAAGGAATTGCTCAGGCAAAGCCTGCTGAATATCAGCAAACTGTACTTAAGGATTACTCTATGGCTGTAAATAGATTTTTAGAGTTCACATTTTATTTGTGTGTTTTTATAGCAATCAATAGGAAGCCATCTATAGCATTTAGGTGTTCCCATGCTGATTACTGTGACAGCTCCTGAATCATTGCTAGGAAATTCAGTGTGTTAACAGGTTATATTGGCTAGCTAAACACATCACTTGAATAGACTAGGAAACAACAATAGAGGGTCAGTGCAACTAAAAAAGCAAAACAAACAACAACAAATATCTAGTTGAATAGTGACTGAAGGAGGGATAGAAGCAGTTTCTAAATTTCTTTTAAGGAGTAGGACTCTCCAACGGTCTCCAGTTCCAAATACTGAATATCTTGTCAAGGAGACACATTAACACAAATTCCAGGTCTGCCCATTGAGATTCTATTTTGGTAGTTACTGTGGTTTTTGACAGTGGAAAGAGGAGTGATGGCCCAGTGACGTTCCCACATACCACTCTCAGTAAGTGCAAGGCCATGAAAGTTCATTAGGCCATTGCATTATTATGAAGAAATGTGTGTTCACTGGGGCAAATCAAATTTCATGTAAGATGTCTCCAGTTTAAATTAGAATCCTGAGGAAAAATGATTCAGAGATTGCAATTTTCTCGATTAGAATTTTAGGAAGTATTCTCTAAGATGGCTAGATCTAAACTACGAAGGAATTTATATTTCAAATCAATACCTTGGATCCACTTACAAGTAACCTTAGCATGTGTATTCCGTCAGGTGCTATCAGCTAAACCTAAGTGACAGAGCAGCTCCCACTGGATTCACATCCGCGTTGCAGTGGTTTACAAAGGACGCCTTCCAGGGATGGAAGCTGCAGGGCAACTAATCTGAAAAAGTGTTTTAAAAAGTGACATTTTGAAAATTCTTAACCAGAACATCACAAAATAGTAGAAATAATTTAAAAACTTGTAAAGTAATTTAAAAATTTTTAAATGATCAAAAAATTAAAGAGATCAGAGAAAAATTAAAACTCAAGTATAATTGGATGTTTGGATGTTTGTTTTAAGGCTTATTTGAAAAATATCTTTAAAAATTGTGATGAATACATTTGCATTAGAGCTTTTTTTTAATTGAGATATTTAGAAGAGAAATATATTGTGATGTTTATACCTGAATATTACATGTTTGGAGACTAATAAAGTTGAGCAATGCAATTGTTTTTTTAAAGGCATACAGCAGGAAGGTAGGTGGGTGATTTAATTTGATGATTTTATTCAAATGCATGGAAATTCATGGGAACTTTATAATTCAAAATAATTAAATTATCAAAAAACACACCATTTAAACACAATTTAATTGATGATTTTCTATTTTGGAGAGACATAAGCATCTTTTTTAACCTTTGTTTTCATAAAAAGGGAGATAATGTGCAATTTAGGTATGGAAAGTATTTTGATATTATAAAACTAATGAAAGAAATGTATCATTTAATTTATATGAAGAACAAATAGAAGATATTAAAGTATCTTTTGCAAAATTTTATGTTTTTCTATTATTTGTGGTATATATACATCTTATTTCTATTTGAATTACCTATAAATTATGAACAAAAACATATATGTCAATTTGTAATCATATTAAATTATTGAATTCCTTACTAGTGTGATTTCTTTTGTTATAATCTTAACTTTCCCATTGTTATTTTGTAGATCTTTGTATATAGATTTAGGAAATGGAAAAAAAACTGTAGAAACATTTAGAATTAAAAATGTATTTGTATGTATAGAATACTTTGGCTTTTTATAAATTATGTATGCTTTAGTAATTTTTAAGAAGAGTTAGGAGCTGAATTTTTAAAAACCTGCTTATTAGGTACTATAATCCCAATTCATTATGGGTTTTGAATTTCAACAAACCTCAAGGAAAAAATGTTTCATCAGCAAAATGATTGCATCTTATAAGGCAATATTTAATTATTAATCTTATAAGGCTTCTATTTTGGTTTCTCTAGCTGCCTTAGTAAAGAAAGTAATAGAGGGTCCAATAAAACTGCAGAAAAAGTGCATAGTGGTACTAAAAGTCACTCAGTCATGTCCAACTCTTTGCAACCCCATGGGTTATAAGTGGGATTCTCCAGGCCAGAGTACTGGAGTGGAGAGCTGTTCCCTTCTCCAGGGATCTTACCAACCCAGTGATCGAACCCAGGTCTCTGCAATGCAGGCAGATTCTTTACCAGCTGAGCCATCAAGGAAGCCCAAAAAAGTACATAAACTGGATTAAATGAAAAAATAAACAAACAAACAAAGCCAGCCTGGCATTTTAAAATATGCTGGTCTTTGGGAAAGTCTGAACTATCTTCTGAATCAATGCTTTTAAATCAAAGTCTGAAGTGAGAGATTCTATTTGTCATTTGAAAAATTATGCTGTGAATTATTGCCATTAAAATAAAAAGGTGCTTCTGATATGAGAATAAACTTTAGAGAATCCTGAGAGAATTTTCTGGCATGTTTAAAATGTCTTGAAATTTGAAATGATTCTAGGAAGTGCTTTAAAATGCTTAAATGTTAATTTTTAAAGTTAAAGGAGTCTGCTTGTTAATGTTGTATTTATGTTTTAATTGTAATTATATATGAGGCTTTAGTGGTTTGGAATCCATTTATACAATAACACATCATTATATCACAGAGTTTGCAGAATAAATAGCACATGGGTTATATCTCTAAGAAACAATGATGATTTGAGTAACTTAACAATAGTAAGGTCAATAACCAAACTAATGATGATAGTTTAGTGCTTAATCTGTGCTATGCTCTATGCTTAGCAGTTGATAAAGGCAATCTCATTTTTCCCTCACAACAAATCCCTGACCTATTTACTACTATATCATCCTCTGTTTTACATTGGAGCAGGAGGTTCCTTGAGGTCACACAAAGTTAAAAGATCTTCTTTCTTGCATCCATTTTCAAAAAATGTTCAAAACCTAAATATTGAGCAAACTGGTACAACTGAAACGTCTGTTGGATTTTAAAGCCTATATTCAGAAGTACTATCTTTTTGTTGTTATTGATTAATCACTAAGTTGTGTCTGACTCTTTGTGACCCCATGGACTGTAGCCCACCAGGCTGCTCTGTCCATGGAATTTCCCAGACAAGAATACTGGAGTGGGTGGCCATTTCTTCTCCAGGGGGTCTACCCAGTCCCTTATGTTTCCTGCACTGGCAGGCAAGTTATTTGTCACTATCACCACCTGGGCAGTCCCAGGGATCCTTTACAATCTCACAAATTACTGTACCAAAATTAAATTATCCTACTTTGTCATTTTAAGTTTCTATTGAAAAGGTATTGAGAATTTACCAATGCTTACTTCAGCCACTCTCTGATGGAAAGGTATACATACTTTAGGAAGCTCAGTTGTCTTTGTTTTAGTGATACAAGTGTAAAGAGTTCTTTTTTGAATAGTCTTCACGGATTTGAATATGCTTTGCCTTGAGAGTATAGGTATGTAGCTGGAATCCTAATCCTCCAGTTCTTATAGGTGGGGTGTGGAATACTAGCAGCTTGAGAAAATTGTTATGGGCTCTGCTTTTTCTCATTAAAAGCTATCATTTATTTTATGAAGTTTTCTACTTTTAGTTTTGTGTATCTAAGAAAAATTACTAACACTCTGTCCACAGGGATAACAGTCCTTGAGTAATTTTATAACTGCCATTGGTTCAAGTTTTATCATTATCATCATCATCATCATTAAAGTGAGGTAAGGTATTTCTTCCCATTCTTAAATGCAGGCATTATTATCTGAGGAGAGAAAACAACTGGGATTAAAGAGCTGAAATCCAGTCTCAATTTCCTCTCTCTTTTTATGACACTGCATTGCCTCAGGATACCTCTGTAAGACATTTACTATGATATTTCATCCTTTTTCTAAAATTCCAATGTAAATTTAGCATTGTATCTATAGTATCTCATGATATTATGAAATAACAAATCAGTTATGTTAATTGACCTTCCCCAAACTATATGATTCTCTAATCATATTTTCAGTGGATGATTTACAGACATAAACATTTGTTTTAAAGCCTAGACAGTTAATTCAGTCTGATCCTGACTGAGACCTCATTCTTTTTCTTTTTCCTTTTTGTATCTAAGAATTTGCTGTTTGTGATTATTTGACTTAGGTTTTCAAAGTAGAACATTAAATTGATGGTGACATTGTCTGGGGCATTTTTTGTTTTTTGTTTTTGCTAAGGAGAGAATATACAGACAATGGAAGCAAAGAGGGTTTATATAACAGCAGCAATTTTTATCTGGTTTGATATTCCCTGCATTCAAACAAGTAGGAATGAGTTGCACTTGACTGTATTAGAAGACACTATCCCCATAGGTGTGGATAAAAATGTTAAAGACTTTCCACTTGTACTTTATTTGGAATTATTTGGCATCAGAATATTGAAACAAGTGAGAAAGACATTAAGTTTGGAATATGGTCCCTACTCTGCCCTTGAATTTCATATTCAATACTCCTTTCTAAAAGCTCCCATAAGAAACCATTTCCATATTATTTCTCTTTATGCTAAACTTGATAGTCAAATATGACTATTTGAAGTCTGATCTTCAAATATAAGAAGCCAACCTGGAATTTCAAACACAATTGTATAATAATCTTTGGGCAGAAGAGAATGCAACAAACTTCCAATGAATTGAAACACCTGCTTTACAGATATCCCACGGAGGACAAGACATCCACATGTGGGCCATTCAACAAATTTAACAAGACCTAATGAGCCTTGAAACTGTAATTTAATTCTTAATTTCTGTGAAGTAAATTTAGTAATGACTGATAAGGACCATCATCATCTACACTTAGAGAGTCATTAACAGGGAAGTGGAAACACCTGTCCTTTTATGTAAGACTCTTAGTTCACTTTAGCATCTGAAAGTGCTGTCCCTTGTACAGGAACAACAACAACAAAAAATGCCAGGGTTAAAATAATCTTAAAAACAAAATTTCATACTATACAGCACTTTGCTGTTTAAAATTAAATTCCACAGCTATGTGGTTAAGACTAACAAATGCCTTATAATTTGTTGTATTGCCAGGGAAGAGTAGGTCTGGTGTGATCTATATAACCTTGGGCGATTGCTTGCATGCATGAGAGTAGTTACACACAAAGGTGTCTTTGCTTTGTACAGTTGAGTTCCAGAAGAGACTACTTTCTTGTATTGGTCTTCCTTTGTTAATAATGCAGTACGAGCTCTGATGTTACTGTTTTAGTGTAAGAATTTTGTCTTTGTTCTTAAATAAAGACACTGGTCACATATTAGTGTTAACTAAGACTATGATTGGATAAGTTGGAGACCAAAAAATTTCCAATTGAATATAATATTTGTTAATAACATGCAATAAAAATGTTTTGATACCCATTTTCTTCTCCAATCTTCTTTCCATCATGACTTCTCATTTCCATGAAGATGCTTCACGGAAGTACTACTGATGAAAATATTTGCTCTTCTCCTTGCTCTAATACACTTTTTAATAAGTGATCACAGAAAAATTAAGCATCCAGGGATACTCTGAAGGAGGAAATTTGTCACAAAACCTCAAATGATAGTGTGTATTACTTGGAGGGCTAGAACTCTAAAATTCAAGACTTGCTTCTCCCATTTCCCAGCCTTCTAGTCCAGTGACACCACTTGAAGAGTAGGTGGCAGGAATAAGTTGATATCCTTTCCAATTTTTAATTTCTCTGTGACTCAGTTTCCTCATTTATAAATAATGATTTGCTCAACTCAAAATTCTAGGCTTTCTGCTCTGTTTCACTGATATATTTGTTGATCTTTATGTCAGTACCAGGCTCTCTTTCTCTTTTATTGAGCTAAAATTGTCACATACTATTATATTAGCTGTTAGTTTAAGGTGTACATTATATTATACAATATATCATTATATTCAATATTTGAATACACCAACACATGATAATGGCAGAAGCGAAGAGGAACTAAAAAGCCTCTTGAGTAAGCTAGAAGAGAGTGAAAAAGCTGGCTTAAATCTCAATATTCAAAAAAACTAAGATCATGGCATCCAGTCGCATCACTTCATGACAAATAAAGTGAAATTAAATTAAAAGGAATTAAAAGACTCTTGCTCCTTGGAAGAAAAGCTATGACAAACCTAGACAGTGTATTAGAAAGCAAAGACATCGCTTTGCCTACAAAGGTCCATATAGTCAAAGCTATGGTTTTTCCTGTAGTCATGTACGGATGTGAGAGTTGGACTATATAGAAAGCTGAGTGCCGATGCTTTTGAATTGTGGTGCTGGAGAAGACTCTTGGGAGCTCCTTGCCCAGCAAGGAGTGCAAACCAGTCAATTCTAAAAGAAATCAACCCCAAATATCCATTTGAAGGGCTGGTGCTGAAGTTGAAGCTTCAATACTTTGGCCCCCTGATGCGAAGAACCGACTCATTGGAAAATACACTGATGCTGGGAAAGAATGAAGGAAGGAGAAGAAGGGGACGACAGAGGATGAGATCGTTGGATGGCATCACTGACTCAATGGACACGAATTTGAGCAAACTCTTGGAGATAGTGAGGGCCAGGGAAGCCTGGCGTGCTGCAGTCCATGGGGTAACAAACTGTTGGACGTGACCGAACACCACCACCACCACATAATCACCACAATAAGTACAGTTATTGTCAATCACCACACAAACTCACAAAGACTTTTTTTTCCCTTGTGATGAGACTGTTTAAGATTTACTCTCTAAGCAACTTTCAAGTATACACTATTAATTGCAGTCACACTGCTGTACATTACATCCCCGTGACTAATTTATTATAAAACTGCAAATCTGCACCTCTTGATCCCCTTCGCCCGTTTCACTTTTCCTCCTAACTCTCCTCTCCTTTGGCATCTATGAGTTTTGTTTTGTCTGTTTGGATTCCATATATAAGTGAAATATAGTATTTCACCATCTGATTTATTTCATTTAGCATAATACCCTCAAGGTCTACCCATGTTTTCACAATGGCAAGATTTCATTATTTTTTATGACTCAGAAATATTCCATTATATATACATATATGCCACATCTTTATCAATTCATCCATAAATATTCAGGTTGTTTACATATCTTGGCTATGGCTACAGTGAACACAGGGATGCATATATATCTTTTCAAATTAATGTTCTATTTTCTTTGGATAAATACACAGAGTGGAATTGCTGAATCATCTCATAGTTGTTTTTTTTCCTATTTTATTAACTGTATAATAAGATTTTTATTTGAAATTCTTCTTGCATCCTTAGAATAAATCCCACTTCATCATGCTGCATAATTCTTTCAGTGTTTTGCTGAGTTCAGTTTGAAAATATTTTATTGCCAATTTTTATATCTATGTTCATTGGAGATACTGGCCTGTAATTTTCTTTTCTTCGGCATCTTTGTCTTGTTTTGGTAACAGGGTAATACTGACATTGTAAAATGAGTTTAGAAGTGTATCCTCTAAATTCCTTCAGTTTTTTGGAGGAGTTTGGGAAAGATTGGCATTAATTATTCTTTGAATGTCTGGTAGACTTCACCAAGGAAAGTCTCTGGTCCTGGACTTTCATTTGTTAAGAGGTTTTTGGTAACTCCTTACTAGTAATTGATATATTCAGATTTCCTATTTCTTTGTGATTCATAAGAGCATAAGATTATGTTTCTAGAAAATTATCCATTTAGTCTAGGTGGTACAATTTGTTAAATTATAATTGTTTATTATAATACATTGTGATTCTTTGTATTTCTATAGTATCAGCTGTAACTTCTACTCTTTCTGTTCTGATTTTATGCATTTGAGCTGTTTCTTTTTCCTTGGTGACTCTAGCTAGAGACTTGTCAATTTTGTTTATATTTTCAAATAACTAGTTTGGTTTCATTGATCTTTTCTACTGAACTTTTGGTCTCTATTTCCTTTATTTCTGTTATAAAACTTATTTCCTTCCTTCTACTAACTAGGCTTCACTCATCCTTCTTTTTATAGTTCCTCTCATGGTATAATTAGATTTTATTTGAAATGTTTCTTGATTCTTAAGGTTGACCTGTATTGCAATGAATTTCCCTCTTAGAAGTATTTTTTATGCGTCCCATAGATTTTGGTATATTGTATTTCCATCTTCATTTGGCTCAAGTTACTCTTAAATTTCTCCTATGATTTCTTCACTGACCCATTGGTTATTCAGTAGTATATTATTTAAACTCCACGTACTTTTGATTTTTCCAGTTTTTTCCTTGTATTTTATTCCCAGTTTTATACCATTAGCACTTTAATAATAATATGCCTTGGCATGGATCTCTTTTAGTTTATCTTATTTGGGACTTTCTGGACTTCCTGGACAGTCCTGTGGGCCTGCAACCTTAACCTTGCTGCCTTCCAAACCAAGTGATCTGCAGGTATCCCCTGGGTGTCAGTTGCAAAAATAAATGATCCACATGAGTGTACAAGTTCCTTTCTGGGAGGACCTGGCAAGCTGTAGTGAGGCTGAGGAAGAGTGCAAAATGGCATTATTTGGCTTACTTTCCAAGAGTGCTTCTGAAGCCCTAGTGTAGGAAATTTGAACTTTTTGACTCTCAGCTGGAGATTCAGGTATAAATAATTTTTTTTCCCCAGAAAAACAGGGGATGGATTTCAATCTGCTGTCTGTGCAATACCCTGGTGGTGGCAGCTTTCTAAAACTGTGTTTCTGATTGTTACAGTCCCTTGGGACTCAGGGATGCAAACCCTTGGTACCAGAGCCAAGTGATAAAGGCAGATGTCCTGTTTGGACTCAGCACATCCACCAGCTTTAGTGGGACAGTGGAGCAGGCAGGCATTGTATGCACCTATGAGACCTAGCAAGACAGAGGGAGAAACAAAACTGGCATCTGCCAGCACCTCCATCCTGGAGAGGCTCATTAGTTCCTGCCACTCTAGCAGATGCTTTAAGATTAGAAATGAGTCTCCTAATCAGGCACCTTTCACATATAGTCCAGGCACTTTTCAAACTGCTGTTTTTGCATTAGTCCCTGGAGCAGATGTCTGTGCACAAGCTCTTTAAGAGAAGTATCTCAGTTCCTTATAGCCCTTTGGATCTCCTGGATGAGAACCTCTGTTGGTTTTCAAAGACAGATATTTCTGAAGTTCCTCTTTCTGGTGCAGATTCCAAGGACTGGGTTGCATGAAATAGGGCACAAGCCCCTCAATCTTTAGAGAGAAACTCTGGATTTGGGAAATCCCTCCCAATTGTGGGTCATCATGCCAAGGATGGGGTTTCTGTTAAGGCCCCATCTCTGCCTCTCTTACCTGTCTCAGTGTAGCCTTTCCACCCTTTGTTGTGAAAGAGCTGTTCAGCTAGTCTTCAGGTCTTTTTCAGAGGGAACTGTTCCACAGTGTAGCTGTAGAGTTGATGTGTTCACAGAGGGAGGTAAGTTTCAAGATTCTCCCATGTCACCATCTTGCACTATTCTCCTTCCCAGGCTCTCTTGACCACTGTAGCTTTGTTTACAAGTCCTGAAATCAGGTAATGTGAACATTCCAATTTCATTCTTTTTAAAAAATTGTTTTGGCTATTATATTTCCTTTGTCTTTCCACATACATTTTAGTTCACCATATTAATTTCTTTGAAATATTCTGTTAATATTTTGACAGATCTTGTCTAATCTATAGAGCTAATTGAGACAAGTTAATATTTTAATGGCCTTTCCAGGAGGCTCAGATGGTAAAGAATCCACCTGCAATGCAAGAGACCCAGGTTTGATCTCTGGGTTGGGGAGATCCCCTGGTGAAAAGAATGGCAAGTCACTCCAGTATGCTTGCCTGGAGAATTCCATGGACAGAGGAGTCTGGTGTGTTATAGTCTATGGGGCTGCAAAGAGTCCGACACGACTGAGCGTGATATTCTAATACCGAGGCTTACTGTTCATGAACACAGAATTTCTCTTTATGAATTTAGGTCTACTATGAATTCTTTCAGTAGTGCTTGTGATTTCACCATACTGAATTTGCACACATTTTATGATGTTTCTATGTCTCTTAATTTTGGTGCTACAGTAAATGTTACTTTTACTTTAATTCCTGATTATTTATTGATAGTGTATTGACCTTGTATATTGAAAACTTGCTAAATGCACTGATTAGTTCTAGAAGCATTTTAGAGATTACTGTTTGTTTGTTTTTACATAGATCATGTCATGTGTGAATAGAGGCCATTTTATTTCTTCCTTTCAAATGCCTATGTTCCTTTTAATTAGCTGGTTATACCAGCAAAGATACCCTGAAAGGTGTTGCATAAAAGCATTGGAAGCAGATATTTTCTTTATACCTGATGCTGGGGGAAAAATATTCAGGCTTTCACAATAGTTAAGGGTAGCAATGGATTTGGTGGTTTTAATCTATTTATGTTTAATTGAAGAATAATTGCTTTATAGTATTGTGTTGGTCTCTGCCAAAATCAACATGAATCAGCCATAGGTATACCTATGCTCCTCTCCTTGAACCTCTCCATAAATCCCACCCTATCCTTCCTCCCCACCCCCCCATGTCCATAACTCTGTTCTCTATGTCTGTGACTCCATTGTTGCCCTGCAAATCATTTTATCAGTACCATCTTTCTAGATTCCATATATATGCATTAGTATATGATATGCTTTTTTCTCTTTCTGAGTTACTTCACTCTGTATAATTAGCTCTAGGTTCATCCACCTTATTAGAACTGACTCAAATGTGTTCCTTTTTATGACTGAGTAATATTTCACTGTAGTAAGTACCACAGCTTCTTTATCTATTCACCTGCCAATGGACATCTGTGTTGCTTAATGAATTAGGTTTTGATACTGTTTCTATTCCTAGTTGGTTGGAGTGTTTATCAGGAATGGATTTCTTTTGCTGTTCTCATTAATTTTATTTTTACATATGAAATAAACTCACAACATACTGCTACTCTTTGGGCTTTAGTTACTTTTAGAGTAACTAAAAGTAACTAATTTTAATTTAACTAATTAAAAGTAAAGAAAATCATTTATATTTACATTCTTTTAAAATTTATCCAGCATTATTCATGTTTGTGTAGATCTAAGTTTTTCTCTGGTATCATAGTAGTAGGCCTGATAATTTCCTTAAACATTTCTTGTAATGTAAGTCTGCTGGTAATGAATTCTCTTGCATGCATGCTTTGCACATCGTTTCAGTCAAGTCCAACTCTTTGTGACCCTATGGACAATAGTCTGCCAGGCTCCTTTGTCCATGGGATTCTCCAGGCAAGAATACTGGAGTGGGTTGCCATGGCCTCCGCCAGGGGATCTTCCTGACCCAGGAATCGAATCTGTATCTCCTATGTCTCCTGCTTTGCAGGTGGATTCTTTACCACTGAGCCACCAAGGAAAGCCATGAATTCTCTTATTTTTAACTAAAAAGACTTTCTTTTCTCTTCATTTTGAAGCCTATTTTCACCAGCTATATAATTCTGGGATAACAGTTTTATCTGTTAACCTTTTAAAATGCCTCTCATTGTCTTCAAGGTTATAGAATTTCTGATAAGTAATTTACTGTGATTCTTCTCTCTTTCTTTCGGTATGTGAGATTTTTCTTTCTCAACAATTTAAATATGACATGTGTAGATGTTTACTTTTGTCTCTTTTTAAAATGTATCTTGCTAAAATATATCTACTGGAATTCCCCATCTGATCACATATTTTGGTCATCTTTCATTCTAGAGCTTTGTACATATTACTTATAGCTATTTTAAATACTTCTGCTGATCCAACATCTGTGTCATTTCTGAGTTTGGTCTTTTGGATTGCTTTCTCTGTTGACAGTGAAATATTTTTCCTTGCTTTTTTTTTTTTTTTTTTGTGAGTGTGTCTCTAAATTTTTGGCTCAGTGCTAAACATTTTGTATGGGAGAGTAAGCTCAGGAAAATAGTATTCATGTTCAATAATTGCTATACTTGTGCTAAGCCATCAATGGGAGAGTCAATACAGTTGGACGCTAAGCTAAGTTTGAGTTTGATGCTGTTACCCTATTGCCAGTCAACTATGCAGTGCAAATTCTTTCATGATTAGCAAGTATTTAAGGGAAGGGTTTGCCACAATATTTCTACTAAACACCTCATATTTAGCACTTACACACTATGCCTTAGAGAGGGACTCTCTCACATTTTTGCCCTCTGATAGCAGTAGACTGTTACTTCTTTTTACTCAGTGCTTAGAAGTCTGGTGTTGGAGTAGCGGGTGTTTTCTGTTGTCCTGGAACAACCTTAGTCCTAGGCTGGACTAGAGTCTTGGGTGTGGGCCTTTCTCAATGATCTGTCCCTCGGACCAGTAGCAGTAGACCTCTGACAGTCTGAGTTCAAGACTCTTCCTGTTGTTCCTTCAGGGGTAGAGGGTCTAATTTCTTTTCTCACTCCCCAGCTACACTGGACATTACCTGTTCCCTGGGGGAAAGGGAGGAGGCAATAGTTTCTGCTGCCCTACCTCTACAGCTTAATTGGATGTCATTTAGGAGAAGACACTCCGAGGGTTTGCACCTTTCCTGAAGTTGGAGTCCTTCCTGTTCTCTAGGACTTGCACCACTGTCTTATTCCTAATCGTTCCTGTGAGTGCCCAATAGAGATCAATGAAGAAGAGCCTATACATGGTCTAATCTCCCCTCTGCTGTGTCTGTGGTTCCTTGGGTTTTATATTCTCATGATGGTCAACACTCAGATTTCATCAATTAGTTAACATTTTAACCTGAATTCTCACTCACTTCTGTGTCTGGCTGATCATCCGCCCATGGTCTATGACAGATCATACAGTGCACAAGCCCTTTTTCTTCTTGGGAGATCCTGACTTTCTTTAGATTGCAGAGTATTTTCTTTGTGACCTCATTCCTCTAAAAGTTTCAAGGAAAGCCATAATTTTGTAGATTATCTGGTGTCTTTATAATGCATGATTCTTCCCAGCTTTCTATATCCTAGTCAGTTCGAAGACTCTGCTGTGCTTTTCAGAGAATTCCTTTTAAGTTTTTAGCCTCTAGTTCTGAATTGCTTTCAAATTTTATAAATGTCTTAATGAAAAAGCAAGCCAAATAGCAGCTTCAATTTTATGCCTCTCCATTTTCAGAGATTCTGGCTGCTCAACTGTCTTGTTTTCAAGAACTTAAACTAACAGAATTGCCAAAAACTCTGCTGGTTTTTCAAATTAGATGTTGATCTTCTTTCTCAGATACTCAGCCTCTTGCCTGGTACCCAGAAGTAACAAATATTCCAAACAGACTGGGCCTCCCTACTGTGTGATCCTGGCCTTTCAAACTGTGTCTGTGTCTCCAGTTCTCACATGCTTCATTGATTTATTTAGTACTTATTTATTTATAACATTTATAGTTTATACATGGAGGCATTAGTTTGCCATAACCCACTCCATTGTAGTTAAGAGCAGACATCCTTTTTTTTTTCTGTTTTAGTGAATAACTGTTCTTCCCTATTTTTTCATTAATGGACATAGCATCTTAAACAGTTTATTTAGTATAATCTGGCAGTTCCATTTAGCCCCTTTATGGTGTATAATATGCAACTGTAAGAAAAAGACTACCCCCTGAACCATATTGGCTAATATCTTATTTTTCCTCCTATGGAACAATCTAGATGTAGGGTCCTGGTCAGAGTGGCTCTCTCCTGCTCCACAGGAACATCACCATATTCTGTTCTCCTCTATCTGGTTCCTCCAGCTGCTAGAATACTGTCCTACTCTCTATAGTCACAAGTGGCTCAGCAGAAAATTAGCTTTCAAAGTCTGCATGCTGCTGGTATAGTTTTTGAGGCGAGGACTGCTTTAGAGGCAGAGCAATCTGAAGCTTTTTGCAGGCAGGGCTTATATTTCCTTTGACAATAAAATCCCCTAAAATCTTAATTGGTTTCTGTTTGCTTGTTTTTTTCCTTCTTCCAAATCTCTTCTGAAAATAAGCACAAACTTGTCATAATTCTTGAGTTTGGCAAAGATTGTACTTGTTGATCTTTGTTGAACATTTCTTTCTTCCTCAACTTAATATTGACTAATCTGTGGCACACACACACAAAAAAAATTGGCTGGAAGCAAAAAGAAATTTCTCTTAACTGGGTTGTTTCCTCTTCAATCTTTGTTTACAGATTCTATAATTATTGTCTGACTTCAACAACTGTAGAATTCTACTAAAGCAACTATCAAATATTATCATTGTTACTGTTGCGAGTTCCTCCTAGAATAAGTGATAGGCTTGGTGGGAAAAAGATCATCTCTCTGTCAACAAAGGCAATAATTTTATCAAAAGCCTCCTCAGTTTTCACTGCTGCAGTATCTATTTTTACCACCAACAGTCCAACCTCTAAGACAATTTTACACATTTTACGTTTATGTTTTTCTAGTCCTCCACCTCCACGTAAAATTTTCTGTACCAGTAATTTATAACACATTATTCACACATGTACATCCCTTCCCATGCAACCATATAATTATCATGTTAAAAATGAAGTAAGAACTATAAGTGACATCTTAACAGAAACTTTACTAGGTAAAGAACTTTAGAACAACCTTCTCATTAGAATAACAATGTCAAGTATGAATAATAAAAATAGTGTGCTTGCAAGAATGGATTTCAGAAGTCAGGAAAAGTAACTCTGGAAGATGTGATGTATTTCCAACTACAGTAAAATATTTTTTCCTGTCTCATTTAACTATTCTGAATGTTGAATAATTCATGAATTAATTGTGTTAATTAACAAAATTGGCTTATTGACACTCTTAAGCCTTAAAAATCAACACTGAGAAAATAGTAAGATATGTTCAATCAAGAGTGGTATTTTAAATTTGACTATTGATTACTTTGTTTTGATAGGCATTAGGTTAGGTCTTGTAATAAATGCCCACAATTACATGTACCTTTCTCCCAGGCATGATTTGAAATTAAATTATAACAGTTGGTACAGGGCTTTTTTCATAACTATGCAACTTTAGTCAAATTACTAAACTGATCACCAACTGGTTTATAATGCTTTGGTTCCTAGACTAATGAACCATATATCTTGTCATTTTCAGTAATGTTTTGACAGTTCTTGCCTCAGTGCCTTTGAATTACATGTGTGTACAGCTGCATTGCTAACTGCTACAATAGGTCTCCCTCTAAGGATATGGTAGGTCATGATTTCTGATTTTGAATTTTTTTAACCAGGCAATAATATTTCTTTATTCCATCACAGAGGAATCAAAACAATGTAGTTTTATGATCATCATTAAATACTTAGTTCATTAGAAAAGTCTAAATAAGTAATTTAAAATTTAAATGCACAGGAAAATATGTATCTTTAAAAATAAAATATTTATAGCATATGATATATAGCCTATATAGGTCCACATAGCCTTTTATGCAGTTGCAAAATCTAAAAAGGTCTGAGAAGCAAATTATTTAAATAACTCATTTGACAGCAAAATCTGTTCTGAAGTGAAATTATTGACTTTATTATCCCCACTATGTTTTGTTAAAAATTATTTATGTGCTTGAACATGGGACATTGCTATAGACTCTGTTGTGGTTGATTTAATATTTCATAAATATACATTATTGCTTTAGCTAAAATAAATATATATGTATATGTATGATGCATGTGTACATATAGGGGCTTCCCTGTTGGTTCAGTTGGTAAAGAATCTGCTTGTAATGCAGACGATCCAGGTCTAATCCCTGGGTTGGGGAGATTCCCTAGAGGAGGAAATGGCAACCCACTCCAGTATTCTTGACTGGAAAATCCCAAAGACAGAAGAGCCTGGTAAGCTTCAGTCCACAGGGTTTCAAAAGTTGGACACAAGCTAGAGACTAAACTACCACTATGACGTCATGACATATACACATATAAAGGCATATATATAGTTAAATATAATATAGTTCAAATTAGTTTGAACCAAACAAATTTCTCATTATTCATATACCAAAAATTAGACAGAGGCATTTCATATAGTTCAACAGTGCAATTCAAGCTAATATGTTCCTTGATTACTTAAATATACTTATTAACAAATTATTTTACAGTATGTATGGATACAGATCATAAAAACTACTATTCAGTTCAGTTCAGTTGCTCAGTCATGTCCGACTCTTTGTGACCCCATGAACTGCAGCACGCCAGGCCTCTCTGTCTATCACCAACTCCTGGAGTTCACTCAAACTCACATCCATCAAGTCAGTGATGGCCATCCAGCCATCTCATCCTCTGTCATCCCCTTCTCCTCCTGCCTCCAATCCCTCCCAGCATCAGAGTCTTTTCCAATGAGTCAACTCTTTGCATGAGGTGGCCAAAGTTTTGGAGTTTCAGCTTTAGCATCATTCCTTCCAAAGAACACCCAGGACTGATCTTCTTTAGAATGGACTGGTTGGATCTCCTTGCAGTCCAAGGGACTCTCTAGAGTCTTCTCCAACACCACAGTTCAAAAGCATCAATTCTTCGGCGCTCAGCCTTCTTCACGGTCCAACTCTCACATCCATACATGACCACAGGAAAAACCATAGCCTTTAGTAGATTGACCTTTGTTGGCAAGGTAATGTCTCTGCTTTTGAATATGCTATCTAGGTTAGTCATAACTTTTCTTCCAAGGAGTAAGCGTCTTTTAATTTCATGATTGCAATCACCATCTGCACTGATTTTGCAGCCCAAAATAATATACTCTGACACTGTTTCCATTGTTTCCCCATCTATTTGCCATGAAGTGATGGGACCAGATGCCATGATCTTCGTTTTCTGAATGTTGAGCTTTAAGCCAACTTTTTCACTCTCCTCTTTCACTTTCATCAAGAGGCTTTTTAGTTCCTCTTCACTTTCTGCCATAAGGGTGGTGTCATCTGCATATCTGAGGTTATTGATATTTCTCCCGGCAATCTTGATTCCAGCTTGTGCTTCTTCCAGCCCAGCGCTTCTCATGATGTACTCTGCATATAAGTTAAATAAGCAGGGTGACAATATACAGCCTTGATGTACTCCTTTTCCTATTTGGAACTAGCCTGTTATTCCATGTCCAGTTCTAACTTTTGCTTCCTGACCTGCATATAGGTTTCTCAAGAGGCAGGTCAGGTGGTCAAACTGCTATTAGTAAACATTATATTAAAGCTATTCACTTTTAAAAGAACTCTTAATTCACAAATAATTATAAACTGCTTTTCCATTTATAGCACAAATTCTCCATCTGTCTTCCCTTTTGTACTTCTCCTCAGCATACAATTTGATTATTACTTTCTCTAGTATTTGTAACTTATTGCACCTACTAATGACATTATGCCATTCAGGCTTAAAACCTTAGTCAGACTTGACACTAGCCCCTTATTTGCTACTTTTAGCCTAGTTTTTCTTTCAGTCTTTCTCACATTTTGTCCTTTGCTTAATTAATCAGGTTTGCTCATTAATCCAGTTCAGAAACTTTCAGGCTCATACCTGGAATATTGTAATAGTTTCCCAAATTGACCTTGTTATATTTAGTTCTTTCACATTACAATATATACTATCCATATTTACTTGCTTAAAAGCATTTAATAATTCAATTTTCTTTGTATGTTTGAAGTCCATAACTTTGAAGCTAATGTTCTCTACAATTTAGTCATAATTTTATATAAAAAATCTTATGTCCTTTAGTATGGTAGTAATATAAGGGGATTTCTTAAGTGAATAAAGTACTTCAACAAATATTTACAGCTAACACTATATATGCTGTATACTTAGTCACTCAGTCATGTCCAGCTCTTTGCTACCCCATGGACTGTAGCACACCAGGCTCCTCCGTCCATGGGATTCTCCGGGCAGGAATACTGGAGTGGGTTGCCATGCCCTCATCCAGGGGATCTTCCCAACCCAGGGATCAAACCCAGGTCTCCCATATTGCAGGCAGATTCTTTACAGTCTGACCCACCAGGGAAGCCTATATTTACTGTTAAAAGATTAAATGTCTTTATTTAAGATCAAGAAAAAGGCAAAGCTGCTTACTGTTACTACTTCTGTTTAGCATAATATTGGAAGTCCTAGTCAGTGCAATAAGGAAGAAAAAGGAAATAAAAAGCATTCAAATTAGAAAGAAAGAAATTAAAACCTTCTCTACTTACACATGAAATATTTTTGTAGAAAATCCCAAAGAATCTACAAAAAAACCTAGTAATAGTGTGTGACTCATCAAAGTTTCATTTTATAAGAGTAACATACAAAATCAATAGTATTTCTATATAAAAGTTCAGTATCATTTATAATTATACACTCAAAATATAACGACTAAAATATAAGCTTAACAAAACATGTACAGGATATGTATGCTGAAAACTAAAAAAATGATAATGAAAGAAAGGAAAGAAAATATAAATAAATGGAGAGACCTATTGGATTTATAGATTGCAAGACTCAACACAGTGAAAATATTAAATTTTCCATCAATTTTAGAGAAATTCCTATCAAAGTGCCAGCAAGACTTTTTGTAGATATAAACAACCTTTAATAAAATGAATGGCTAAAACAGCTTTGAAAAAGAAACAAATATGGGAGAGACCAACTTACCTAACTTTCAGTTCAATTCAGTTACTCAGTAGAGTCTGACTATTTGCACGCCAGGCTTCCCTGTTCATCAACAATTCCAGGAGCTTGCTCAAACTCATGTCCATCAAGTTGGTGATGCCATCCAACCATCTCATTCTCTACTGTCTCCTCTCCTCCTGTCTTCAATCTTTCTCAGCATTAGGGTCTTTTCCAATGAATCAGCTCTTCACATCAGGTGGCCAAAGTATTAGAGTTTCAGTTTCAGCATCAGTCCTTCCAGTAATATTCAGGACTGATTTCCTTTAGGATTGACTGGTTGGATCTCTCTGCAGTCCAAGTGATTTACCTAACTTTCAAACTTGCCATATAATCTATAATAATCAAGGCTTCACATTAGTAGCGGGATAGACAGATCAATAGACATAAGAGAGAATCCAGAAATACCCCACACACGTATGAATAATACATTTTTGACAAATATGCAAAAGGAATTGATGGAGAAAGGATACTCTTTTTAAGAAATGGCACTGCATTAATTAGGTATCCATAGGCTAAAAATATTAAGATCGGCATAAACCTCAAACACTGTAGAACAAATAATTTGAAATGGATCGTGGACTTAAGTGAAAAATGTAAAACTATGAAACTTCTAAAAGAAAACTTAAGAGAAAATTTTTGATACCTAGAATGTGATGAGGCCTTCTTCTTATAAGTGAAACAGAAAACATGATCCATAGAAGAAAATAATGAATAAACTGAACTTGATAATAACTGAAAAAAAGACCCAAATAAGGCAAGAAGATAAGCTACAGATTGGGAGAAAATATTTGCAAACAGTATATATGACTCATGTCTTGAATATATGAAGAACTATCCAAAGTTAATGGTAGGAAAACAACCCAAATAAACAATGGGCAACAGAAGTGAATGGACATTTCACCAAAGAGGATAAACAGATGACAAATATACACAAGGAAATACATTCAACATTATTAGCGATTAGGAAAATGATAATGAAAACCACAATGAAGGATTATTGCACATATATTAAAATAGCTAACAAAATATAATAGTAATAATATCAAATGCGAGACAGTTTGCAGAACATTTGGACCTGTCATACTGTGCTGTGAGAATGTAAGAAGGTATAGCCACTCTGGGCATGAATGCAACTATAAAAGGTAACACAAGAGATTTCTGTATGGGACAGTTTTATTGTGGTGATGCTTACCTGAACCTATACATACGTGATAGTTGTGGTGGTTCAGTCACTAAGTCATGTCAGATTCTTGCATCTCCATGGGTTATAGCGGGCCAAGCTCCTCTGTTGGTGGGATTTCCCAGGCAAGAATACTGGGGTGGGTTGCCATTTCTTTCTCCAGGAGATCTTCCTGACCCGGGGGCTGAGGCTTGGCCTCCTGCATGGCAGGCAGGTTCTTTACCTTCTGAGTCACTAGAGAAGTCCCACACATATGTGATAAGATTGTTAATACTACATACATTTATTGGAGAAGGAAATGGCAACCCACTCCAGTGTTCTTGCCTGGAAAACCTCATGGACAGAGGAACCTGGAGGGTCCAAGGGGTCACAAAGAGTCAGACATGACTTATGACTGAACAACCATATACATTTATAAACACTCACAAATGAGTAAATGTAAAACTGGAGCAATCTTGAATATGTTTCCTAGATTTTTAATGCTGTTACTTTCATGAATTTGTTCTTTTACTATAGTCATGTCAGATATTACTATTGGAAGAAACTCAGTTAAGAATACATGGCAACTCACTGTGTTGTTCTTGCCACATGTGAATTTTTAATAATTTTTAAAGGAAAATTTTTTCTTACCACTTGTTAGAATAAATCATCTGCTTTTCAAAAATGACTTACTTACTTATATAAAAAGAGTCAATTGCCCTCTATTATACATTCTGACTGCAGCATGAAATATAACTAATAAAGGGGAATTAGGGTCACAGAGATTTGGGTTTAATTAGCGTGGCCGAGAGGAGCTACCCCCTGCCCGAGGTCAGGGGCAGCGGCCAAGAGGAGCAACCCCTCATTTAAGGAGTGGTGGCTGCTCGGGCACAGGAGGGCCTAGAGGAGCTACTCCACGTTCAAGGTCAGGAGGGGCGGCAGTGAGGAGATACCCCTCGTCCAAGGTAAGGAGCAGTGGCTGCGCTTTGCTGGAGCAGCCGTGAAGAGATACCCCACGCCCAAGGTAAGAGAAACCCAAGTAAGATGGTAGGTGTTGCAAGAGGGCATCAGACGGCAGACACGCTGAAACCATACTCACAGAAAACTAGTCAGTCTAATCACACTAGGACCAGAGCCTTGTCTAACTCAATGAAACTAAGCCATGCCCTGTGGGGCCACCCAAGACACACGGGTCATGGTGGAGAGGTCTTACAGAATGTGGTCCACTGGAGAAGGGAATGGCAAACCACTTCAGTATTCTTGCCTTGAGAACCCCATCAACCCCATGAAAAGACAAAATAATAGGATACAGAAAGAGGAACTCCCCAGGTTGGTAGGAGCCCAATATGCTACTGGATATCAGTGGAGAAATAACTTCAGAAAGAATGAAGAGATGGAGCCAAAGGAAAAACAATACTCAGTTGTGGATGTGACTGGTGATAGAAGCAAGGTTCGATTCTGTAAAAAGCAATATTGCATAGGAACCTGGAATGTCAGGTCCATGAATCAAGGCAAATTGGAAGTGGTCAAACAGGAGATGACAAGAGTGCATGTCAATATTCTAGGAATCAACGAACTAAAATAGACTGGAATTGGTGAATCTAACTCAGATGACCATTATATCTACTACTGCAGGCAGGAATCCCTCAGAAGAAATGGAGTAGCCATCATGGTCAACAAAAGAGTCTGAAATGCAGTACTTGGATGCAATCTTAAAAATGACAGAATGATCTCTGTTCATTTCCAAGGCAAACCATTCACTATCACAGTAATCCAAGTCTATGCCCCAACCAGTAATGCTGAAGAAGCTGAAATTGAATGGTTCTATGAAGACCTACAAGACATTTTAGAACTAACACCCAAAAAAGATGTCCTTTTCATTATAGGGGACTGGAATGCAAAAGTAGGAAGTCAAGAAACACCTGGAGTTAACAGGCAAATTTGGCCTTGGAATATGGAATGAAGCAGGGCAAAGGCTAATAGAGTTTTGCCAAGAGAATGCACTGGTCATAGCAAACACCCTCTTCCAACAACACAAGAGAAGACTCTACACATGGACATCACCAGATGGTCAACACTAAAATCAGATTGATTATATTCTTTGCGGCCAAAGATGGAGAAGCTCTATACAGTCAACAAAAACAATACCAAGAGCTGACTGTGGCTCAGATCATGAACTCCTTATTGCCAAATTCAGACTCAAATTGAAGAAAGTAGGGAAAACCACTAACCATTTAGGTAGGACCTAATCAAATCTCTTATGACTATACAGTGGAAGTGAGAAATAGATTTAAAGGACTAGGTCTGATAGACAGAGTGCCTGATGAACTATGGACGGAGGTTCATGACATTGTACGGGAGACAGGGATCAAGACCATCCCCATGGAAAAGAAATGCAAAAGAGCAAAATAGCTGTCTGGGGAGGCCTTACAAATAGCTGTGAAAAGAAGAGAGGTGAAAAGCAAAGGAGAAAAGGAAAGATATAAGTATCTGAATGCAGAGTTCCAAAGAATAGCAAGAAGAAATAAGAAAGCCTTCCTCAGCAATCAATGCAAAGGAATAGAGGAAAACAACAGAATGGGAAGATTAGAGATCTCTTCAAGAAAATTAGAGATACCAAGGGAACATTTTATGCAAACATGGGCTCGGTAAAGGACAGAAATGGTATGGACCTAACAGAAGCAGAAGATATTAAGTAGAGGTAGCAAGAATACACAGCAGAACCGTACAAAAAAGATCTTCACGACCAAGAAAATCACGATGGTATGATCACTCACCTAAAGCCAGACATTCTGGAATGTGAAGTCAAGTGGGCCTTAGAAAGCAACACTGCGAACAAAGCTAGTGGATGTGGTGGACTCCAGTTGAGCTATTTCAAATCCTGAAAGATGATGCTGTGAAAGTGTTGCACTCAATATGCCAGCAAATTTGGAAACCTCAGCAGTGGCCACAGGACTGGAAAAGGTCAGTTTTCATTCCAATCCCAAAGAAAGGCAATGCCAAAGAATGCTCAAACTACCACACAATTGCACTCATCTCACATGCTACTAAAGTAATGCTCAAAATTCTCCAAGCCAGTCTTCAGCAATACGTGAACCTTGAACTTCCTGATGTTCAAGCTGGTTTTAGAAAAGGCAGAGAAACCAGAGGTCAAATTGCCATCATCCGCTGGATCATGGAAAAGCAAAAGAGTTCCAGAAAAAACATCTATTTCTGCTTTCTTGACTATGCCAAAGCCTTTGACTGTGTGGATCACAATAAACTGTGGAAAATTCTGAAAGAGATGGGAATAACAGACCACTTGACCTGCCTCTGAAGTAATCTGTATGCAGGTCAGGAAGCAACAGTTAGAACTGGACATGGAACACCAGACTGGTTCCAAATAGGAAAAGGAGTACGTCAAGGCTATATATTGTCACCTTGCTTATTTTACTTATATGCAGAGTATATCATGAGAAATGCTGGGCTTGGAGAAGCACAAGCTAGAATCAAGATTGCCAGGAGAAATATCAATAACTTCAGATATGCAGATGACACCACCCTTATGGCTCTATGTTGTCACCCTGCTTATTTTACTTATATTCAGAGTATATCATGAGAAACGCTGGACTGGAAGAAACACAAGCTGGAATCAAGATTGCTGAGAGAAATATCAATAACCTCAGATATGCAGATGACACCAACCTTATGGCAGAAAGTGAAGAGGAGCTAAAAAGCCTCTTGATGAAAGTGAAAGAGGAGAGCGAAAAAGTTGGCTTAAAGCTCAACATTCAGAAAATGAAGATCATGGCATCTGATCCCATCACTTCATGGGAAATAGATGGGGAAACAGTGGAAACAGTGTCAGACTTTATTTTTTTGGGCTCCAAAATCACTGCAAGTGGTGACTGCAGCCATGAAATTAAAAGACACTTACTCCTTGGAAGAAAAGTTATGACCAACCTAGATAGTATATTCAAAAGCAGACACATTACTTTGCCAACTAAGGTCTGTCTAGTCAAGGCTATGGTTTTTCTAGTGGTCATGTGTGGATGTGAGAGTTGGACTGTGAAGAAGGCTGAGTGCTGAAGAATTGATGCTTTTGAACTGTGGTGTTGGAGAAGACTCTTGAGCGTTCCTTGGACTGCAAGGAGATCCAACCAGTCCATTCTGAAGGAGATCAACCCTGGGATTTCTTTGGAAGGAATGATGCTAAAGCTGAAACTCCAGTACTTTGGCCACCTCATGCGAAGAGTTGACTCATTGGAAAAGACTCTGATGCTGGGAGGGCTTGGGGGCAGGAGGAGAAGGGGATGACAGAGGATGAGATGGCTGGATGGCATCACCGACTAGATGGACGTGAGTCTGAGTGAACTCCAGGAGTTGGTGATGGACAGGGAGGCCTGGCATGCTGCAGTTCATGGGGTCGCAAAGAGTCGGACACGACTGAGCAACTGAACTCAACTGAACTGAACCTAGATAGTATATTCAAAGCAGAGACATTACTTTGCCAACAAATGTCCATCTAGTCAAGGCTATGGTTTTTCCAGTGGTCACGTATGGATGTGAGAGTTGGACTGTGAAGAAAACTGAGCACCGAAGAATTGATGTTTTTGAACTGTGATGTTGGAGAAGACTCTTGAGAGTCTCTTGGACTGCAAAGAGAATCAACCAGTTTATTCTAAAGGAGGTCAGCCCTCTGTGTTCTTTGGAAGGAATGATGCTAAAGCTGAAACTCCAGTACTTTGGACACCTCATGTGAAGAGTTGACTCATTGGTAAAGACTCTGACTCTGATGCTGGGAGGGGTTGGGGGCAGGAGGAGAAGGGGACGACAGAGGATGAGATGGCTGGATGGCATCACCGACTAGATGGATGTGAGTTTGAGTGAACTCCGGGAGTTGGTGATGGACAGGGAGGCCTGGCGTGCTGCGATTCATGAGGTCGCAAATAGTCAGACATGACTGAGTGACTGAACTGAACTGAACTGAACCAGATCTTCTACTTCAACTCTTGATTTTCCAAGTACTCATCTGTATAGTGGGACTTTTCAGGTTTGCAGTGGTAATGAATCTGCCTGCCACTGTAGGAGTCCCAAGAGAAGTGGGTTTGATCCCTGGGTTGGGAGGATCCTCTGGAGGAGGAAATGGCAATCCACTCCAGTATTCTTGCCTGAAAAATTCTATGGACAGACAAGTCTGGTGGGCTACCTTCCATAGGACTGCAAAGAGTTGAATAGGACTGAGTGACTGAGCACAGCGGCCCTTGTAAATTGGGCTGAAAATAATATATTTAACTTGCAGGGATTTGGTTAAAAAATAAACAAGCTGATGTAATGTACAGACTACAATGGCTAATTATATTTTTTTTCTACTTTTCCTATTTTCCATAAAGCATCCTCTATCCAAACCTTTTCTTTCCATCTAAATGTATTAATATATTATATACATTAGAGATAAGAAACTTATTTTTAAAATCTCTGTATTCCCCACTACCCCTATTGTACACATGAAATGAAGAAGTGAGTGAATAATTCTATGAACCTAGTACTGTTATAAAGTATATTATAAATTGAGATTTGGTAGAATTGAACTTTAATTAGGGATAGTGGTGGTTTAGTCACTAAACTGTTTCCAACTCTTGCAACCCCATGGACTGTAGCCCACCAGGTTCCTCTGTCCATGGGATTTTTCCAGGCAAGAATACTGGAACAAGTTACCATTTCCTTCTCCAGGGGATCTCACTGATCCAGGAATCGAACCCACATCTCTTGTATCTCCTGCATTTGCAGACAGATTCTTTATGCACTGGTCCACCAGGAAAGCCCTTAGCTAGAGATACAGGATACAAAATGATAATTAGCTTTCAAAGCAAGTATCTATCAGTAATGCAAGTAATTTAGCATTCTTACATTTATTTAAGTGTAATTGAATATGTATGTGTGTGTGTATATATATATATATATATATTTTTTTTTTTTTTAACTGTGCTTGGTCTTTCTTGCTCCTCAAGGGCTCTCTCTAGTTGCAGTGAGTGGGGACTACTTTCTAGTTGTGGTGTGTGGGCTTCTCAGCACAGCGGTTTCTCTTGTTGTGGAGCATGGACTCTGGGGTATGCACTGGCTTCAGTAATTGCAGCATGCAGGCTCCGTAGTTGTGTTACATGGGCTTAGTGGCCCCAGGGCATGTGGAATCTTCCCAGACCAGGGATCAAACTGTGTCCTCTTCACTGGCAGTCAGATTCTTAACCACTGGACCACCAGGGAAATCCTACTTAACTGCATTTTTGGGGGAAAATGTACATAGCCATTCCAAGACATTTGTTGGCTTTCTGCCAGAGAGTGTTAGTGAGCGCTGAAGATACGGTGGTAGAAATGATGGACCTTCTGTTTTCCAGAAGGTCCTATGGTTTTCCAGATATTTTGACTAAGGAAGTCGTCAGGTTCAACTGACTCTTAAGACACATAAGAACACTCACAAAGGGTTTAAATAATTTACTTAGGGGAAACCTAACTAAAAAGGCTTAACTAGGAGGAATTAAATTCAAATAATAGTGGTGTAAATCAAAAGATGTCTTAGGACCTGTGTTAGATAGAAAAGGAAGATACAACCTAAAGACACTCACAATTTAACTCTTGAAATGCTGTAGCAAAATACACCACCTCTGGAGGGTTACTCCACCTGCAGGGTGACTATTTGCATTCTCGGTGGACATGAATTTGAGCAAACTCCTAAAGATAGTGGAGGACAGAGGAGTCTGGCAGGCTACAGTCCATGGAGTCACAAAGAGTCAGACATGACTTAGCGACTGAACAAGAACAGCATGTTCGTAACTAGTTGCTTTATGATAAAGTTGGTTCAAGATCCTGGTGTCTTTTCTCTTGATTATACCCCTTTATTATCCTTCCTACTTCCAGTTAGATAACTTATCAACTCTAAGGGATATTTGGAGGTGATTTCACTTCCATCTTTATAGTTCCCATTAACCTAACATTTTTTTTTTATTGTCTGAGTCAACTGTAATGACCTAGATTACTTTGAAGTTGCATCTAGGATTTTTAAAAATGCACAGGGATGAGGGACAACCAATTCAGGCTGGAGGTTCCTTCTTGGATTGGGGCAGAGTATACAAACATCTGTAATACTTATTTATTGGGTAAACATTTCTGAATCAAATATATAAAAATGTTAAGATTTATAAAAGCTGAATGAAAATGTGGTATTGATTATGCTATTTCTATATTTTTTTTGTAAGCTTGAAATGCTTCAAGGAAATAAGATTCTTTGATTTGTTTCTAAAAGTACCTGACAAGTGTATGTCTCTTTATGTGTATACCTGAACATTGTGTTAAGTAGTATCATATAAATAGAATAATTTGTAAAATCTTGGACAGTTTACTATGTAAGGCACCAAACTATAAATCAATTTTTAAATAACAGAATTTATTAATCATTGAATCTACCTAAAACAAGGCATACATGTAGACTGACATGCACCACAGTGGGCACATCAGGGCAATTATGTGATGTTTGTACTTCTATCTCATCATTTATGTTAGATATGCCCTTCTTATTGTGAAGTAAATAAGGGCAATCCATGAAAAAAATATTTTGAATTAGGTATGTCATTCTTATGAGAAGTCGCAAGATTCTATGAATACTTTGTTGTGCTTCCATTATCAATTTATTGAGAATTAGAATATCACATCCTTTTAGAATTTGCTGCATTTTGAATTTTTTCTAATTGAAATTCATTTTCACAAAAGGAGAAAATGTTCAAGAGATATAGTAACTTTTTTTTCATTTACTATTGGAATTCTGACAAGCTGATATTAAGATGAGCTAAAATTGTTGGTAATATCTCTGCATAACAGCTGTGCTTACATTCTGTGTAGAAGTCAGAACTAAGGGTGAACCACAGAGCTCAGGAGTGCCTCTAGAGAAGGGGTTGGGGGTAAAAAGATATAATATAACCTATTAAATAACCATCTTGTTGCTGTCATTGTAATTATAGCTGCTGCTGCTGCTGCTGCTGCTTAGTCACTTCAGTCGTGTACGACTCTGTGCGACCCCATAGACGACAGCTCACCAGGCTCCCCTGTCCCCGGGATTCTCCAGGCAAGAACACTGGAGTGGGTTGCCATTTCCTTCTCCAATGCATGAAAGTGAAAATTGAAAGTGAAGTCATTCAGTCGTGTCCAACTCTTTGTGACCCCATGGACTACAACCTACTGGGTCCCCCCATCCATGGGATTTTCCGGGCAAGAGTACAGGAGTGGGTTGCCATTGCCTTCTCTGAATTATAGCTGCTGCTGATCTTAAAAAGTATAGTTTTTTATTCATCATATAAGTCAAATTCCTCCTCCCTTCAAGCTGGACTAAAGACAGCAGCAATAATTTGAATGAAACTTAGGATATCAATATATAGACCCACACAGAAGACTAAAGAGAAGATGGTTCACAATGTTGGTGGTAGCAGTTGGCATCATATCCTTCTACACACCTACCAGGATAGCTAAACTTTAAAAACTCAAACAAATAAAATTACATGATCAATAATTATTGATGAGCATATGGAGTAACTGAAACTTTCATTCTGCTTTTGTCATTCTAAGTCAACACAACTGCTTTGGAAAAATGTTTGACAGTGTCTATTAGAGCTGAGCATATGCATACCTTACAGCTGCAATTCCACTCCTACTCAGTAGAGTATATGCGCTGAAAAAACATGTACAAGAATGTTCATCATAGCAGTATCTGTAATAACCCAAAGCTTGAAACAACTGTAGAATGCAGAATCTTTGGAATATTTATATTCTACAGTAGACTATCAAGTGACATTCAAAATGAATAAATTATTGCTTCATGCAACAATAAGAGCTACTCATATAAATAAAACAGTAAGTGAAAGAAGTCAGAACACAAGAAGGTACTTTGGATGTATGTTTTCCATCACTGCTGACAAATTAGCACAAACTTAGTAGCTGAACACACTATGCATTTATTATCTCACATTTTCCATGGGTCAGGAGTTCATGAGTGAGAAGCTGGGTCCTATGTTCATGGTCTCACTAGGATAACATCAATATTCACTGGTATTGCAATGTTATATGAAGATTAGGGTCCTCTTTCAATTCATTGAGGTGACTGGCAGTTCCTTGCAATCATAGGATGAAGGCCTGTTTTCAGGCTGTCTGATGGCCAGGGTATGCTCTCAGGTCCTAGCCACATGGCCTTCTCATAACATGGCAGATTATTTCTTCAGGCCAGGCGGAGAACATCTATGGCTTTGAAACTCTCTCTCTCAGGAAAGGCCCAGCCACTTTTAAAAACTCACTTGATTACCACATTTGGATAATTCAAAGTTATTAATTCATAGTCTAATCGCAAGAATGGAATCTCTCTGTATTCACAAATCCTTCCTTATACCCAAAGGGGGACATGGAGATCATATACACCATGGAGAATAACTCTTGGAAGCCATGCCAGAACTATGCCTCTTTATACTGTATGCTGCTGCTGCTGCTGCTGCTGCTGCTAAATCACTTCAGTCGTATCCGACTCTGTGCGACCCCATAGACGGCAGCCCACCAGGTTCCCCCGTCCCTGGGATTCTCCAGGCAAGAACACTGGAGTGGGTTGCCATTTCCTTCTCCAATGCATAAAAGTGAAAAGTGAAAGTGAAGTCGCTCAGCTATGTCCGACTCTTAGTGACCCCATGGACTGCAGCCTACCAGGCTCCTCCATCCATGGGATTTTCCAGGCAAGAGTACTGGAGTAGGGTGCCATTGCCTTCCCCATTGTATTTCATAATTATATTCATATAAATTTCAAGGCAAAATATTTGGAAAAGAACTCAAACCACTGTCCATCTTTAAGGGAGGATCATAATGGCTGGGATAGAGTTCAAGGAAAGCTTCTATATAATGTATATTATATTCTTTTGATTTTCTGAACTGCTCAATTATGACTTGATGATTTTGGCATATATAAGTTTATTAAATTTTTTGTTTATAAGAAAGCATTACTGGTTCCCTTCTTTCCAAGAATATATGTAGGTGAACATATACAGAATATAATAGAACTCTCAGTTAAGAGTGAGTGGGGAGAAATTCTTTATATGCTAGGAATTATTTGCTGATGTAGCTCTGATTTGTCATCTAACATATGGAGTAGTCAGTCAAAATATTTTTTGTCCACTGTCAAAAAAAATCAAAACAAATGTGTTTTTTTTTTTTTTTTATTCTAAGGAATAAAATTTGTATGTCCCTCTTTTAGGAATCATTCTTCACTATGTGTAGTCAGCATGAAATAAAACAAATATTGCAAAAAATATTGCTGTGCCACTGTGCCAATTTGGACATAATTCAATTGATGATTGACTTTCAGCCTCTAAAGTCCTTTCCTTCCAAAAAATACGGCTAATTTTATTTTACTGGTGAAATGGGGAGGAGGGCTAGTTAGTAAGTGACTTCCTGACAATTGTTTGAGACTTTTTCAGTTCAGTATATGGACACTCATATATTACACAAATTCCAATGTCTTTGTATATTTTTAAATAGTACAGTTTATTTAAAGCAACTTTATTTTAACTTTACCTTGCAAAAGTACAATTATCTCATAAAAGTCATTAACTTTTGAATGCTGCTGCTAAGTCGCTTCAGTTGTGGCCGACTCTGTGCGACCCCAGAGACAGCAGCCCACCAGGTTCCCCCATCCCTGGGATTCTCCAGGCAAGAACACTGGAGTGGGTTGTCATTTCTTTTGAATACCAGCACCTAAACTGTGATGAGTTTAGCCATATATGTGTTCTGTAAACTACAAATCTTTGTTTTTCCTCTTAGATTTTGTACCATTAAGAATGAGTTGTTTTCTAGCTCATTGTCACTCTAATTATTTATATCCTAATTCTTGGTGATTTCAATTAACTTGTAGGTAACTTCACCCATCTGGCCTCAAGTTCCTTAAAATAACCTGTTATCAATAATCTCATCCTCCCCCATATCACTGAAACCCACTCTCTAGATACAATTGTTACCAATAATTGTACCCCCTCTGCAACATCAATTGTTCACAGCTCACTCTTTGAGCATTGCCTCCTCTCTTGTTTTGCTCTGTTTCCTCTATAGGACTCTACCTACAAAACTTTACCCTACAATTCATTGATGTTATCAACTTTTCACTTTCTTTCATCTTCTTAATACCTTCTCTCTTTTGTGTAAATTTTATGTTCTATCATTAAAATCATGATTTGCATATGCCCTTTATCCTTTTGCTTCTCTTATGTTTTATCACACTTGCTTAAGTCTAGTTAATTTCAACTCACCATCAATTTTCATTCCAATCCCGAAGAAAAGCAATGCCAAAGAATGCTCAAATTACTGCACAATTGTACTCATCTCACACACTAGTAAACTAATGCTCAAAATTCTCCAAGCCAGGCTTCCACAATGTGTGAACCGTGAACTTCTAGATGTTCAAGCTGGTTTTAGAAAAGGAAGAGGAATCAGAGATCAAATTGCCTACATCCATTGGATCATCAAAAAAGCAAGAGAGTTCCAGAAAAAACCATCTATTTCTGCTTTATTGACTATGCCAAAGCCTTTGACTGTGTGGATCACAACAAACTGTAAAATTCTTCAAGAGGTGGGAATACCAGACCACCTGACCTGCCTCTTGAGAAATCTTTATGCAGGTCAGGAAGCAACAGCTAGAACTGGACATGGAACAACAGACTGGTTTCAAATAGGAAAAGGAGTACGTCAAGGCTGTATAGTGTCACCCTGCTATTTAACATATATGCAGAGTACATCATGAGAAATGCTGGGCTGGAAGAAGCACAAGCTGGAATCAAGATTGCCGGGAGAAATCTCAATAACCTCAGATATGCAGATGACACCACCCTTATGGCAGAAAGTGAAGAGGAACTAAAAAGCCTCTTGAAAAAGTGAAAGAGGAGAGTGAAAAAGTTGGCTTAAAACTCAACATTCAGAAAACGAAAATCATGGCATCCGGTCCCATCACTTCATGGGAAATAGATGGGGAAACAGTGGAAACAGTGTCAGACTTTATTTTGGGGGGCTCCAAAATCACTGCAGATGGTGATTGCAGCCATGAAACTGAAAGACACTCCTTGAAAGAAAAGTTATGACCAACCTAGATAGCATATTCAAAAGCAAAGACATTACTTTGTCAACAAAGGTCTGTCTAGTCAAGACTATGGTTTTTCCAGTGGTCATGCATGGATGTGAGAGTTGGACTGTGAAGAAAGCTGAGTGCCAAAGAATTGATGCTTTGGAACTGTGGTGTTGGAGAAGACTCTTGAGAGTCCCTTAGATTGCAAGGAGATCCAACCAGTCCATTCAGAAGGAGATCAGCCCTGGGATTTCTTTGGAAGGAATGATGCTAAAGCTGAAACTCCAGTACTTTGGCCACCTCATGCGAAGAGTTGACTCATTGGAAAAGACTCTGATGCTGGGAGGGATTGGGGGCAGGAGGAGAAGGGGACGATTGAGGATGAGATGGCTGGATGGCATCACTGACTCAATGGACATGAGTCTGAGTGAACTCCGGGAATTGGTGATGGACAGGGAGGCCTGGTGTGCTGCGATTCATGGTGTCGCGAAGAGTCAGACACAACTGAGCGGCTGAAATGAACTGAACTGAACTGAAAATCACTGCAAATGGTGATTGCAGCCATAAAATTAAAAGATGCTTACTCTTCAAAAGCCGAGACATTACTTTGCTAACAAAGGTCCATATAGTCAGGGCTGTGGTTTTTCCAGTGGTCATGTATGGATGTGAGAGTTGGACTGTGAGGAAAGCTGAGCGCCGAAGAATTGATGCTTTTGAACTGTGGTGTTGGAGAAGACTCTTGAGAGTCCCTTGGACTGCAAAGAGATCCAACCAGTCCATCCTAAAGGAGGTCAGTCCTGGGTGTTCATGGGAAGGACTGATATTGAAGCTGAAACTCCAATACTTTGGCCACCTGATGTGAAGAACTGACTCATTAGAAAAGACCCTGATGTTGGGAAAGATTGAAGGTAGGATGAGAAGGGGACAACAGAGGTTGAGATGGTTGGATGGCATCACCGACTCAATAGGCATGAGTTTGAATAAACTCTGGGAGTTGGTGATGGACAGGGAGGCCTGATGTGCTGCAGTCCACGGGTTCACAAAAAGTCTGACACTACTGAGAAACTGAATTGAACTGATCAATTCCCTGACCTAACATCTATTTAGCTGAATGTGGCTGGGTAAAAAATGTAATCTTTTAAATTGTTTTCATTATAAGTTCATGTCAAAGGGACACTAAGTCTATCAGGCAATGACATAATATTGTTCTAGTCTGCTAACTTCCCATTTCTCAAAATCCAAATGCCACCTTCTCCATCTTTATTTTGAGAAGATGACTTTGTTCTATCTAAAGCAACCCCTCCACTTCTACACTAGATTGCCTCTTGTGACACAGAATGCTAACATATACACAGGGACATGGGTTTTATTCCTACTAACAAACTTTGATAATATGTAACTATTTATCCTGTGATTGTATTTCTCAGCTTCCCTTGCTCCTAAGCAAAGCCATATTATTAGTTCTCACCAACTGAATGTGATTGAATGAAAAGTTCTAGGTGTCATTTTGGGCAAGTAACTTTGACACAAGAATACTCTATCCATGCTGTCTTTTTCTTATTACTTATCAAGGGGAAAACAAACATTAATCTCAGGCCTTCAGGATGGACTGAGGCACAGTATTGAAGGAGATGTCATCCCTTGAAATTTTTGCACAGAAAACAACCTGCTGTTTAGTGAACACAAAATGAAATCATACTGTGTTAGCCATGGGGCTTTTTGGACATGGATGTTAGAGCAACTAATGTTAATCATCTGATGTATCTATCACCTCTGACAATCATTCTGGCAATTCTCTTCTCTATCTCCTACTTATCAATGTTTCACTTTTCACTGGAAGGCTAACAATTATCCCACAGTAAAAAAATAAATTTGAGACTCTACTTCCCATTAATTAGCCTCTCATGTATTTGCTCCCTTCTGCAGAAAAATTTCTTGAACAAATTAGTACTTCCTGTGTTTCTTCTCTTTCTCTTTTAATCTCACTCCAATTAGGCTTTCATCTCCATTGTTTCATCAAAACTTATCTCTATGAGATCAGCAAGGACCTTCAACTTGCTAACTTCACTTGTCAATTCTCAGTTTCTATCTTAATTGACTTACTAGCCACTTCTTAACAACAATTTTCCTCTTCCTCACACATTTTATTTAATTGGCTTTAAAAACAGGTCTCTCGGTTGTTCTTCAAAATCACGGATCACTCCTCAGGCTCCTTGACTGCTCTTCTTTACTTTGAACTTTCATCTTTGATTGCACCAGGGATCAGCCTTGATTCTCTTCTTTACCAACACTTACTACCTTGGCCATCTCATCCACTCTGATGGCTTAAATATGCTCTCTACATGGCATTAACGCTTAATTGTAAATGTCAAAAACAGACCTCTTTTCTAAGTTACAGGTTTGTATAGCTATTTGACTATTAACATCTCCATTTGGAGTTGAATAGACATTTATTTAATCCATTATGTCTGAGACTAAACTTATGATCTCACCTAAATCTCTCCCCTCCATCAATTTTCTGAGGAGAAGTTGGATAGAACTTTTAAATTTGCTCTTCCATAGTTTAAGTTACTGTGTATACCCCTCTGGGCTTCTCTGGTGGCTCAGATGGTAAAGAAACTGCCTGCAGTGCAGGAGACCTGAGTTCAATTGTGGGTCAGGAAGATCTCCTAGAGAAGGGAAAGGCTATCCATTCCAATATTCTTTATTTTTTAAAATTTATTTATTTATTTTAATTGGAGGTTAATTACTTTGCAATATTGTGGTGGTTTTTTGCCATACATTGACATGAATCAGCCACAGGTGTACATGTGTGCTCCATCACGAACCCCCTTCCCACATCCTTCCCTATCCCATCCCTCTGGTTTGTCCCAGTGGACTGGCTTTGAGTGCATTGTTTCATGTAGCAAACTTAGACTGGTCATCTATTTCACATTTGGTACAATATACATGTTTCCATGCTATTCTCTCAAGTCATCCCACCCTCGCCTTCTCTCACAGAGTCCAAAAGTCTGTTCTTTATATCTGTGTCTCTTTTGCTGTCTTGCATATAGGGTCGTTGTTACCATCTTTCTGAATCCACATATATGCATTAATATATTATGTTGGTGTTTTTCTTTCTGACTTAACTTCACTCTTTATAATAGACTCCAGTTTTATCCACCTCATTAGAACTGATTCAAATGTGTTCTTTTTAATGGCTGAGTAGTATTCCATTGTGTATATGCACCAAAGTTTTCTTATCCATTTATCTGCTGATGGACATCTAGGCTGCTTCCATGTCATGGCTATTATAAACAGTGCTGCGATGAACATCGGGGTACACGTGTCTCTTTCAATTCTGGTTTCCTCGGTGTGTATGCCCAGCAGTGGGATTGCGGGGTCATATGGCAGTTCTATTTCCAGTTTTTTAAGGAGTCTCCACACTGTTTTCCATAGTGGCTGTATTAGTTTACATTTCCACCAGTAGTGTAAGAGGGTTCCTTTTTCTCCACATGCTCTCCGGCATTTCTTGTTTGTAGACTTTTTGATAGTAGCCATTCTGGCAAGCATGAGATGGTACCTCATTGTGGTTTTGATTTGCATTTCTCTGATAATGTCACTCCAGTATTCTTGCCTAGAGAATTCCATGGACAGAGGAACTTGGCAGGTTAGAGTCCATGGGGTCCCAAAGAGTTGGACATGACAGTGGAAAACACTTTCACACACTGTCTTCTTTAAAAAATAATTATTTATCTTTGGATTTTTTACAGTTTGAATATGATATGCTTAGTTATAATTTATTTTTTTTTTCGTTTATCCCACTTGGTGTTCTCTGATTCTTAGAGCTGTGGTTTGCTGTCTGACTTTAATTTGAGGGAAATTCTTAGTCATTATTGCTTCAAATATTTCTTCTGTTCCTTTCTTTCTTCTCCTTCTAGTATTCCCATTATGCATATGTTATACCTTTTGTAGTTGTTCCATAGTTATTAAATATTTTATCCTTTTTTTTCCCATTTTTGTGTCTCCATGCTTTTCAGTTTTGGATGTTTTTATTGACATATTTCTGAGCTTAGAGATTTTTTCCTCAGCCATATCTAGTCTATTAGTGAGGTCATCAAAGGCATTCTTCATATCTGCTACAGTATTTTTTACTTCTACCATTTCTTCTTTTTGATTAAGTTTTCATATTTCTGCTTATATAACCAATCGGTTCTTGCATGTTGTTTATTTTTAGCCCTCAGCATATTAATCATAGTTGTTTTAAATTCTTGGTCTGATAATTCCAACATCCCAGTCATATCTGAATCAATTCTGATACTTGTTCTATCTCTATAGGATGTCTACTGTTCTAGGGTTTTCTCTTTTCTTGCCTTTTATTATGCCTTGCAATATTTTGTTAAAAGCCATACATGATGTATGATGCAGTCAGTAAAAAGAACTGTGCTAAAAAGATCTTTAGTAATGTAATAGTGAGGCATGGGGAGGCCAATACAGGAGACATAAGAAAGCAGGCTGGATTCCTGGGTTGGGAAGATACACTGGAGGAGGGCATGGCAACCCACTCCACTATTCTTCTCTGGAGAATCCCACTGACAAAGGAGCCTGGTGGGCTACTTTCCATAGGGTCACAAAGAGTCAAACACAAGTGAAGCCATTAGCACACTTGCACTCACGCACACACACAGTTATTGTAAGTAATCTACAGAAGATTTAAAGTATACAAGAGGATGTGCATAGGTTATATAAAATACTGTAAAGTCTGTCAGGGACTTAAGCTCTCACAGCTTTGGTATCCATGGTGGTCTTGGAAACAATCCCCTCAAGATGTCAAGGGAGCATTTCATTTCAAAATGGTTATTTTCTCTCTCCCCTGTCAGGAAACCAAAGGGATTTCTCTACCATATTCACTCTGAGAGCCTGGTAGAACTCCTGAGCTAAATCACAAAAGCATGTGAACCCCCCTGAAACTAGACCACACCCTGGACTATTCAACTTTCAGACTTGTTCACAGGAACCATTCCGAAATTTATATGTTATAGTTTAGGCTTTTTGACTCTGATCCTGGGGAAGATTGAAGGCAGGAGGAGAAGGGGATGACAGAGGATGAGATAGTTGAATGGTATCACTGACTCAATGGACATGAGTTTGAGCAAGCTTGGGGAGATGGTGAAGGACAGGGAAGCCCAGCATCCATGGGGTCACAAAGAGTCAGACACGGCTGAGTGACTGAACAACAACAATAATCCTGATACGGTTTTCACAGATAATTCTGCCTGTGTGTTTCTGCTCTGGTAAATTTTGCTTCTCTGAATCTGTCTGTTTGTATAACCAATTTTGGGGGTAGCTGTTTGCCTGTGACCTCACATCTCTGACAGATCCAAGAAGAGTTGTTGATTTTTCCATTTGTTCAATTTTTTACTCATTGTTATGATGGAGTGACTACTTACAAACTCTTTATATGTCAAACTAAAAACTAAAAGTTCCCGTAGCTTTCCCAGTTAATACAATGGTGGCCCCATCTTTTTGTTGCTAAGGCAACACTATCTTTCAATCATCTCTGATTTCTCCATTGTTCATATCCTAATAAAATAGCAGTTAAGTCCTGCTGGCTCCACCTTATGGATGTATCCTGAATTTGAATATATCTTACCATCTCTACTGTCTTCTGAAACAGCATTGACTTGATCAGAGCAATTTAGCTCCTTGCTTGTGTTTCTGCTACGTTTGCTCACTGATAATCTAAATTAGAAGAGATCAGCAAGAGTGACCCTTTCAAATTGTTAGTCAGATCATGTCATTTCTTTGCTCCTAACACTTCAGTGTTTTCCCATTTAAGTCAGAATAAATAGAAAGTTCCCTGTAAAGCCATGCATAACCTCTGCTAACCCCAAACTCATACCCTAATATATTCCACCTTGTTCTCTCTGCTATAGCCTACTACTCTGCTATAGCTTTCTACTCTTCTTAAAGCATGTAACTATGTCTTGACTTAGTGCCATAACACTGGTTGTCCCACTGTCTGTAACTTCCCTACCCCTGATGTCAAATGGCTAACTGACTGGTTTCCTTCAAATCTTTGTTTAAATAGCTTTTTGGTGACATTCACTATGAAAAAAAAAATAAAGTTTAAAATCTTAACCTATTCTTCTTACTTATATTCCAAATTTCCTTTACCCTGCCTTACTTGAAAAAGTTTTTGACAAAATTATCGCCTTCAAGTATACAATATAATATATTTATTAATTAGATGCAGTGTTTGTGTCTCCTCTGCCGCTTTACTCTTACAACATATTATAAGAATGTAAACTTCATGGGGAACTTGGGCAAAGATTTTTGTGTGTTCTATTCATTAACATCTTCTAAGTACCTAACATGATATCTGGCACTTAAATATCACAGGCTCCATAAATTAGGGCACAAAATCATTGTTTTATATTTAAGATAAAATATATTTAAAATAAAGATGATCAAGATAAATTCAATTTAGATTGTGACACACACAAAAACGCACACACTATACATGTATAGTGCCTAACACCTGCTCAGGTTAGCCACAAGTATAATAACTACAGATAATTCTGATGCTCAAAAATATTCCAAATGGGTGAAAATGGAGAGAAGGACTAGTTAGTAGCCAGATGGGATGGGTGGAGACAAATAGGTTTAGAGGATTAAGAGGTACAGACTTCCAGTTATAGAATAAGAAAGTCACAGGGATGTAATTTACAGCATAAGGAATATGATCAATAAAATTGTAATAACTTGGTATGAGGACTGATGATTATTAGACTGATTGATGATCATTCATAATGTACACTAATGTCAGGTTATTATGTATACAGTTGAAACTAATATGTCAACTATATTTCAATAAAAATATATTTGTAGCACAAATTTTATTTAAAGGTTTATAATTGTTTAAAAAAACAACTGCTATATCTTAGTATAATAATATACCAGTATCCCTTAACAAAAATTTTGCTGGATAATTATTTGTGTTCAGAAATTTTATGCACTTAAATTTTACTTTTAATAAAATCTCTTTTGCCTGCAACTATTGAAAAAAATTTGGCATTCAAGTTATTTTTCACATACCTAGTACCAGTTTATGGTATCAGGACATATCAGTCTTGAGTTTTATTGTTCTATTTTTCATTAATAGTTATAGTTAATCAAAATAATCTAAGGCTTTTTATCAATCTCAGGTAATTAATCAGGACATTTGATTATACTAAACTTGGTTTTGTCTTTTATTAATATATGGTTTTTCCAGGAGTTATGTGTGGATGTGAGAATTGGAGCATAAAGAAAGCTGAGCACTGAAGAACTGATGCTTTTGAACTATAGTGTTGGAGAAAACTCTTGAGAGTCCCTTGGACTTCAAGGAGATCAAACCAGTGAATCCCAAAGGAAATCAACCCTGAATATTCATTGGAAGGACTGATGATGAAGTTAAAACTCCAATACTTTGGCCATCTGATGCAAAGAACTTCTTAGCAAATACTAGAAAAGATTGAAGGCAGGAGGAGAAGGGGACAACAGAATATGATATGGTTGGATGGCATCACTGACTCCATGGACATGAATTTGAATAAGCCCCAGTAGTTGGTGATGGACAGGGAAGCCTGGTGTGCTCAATCCATGGGTCACAAAGTACTGGGCACAACTGAGTGACCCAACTGAATATATGTAGAGGTGGTTCATGTTGACATTCTAAAAATGACTGTGTTTTAAAGCACAGTCTCTCTTTGTAATACTAAATGCAAAATATTTTAATTGATTATAGCTCAGGAAGCAACAGTTAGAACTGGACATGGAACAACAGACTGGTTTCAAATAGGGAAAGGAGTATGCCAAGGCTGTATATTGTCACCCTGCTTATTTAACTTATATGCAGAGTACATCATGAGAAATGCTGGGCTTGGAGAAGCACAAGCTGGAATCAAGATTGCTGGGAGAAATATCAATAACCTCGGATATGCAGATGACACCATCCTTATGGCAGAAAGTGAAGAGGAACTAAAAAGCCTCTTGATGAAAGTGAAAGAGGAGAGTGAAAAAGTTGGCTTAAAGCTCAACATTCAGAAAACTAAGACCATGGCACCTAGTCCCATCACTTCATGGGAAATAGATGGGGAAACAGTGGAAACAGTGTCAGACTTTATTATTTTGGGCTCCAAAATCACTGCAGATGGTGACTGCAGCCATGAAATTAAAAGACGCTTACTCCTTGGAAGAAAAGTTATGACCAACCTAGATAGCATATTCAAAAGCAGAGACATTACTTTCCTGAATAAGGTCCGCCTAGTCAAGGCTATGGTTTTTCCTGTAGTCATGTATGGATGTGAGAGTTGGACTGTGAAGAAGGCTGAGCGCCAAAGAATTGATGCTTTTGAACTGTCGTGTTGGAGAAGACTCCTGAGAGTCCCTTCGACTGCAAGGAGATCCAACCAGTCCATTCTGAAGGAGATCAGCCCTGGGATTTCTTTGGAAGGAATGATGCTAAAGCTGAATCTCCAGTACTTTGGCCACCTCAGGTGAAGAGTTGACTCATTGGAAAAGACTCTGATGCTGGGAGAGATTGGGGGCAGGAGGAGAAGGGGACGACAGAGGATGAGATGGCTGGATGGCATCACTGACTCGATGGACGTGAGTCTGAGTGAACTCCGGGAGTTGGTGATGGACAGGGAGGCCTGGTGTGCTGCGATTCATGGGGTTGCCAAGAGTCAGACATGACTGAGTGACTGAACTGAACTGAACTGAATATCATTTTCAAATGGTTTTATAAGTACATAGCCCTGAAAACAATATTAAGAACAGTGACAGTAATACTCAGGGTATCATTCCAGGGACTCTGAACACCCATCTACTTACAGATCATCATATTATAAGAAATACTGGGTTTGATAGCATTACTCACTGCTTCTCTACCAATGTATTTGTAACATTTATGTGTACCTTTCAAATTTGCTCCCTAGTCCAGATTTCTTAGAAAAAAAATACATATCTCATGGTTAATAAAATTCATTCTGCTTTCCATTTATTAGAAGCTATACTAGAAAAAAATTATTGAGCATTGAACTACATACTTGATATGCTGTTATAGAAATGACTCCTCATTGTGCCTAAATTAGAGAATGTAATTCTAATTGTACCATGAATTAATTCTTGGGGAAAAAGGAAAGAAAAACAATGGGAAACAATTATTAACTTGGAGTGGTAATGCTGCTCCTATTCTGAAGAAAGAAGTCCCAGAAACTCTCAGTATTTATTATTAAATAAAAGAAATTTTATTTGTTCCCCAGGCTTTATTCCAGTAAAGATCTCAATGGAGACATCATAAAATGATGCCTTTATAATTATGATAACTAATTATAAGTTAATTTCAGAAAGGGAATTTGGGGATCAGAGGCTGTGCATTATTTGTTACTCTATATTTTTGAGACAAACTTAACCCAGATAGCTTTGTTTCAAATGTGGTATCATATCTCTTGGTTTATTTGAAAATATAACTTTTATTTTAGGTTAATTTTAGATTCACAGAAAAGTTACTGAAGTAGTTCATAGAGTTCACATATACCTTTCACATGTTAACATCTCACACTGCTGCTGCTGCTGCTGCCAAGTCACTTCAGTCGTGTCCGACTCTGTGCGACCCCATAGACGGCAGCCCACCAGGCTCCGCCATCCCTGGGATTTTCCAGATAAGAACACTGGAGTAGGTTGCCATTTCCTTCTCCAATGCATGAAACTGAAAAGTGAAAGTGAAGTCACTGAGTCATGTCCAACTCTCAGCAACCCCATGGACTGCAGCTCACCAGGCTCCTACATCTATGGGATTTTCCAGGCAAGAATACTGGAGTGGGGTGCCATTGCCTTCTCTGAACATCTTACATTAGTATGATACAAATCAAATAATTAGTGAACCAACATTAATGCATTACTTCCTAAGTTCATACCTTATTCAGATTTCCTTAGTGTTTACCTTTTTTTTTTTTTTCTGTTTCATGATCTCATCCAGGATACCATGTTACATTTCATCACCATGTCTTCCAGTATCTTCTCCTTTACGACACTTTTTCTGACTCCTTGCTTTGGATGACCTTGAGTGTTTAAAAGAATGCTATTCAGGTATATGAAGAATGACCATTAGCTGAGATTTGTCTAGTATTTTCTTATAATTAAACATGAGTTATCGGATTTGGGATGTGGGACAGTGCTGTTCTTTTCATACTATATGAAGGATAACATTTTTGTTATTATAATTGAGGCTAAACATCATCAGTTGACTGAGAGATTGTCTCCACTGTGAAGTTGTTCTCTGCAAATTTCTATACTGTATTCTTAGGAAGGAAGTTCATGTTCACAGCTCATAGGTAGGGGTGAAGAGTTACATTCCACCTCCTGGCGAGACAATACTAACATAAATTATTTGGGATTATTTTGAGTGAGAAATCTATTACTCTCCCATTTATAGTTTCAATCATTTCATTGGCATGGAATTCAGGATACCTCTTTTATATTTAGGGTTATAATCCAATACCGGGGTTCCCAGGTGGCACTAGAATAAAAGAATTTGCCTGACAATGCAGGAAACACAAGAGACATGGGTTCAATCCCTGGGTTGGGAAGATCCCCTGGAGTAGGAAATGGCACCACACTCTGGTATTTTTGCCTGGAAAATTCCATGAGCAGAGGAGATTGGTGGGCTACAGTCCATGGAGCTGCAAAGAGTCGGATGTGACTCAGCATGCAAGCACACACACACACACACACATCCCCAATATGATGGTATGTTATTTATTTCAGCTTTGACCACTTGAGTTTGTTCAGTCAGCTTCTTCATTGCTTTGACATACTTCAATAGCTTGTTTCTTTTTTGGAACACTTTCTTATTTTTGACATTATATCCAGGATCATCTTGTATATTTCCTGTTCCAGTATTAGACTCAGTCATTTGTCCAAGGAGCTCTAATTTCTTTTATTGGAGAATGGTATTAGAAACCAAGATCTGGGCATTGGGTATGTTCATTGCTACTTGGGTGTTGTTGCTTCCCGGGTCTCTTAGCCACAGATTTTGGAATTATATGTGGAATTATATTACATATATATATATATATATATAACTATTTCTATATTTATCCATCTGTAATATATTATACTAAACATAAGTTCAGAGTAATATCACCAGCTCTAATCCAGTATTACATGGCTCACCCTAGCATTCACCCCTCACTTACAGCAGTGAGAAATCTGGCTTCTACCACCTGCAATTATTTACTGATTTATTTTATCCCAGAATACAGCTACAGTGGTTCCAGAATTGTTAACTCATATGGCGCAAGAAATAACTGACACCTAGATGACAGTGGATGTGGACAGTTCCTGCTGTCTTCAGTGTTATATAGACTCCATGGATTTCCAGTCACTTAAGTTAGCCTTTATTTTTCCCTACTTCATCAATGAGGTGATGTCATACAGTTGTAACAGGTTATTTTGTCACAGTCTACATTTCATCATGACATCTTCTGATGTTCTAATTTATTTTTAATTTGCAGTTATCAGTTTGGCATACATTAAGATCTTTGTGTTTTAAAGTCTTATGGGGTTTAACAAATGTACAACATATGTCTACTAGCATAGAATCATGCAGAATTGTTTCACAGTCTTTAAAAAAAAATCAATCCAAAAAACAGTGTTTCAGCCCTTCAAAACTATATCTTCTGCAAACTCCCAGAACTCACTGATCATTTTTCCTCCTACATAGTTTTACCTTTTCCAGAAAAGCATATAAATTGAATGCTACAGTATTAACATTTTTACACTAGTTTCTTTCATTTAGCAATATTCATTCATGTCATTGTTTGGATTGATAGTTCATTCCTTTTTCTCACGAAGTATGTGCTTGTATCACAGTTTTTTGTCCATTCATCTGATAAAGAATATATTGGCTGCTTCCTTTGGGGGGGGGGCAATTATGAGTAACGTGGATGTGCTTTAGTTGCTCAAGTTATGTCTGACTCTTTGTGACACCATGGACTGTAGCCCGCCAGGCTCCTCTGTCCACGGAATTCTGCAGGCAAGAATACTGGAGTGGGTAGCCATTCCCTTCTCTGGGGGATCTTCCCAATTCAGGGATTGAACCCAGGTCTCCTGCACTGCAGGCAGATTCTTTACCATCTTAGTCACCAGGGAAGTGCTTAATTATGCGTAAAGCTGCTATAAATATTTGTTTGAAGTTTTTCATGTGGATATGATATTCAAATACATTGTATAAATAGCTATTATGATTGCTGAGTTTTATTGTAAGATTTTGTTAGGTTTCTAAAAAATCTGCCAAACTGTCTTCCAAAGTGAGTATACCATTTTGCATTCCCAACGGCAATGAATGAGTATTCCAATTTTTCCACATCCTTGTCAGCAATTGGTATTTTCAAATTTTTGAATTCCAGTCATTCTAGTGGATGTATACATTTATATTGTTATTTTAATCTAGGTTTATCTAATGATAAATGATATTGGGCATCCTTTCATGTGCTCATCATCTATCTACTATTTAAAAATTAAAACTTTTATTGAGGTATAGATTCATAACTTTACACTAGTTTCAGGCAGATTACATGATTTGATATTCATTTATACAGCAAAATGATCACCACAAAAAATTTATTTAACACATTACCATATGTTGTTAAAAGGTATTTTTCTTTCAGTTCAGTTCAGTCTTTCAGTCGTGTCCGACTCTCCGCGACCCCAAGAATCGCAGCATGCCAGGCCTCCCTGTCCATCACTAACTCCCGGAGTTCACTCAAACTCATGTCCATCAAGTTGGTGATGCCATCCAGCCATCTCATCCTCTGTCGTCCCCTTTTCCTCCTGCCCCAAAATTCCTCCCAGCATCAATCTTTTCCAATGAGTCAACTCTTTGCATGAGGTGGCCAAAGTATTGGAGTTTCAGCTTTAGAACCAGTCCTTCCAATGAACACCCAGGACTGATCTCCTTCAAAATGGACTGGTTGGATCTCCTTGCAGTCCAAGGGACTCTCAAGAGTCTTCTCCAACACCACAGTTCAAAAGCATCAATTCTTCAGCACTCAGCTTTCTTCACAGTCCAACTCTCACATCCATACATGATCACAGGAAAAACCATAGCCTTGACTAGATGGACCTCTGTTGGCAAAGTAATGTCTCTGCTTTTGAATATGCTATCTAGGTTGGTCATACCTTTCCTTCCAAGGAGAAAGCATCTTTTAATTTCATAAGAACTTAGCAGCTTTCAAATATGAAATAAAGTATTTTTTTCACAACTATGGTTGTACATTACATCCCCATAACTAAATTATAGGAGGAAGTTTGTACCTTTTGATCTTCACTCTTATTTGCCCACACCCTATTCCCCAACCTCTAGTAACTATCAATATCTGGGTATATGAGCTTGGAGCTTTTTCTTTTTCTTTCTTTTTTTTTTTTTTTTGTTGTTGTTATTGTTTATCTTCTATGGTGAAACATTTGTTGAGATCTGTGGCACATTTTTTAAAATTATAGTTTCCTTATTAAGTTTTTTGAGATATTCGTGTATTCTTGATAAAAGTCCTTTATCAAATACATGGTTTGCAAATATATTTCCAAGTGTATTCACCAGGCAAAGTTTGGAATAGAGTCTAAGTTTTCAATTTTCTCTTTCATAGATTGTACATTTAATGTTGTAGCTAAAAATGTATTCCAATACTCCAGGTCACTCAAATGTTCTCCAATATTTTTTAGAATATGTTAGGTTTATAATCCATTTTCATTTAATTATTTTGAAAGGTATAAGATCTAGGTTGAATTTTTTGCATGTAGATGTCTAATTGTTCCAGCATCTTTTACTGAAAAAAATTTCTCTTTCTCAACTGGTCCTGATCAAAACCAGTTGACTGTATTTGTGTGGAACTATTTCTGGCCTCTTTGTTCTGTTTTGTTAATCTACATGTCTAGACTGGTAGACATGTATAATTCACCAGTAACATTATCTTGGTTATTCTAGTTTCGTATTATGCCTCAAAATTAAGCAGTGTGAGTCTTCCAATTTTGTCCTTTTTAAATACTGTGTTGGCTCTTCTACATCCTTTCCTGTGTAAATTTTCAAATGTTTCTTTGATACTTGTTTTCAAAAGTGTGCTGAAATTTTGATTGAGAATGTACTGAATCTGTAAATAGTGTCAAGAAGATTTGATATCTTAACAATATTGAGTCTCTCAATATATGAATGCAGAAAATCTCTCCATTTCCTTAAATCTTTATTTCTTTCTGCATACAGATTTGTGCATTTCAAGTTAGATTTATGCCCAAGAACTTTATTCTTTGATATTGTTTTAAATTATTGCTTTCTTTAAATTTCATATTCCAATTATTATTTGCTAGAACATAAAAAAATGGACTTTATATAATAACCTTGTATTCAGTGAACTTATTATACACACTAGTATTCCTAGATTCTTTGAGCTTCTCTACATAGACAATCATGTCATCTGTAAATAAAGATAGATTTACTTTCTTTGAATATATATGCCTTATTTTTATCTTATTTTATTAAATATGACTTCCAGTTGATGTTGAATAGAAGTGGTAAGAGAGAACTTACTGCTTATCTTTTTCATATTTGGCTGTGCTCTGTGGTTTGTGGGATCTTAGTTTCCCTACCAGGCATCAAATCTGGATCCACAGCAGTGAAAGCACCAAGTCCTAACCACAGGACAGCCAGGGAGTTCCCATGTTGCTTAATTTTTGAACTTTATATGAATATATTCAGTCTATCCTTATTAAGTGTGGTATTAACTGTAGATATTTTTGTCTATACTCTTTATTAGTTTAAGAGAATTTGCTTCTATGCATAGTATTTTGGTCAGTTTTTATCAATAATAAATGTTTAATGTTTTCTCTGCATCTTACAATGAGATAATTTGTTTTTCCTTTTTCAGCCCATTAATATGATGGATCACAATAATCTGAGTACAACTTTTCATAATTTCTATTTCTTTAAACTTATTAAAGTGTGTATTATGCTCAGATGTCATTATTGGTAAATGTTCCATGTTTTTTAGAAGAATGTAAATTCTGATAATACTTTTACTAATGAATTATTCTGTAATTATCAATTAGATCAAATTGCTTGATAGTGCTATTCAAGTCACCTATTTGCATACTGATTTTCTGCCTACTTGAACTATCAATTACTAACAGAGAGGTGATGAAATCTCTTAACCATAATTGTGGATTTGTCTATTTCCCCTTTTCAATTCTATCAGTTTTTGCCTCATGTATTTTGGTCCTCTGTTGTTAGGTGCTTACACATTTAAGATTGTTACATCTTCTTGAAGAAATAATCCTTTTGTCTTTTTATGTCTCTCATTTATCTTCTTTTAATCACTAATAATATACTTTGCTTTGAAGTCTTCTTCAGATTAATATAACTATTCTGGTATGATTTTAACAGTATTTTCAAATTATATATCTCTTCACATCTTTATCTTTAACTTTAAGGTTATTTAAAATGAAAAATATTTATAAATATATTTAAAGTATCTTTCTTGTAGATAACATACATTAAAAAATAATTCAATTTTCTCTTTTGTTTTCAGTTTCCCTCTCTGCTGACATTAACCATTTGGTCTTGTATGTTGCCTATATTTTCTCTTAAGGCCTCTATTAATTAGCTAACTTCCCTGGTGGCTCAGATGGTAAAAGCGTCTGCTTACAATGTGGGAGACCCGGGTTAGATTCCTGGGTTGGGAAGATCCCCTGGAGAAGGAAATGGCAACCCACTTCAGGATACTTCCAATATTGTGTCATATCTGATTCTGGTTTGGATAACAGCTTTGCGTCTTTAAACTGTGTCTTTTCTTGTCTTTTGATATGTCTTGTAAATTTTAGTTGAAAGCCATATATGTATGTATGGAAGTAAATGGGCTTCCTTGATAGCTCAGCTGATAAAGAACCCCCTTGCAATGCGAGAGACCCTGGTTCAACTCCTGGGTCAGGAAGATCCCCTGGAGAAGGGATAGGTTATTCATTTCAGTATTCTTGAGTTTCCCTGGTGGCTCAGATGGTAAAGAATCCATCTGCAATTTGGGAGACATGGGTTCAATCCCTGGGTTGGGAAGATTCCCTGGAGGAGGGCATGACAACCCATTCCAGTATTCTTGCCTGGAGAATACCCATGGACAGAGGAGCCTGATGGGATACAGTCCATGGGATTGCAAAGAGTCAGACATGACTGGACAACTAAGCATATAGCATAGCACACATTGAAATAAATAGGTCTTTAGTTAAAGATTTATATTAATCTTACTAAAAATTGAACTTAAAATTCCTGCAGTATTCTTATCTTTGTCTCTCCTTTTTACCTTTGGGACTTCTGTTTGTGTGCTACTCTGATGAGTTCTCTGTCTTACAGCTCCTTTAACTGAAGTTCACTGGAAGGCTTTGTGGTGTAGTGTTAGAGTATCAGAGACTGAAGTAAGTGTTCTATATCTTCTGATTGAGTTTCAGCTTAGTGGACCTGTATGTTGGGTTGTGGCCCTCACCTGTGTGTTGCCTCTAAGGATTTGACCTTATATCTGTTCCCTGGCCCTTACTCTATTCTTTGGCTACAACAGTTCCAATGTATTTCCTTGAAATCCTCTCCCCTGATTCTGTGCCTTTTGTCTTTGGATTTATCTTTAAAGAAATAAAGATAAGCAAGGGAGGGTGAGTCAGGTGGAAATCCTTCTCCTGGTATCCAGGATCAGATAAAGTTTTTATATTATCTTCTCTCAAAGTATTTTTTTGTTTCTTTTAAGAATGATCTGGGAGAGTTTCACAATGGTTTCTCTTCTTCTTTCTGTGTCAGGCTTATTTGTTTGTTTGTTTGTTTTCCCAGATCTTCATTGTGAGAAACAAATAGGGTTCCTAGGGGGAAAGACTGAAGAATTATGTGGATCCTAAGATTGTGGCCCTAGATGCTTCAAACTCTTATGCTAGTCTAGTTCACACTCAGCCTCGAGGAATTCATCACATTTACTATTGAAGTAAGTTAATTTTTTTGCTTATAATATCTACAGTTTCTGCTCCAAGGTGAGCAGACCCAGGGTGAATCATTCTGTCTATTCAGTTTTAGCAATGCCAGTTTGCTCTGCAACCTCAGTTCTCTGATAGATTCAGAAAAGTCACTGATTTTACAATTAATCCAGGTTTCTGCTTATATTAAGGTCAGAGGGACAGTTTTCAAGCTCTCTTATATCAGAGATGAAAATACATTTTCTATGTTAATCTTGACTTTTGGCAATGCAGTTTTGGTCATTCTAAGTTCCCTTTTTTGGTAGGTACTGTTAATAATACTTGTTTGGTTGGATTAATGAGAGAGAAAGAGACAGGGAAGGAGAGAACAAGAGAAAAGGGTAAGCATCTATATCTTTATAAGAAATTTTTGACATGCCAGTATAGGAAAACATAAAAATTATGATTAAATATTTTTGAATGCTTACTATATGTTTGCATTCTCCTCAGTGTTTTCATGAGCTATTTCATTTAAATCTAGGTTAACTAAGGGAATTAGCACTATTACAGTTTAGTTCAGTTCAGTCATTCAGTCCTGTACGACTCTTTGCGACCCCATGAATTGCAACATGCCACACCTTCCTGTCCATCACCAACTCTGGGAGTTCACTCAGACTCACATCCATCGAGTCCGTGATGCCATCCAGCCGTCTCATCCTCGGTTGTCCCCTTTTCCTCCTGCCCCCAGTCGCTCCCAGCATCAGAGTCTTCTCCAATGAGTCAACTCTTCACATGACATGGCCAAAGTACTGGAGTTTCAGCTTTAGCATCATTCCTTCCAAAGAAATCCCAGGATTGATCTCCTTCAGAATGGACTGGTTGGATCTCCTTGCAGTCCAAGGGACTCTCAAGAGTCTTCTCCAACACCATATTTCAAAAGCATCAATCCTTCAGCACTCAGCCTTCTTCACAGTCCAACTCTCACATCCATACATGACCACAGGAAAAACCATAGCCTTGACTAGATGGACTTTAGTCGGCAAAGTAATGTCTCTGCTTTTGAGTATACTATCTAGGTTGGTCATAATTTTTCTTCCAAGGAGTAAGTGTCTTTTAATTTCATGGCTGCAGTCACCATCTACAGTGATTTTGGAGCCAAAAACAATAATGTCTGACACTGTTTCCACTGTTTCCCCATCTATTTCCCATGAAGTGATGGGACCAGATGCCATGATCTTCGTTTTCCGAATGTTGAACTTTAAGCCAAATTTTTCACTCTCCATTTTCACTTTAATCAAGAGACTTTTAGCTCCTCTTCACTTTCTGCCAAAAGGGTGGTGTCATCTGCATATCTGAGGTTATTGATATTTCTCCTAGCAATCTTGATTCCAGCTTGTGTTTCTTCCAGTCCAGCATTTCTCATGATGTACGCTGCATAGAAGTTAAATAAGCAGGGTGACAATATACAGCCTTGATGTATTCCTTTTCCTATTTGAAACCAGTCTGTTGTTCCATGTCCAGTTTTAACTGTTGCTTCCTGACCTGCATACAGATTTCTCAAGAGGCAGGTCAGGTAGTCTGGTATCCCCATCTCTTTCAGAATTTTCCACAGTTTATTGTGAGCCACACAGTCAAAGGCTTTGGTATAGTCAATAAAGCAGAAATATATGTTTTTCTGGAACTCTCTTGCTTTTTCCATGATCCAGCAGATGTTGGCAATTTGATCTCTGGTTCCTCTGCCTTTTCTAAAACCAGCTTCAACATCAGGAAGTTCACGGTTCATGTATTGCTGAAGCCTGGGTTGGAGAATTTTGAGCATTGCTTTACTAGCATGTGAGATGAACGCAATTGTGCGGTAGTTTGAGCATTCTTTTGCATTGCCTTTCTTTGGGATTGAAATGAAAACTGACCTTTTCCAGTCCTGTGGCCACTGCTGAGTTTTCCAAATGTGCTGGCATATTGAGTGCAGCACTTTCACAGCACCATCTTTCAGGATTTGAAATAGGTCCACTAAAATTCCATCACCTCCACTAGCTTTGTTCGTAGTGATGCTTTCTAAGACCCACTTGACTTCACATTCCAGGAGGTCTGGCTCTAGGTGAGTGATCACACCATCGTGATTATCCAGGTCATGAAAATCTTTTTTGTGCAGTTCTTCTGTGTATTCTTGCCACCTCTTCTTAATATCTTCTGCTTCTGTTAGGTCCATACCATTTCTATCCTTTATTGAGCCCATCTTTGCAAGAAATTTTCCCTTGGTATCTAATTTTCTTGAAGAGATCTCTAGTCTTTCCCATTCTGTTGTTTTCCTCTATTTCTTTGCATTGATCTCTAAAGAAGGCTTTCTTATCTTTTCTTGCTATTCTTTGGAACTCTGCATTCAGATGCTTGTATCTTTCCTTTTCTCCTTTGCTTTTCACCTCTCTTTTTTTCACAGCTATTTGCAAGGCCTCCTCAGACAGCCATTTTGCTTTTTTGCATTTCTTTTCCATGGGGATGGTCTTGACCCTGTCTCCTGTACAATGTTACGAACCTCATTCCCTAGTTCATTCGGCACTCTATCTATCAGATCTAGGCCCTTAAATCTGTTTCTCACTTCCACTGTATAATCATAAGGAATTTGATTTAGGTCATACCTGAATAGTCTAGCGGTTTTCCTTACTTTTTTCAATTTAAGTCTGAATTTGGTAATAAGGAGTTCATGATCTGAGCCACAGTCAGCTCTTAGTCTTGTTTTTGTTGACTGTACAGAGCTTCTCCATCTTTGGCTGCAAAGAATATAATCAATCTGATTTCAGTGTTGACCATTTGGTGATGTCCATGTGTAGAGTCTTCTCTTGTGCTTTTGGAAGAGGGTGTTTGCTATGACCAGTGCATTTTCTTGGCAAAACTCTGTTAGTCTTTGCCCTGCTTCATTCCGCATTCCAAAGCCAAATTTGCCTGTTACTCCAAGTGTTTCCTGACTTCCTACTTTTGCATTCCAGTTCCCTATAATGAGAAGGACATCTTTTTGGGGTGTTAGTTCTAAAAGGTCTTGTAGGTCTTCATAGAACCGTTCAACTTCAGCTTCTACAGCGTTACTGGTTGGGGCATAGACTTGGATTACTGTGATACTGAATGGTTTGCCTTGGAAACGAACAGAGATCATTCTGTCATTTTTGAGATTGCATCCGAGTACTGCATTTCAGACTCTTTTGTTGACCATGATGGCTACTCCATTTCTTCTGAGGGTTTCCTGCCTGCAGTAGTAGATATAATGGTCATCTGAGTTAAATTCACCCCTTCCAATCCATTTTAGTTCACTGATTCCTGGAATGTCGACGTTCACTCTTTCCATGTCTTGTTTGACCACTTCCAATTTGTCTTGATGCATGGACTTAACATTCCAGGTTCCTATGCAATATTGCTCTTTACAGCATTGGACCTTGCTTCTATCACCAGTCACATCCACAGCTGGGTATGGTTTTTGCTTCGGCTCCATCCCTTCATTCTTTCTGGAGTTATTTCTCCACTGATCTCCAGTAGCGTGTTGTGTACCTACTGACTTGGGAAGTTCCTCTTTCAGTATCCTATCGTTTTGCCTTTTCATACTATTCATGGGGTTCTCAAGGCAAGATAATTGAAGTGGTTTGCCATTCCCTTCTCTACTGGAACACATTCTGTCAGGCAGTTCTATATTATAAATAAGTAAATGAAGCTTACAAAAAATCAATAAAATTTTCAATGAAGTACAACTAGAAGTGGCGTTATGAGTTCAAATCCAGGATTATCTAACTCCATGTGCCTGCATGCTCAGTCGTTTCTGACTCTTTGCAATCTCATGGACTGTAGCTCACCAGGTTACTCTCTGGATATTCCATACAAGAATACTGAGGTGGGTTGCCATTTCCTACTCCAGGGGATCCTCCCAACCCAGGTATCATACCCATATCTCCTTGCATTTGCAAGTGTATTATTTTACCACTTATCCACCTGGGAAGCCCACCTACCCCATAGCTGTACTCTTAAACCTCTTTGCTCTATCAACTATTGACACCCTCACCAATCTCTGAGAATTTCTTTTTTAAAAAGAGTAACATAAGAAACAAATTTTTTATTTGTACTTCTCAGTTATTTTCTGTGTGACATTAATCTTTGTTTTTTCCTTCCCTGTCTGACCAAGGATAGGTAACTGACAACAATTCATGGAAATGGGTTTCGTGGAACTCATCTACATTGTGGTGAAAAATGAAAGAAAAAATAATTAATATCACATCCTGAAAATGTGCCAAACAATTAAGATGAGAAGGTAGTGGGATCCAAGTGGATTATTTTGAGACTAAATACAAATACATCCAGGAACATAGGTGTTGATATGGGAGGCAAGAATTCTTGAAAAAAACAAGGTACTTGAAACAAAGAATCAGTTCAGTTCAGTTCATTCACTCAGTCGTGTCTGACTCTTTGTGACCCCATGAATCGCAGCACGCCACACCTCCCTGTCCATCACCATCTCCCAGAGTTCACTCAGATTCACGTCCATCGAGTCCATGATGCCATCCAGCCATCTCATCCTCGGTTGTCCCCTTTTTTCCTGCCCCCGATCCCTCCCAGCATCAGAGTCTTCTCCAATGAGTCAACACTTCGCATGAGGCGGCCAAAGTACTGGAGTTTCAGCTTTAGCATCATTCCTTCCAAAGAAATCCCAGGGCTGATCTCCTTCAGAATGGACTGGTTGGATCTCCTTGCAGTCCAAGGGACTCTCGAGTCTTCTCCAACACCACAGTTCAAAAGCATCAATTCTTCGGCGCTCAGCCTTCTTCACAGTCCAACTCTCACATCCATACATGACCACAGGAAAAACCATAGCCTTGACTAGATGAATCTTAGTTGACAAAGGAATGTCTCTGCTTTTGAATATGCTATCTAAGTTGGTCATAACTTTTCTTCCAAGGAGTAAGCGTCTTTTAATTTCATGGCTGCAGTCGAAAAGGTCAGTTTTCATTCCAATTCCAAAGAAAGGCAATGCAAAGAATGCTCAAACTACCGCACAATTGCACTCTTCTCACATGCTAGTAAAGTAATGCTCAAAATTCTCCAAGCCAGGCTTCAGCAATATGTGAACCGTGAACTCCCTGATGTTCAAGCTGGTTTTAGAAAAGGCAGAGGAACCAGAGATCAAATTATCAACATCCGCTGGATCATGGAAAAAGCAAGAGAGTTCCAGAAAAAATATCTATTTCTGCATTATTGACTATGCCAAAGCCTTTGACTGTGTGGATCACAACAAACTGTGGAAAATTCTGAAAGAGATGGGAATACCAGACCACCTGACCTGCCTCTTGAAAAATCTGTATGCAGGTCAGGAAGGAACAGTTAGAACTGGACATGGAACAACAGACTGGTTTCAAATAGGAAAAGCAGTATGTCAAGGCTGTATATTGTCACCCTGCTTATTTAACTTCTATGCAGAGTACATCATGAAAAATGCTGGACTGGAAGAAACACAAGCTGGAATCAGGATTGCCAGGAGAAATATCAATAACCTCATATATGCATATGACACCACCCTTTTGGCAGAAATTGAAGAGGAGCTAAAAAGCCTCTTGATGAAAGTGAAAGAGGAGAGCGAAAAAGTTGGCTTAAAGCTTAACATTCAGAAAACTAAGATCATGGCATCTGGTCCCATCACTTCATGGGAAATAGATGGGGAAACAGTGGAAACAGTGTCAGACTTTATTGTTTTTGGCTCCAAAATCACTGCAGATGGTGATTGCAGCCATGAAACAAAGAATAGCAGGGTGGAAAAAAAAAATGTGGAAGAAATGGAGAATGAACTTCAAGATTTCTTTTTAAAAAAGATGCACCTATATGATATTTTACAGGTTATCATTTACTCAGGTAGGCAAATACTTACAGTAGAGTGTGGGTAGTAGCCATTGTCAAACATTCAGTTCAGTTCAGTTCAGTTCGGTTGCTCAGTCGTGTCCGACTCTTTGTCAAACATTGGTGCCCATTTATGCCTAGTACAAAATAGTTACATGATTTCTTTCAAGTTTTAAATGTTTTATGTCTTTTCAATTGTGTTTAAATGAATATTTAATTTTGGATGCATAAGATGTTTTTGATTGAAACAGGTGAATGGTTTTCCTGCTAAGTGATGAGAACTGCAATACATGTAAAAAATTAAAATAGGGTAGAAATAAGTAAGTAATATAACTATCATGGTTAGAGATTTTAGCATTAAACTGTCAGCCAAATTAAGAATAAAACAATTCATAATGATCTTTTTATTATTAAATTTATTTTTAGTTACTGCACTTTATATTTCATTTAGCTACTGTGCAATTATATATTCATTCTAGGATGCTCTTTTAAACTTTCTTTTTTGACTAAAAATTGTATGAATTTTCTGACACCTACTACATTTAGAAATATATTTTCCAACTTTTCTAAAGTTAAAAATGGGGCAGGTCTTCATGAGATCAAAACTCAAGTCTATTCTTGTAATAAAAAAAGTATGTTAGAACACAATGTTGTGTTTATGACACATCTATTGACCCTTAACAGCAGGAAGCAAGGATTGATAACACTATTGTCTTTATTTTGTAATAGAAGAAACTGAGAGATATAAATTGTCAACTATTTAAGGTTTATATAGGTAACCTGTGCACAAAATACTATGTTTTTGAGCTTCATGATTTGTACAAAGCATTCCTGGGAGGCTCAGTGGTAACGAATCTGCCTGCCAAGGCAGAATCCAGGTGGGAAAGCTCCCCGGGAGGAGGAAATGGCAACCCATTCTCACATTCTTGCCTGGAGAGTTCCATGGACAGAGAAGCCTGATATGCTACAGTCCATGGGGTTGCAAAAAGTTGGACATGGCTTAGCGATTCAGTTCAGTTCAGTTCAGTTGCTCAGTCATGTCCGACTGTTTGTGACCCCATGAATTGCAGCATGCCAGGCCTCCCTGTCCATCAACCAACTCCTGAAGTTCACCCAAACTCATGTCCATCAAGTTGGTGATGTCATCCAGCCATATCACCCTCTGTTGTCCCCTTCTCCTCCTGTCCCCAATCCCTCCCAGCATCAGAGTCTTCTCCAATGAGTCAACTCTTCGCATGAGGTGGCCAAAGTATTGGAGTTTCAGCTTTAGCATCATTCTTTCCAAAGAAATCCCAGGGCTGATCTCCTTCAGAATGAACTGGTTGGATCTCCTTGCAGTCCAAGGGACTCTCAAGAGTCTTCTCCAACACCAAAGTTCAAAAGCATCAATTCTTGTGCACTCAGCTTTCTTCACAGTCCTATTTTCACATCCATACATGACCAGTGGAAAAATCATAGCCTTGACTAGACGGACCTTTGTTGGCAAAATAAAAACAACAAATAACACAATTTAGTACACTTCTTTGTGGCTAATTTTATCATTATTTCTAAAACAGTATCAAAGAATGCATCTCAGAATTCTTTGAGTGCTACATAAAAATACTTTTCAAGTAAACCTAATAAAAATCATGTTTTTTTATCTTTTAATATCCAAATAGCTACAGAGAACTATAAATATGTATGCTTTAAGGCCCATCTAATCTGTGTTTACTACTGCATTTGTTCCCAGCTCTATTGTTGTTTGGTTATTCAGCTAATAAGAAAAGAACACAGATATATAAAAGAACACATTTATGGGTAAATGATGCACTACACAAAGGATTTTGCAATGGTTCTAGACATTAGATTTGATGCTAGAAACGATGCTTAAAAAGTTAATAAGAAATGTCAAAGGGAAGTGATTGACTCTTCTCTTGAAAACATTAATATTTTTGTTGAAAATGACATTTGCTATTAGTAAAATAACACCCATAATGTTATGGTCATCTAATCTTATTACTCTGAGTTTTCATTATTTGGCTTGATTGTATTTAACTTGTGAATATATTTTGATTTTAAAATTATAAAAGTGTGATTATGATAAGGTGCATGCATGCATGCTAAGCTGCTTCAGTTATGGCCTACTTTTTGCAACACTATGGACTGTAGCCCACCAGGCTCCTCTCTATATGGGATTCTTGAAGCAAGAATACTGGAGTGGGTTACTCAGCCCACTTCCAGGGGATCTTCTCAACCCAGGGACTGAATGCACCTTTCCTGTATGTCCTGCATTGTAGGCAGATTCTTTACCACTGAACCACCAGAGAAATCCTATCATAAAATATTTAATCTAATTTTATATTTATATTTTCATATTTATATTTAAATATACACTTTTTGTTTATACTTAAAATTTTATAATAAAATAGTTTATCACTGAGGAGTTTATCAAGAGATTTTTCCCCTTGATAAATATTTAAATTTGAGAAACACAGCTATTTAGGAAATATGCAGGATTCAATTGTGCGATGGAGCCTATTACCATTCAATTAATGGTTCTATGAGAACAGTGATTAAAGATACAGCAGTTTCTAGCACATGTATTTCATAACACATCAAAGTATTCATTTTTGGCTTTTGATGGAAAAGAAAAACACACAAAAATGCCATCAGGTCAACAGCCTAGTAATTAAAATCTTATTTTTATTTTTGCATTCAAAATAGGTGGAAAATAGTATTTCATTAATAAATCAGAGCTGTCAAATATGAGATAAGCTGTTCTTCATATCTCAACTGTTAGCATTAAGTTGAATTCAGTCACATATATTAGTTTTATTATGAAGTGTCTAATGCATGGCTAAAGATTCTGGATAACATGAAGACTGTTGTAGAAGAGACATGGACTAGGAAAAAATAGATTTATCAAATAGAAATTATTGGACATTTCAGTAGCCACTTTCACCTTCAACATAGGAGTAATTGAAACAGTAGATAGTGATTTATTTTCAGATTCCAAAAAATATATTAACAAATATATTAACCATAGTTTTCTTTCTTATTTGTGTGACAGTATGTACCAACATTGTTTAAAGTGTAAACCACTATGGTGCTTAAAGTGAAGTCGCTCAGTCGTGTCCAACTCTTTGCGACCCTGTGGACTGTAGTCCACTAGGTTCCTCAGTCTATGGGATTCTCCAGGCAAGAATACTGGAGTAGGTTGCCATTTCCTTCTCCAGGAGATCTTCCCAACCCAGGGATTGAAACCAGGTCTCCCGCATATGCAGGCAGATGCTTTAACCTCTGCTTAGGAGTACTTCAAATTGACCTACATCCGATCTCAGTTAGGACTTCAGTGTGTTCAGCAGTCCTTGCATCTACCATGAGTGGCCTCCTAACCCTTTACATGCAAATCTATTTTCAAACATCTTGTCAGTGCTTTTCAACCTTGGCTGCACCTCACAGTCACCTGGGATTTTTAAAAAATAGTGATGCTTGTATACAAAACAAGTAAATTAAATTTGTAAATCTGAGAATGGAAAGCAGTCATTCAGTTCAGGTCAGTTCAGTCACTCAGTCGTGTCCGACTCTTTGAGACCCCATGAATCGCAGCACGCCAGGCCTCCCTGTCCATCACCAACTCCCAGAGTTCACTCAGACTCACATCCATCGAGTCAGTGATGCCAACCAGCCATCTCATCCTCTGTCGTCCCCTTCTCCTCCTGCCCCCAATCCCTCCCAGCATCAGAGTCTTTTCCAATGAGTCAACACTTCGCATGATGTGGCCAAAGTACTGGAGTTTCAGCTTTAGCATCATTCCTTCCAAAGAAATCCCAGGGCTGATCTCCTTCAGAATGGACTGGTTGGATCTCCTTGCAGTCCAAGGGACTCTCGAGTCTTCTCCAACACCACAGTTCAAAAGCATCAATTCTTTGGCGCTCAGCCTTCTTCAGAGTCCAACTCTCACATCCATACATGACCACAGGAAAAACCATAGCCTTGACTAGACGGACCTTAGTTGACAAAGTAATTTCTCTGCTTTTGAATATGCTATCTAGGTTGGTCATAACTTTTCTTCCAAGGAGTAAGCATCTTTTAATTTCATGGCTGCAATCACCATCTGCAGTAATTTTGGAGCCAAAAACAATAAAGTCTGACACTGTTTCCACTGTTTCCCCATCTATTTCCCATGAAGTGATGGGACCGGATGCCATGATCTTAGTTTTCTGAATGTTGAGCTTTAAGCCAACTTTTTCACTCTCCACTTTCACTTTCATCAAGAGGCTTTTTAGTTCCTCTTCATTTTCTGCCATAAGGGTGGTGTCATCTGCATATCTGAGGTTATTGATAGTTCTCTCAGCAATCTTGATTCCAGCTTTTGTTTCTTCCAGTCCAGCGTTTCTCATGATGTACTCTGCATGTAAGTTAAATAAGCAAGGTGACAATATACAGCCTTGACGTACTCCTTTTCCTATTTGAAACCAGTCTGTTGTTCCATGTCCAGTTCTAAATTTTGCTTCCTGACCTGCATACAGATTTCTCAAGAGGCAGGTCAGGTGGTCTGGTATTCCCATGTCTCTCAGAATTTTCCACAGTTTACTGTAATGTACACAGTCAAAGGCTTTGGCATAGTCAATAAAGCATAAATAGATGTTTTTTTCTGGAACTTTCTTGCTTTTTCCATGATCCAGCAGATGTTGGCAATTTGATCTCTGGTTCCTCTGCCTTTTCTAAAAACTGCTTGAACATCAAGAAGTTCATGGTTCACATACTGCTGAAGCCTGGCTTGGAGAATTTTGAGCATTACTTTACTAGCATGTGAGATGAGTGCAATTGTGCAGTAGTTTGAGAATTTTTTGGCATTGCCTTTCTTTGGAATTGGAATGAAAACTGACCTTTTCCAGTCCTGTGGCCACTGCTGAGTTTTCCAAATGTGCTGGCATATTGAGGGCAGCACTTTGACAGCATCATCTTTCAGGATTTGAAATAGCTCAACTGGAATTCCATCACCTCCACTAGCTTTGTTCTTAGTGATGCTTTCTAAGGCCCACTTGACTGCACATTCCAGGATATCTGGCTCTAGATGAGTGATCACACCATTGTGATTATCTGGGTCATGAAGATCTTTTTGTACAGTTCTTCTGTGTATTCTTGCCACCTCTTCTTAATATCTTCTTCTTCTGTTAGGTCCATACCATTTCTGTACTTTATTGAGCCCATCTTTGCATGAAATATTCCCTTGGTATCTCTAATTTTCTTGAAGAGATCTCTAGTCTTTCCCATTCTGTTGTTTTCCTCTATTTCTTTGCATTGATCACTGAAGAAGGCTGTCTCATCTCTTCTTGCTATTCTTTGGGTTTGGAAATCTGCATTCAGATGCTTATATCTTTCCTTTTCTCCTTTTCTTTTTTCTTCTCTGCTTTTCACAGCTATGTGGTCCACTGGAGAAGGGAATGGCAAACCATTTCAGTATTCTTGCCTTGAGAACCCCATGAACAGTATGAAAGAGGTCCTTAGTGGTTTCTAAAACTCTCCAAATGATTCTAATGTACAATCAAGATGAACAACTACAGCCCAAAGCCATACTATTTCCTGTTTATGGAAGATTAGTTTCCATCTTTTAAAAGTGAGAAGCACCCAGACTCCATGAACTTTTACAGTCTGTGTTCAATCCAGAACAGTTGTTCTATGTTCATTATTCCCCTTTCTTTGCTTCATTCAGAGTGTTGTGTGTACCTTATGAAACATACTTCTGTATCCTGGCCCTTGACCCCAGTACGCTATGGCTGGACTTCCCTGGCAGCTCAGGCATTAAAGAATTTGCCTGCAATGCAGGAGCTGGGTTTGATTCCTGCATCAGGAAGATCCCCTGGAAAAAGGAATGGTTATCTACTCCAGTATTCTTGCCTGGAGAATTCCATAGACAGAGGAGCCCAGTGGGTTACAGTTCATGGGGTTGCAAAGAGTTGGACACGACTGAGCAACTAGCACGTCCATTTTTTTTTTCCTTCTGACTTCTTAATACATCAATTAGCTCCTCACTCATTTGCAGATTTCCTATGTCACTTTTTCTGCCAAATGCTTTCCTATCTAAAATATAATAAGTGATAATTTTTTAGAAGTTGGTGAAAAGGTGAGCTGTAAATAAATTGGCCCAATAGCAAACCAGGTTGACAAGAAACTTTATATGTCTCAGTGCAGGTGTAGGATCGTAGATGAAATATTTCCCATGAACATTTTTACCCCATTCTGTTTTTTTAAAATATTCATTGATTAGCTCTAGTAATTTTCTGGTGGAGTCTTTAGGATTTTCTATGTAGAGGATCATTACTAGAGCTAATCAATGAATATAGTAAAGTGGCAGGATATAAAATTAACACACAGAAATCCCTTGCATTCCTATACACTAATAATGAGAAAACAGAAAGAGAAATTAAGGAAACAATTCCATTCACCATTTCAATGAAAAGTATAAAATACTTAGGAATAAATCTACCTAACGAAACAAAACCTATATGTAGAAAACTATATAACACTGGTGAAAGAAATCAAAGAGGACACTAATAGATGGAGAAATATACCATGTTTTCATGGATCAAAAGACTCAATATAGTGAAAATGAGTATACTACCCAAAGCAATCTATAGATTCAATGCAATCTCTATCAAGCTGCTGTTGCTGCGGCTAAGTTGCTTCAGTTGTGTCCGACTCTGCGCAAACCCATAGATGGCATCCCACTATGCTCCTCTGTTCCGGAGATTCTCCAGGCAAGAATACTGGAGTGGGTTACCATTTCCTTCTCCAATGCATGAAAGTGGAAAGTGAAAGTAAAGTCACTCAGTCATGCCCGACTCTTAGTGACCCCATGGACTGCAACTTACCAGGCTCCTCTGTCCATGGGATTTTCCAGGCAAGAGTACTGGAGTGGGTTGCCATTGCCTTCTCCCACCCTATCAAGCTACCAATGGTATTTTTCAGAGAACTAGAAAAAATAATTTCACAATTTGTATGGAAATGCAAAAAACCTTGAATAGCAGAAGCAATGTAGAGAAAGAAGAATGGAACTAGAGGAATCAACCTGCCTGACTTCAGGCTATACCACAAAGCCACAGTCATCAAGACAGTATGGGAGTGGCACAAACACAGAAATATAGAATGGAACAAAATAGAAACCCCAGAGATAAATCCACACACCTATGGACACCTTATCTTTGACAAAGGAGGCAAGAATATACAATGGAGGAAAGACAATCTCTTTAACAAGTGGTGGTGGGGAAACTGGTCAACCAGAATGAAACTAGAGAACTTTCTAACACCATACACGATAATAAAGTCAAAATGGATTAAAGATCTAAACATAAGACAAGAAACTATAAAACTATTAGAGGAAAAGAGGCAAAACACTCTCTGACATAAATCACAGCAGGATCCTCTATGACCCACCTCCCAGAAGCAAAAATAAACAAATGGGACCTAACTAAACTTAAAAGCTTTTGCACAATGAAGGAAACTATAAACAAGGTGAAAAGACAACCTTCAGAATTGGAGAAAATAATAGCAAATGAAGCGTCTGACAAAGAATTAATCTAAAAAATATACAAGCAACTCCTGAGGCTCAATTCCAGAAAAATAAAGGACCCGATCAAAAAATGGGCAAAAGAACTAAACAGACATTTCTCCAAAAAAGACATACAGATGGCTAACAAACACATAAAAAGATGCTCAACATCACTCATTATCAGAGAAATGCAAATCAAAACCACAATGAGGTACCATCTCACACTAGTCGGAATGGCTATTATCCAAAAGTCTACAAGCAATAAATGCTGGAGAGGGTGTGGAGAAAAAGGGAAGCCTCTTACACTGTTGGTGGGAATGCAAACTAGTACAGCCACTATGGAGAACAGTGTGGAGATTCCTTAAAAAACTGGAAATAGAACTGCCATACGACCCAGCAATCCCACTTCTGGGCATACACAGTGAGGAAACCAGAATTGAAAAAGACACGTGTACCCCAATGTTCATCACAGAACTGTTTATAATAGCCAGGACATGGAAGCAACCTAGATGTCCATCGGCAGATGAATGAATAAAAAGGCTGTGGTACATATACACAATGAAATATTACTCAGCCATTAAAAAGAATAAATTTGTATCAGTTCTAATGAGGTGGAGCCTATTATACAGAGTGAGGTAAGTCAGAAAGAAAAACACCAACACGGTATACTAATGCATATATATGGAATTTAGAAAGATGGTAATGTTGACCCTATATGCAAGGCAGCAAAAGAGACAGAGATGTATAGAACAGTCTTCTGGACTCTGTGGGAGAAAGCGAGGGTGGGATGATTTGAGAGAATAGTACTGAAACATATATATTGTCATATGTGAAACAGATCGCCAGTCCAGTTTCGATGCATGAGGCAGGGTGCTCAGGGCTGGTGAACTGGGATGACCCTGAGGGGTGGGATGGGGAGGAAGATGGGAGGGGGGTTCAGAATAGGAAACATATGTGTATCCATGGCTGATTCGAGTCAATACATGGCAAAACCCACTACAATATTGTAAAGTAAGTAGCCTCCAATTAAAATAAATAAATTTAAAAAAAAAGAAAAGAAAGCAAATAAATAAGCATTGGGTCCTTCTTTGGAAATTACTGAGGTACCTACCAAATATACATATATATATATATTATGCATACACATATATACACACAAACATATATATTCACAACATGTTTTTACAGGTGATAAATATATGTATAGAAAAAATATATATATCACTTTCACTTTTATTTTTCTAACTCTTTCAACATTTTCTCAAGAATTCCCAATATTAAATTTTCTTCCTTTGAAAAATCTGGAGAGGTTATTTATGTTAAAAATGATATATATTAAAATTCATACCTTAGCCTTTTCTTTTTATTTGTCTGTTATACATTCTCTGATATTTTAATTTTCAGTCTGTCTCCATTGTGGACCACATATGCCTAGATTTTTATTTATATTTTGATCCCATCTGAAAGCCTCTTTAATCTTTATGCTATTTAAATATATTTTAAATCTCTGTCTATATTAGAGAATAAATTCTGCCATCTTATTTGTATCTTATATTTAAAGTATTTTGTTTTCCCACTTTTATTTCTCTTTACTGCTTTCCAGTGGTTTGGATTTCCTTCTGCTGGTTTAAAAGTGGTGCTTTCTTTATGAAAATTTTCTTCTTAGCCTTTGTCCTAGTCTTTAACATTTCTACTGCTGCCTCATCCTCTATATGAGTATTAATTTCTGTTCCTTTTAGCATATGGCAGATGAAGTGTATGGCAAACTGAACTTTCAAAAACTTAGGTTTTGATATAGGAGATTTGTTGTAGGATTTTGGTGTGGCTGAATTTCAGTCATGTTATACTCAAACTCTGAAGTAGATGTTAGGGAGCCTTTCATTGCAATATATCATAAATAATACATATATTTAAATTTTGATGTAGTTTCATTAAGCACGTCACCCACTAAGTCACCTAGATCTTGTTTCTTAAAATGTCAATGTGCAATAAAGCTAGCTATTTGCTAGAGATGTTTGAGAATTGATATTTTGCTATTATACAAGCCTGGCACATGGTAAGCATTAAATAAATGATGTAATGGTAATTTGCACTATTAATATGTCATGGGTTATAGTTTTGCCTTGGTTTGGTTTGGTTTTGGTAGCTGCTGACTTTTCCCCACTCAATGTAATGAGTTCTTGAGAACCAGAGAATAAATATTCATGGAAATGGCTAGTGGACAGCATTCTTCCTCACTCTTGATTCACTTAGAATTCACTGGAAGATTAAACATGCAGTTTACAAATTATGTGTTCCAATATGAAACCTAGAAAATAAAGTTGGCAAGCACATACACTACTGTAGATGTTCTTTTTTATTTTTTTAAAGCCAATGATAAGTGGTTGTTAGTAGATATTCTGCCTTCATAAATTTTTAAAGAGATCAGTTTACTTGATAGTAGCTTATTCTTGAAGCAGGCTGGCATTTATCACATTGTGGGCCTCTTTCTCTTATGATGTCTTTCACAGCATATATATTTTCGGAATCCATGTTCTGAAGTACAAGATAAACAAACTATCATCCAGGACATATAGTGCTTTACATAAACAGTATAAATCTCTTGTGTTCTCCCATAAATATTCCTCCGTGACTGAGTCATGGAATTTCCTAGAGCAGAATGTGCTTTTGGTAATTGATGCTCCTTGGCTGACATCATTAATCAAATGAGTTTATGAGCAGAAAATCTAAAATCCCCATTGACATGTTTCTCTGATTTGGCTGATGGAAAGAAGACTTGAACAAGTAAAATGGCTAGATTGTTTCAAGATTTCCACGAGAATTTCACTTCCTTCCCTTCGTGTTCAACTCATCCACCCACCCCAAACTTAACCCCCTTCTTCAAGTAGTTTTTACCAGGACAGAAAAAAAAAATGTCTATTTCAAAACTATATTCTGTAAATTTATGGGTGTTTCTAACTATGACAGTGAAGGAGAGAACAGAAAGTCTTGTTGGAGGCAGCTAAACAGCATAGTGGTTTGTGCATGGGCTATGAAATTAGACTCCTTGACTATACACCTTACTTCCACTCCTCACTAGCTGTGTATGGTCAGACAAATTAAATTAACTGTATTTCAGTATTTCGTATCCATAAAAAATTAGAATGATATTTACCCATTTCACAGGACTACTTTGAGGCTCAAATAAGATCATTTGTATACTGTTCTTAGTTCTGTACTTGATCTATAGTAAAATCCTTCAAATTTTAGTTTTTATCCATGGTCATACAAACTACAGTGTGAATTTAGTCCAGCTCCTTCATATGTTTGACTGACAGCACTTCAGTGTGACTAGAAGGACCAGCCAAAAATATCAAGAAAATAAATAAAAACTGGGAAGGAGAGGAAAGGAAATATGGCATATATGGACAATGCTGAGTAATGACCAATAATTCATTGAATTAATCCTAATTCTGTAAACTTTTTTCTAATTCATATGTATTTTGAAATGCATAAATAAAATGTGGTCATTGTATAAGACTAGAAGATCAAGATAACCAAACAGAAATTAAAACACCTCAAACTTTACCACCTAGAAATGACAATGACAGAAATTTTGGTGAAAATCTTCCTGTCCTATTTGTAGAAAAATATATTTCATGTAAATTAACATGCTATTATTAATAAAATGAAGCATACTATTCTTCATTCTTGATTGGATAATCATTTGAAATACATAAAAGTATTTCCACATCAGTAATATTTAACAAATGCTCATCATAATATTTAATGACTGAAAGTGAAAGTTGCTTAGTCATATACAACTCTTTGTGACCCCATGGACTATATAGTCCATGGAATTTTCCAGACCAGGATACTGGAGTGGGTAGCGTTTTCCTCTCCAGGGGATCTTCCCAACCCAGGGTTCAAACCCAGGTCTCCCACATTGCAGGCGGATTCAGTACCAGCTGAGCCACCAGGGAAGCCCAGTGACTTGAAAGAATGTCCACATTAATAAATTATTACCCCAGGTCCCTCCTATTGAATATTTAGGTTATTTCCACTTTCTGTTCTATATACCATTGAGCTCCCTGCCATGCTACATCTAGGGTTTCTTATATGACAGGGTACATTAACAAGAAGGAAAGATAAAGCAACATGGATTATGGAAGCTTATTTACATAGTAGAGACAATGCTAGTGGGAGAAACCCAAGTATATGGGATCTGTGTGTTTCATCTGTAGTTGATCCTAATTATCCATAGTTTCCATGTTAACAGATTTGTCAACTCTCCCCACCTTAAGTTTAACCTCCAAATCAATATTCATGGTGCTTTTATAGTCATTTCTAGACATGTAGATTGGCAAAAAACTTGAACTCCCCAACTTTTTACATTCCTAGGTAAGGTCAAACAAGGTAACACCCCATCTTCTGTTCCAGCCCTTATAAATACTATAATACTTATAAGTCTTTTTAGTGCCTTGTCCTTCACATTTTTGTGCTTTTTATTGGTGCTTTTTCTGTTAAAATGGTCCTAAAGCATAGTGTTGAGGTGCTTCCTAGTGTTTCTAAGTGCAGGAAGACTGTGAGGTGTCATGTGAAGAAAATATATGTTACAAAACTTCCTTCAGATAGATACAAGTGATAGTCCTGTTGCCCATGAGTTCAAGTTAGTGAATCTACAATATATACCAAATAAGGTGTCTTCAAAAAGAAACACACATAAAACAAGAATGCTTTACTCAGTGGATGAAAATGTTGTGATCAGGGCCTTGCAGGAATCTAACTCTGTATTTCCCCTAGGAGTCATGGTCCACTGTATGTGACAACTTTATAGACCTAATTATAGCAGTGATCACTCACCTAGAGCCAGACATCCTGGAATGTGAAGTCAAGTGGTCCTTAGAAAGCATCACTATGAACAAAGCTAGTAGAAGTGATGGAATTCCAGTTGAGCTATTTCATCCTGAAAGATGCTGCTGTGAAAGTGCTGCACTCAATATGCCAGCAAATATGGAAAAGTCAGCAGTGGCCACAGGACCGGAAAAAGTCAGTTTTCATTCCAATCCCAAAGAAAGGCAATGCAAAAGAATTCTTAAACTACCAAACAATTGCACTCATCTCAGTAAAGCAATGCTCAAAATTCTCCAAGCCAGGCTTCAGCAATACATGAACTGTGAACTTCCATATGTTCAAGCTGGTTTTAGAAAAGGCAGAGGAACCAGAGATCAAATTGCCAACATCTGCTGGATCATGGAAAAAGCAAGAGAGTTCCAGAAAAACATCTATTTCTGCTTTATTGACTATGCCAAAGCCTTTGACTGTGTGGATCACAACAAACTGTGGAAAATTCTGAAAGAGATGGGAATACCAGACCACCTGACGTGCCTCTTGAGAAACCTATATGCAGGTCAGGAAGCAACATTTAGAACTGGACATGGAACAACAGACTGGTTTCAAATAGGAAAAGGAGTACGTCAAGGCTGTATATTGTCACCCTGCTTATTTAACTTTTATGCACAGTACATCATGAAAAATGCTGGGCTGGAAGAAACACAAGCTGGAATCAAGACTGCCAGGAGAAATATCAATAACCTCAGATATGCAGATGACACCACCCTTATGGCAGAAAGTGAAGAGGAACTAGAAAGCCTCTTGATGAAAGTGAAAGAGGAGAGTCAAAAAGTTGGCTTAAAGCTCAACATTCATGGCATCTGGTCCCATCACTTCATGAGAAATAGATGGGGAAACAGTGGAAACAGTGTCAGACTTTATTTTTTTGGTCTTCAAAATCACTGCACATGGTGATTGCAGCCATGAAATTAAAAGATGCTTCCTCCTTGGAAGGAAAGTTATGACCAACCTAGATAGCATATTAAAAAGCAGGGACATTACTTTGCCAGCAAAGATCCCTCTAGTCAAGGCTATGATTTTTCCAGTAGTTATGTATGGATGTGAGAGTTGGACTGTGAAGAAAGCTGAGTGCACAAGAATTGATGGTTTTGAACTGTGATGTTGGAGAAGACTCTTGAGAGTCCCTTGGACTGCAAGGAGATCCAACCAGTCCATTGTAAAGGAGATCAGTCCTGGGTGTTCTTTGGAAGGAATGATGCTAAAGCTGAAAGTCCAGTACTTTGGCCACCTCATGCGAAGAGTTGACTCATTGGAAAAGACTCTGATGCTGGGAGGGATTGGGGGCAGGAAGAGAAGAGGACGACAGAGGATGAGATGGCTGGATGGCATCACTGACTTGATGGACATGAGTTTGAGTGAACTCTGGAAGTTGGTGATGGACAGGGAGGCCTGGTGTGCTGCGATTCATGGGGTCACAAAGAGTCAGACACGACTGAGTGACTGAACTGAACTGATAGCAAATATTTAGACTTGATTGTATTCCCGTCCATGTTATCCCCTGTATGATTTATCATTTTATCCTGTATTTGAAACATGCTCCTTAATATCTGCTTCAAAATAAAATTTGTAAGATTTTTGCCTTGAATGGCCATGATCACTATTTAATTTGTTTTTATTATAACATCATTAGTAGGAGATAGAATTCTATCACCAAAGCAATAGAGATCACTGTCTACCCAGGTTAATCCTGGCTCCCATTGTGTTGTACCCTGTTATATAAAACCACTTATTGTTTTTAAATCTGCATATTCACATGTCTCATTTGTATTTTCACATATCTTTCTGTTCCAGGCATAGGTACATTTTATTTCTATCAACATTAGTTAAGGTAGATTTGAAGTCATATATAGTTTTGGTGATATGCTACTTTAACGACTCTTTCTTTCCCTATATGAAAGTAGAAACCCAAATTCTAACCAGACCCTGTGATCAGGGTACAAGCATATGACCTAAGGTCTGTCAAAAGTTGTAAATCAATAAGACTGCAGTTCAGAAGTAAGCTGTTTCAAAAATCATTATGCATGGAACTTGCATTTTTGAGGCTATATGTGATGGCAGAAGTTTTGGATGTTTGGTAGTTGCAATTACAATGCCAATGGCTGCACTTTACCGATGGCTGTAAAACAAAGTTCCTGGAGCAAAGTTGTATGAGGAGGCAGAGACAGTAATGATTTACTGATAGTTCACAGAAATAACAGCTTTGCCATTGAACTAGATCTTTGGTATGGTTTGGGGCTTTTGTCTTGGATGTTTGCTTTAAAATTAGTTTGAGAGCCTTCCTATTGAATCTATGAATTGGCATATATCATTTTATTAAGCTTTATTTATATAAAATCACTTGAGATTATCTTCTCCTGCTTATAACTATAAAAGTACTGCCTCGTCGATTATATTAATTTTCTAATGCTATCCTAACATGTCATCAAAGACTTAGTGGCTTAAACAACACAAATTTACCTCACAGTTCTATAGGTAAGTCTGTCACAAAGTCTCATCAAGCTAAAATCAAGGTGTTTGCAGGTTTATATTTCTTTATATAGGTTTTATTGTTGTTCTTGTTGTTTAGTCACTATGTCGTGTCCAACTCTTTGTGACCCTGTAGACTGTAGCCCACCAGGCTCCTCTGCCCATGGGATTTTCCAGGTAAGAACACTGGAATGGGTTGCCATTTCTTTCTCCAGTGGATCTTCCTGACCCTGGGATCAACCTTATACCTCCTACTTTGGCAGGTGTGTTCTTCACCAATGAACCACCAGGGAGGCTTTGAGGGGAAAAATAATTTCCTCACTCACTTAGGTTGTTGGTAGAATTCATTTCCGAGTGGCGGTAGAATGCTGAGGGCATTCTCAGTTCCTAGAGACCACCCATGTTCCTTGGTTCTTGTCTCCCTTCCATCATCCCCAAAGAAGTAGTGAAGTGTTGAGTTCCTCTTACCCTTTGAACATGACCTGCCTCTTTTCTCATTATCACAAGGTTGCAGGTTACAAGGTTACTTTGCAAACGTCAATTGCTTTAGTGATAAAGAATTGTAATTTAAATACACAATACTGTATATATTAACACCAAAACAAAATACTTAGGCATACATCTAACAGAATACGTACAAGATCTATATGAGAAAAATTACCAAACTTCATAAAAGAACCTAAAGAAGATCTAAATAAATGGAGAATTATTCCAGGTTTATGGATATAAAAATTAATATTACCAAAATCAGTTCCTCCCAATTGATCTATAAATTCAGCATCCTAATCCAAATGCCAGAAAATTGTTCTGAGGATATTGATAAAGTCATTTTTAAGTTTTATATTTGAAGGCATATATAATCAACATGATATTGATATCAGAAGACTGACACTACCTAACTTAAGGAAATGGCAACCCATTCTAGTATTCTTGCCTGGGAAATCCCATGGACAGAGGAGCGGGGCAGGCTACAATCCTTGGGATCACAAGAGTTGGACATGACTTAGTGACTAAACCACCACCACCATTAAGTTATAGTAAATGAAATAGTGTGCCATTGGCTAAAGAACAGACAAATAGATCAATGGAGTGAAATAGCACAGAAATAGACTTATACAAATATAGTCAGCTGATCTTTGACAATGGAGCAAAGGCTATTTATTCAACAATAAAAAGATTATCTTTTCAACAAATGGTGCTGGAACAACTGGACATCCGCATGCAAAAAAAAAAAAAGAATATAGACACAGAATACAAATTAAAAAACAACAACAACAACAACAACAACAACAACAAAAAACCCTCAAAATGAATCATAGACTTAATTGTAAACTCAAAAGCTATGAAACTCCTAGAAAATAACTTAGAGAAAATCTAGGATTTGGTGATGACTTTTTTGATATACCAAAAGTAGAATTCATGTAAGAAGAGTATCATTAAGTTGGACTTCATTAAATTTTTTAAATTATGCTGTGTAAAATATACTGTTAAGAGAATAAAAAGACTGGCCACGCAGACAGGGAGACAATCTTCACAAAAACATATCTGATAAAGGACTGTTACCCAAAATATAGAAAGGAACTCTTAAATCTCTACATTAAGGAAACAAGCCAATTGAAAGACCTTAAGCCAAAGACCTTAAGCACATTTTACCAAAGAAGATATACATATAGCAAATAATCATATGAAAAGACACTCATCACCACATGTTATCAGGGAAATGCAAATTGAAACAACAAGAAAATACCAATACAAATCTATCTAAATGACTAAAATGCGAAACTAAATGCAAAACACTGACAATACCAAATGCCTGCAAATATGTGAAGCAGCAATTGCATTCACATTCATTGCTGGTGAGAATGCAATTTAGTACAGCCATCTTGGTAGACAGTTGGCTGGTTTTTTTTTTTTTAAATAAAACTAAGCATTTCTATAAAATCTAGCAATTAAACTCTCTGGTATTTATTCAAATGAGTGGAAAACTTATGTCCACACAAAAACCTGCACAGAGATTTAGAGTTTTAGCCATGATTTTTGAAACTTGAAAGCATCCAAGAAGTCTTTCAAAAGATGGATAAATGAATGAACAAAAAAATTATGGGGCATCCATACAATGGAATATTATTTACTGATATAAAGAACTGAGCTATTGTCCCATGAAAAATCATAGAGGAAAATTAAATGCATATTAATAAGTACAAAACACTCATCTGAAAAGGCTACTTACTGTATCATTCCAATTATATGACCATCTAGAAAAGACAAAAAAAAAAAATTCACTTTAGTAACAAATATATTATAAAGAATGATAAATTAAAATCTTAACTGCTCATAAACTTTGATTTTTATGTCAAATAAAATAGTATTTATATACAGGCAAAATAAAAATATTTTCATTCATAAAAGATTAAGGAAATTTGCCACCAGTTTCCTCAGTAAAGAAAACGTTAAAGATTAGATTTTACAAAAAGAAAATAACAGAAGGACAAGAATTTCAAGAAACCTTAGGTATTTTATGTAAGAGATTTAGAGTCCAAAAGATTAAAGAAAATAGGCAATTGGTGGGAACTAAACCTCATGACAAATAACTGTAAGAGATGTAGAAATGGAGGGAAGTAGATCAGGTAATAAAGATTATACACTAATGCATAAGAATCAATTATTTCATATTGATGACATTGTTCTATATGTTTTAACCTCCAGCATTTTTCAAAAACTCATTTTGGTTCTTAATTTTGCCGGTTGTGAAAGACTGCCTCTACCTATAGGTGATATAACAACCTTCCTGTATTTTCCAAACTAACTGCATTAAAATTCTATTTATTAAGGTGTAATAAGCCCTAAACCATTAATGGCAAGCTATCCCAGAAGCACCTTCTCATTCTAGAAGTTATTTACATACTCGGCCATACCATTCTTCATTAGCATATTTCTAGATAGTATTATTTAAAATTGAAGTTCCATTTCAAAGTGTAAGAGTTTCTTACTTAAACTGTTATTTAAAAACAACACACGTATAAATAAAGCACTCTCTTTTCTTCCTTGCAAACTAATTCATAGTGATGTTTCCTTCTAGTTAGACATGCAGATATTTTTTCGATCCTTTTTTTCTCCTTTTTTCAATCTGACTAAAATTGCACTCTGCCTGGGCTATTTAGCCTTTAAATATTAGTAGATAGCTGTCATTTATAGTTCTCATTTAGCTAAGCCACACCCATTGTGGTTTGTTTCAGTCTTTGTCCATAAATCAACCTCTCTGCCCTTAGTCACAAAACTGTCAACTGCTTTCTAGTTTGATGGTTTTTCTTACTGAGTTCAGAATAGAAACTCTCAGTACAAAATTGCAGACTCACTTCAAAAACTTACCCCTGGCTGCAAAGGACATGACGTGTAACAGCGCTGCAGAAAGACCCTTAGTCTAGTAAGTGACATTTCTGCAAATCGTTGCCTGACCTAATAAGCAAATCAGTTCCTGGTGGGCAAACGGGAGTCAGAAGGAAGGACTGTAGAGAAGAATTGTTATATAGTCTTATACTAGCTTGTGAAATAACCCTTTAAGCTAAAAGATAAAGATTTATATATTCTTTCTTTTCCTTATTTTTTTTGAGTTTTAGTGCTATAAATCTATACTAATAAATAGCTTATGTTTTTGCTAAAGTAGATTTAACTTTAAATGAAATATTCCATCTTATTACAGTGAAATTGAAGCCTTTTAGGAATCAGTATATTCAAAACTCTATTTTTAACCATATTATGTAGAATTTCTTCTTTCATAATCAGAGGGTTTCAGACTTTCATGGCTCATACCTCACAAAAAATACTCATATAAATTTTTAGGAATTCAATAACTATTAATGTGTCGTTGGATTTAGAATCAAATATTCCTCCATGAGGCAGAGGAGAGCTTGGGATTTTTCCTAGTCTAATGTTTAAGAAATGTAGGAGGACAGTTAGGTTCTCACCATCAGTTAACCTTTCTGTGCTCTACCTATTCTGTATCCCAATGAATTTTTTACATTGCCCTCCCTACTCTCCCAAAAATCTCCTTTCCCCAAACAATAGCCCTCCCATAAAAGAAGTATTTCTCCAACTTACTTTCTCCCTTCTCAACATATTGTTTGCTTATTTACCATTAACATTTATAGGTGGAGTACATATTTTTTCTTTCTAGTTGCATTATGATGTTTTGTTTTAACAGTATCCACCCACCCCCACTTACTCTTTTCAAACCTAGCTAAAATTACACTCTCTGCTGGGTAACTCAGCCTTTGAATAATAGTGGAAAGCTATCTTTTACAGTTCTCATTTAGCTAAGCACATCTATCGTAGATCCAATCTTTGTCCATAAATCAATCTCTCTGCCTTCAGAAAAATGCTTTTCTTGTATCACCTGCTTCTTGCTGAGATCAGAATACCAAGTCTTAGTACAAAATTGCAGTGCTTACTTCAAAAACTTACCACTGGCTGAAAAGGAAACGGTATAACAGTAAGACCCTCAGAAAGATATTTAGAAAAAAGACCTGAACCTTCAGAGCTACTGTTCTTGGAACCAATGGTGAGTGAAAGTAAATGAGTCAGAGGAGATATAAACAAAGGGTAATTGACAAGAGAGGACCAAAAGTCTTTTCCTCTGCTCTACCCCTCTTCTTTGTGAGCCCATTTCTTCCCATCCTGGGAAGAATCTCATTACCTAAATTAGAAAGTGAAGGGTCAGATGAAATAGACCTTGATTTTAGTAACAGTATTTTCTTTGTTTTGAAATACCAGCCAGGCTAAGGTTTATCCATGCTTTCTGTCCATATAACAATGATCCTTAGCAGGACGCCAAGCACTAATTTTCAGGAAGCAGTCTTGAAAATCAGAACTGATACTGAGTCCTGGCTTTGCCAATACGAATATCTGTGTTTGTACATAAATCACTTATTTCCTGGATTTTTCTTGTTCTATATCACAGGTCCCAAGTTATTGGTCAGGAAATCTAAATAAGTGAGAAAGGATAGTAATTGTATAATTTAAAGTGGTCAGTGAATCCATATGTGCCCCACGTCTCAAGTGTGTACTGAGCAGAGAAAATATCTTGAAAATGTGTGTGTAAATTTAATAACACTATAGAAATCATACTAGATTTAAAATTTTTTTCCTAAATCAATGGAAATGGAAAATACAACTTTTAGTTTGATGTTATTTTAAAAAAGCTTCTCTGTGTTCATATAGTTTTGAAATCTCCAAACTAGGTGTTCTTTATAGGTCTTTCCTGTCTGAAATTACAGGATTCACTGACACTTAGTAAACTGATTGTTTTGGCCAAATATAAGAGTTGAATTTACCTTTGACACTGGTAAAACATCTACAAAAAATGTATAATTTTCATTACCATTTCATTACCTTTATCCAGTAAAGCACACGATGAAAACTCTTGTTGTTAATCTTTTCTATGCAATGTTTTCTGGGACTGTCCAGCATTTCCTATGACACTGCTTGAAGTTTTCTTGTTATTATTATTTTTTTCCTCATAATGCCAATGAATTGCTGTCTAAGTGTTATGTCCCTGAGGTTTATACTGGTTTTGACATCCAAACACTTGACTTTTAAATGAGTTCTAATGCAGACAATGTGTTCTATCCCTGACCAACCCTACTCTTTCAAAAGCAGTTACATTAATAGTTACTGCAGGGCATCTAAGTGAATGCTGTGCAGTAAACAGAAGAGGGATGGACCACAGTAAGCGTGGCTTTAAAGTGAAACTGGATCAGAACACTTTGAAAAGTCACTTTTAAGAATGATGTATCACTGTTTTTACAAGTCTGGAAGCCATAGCAATGCACTCACTAGCCTAGGCTCTGTTATCTGAGATGAGGTATTTGAAAGGAATTTTGTCTGCAAATTTAGAAAAAAGAGAGCCATCATAAGATTATCTTCCCTTTGGTAACTCATATGTGTACTTTCGAAAAGCAAACATATATTTTCTATTCTTCATCAACAGTAGTTCCCTTATTTGTGCATTTAGCAATGGTGTGTGTGTGTGTGTGTGTGTGTGTGTGTGTGTGGGTGTGTGTGGGTGTGTGTGTGTGTAGCTACTGTGCCCTTATCACTACACCAGTTATCATTATGACACTTTATCTTAGTTTTTTATATGGTGTCTTCTTATCTTCCAGGAATTTACAACCTACTTGGGGAGATAAGATTTATAGAATGTGACTTGCCAAATGCATTCATGGACTGGGAAATAACTAAAGAAGCTACCAAGGTGCCAAATTTACTCTCAGAAATAGCATTGCATTACCATGAATAAAGTGGCCCAGGGTGTTCTAGAGGGAGCAAAATTTGAAATCTGGCTAATTTTTTTTTAACCAGAAGAATAATGAGTAACTTCATTATCTTTTTATTCCTGAAGTTTTTTAATTAAGAGAAACTTCTTTGACTAGAAATTTGTTTCATAATAAGGTATTGGCAAAACATGATTTCTTGGAGAGAAAAACAATAGTGAAATCCAAACAGGTGGATTTATTAATATCCTTATTCAAAGTAAAGCCTCTTAACTAAATACAGTAGCCAGCAATTAATTATATAACAGAACAACAGATGAGGATATTAACTCATCAATGATCTATTTAAATTCTCTTCCTAGATATCACCATTGGCTTGAGATATTCTGTAGCATAAAGTCAGTATCTATCTATCTACCTACCTACCTATCATCTATTTATCTATCATCCATCTATTATCTATCTATCTTCAGTTCAGTAGTGCTATAAGTAATGTGGAGAAAAAGCAGTCAGTTAAAATTGTCAATATGCTTAAACTACTGGGACAAAATATTATTTTATGTACATATTTAATGACTTATTTGGAGGTGCTGATTGATAACTGGAGTACAAAAGTAATCAGTAGTAAATTATCACATAATAATTAATAATAATGGAGAGGAGGGGTGTTATAGACGTTTACCACAATTTGAAATGAGGAAATTTCTGAAGTTGAAAAAATGATCATGATCTAAGATTAAACAAGCGGACAGACAAGTGACTCATTAGGAAAGCTCAGAAAAAAACCATGCATGACAGAAATGATAGTGTCTGATTCCAGAGCCTCTCCGGTAGCCAGACTGCTTTCTCATTCACTGTGTCATCCTCCAGGAGGAAGCTTCCTCATGTCGAAGGATCTGTACTAAAGACTCTGGGATCCAAATAAAGAAGTCTTCTGGATTATAAGAACAGAATGGACCTGCTTTATAAATCACAACTCAGAACTACTTCTAGGAAAGCTTACATAGTAAGAAAAATGTGACCAAGACCACCTCCAGATATGATAATTTTCTAGGAGGACTAGTGAGACAGCATAGAGTCATAATCAAGGCTATAGTTTACTACAGTAAAAAGAATACAGAGAAAACGCACAGGAGTGAAGTCTGGGCTAAACCCAGCACAAGTTTTCAGAGTTCTGCCTCAATGGCATTACATAGGATGCACTTACTTCCCTCAGCAAGACCGTGTGGTAATATCAATGTGAAATGTTAACTTCTCAAGCAAATTGTTAGTTTAAAAAAAAAAAAAAAAGGCTTATTAGTATCTTCCTGCTCTGGGATTTTTACTGGGGGCTAGTCACGTAGCTGCCTTTTGCCTGTCATGAATCAAAATTCTAGAGTCCCAGAAGGAAAGCAGGTACTTGATATAAACCACATTGTTTGTTCAAACATTTTAGGAAAAGTGAGCCCCTTTTAGCAGGTCTGGGCATGATGAAATCTTCTGGAAATCCTTGTTCCCAGATGCCAGATAAGGACCAACTTTGTAAATAGGCCTTCCAGAGAATAACAGTCAAGCTTGCTGTGTTAACTCTTTCCTGCACATCTCCTTGCCAGAAAGTATACTTTTAGGCTATATAAACTAAATGGCAAATATTTCCTTGTCAAGAAAATGATGTTTGAAAATCCACCAGAGTAAATAAATTGAACTGTTCCCGGGGCAACCAGTCTGGGCTCTTTCCCCTTTGCTACCAGTTGCTCAGAGGCCCAAGGGTGCTACCATACTGGTGTACCCGAAATCCATTAGTGTCACACTGGGAATATTCTCTGCCTAAAAGGAAATATTGAATTGTACACAAAATGACCATGTAGGCAAAAGTTCTTTGGAACCTCATTTTTAATACTGAAAAATTTGAATGACTGAAAGTCTAAAAATTGGAAAAATGAATTACTGTTCTACATCAATGCATTATAGCATATTTCCAAAAATAAAAGCAAATGGTCAAAAAGCACATGTATCAATATGGCTGTAACTTTCATAAATATAAAGTTAAGTGAAAATGATTGAATTGTGGAATGTTACTCTTTAGATAAAGCTAATATACTTGCAAAAATATTAGAGACTGTTTTTGAGGTACAGGGGAAAATTAAACACCAAGTCAAGGTAATTATTCTTTTTGGGATAGGCCAGAAGAATGAGATCTGGGAGGGGCCCATAAAGCTTTCAAATGCATTTATAATCTGTATTCCTTAAAAAATTTTGAAGTAATTATGGAAAAATGCTAATATTAGTGTTTGATAAAAGTGGATAGTAGGGACATAAACATCTGTGGTTTTGTTCTCTAGGTCTCTCTTTTGTTAGAAATGTCTCCTAATATAAATTCAAAATAGATTGGAGCACCTATGTCTCCACTCATGTTAAAAGCACTTTAGCCTATCTCAGTAAAGATAATTTGAAAGGCTAATTGAAACTCTCCACAGTAGTCTTTGACACAAAATTATTCACATTTGTAAACACCATAGACGGTTTTAGAAGGATTCTAGCTGAGTTAGAAAGTATATTCCCTAGACCTAAATATAGAAACAATTTTGATTATACAGGGAGAAAAAAGTAAAAAATCTTACCAAGGTGTTTTTTTGCCCTGAGTGTCTATTTGAATAAAGATACCTCTTATTAATCTAATTTCGTCTTTAACAAAACATAAAGAATTGACAAGGGAACTCTGAATTCTCAATTTCCATACATCCACCCCTTGTAATAAAGCAAATGCCAGATGCTGCTACTTCGAAAGGAATTTTGTCTAGAATACTTTCAGCCTTCCGTGTTGTAGTGCGGTTGACCCCATGCGGCACCTTCATCCTTGCTCTTCTGTGCACATATTCACCTTCTCTGTCACTGTTCTGTCAGATCATGAGGCAGAAATAGTCATAGAAATAGCTGTAATTCTTTGAGTTCTCACAATGTGCAAGATATAGTTTCAAGACTAATAATTATTAGATCTTCTTAAAATATCCACTTTGATCTCCACTCAAACAAAACTCTTGATACACGATCCCTCTCTCCCAGCATTGACACTTACTTCAAAGCAAAAACTTCTCATTCACACTTCCTTCATACCCTACATATAATCTATTCATGAGACTGTTCTTTTAGCTTTGCCATCCAGTTATCTTTCTAAATTTTTCCTTCCCCATTAGTTTTACATTTCTGCTCCAGTCTAAGCCATAATCACTGCATGGGCCACTCCTAGATCTTCCACTATTTCTCTGCATTCATTCTTGACTTTCCAATGTTCCATTGTTTACAAATAGTCAAAATGGAAGTCATGTCACTTTCTGCTGAAGGGACATACCTTCTCCTCACACAGAATAAACACTTAAGTTCTTTTAAGGGCCCCAAAGGACACCATATTATTTGTCTCCTGACCTTTGCTGATCACATCACTTATCCTTCTTCTTGCTCAGATAATTTCAACAACTGGAATTTCAACATACACCATCTCAAGGTCTTTATACTTTATTTCTATTCTGCCAAAAAAAAAAAAATTCCTGTTTTTGCGTGGCTTGCTAATTTGGAGTTGACTTTCTTGACAAAATTTTACCTTTTATTGTGTTGATATAAACGGACATATCTCTTTTGCTTATTGTCAATGTCCTTCACTTGAACATAGTTTGTGTAAACCGGGTGTTTGTTGATCAGCATTATATTCTAGAACTTAGAATAGTGTCTGTCAAGAAGCAGGGTCTCAATCAGTATTTGATGGGCAAATGAATTTGCAACCTTGAGAAATGCATTTTTATAATCTCAGTATCACAGATCAGAAAATCAGCACTGAGTGAATAAATAATTTATCCAAACTGGTACAACTAGCCAATGGAAGATCCAAAATTTGAACTCATGTTCTGAGCAAACACTACTGCCACAGAGAAGAATAAACCGAACTCCATGTTGGATCTATTCCTTTAGTTTCAACCCTTGCACTCTGTTGCCTGTGATTAATCATGCTGACTCTGCACCTCTGTGAAAGAATGTTGAATATAGCTTGAAATATAAAGGACAACCCATTCTCAAGGTTTGAACTTTGAAAAGTGTAACACTTTTCTAATCATATAGAAATAAAATGTTGCAGAACAAAGAGCAACATTTGTCTTGTTGGAGGTTTGCAGGAATGTCTTGACCAGATGTACTTGGACAGCTGCAAGAACAAAGGATTTCTGCACCAAGAAGTTTGCAACAACCAGCCACACTCCCTCTTTTAGTAGAAACAAAGCCTGAATTCTAACTCAAGTAAGATGGTTCTTTGGTTAGCACCATCTTGATTTACTAGCTTTCCAAATAAAGTTGCTATTCTTTTGTCCCAAGGCTTCATCTCTTGATTTATTGGCTTGTCATATAGCAAGCAATATGAGCTTGAACTCTAACACTACAGCCTATAGGAGCAAACTGATGTATAGAAAAATGATTGTTTTTCCTGGAAACTAGGATCCTAAAAGCTCAAATATTGAACATTTTCATGTATCACCAAGTTATAAGCTAGTTTAGACTAATACAAGCTTCCCTGTATTAGCATGAATTCTGTGTTCAGCTCTTAATGCAATCCCCTTGTACATCAGGCTGATCACTGTGGGGTAACAAACACTCCTCTTAAGAAAATGAAACAAATTCTAACACCTGTATATGCCAAGAAATCTACCTGTTTCCTTCTCCCTAACCTATTTCCAGATCACAGTCCTGAAGAAATTACTTCTCCAGTGAGAATACCAGACTAAAGAAAAAACAAAAAGTGTTTTTTCCCCACATGAGTGTTTAGGATAAGACTGGATGAATCCACCCAGCATAGGCTTTCTGAAAGATGTGCTTCTTCATAGTCAAACAAGTCTTCATTTTACCCAATTATATCCTAAGGTAAGACCATGGCCTTAATGCAATGAATCTTAAGAGAGGCTGCATTGGGAGGGTGTGATAGTCCTAAGTCTGAGAAGGACAAATACTCCTATTACCTGGGCTCTACACTGTCCAGGGTCTTTCCAGGGGGCACTAGTAATAAAGAACCTTCCTGCCAATGCAGGAAACATAATGAGACACATGTTTCGATCTCTGGATTGGGAAAATCTCCTGGAGGAGGGAATGACAGCCCACTCCAGTATTCTTGCCTGGAGAATCCCATGGACAGAGGAACGTGGCAAGATGGAGTCCATAGGGTCACAAAGAGTTAGGCATGACTGAATTGACAGCATGCATGCAAGGGAAAGAATTGGGTCTTCCCTAGTGGCTCAATGGTAAAGAATCTGTCTGCAATGCAGGAGACATGGGATTAATCCCTGGGTGGAGAAGATTCCTTGGAGAAGGAAATGGCAACCCATTCCAGTATTGTTGCCTGGGAACTCTGGTGGTCTACAGCCCATGGGATTGCAAAAGAGTCGGAGGCGACTTAGCCACTAAACAACAGGGAAAGAATAAGGGATGAAGATATCTTGAGCTCCTCCTTGTGGTCAGCGTCTGCCATTAACTAATCATTCTCAATTTAACGAGAACAATGAAATTGACTAGAGTTTGAATTATTTTTGTCTTAGATAAGTGTGCTTTGGGAAAATGCAAGCATTCAAACCATAAAATTAAAGTCAAAACAGTCTTATAAACCTGTTAGCATTCTATCTAAATTTTAGTTTAAGCAATGAGCAGAATATAATATTCTCAGGAAATTCAGACTTACCAAGCCAAAACTATAATTAACACTTGATGCTGTCTCTCTATTCACATATATCACTTCTAATCCATACCTTAGTCAAGTAATTTGGGTTTTATTATCACCATCTTACAGGGAGCAACTCAGAATAAAAGAGTTTAAGTAACCATTTCAAGGTCACAGCATCAGTAAGTATCAAAAACAGGATTTCATTCCCAGTCTATCTGATTTCAAAACCCTGTACACTTTTCCACTATGCCATGTGACCTCTATTATGTTATGACAAATGTCTCAGTGCTAAGAAAATTAAATATATATCATTGGTGTTTCATATCTCAGCTTAGTTATTATTGCTGATGCTGTTGCTATTTATATGAGGATGGCTAAAAGTGGAAAAAATAATGAGTCAAAGTATATACATCACCGTTGCTAATGCAGTCACTGTCTCCAGAGCCTGTCACCATTTGTAGCTCTGCCACTTTCCTTCACCAGCTGTCCAGGGCCTTTGCACAAAATGAGCCAATCTATATCTGATTGCTAAATTCCCAAGTTAGTTGGCTGCTCTTGCCCTTCAGTATCCTGCAGTTATGCCTCAGTGCTTGAGGTTAGTATCCCGTATGCACTGTAGATCATCTATGCAGTATGCCCAGAGCTACTAACAGGCCACTGTTTGAAGCACTGAAGCAGTAATCTAAAAAACAGGATCAGGGCTACATCAAAGATTTAGTGATCTTCCAAATGTACTGGATATAATTTGCTGGGAAAATTTGCCTTGTTCTGTAAGAAATCAATTCCTGTATTAAAATACAAAAATAGATGGGTTTCAATATTTTAAATGAATTATTTCATCCTTAAAATGTATTTTCCCCCAGACAGAGTTTACTAAATATTCAAGGAGTCACATATGCTGACAGTATGACATGACAATGTGATGTTGAACATGCTGATGGCCCTAGTAAATAGACTTTGTCAGTAACAAAGTTCATTCACTTAATTCTCACAGGGTAAGACAATGGGTAATATGTGGTTGTGACAGTCCTAGGAGGAGGATACTTTCCCCTAAATGACCAGGCACTGTGACTTCTTGAAATCTGAAGACCAAATGTCAGAGAATTGGTTCATTTGCATCACTGCACAGTGTTTCAATATGACACTTGCTGGTCCTGTTTGCTTGCTGGCTTTCTTATACTGTAGATCATGTGTTGTGCATTTCGCCATGCACTTCATGCTTGAGTAAGGCCAGGAAGCAGCTAGGCAAAGAAACATCAGAGAACCTGGCAAGTCTCGCCATACCTGTGTGCCTCTTGTGGCAGTTGGTGTTTTTCTGAAGCATCTGAGTTAGAAGGGAATAAAAGCAGCAGTGCCGCTGAGATTGTGCAACTTGTAATCCTTGCTGAGAGTTATCACAAATGAATCTAATTCCTCTGTGGGTCACCTAGGCTGTATTTCACCTGAGTTATGAAAATAATCATACTGAACCTGCTAGAATACAGACTTTTATGTGGATTCCTAAGCTTTAGGATTTTGTCAGTCTATCACAGAGTTCATCAAATGCTTTCTTTCTGGGACTTGCTTTGCACAGTGCTGGATGGCAAAATTTGGAGATTAATTTGAACTCTAATGAAAATTAGCTGTGCTGTTTGGTTTCATGTTGTGATTGTCATCGTGGAGGTCAGTGCTAATGAAGTGTCAGGCTCTCTTTGACAGTTTGCATACAGGCACGGTTTACTTAGGACTCAGCAATGCCATTCTCAGAAGATGAGGAGGTATTGAACTGTCAAACTGGGCTACCCAGGTGACAGCTGATGCATTTTAGATCAGCTCCTCAACAAAGTGAATAGGCTTTTCTCCTCTTCTCCCACTAATAGTAAAATAATTTATTCTACCAAAGTTCCTAGTGTACACATTTTTCCACCAGACTTTTGTGAAATCCTTATGAAAAGAAATGTAATCTCTTGTGAGCTTTAGGAAACTTTATTTAATAAGAGATAAAATATTAGTGTTACAGTGTTCTTGACTACCAGTATTTATGTGGATACAGAATTTTTTGAAGCAAGAAAATATAGGTAAATACAGATGTTCACAAAAGTATATTTATTTGGTTGTTACAAAATTCAATATTAATAATTTTTTATAAATTTATATGTCAAATAAAGTCCTGTTATTCCTTATTATGAATATTTTAATATTTTGGAAGCATAAATATTATTAATAAGAGTAGAAATAACAATTTGTTCAATACTTACTTTGTATTGCCAAAAACAAAAACAGAAAATACTATATGAAACAATTCACAAAAATATTCAGTTATTCCTAACTGATTTTGTGTATATTTTATATTTCCACCCCTAAGCATAAATTTCTAGACAATCTACATATGGGGCTACAAGTCATCTCACAGACTAATTTGTAACGTGTTAGCATTTGGAAGATTTTTTTGTCACTGGGAGAAGACCTCTTTAGAGCTTTAGTCATTAACCTTTCGTTATGGAAAAGGAAATGGGCACCCACTCCACTATTCTTGTCTGGGAAAACCTGTGGACGGAGGGGCCTGGTGGGCTACCTTCCATAGGGTTGTAAAACAGTTGCACATGACTTAGTAACTAAACAACAACAACAGGAGATACAAAGCCCTATTCCTAAAGAAAATCATTATTGTTTGTAATATTTTAATAAGTATATGTACATAAGTAAAAGTATTTTAGGAAATCTATGTGATCAGTTTCTAAAAGATTTATTTAACTGTCATACATATATTTAATTACATTGATCTACTAATTTAATATATATTTTGAATTATTGGAAATAGACCTGTGATTCCTCAAATTATGTTAATTAGACAAGACAAGACACTACGATTCCATTTAGACACAAGATTAATAGCATTTACGCTGAAGTCACTTAAATGGTATTCTCTTTATCCTCCGGGCAGTCAGGAATACAATAGAAACAGAGATGATTGACATTTTTTCCTAACCTCTCTGTCCTTTCCTCATGAAAATGCTTAGCTGCTTCTGAGAAGCACAGCTGTTGGACAAAGCACAGGGTCCAAGGTTGTGCCTTTGGGAGGGCTAACAGAGAAATTTAGCCAATCAAAAAACAGGCTGGAAAATGTCAGATGAGATATGTCAATCACCATAAAAAGGTGATGACCCAAAGAGGTGATAGTGCCAACTTGATGTTGAAATCAACCTATAAAGCACAATTCTATTGCTACTGATTTTACTTGCTTATTTGTATTGGTGGAAACAGTTGCAGAAAATATGAGCTGATATAGAGTACAGAGTTAATGTTTCAGAAATGGTGAAAAAAAAATCCTTTGTTAAAGAGAAGGTAAATTTTCTTTTATCCAAACAAAATGCCTTATTGTATAAGTGGAAAAGAAAAATAATAACGTCTAAACATGAATATTTCTGTGAAAGAAAAAATGTCCCTTGTATCTCTATCTTACCTTAAATGCAACAGAGTTATGTTACATAGCCTTTAACTTAAGAGTTCAATTTTTTTTAATGTAGAAAGATATTTTGTCTGATAATGTTAACAATTAATTCAAAACAGACATTACTGTATGATAAAAATTAAAAAACAGAACATCATAATTATTGAACTAATGTAATAGTAAACTAATGTCCAGTGAGAAGAGATAGTTTTACTCTAAATTAACTTGCATTTAATAATTTTCCAATGTGATTTTATTTTTTAATCATTTTTAAAAAATTGAAGTATAGTTAATTTACAATATTGTGTTAGTTTCAGGTATACAATAAAGAGATTCAGTCATATATTTATATATATATGTATGTATGTGTATATATATATATATATATATACACACACACACACACACATATTCTTTTTCAGATTCTTTTCCACTATAGATTATTAGGAGATATTGAATATATACTTCCCTATTTTCCTGTGTAGTTTCCTTGAGTAGGTTCTTCTTGTTTACCTATTTTATATATAGTAGTGTGTATATTTCACTCCCAATCTTTTTTAATAGAAAAATGTTGCACTCATAGCTACCTACCACACTTGTTACTATATTTACATTTTCACATTAGCTGCAAAACATCCTTGGCTGTATATAACATTACCAATTACACCTTGTTAGTGGGTTATATAATCTGCCAATTACAACTAAAAATAAATGCCAGGTGTTTCTTTCCCAAGTCATTAAAATGTGCATGATGGGCTGGGACTGACCCTGGAGCTGTCTGACTAGCATTCAACATAAAAATCACAAAAGAAGGAACAACAACAAAAATCAAACACGTGGACAAAAAGAAAAAAAAAATAGCAGAGGGGGGCAATAAAGAGAAAAGTCAGTGTATGGCTGACTTTATTTTTCCTGTTTGTCTCTCCATGAGCTCTTCTTGAATTTGCCTTATAGTTGCACTTTGTCCAATAGTAGAACATATAATGCAAGGCTATGCTGTAATACAGTATACAAAAATCTATTTTCTATACAAAAGAAATAATCTGAATTTAACTTGTGGAAGAGGAAAATAATTTTCCCTCTATTCTTCTAAATTCTTTCCAGCCCCCCTCCAACACTCACAATAAAATGACAGATTAACAGTCCGTTCAGTTCAGTTGCTCAGTCATGTCCAACTCTTTGTGACCTCATGAATTGCAGCACGCCAGGCCTCCCTGTCCATCACCAACTCCTGAAGTCGACCCAAAGCCTTGTCCATTGAGTTGGTGATGCAATCCAACCATCTCATCCTCTGTTGTCCCCTTCTCCTCTTGCCCTCAATCTTTTCCAGCATCAAGGTCTTTTCAAATGAGTCAGTTCTTCACATCAGGTGGCCAAAGTACTGGAGTTTCAGCTTCAACATCAGTCCTTCAAGTGAGCACCCAGGACTGAGCTCCTTTAGCATGGAAGGATTGGATCTCTTTGCAGTCCAAGGGACTCTCAAGAGTCTTCTCCAACACCACAGTTCAAAAGCAACAATTTTTTTTTTATAGTCCAACTCTCACATCCATACATGACCACTGGAAAAACCATAACCTTGACTAGATGGACCTTTGTTGGCAAAGTAATGTCTCTGCTTTTTAATATGCTGTCTAGGTTGGTCATAACTTTCCTTCCAAGGAGTAAGCATCTTTTAATTTCATAGCTTCAATCACAATCTGCAGTGATTTAGGAGCCCAGAAAAATAAAGTCAGCCACTGTTTCCACTGTTTCACAATCTATTTGCCATGAAGAGATGGGACTGGATGCCATGATCATAGTTTTTTGAATGTTGACCTTTAAGCCAACTTTTTGACGCTCCTCTTTCACTTTCATGAAGGAGATCAGCCCTGGGATTTCTTTGGAAGGAATGATGCTAAAGCTAAAACTCCAGTACTTTGGCCACCTCATGTGAAGAGTTGGCTCATTGGAAAAGACTCTGATGCTGGGAGGGATTGGGAGCAGGAGGAGAAGGGGACAACAGAGGATGAGATGGCTGGATGGCATCACTGACTCGATGGACATGAGTTTGAGTGAACTCCGGGAGTTGGTGATGGACAGGAAGGCCTGGCATGCTGCGATTCACAGGTCTCAAAGAGTCGGACACAACTGTGCGACTGAACTGAACTGAACTGAACTTTACTTTCGTCAAGAGGCTCTTTATTTCTTCTTTACTTCCTGCGATAAGGGTTGTGTCACTTGCATATCTGAGGTTGTTGATATTTCTCCCAGCAATCTTGATTCCAGCTTGTGCTTCTTTCAGCCTAGCGTTTCTCAAGATGTACTCTGCATACAAATTAATAAGCAGGGTGACAATACATAGCCTTGATATACTCCTTTCCCTACTTGGAATCAGTCTGTTGTTCCATGTCCAGTTCTAACTGTTGCTTCCTGACCTGCATATAGGTTTCTCAAGAGGCACGTCAGGTGGTCTGGTATTCCCATCTCTCAGAATTTTCCACAGTTTATTGTGAGCCACACAGTTAAAGGCTTTGGCATAGTCAGTAATGCAGAAATCGATGTTTGTCTGGAACTCTCTTGCTTTTTTGATGATCCAGTGGATGTTGGCAATTTGATCTCTGGTTCCTCTGCCTTTTCTAAAACCAGCTTGAACATCTGGAAGTTCATGGTTCACGTGTTGCTGAAGCCTGGCTTGGAGAATTTTAAGCATCATTTTACTAGCTTGTGAGATGAGTGCAATTGTGCGGTGGTTTGAGCATTCTTAGGCATTGGCTTTCTTTGGAATTGGAATGAAAACTGACCTTTTCCAGTCCTGTGGCCACTGCTGGGTTTTCCAAGTTTAATGGCATGTTGAGTGCAGCACTTTCACAGCATCATCTTTCAGGATTTGAAATAGCTCAACTGAAATTCCCTCACCTCCACTATCTTTGTTCGTAGTGATTTTTCCTAGGGCCCACTTGACTTCACATTCCATGATGTCTGGCTCTAGGTGAGTGATCACACTATAGTGATTATCTGGGTCGTGAAGATATTTTTTGTACAGTTCTTCTGTGTATTCTTGCCACCTCTTCTTAATATCTTCTGCTTCTGTTAGGTCCATACCATTTCTGTCCTTTATTGAGCCCATCTTTGCATGAAATGTTCCCTTGGAATCTCTAATTTTCTTGAAGAGATCTCTAGTCTTTCCCATTCTGTTCTTTTCCTCTATTTCTTTGCATTGATTGCAGAGGAAGGCTTTTTTATCTCTCCTTGCTATTCTTTGGAACTCTGCATTCAGATGCTTCTATCTTTCCTTTTCTCCTTTGCTTTTCACCTCTCTTCTTTTCACAGCTATTTGTAAGGCCTCCCCAGACAGCCATTTTGCTTTTTTGCATTTCTTTTCCATGGGGATGGTCTTGATCCCTGTCTCCTGTACAATGTCACGAACCTCATTCCACAGTTCATCAGGCACTCTATCATCAGATCTAGGCCCTTAAATCTATTTCTCACTTCCACTGTATAATCATAAGGAATTTGATTTAGGTCATACCTGAATAGTCTAGCAGTTTTCCCTACTTTCTTCAATTTAAGTCTGAATTTGCTAATAAGGAGTTCATGATCTGAGCCACAGTCAGCTCCCGGTCTTGTTTTTGTTGACTGTATAGAGCTTCTCCATCTTTGGCTGCAAAGAATATAATCAGTCTGATTTTGGTGTTGACCATTTGGTGATGTCCATGTGTAGAGTCTTCTCTTGTCTTGTTGGAAGAGAGTGTTTGCTATGACCAGTGTGTTCTCTTACAGAACTCTATTAGCCTTTGCCCTGTTTCATTCTGTACTCCAAGGCCAAATTTGCCTATACTCCAGGTGTTTCTTATCTTCCTACTTTTGCATTCCAGTCCCCTATAATGGAAAGGCTATCCTTGTTGGGTGTTAGTTCTAGAATGTGTTGTAGGTCTTCATAGAACCGTTCAACTTCAGCTTCTTCAGCATTACTGGTCGGGGCATAGCCTTGGATTACCATGATATTGAATGGTTTGCCTTGGAAATGAACAGAGATCATTCTGTCATTTTTGAGACTGCATCCAAGTACTGCATTTTGGACTCTTTTGTTGACTCTGATGGCTACTCCATTTCTTCTAAGGGATTCCTGTCCACAGTAGTAGATATAATGGTCATCTGAGTTAAATTCACCCATTCCAGTCCATCTTAGTTTGTCAACGTTCACTCATTCATCTCTTGTTTGACCACTTTTAATTTGTCTTGATTCATGGACCTCACATTCCTGGTTCCTATGCAATATTGCTCTTTATAGCATTGACCCTTGCTTCTATCACTAGTCCCATCCACAGTTGGGTGTTGTTTTGCTTTGGCTCCATCCCTTCCTTCTTTCTGGAGTTATTTCTCCACTGATCTCTGCATCGTATTGAGCACCTACAAACCTGGGGAGTTCATCTTTCATTGTCCTATCTTTTTGCCTTTTCATACCATTCATGGCGTTGTAAAGGCAAGAATACTGAAGTGATTTGCCATTCCCTTCTCCAGTGGAACACATTCTGTCAGACCTCTCCACCATGATCCGCCCGTCTTGGGTGGCCCCACAGGGCATGGCTTAGTTTCACTGAGTTGACAAGGCTGTGGCCGGTGTGATCAGATTGGCTGGCTGTCTGTGATTGTGGTTTCAGTCTGTCTGCCCTCTGATGCCCTCTCTCAGTGTATACCATCTTACTTGGGTTTTTCTTACCTTGGATGTGGGGTATCTCTTCATGGCTGCTCCAGCAAAGCGCAGCTGCTGCTCCTTACCTTGGATGTGGGGTAGATCCTCTTGGCTGCAGCCCCTGACGTTGGTCGTGAGGTAGCTCCTCTCAGCCGCCTCTGACCTTGGACGTGGGATAGCTCCTCTCGGCTGCACGTGCGCTGTTGCAGCTGCCATGTGACAGATTAACAGAGGAAAAACACATTTAATAATATGTGTATCTCCTGTTCACATGAGAGATACTCAGGAAAAATGAGCAACTCCTGAAAATTGGGGAAACTTTCATCTTAAATATCATCTTCAGTTAAAAACAAAAGAAAATGTTGGGAATGGGTAGTCAGCTATGTGTAGTTAACCAAAGATTCACAATAAACAAGTGTATGTTTATTATGCAATGTAGTCTCTGCCTTAACCGTTAATAAGTTTTTCTTTTTTAAAAATTTATTTTAATTGGAGGCTAAGTACTTTACAGTATTGTGGTTTTTGCCATACATTCTCATGAATCAACCATGAGTGTACATGCGTCCCCCATCCTGACCCTCCCTCCCACCTCCCTCACCATCCCATCCCTCAGGGTCATCCCAGTGCACCAGCCCTGAGCACTCTGTCTCATGTATCGAAACTGGACTGGCGATCTATTTCACACATGATAATATACATGTTTCAATGCTATTCTCTCAAATCATCCCACCCTCGCCTTTAATAAGTTTTTCAAAAGAGTTAGTCATCCCGTTCTTCTTTGTACAGTAAAGGAGACACCCTTACAAATGGAGATTTTCTTTATAAATATAAATATCTCTTACAAAAGGCTAACTTCTACTTGGTTTCCAGAGCTGCTTCTGTGTCTGCATGCATGCTAAGTCTCTTCAGTTGTGTCCAAACTCTGGGGTCCTATGAACTGTAGTTTCCAAGGCTCCTTTGTCCATGGGATTTTCCAGGCAAGAATACTGGAGTCAGTTGCCATTTCCTGCTCCAGGGGATCTTCCCAGCACAGGGAAGACACACAGGAAACTGTCTTGTGAATCTCCTGCGTGGGCAGGCAGGTTCTTTACCACTAGCACTATCTGGGAAGCCCTAAATGTGCCATGTGCTGCGTATGCTCAGTTGCTCAGTCATGTCTGACTCTTTGAAGCCCCATGTACAGTAGCCCACCAGGCTCCTTTGTCCATGGGGGTTCTCTAGGTCAGAATAACGGAGTGGTTGGCCATTTCCTCCTCCAGGGTATCTTCCTGACCCAGGGACTGGACCCATGTCTGCATTGACAGGTGGGTTCTTTACCACTAGCATCGCCTTTTCTGTGTCTACTGTTTTTTTAAAAACAATCAGTCTAAAATAATCATTATGCTTAAGATGCACATTTGTGGGTGACAAATTCCACTCCCTTTCTCATTAGATCTTAGAATGTTTTCTCCTAAACATGAGAACGAAAAAGAAGAGTAGAACATCTAGATGCTTTTCAGAACAAATTTACAAATTCAAAATGTGAGTAAACTAAAATACTCCAAATTTATTAGTGTTAAATGTTGTTATGTTAAATAGATCTTAGATTCTTAATTACCTTCCAGGAAATTTAGAATCTGAAGTCACTTTTTAAATTCACCTCAATTTTTGTTATGTGATGGTCTCTTCTTTGGCCTATGTGAGGATGCCAAACTAAAAATGCTCAGCAGGAACTTCCCTGGTGGTCCAGTGGCTAAGACTCCATGCTCCCAATGCAGGGGGGCCTGGGTTTAATCCCTAGTCAGGGAACTAAATGGAAATCCACTCCAGTGTTCTTGCCTGGAGAATCCCAGGGACGGGGGAGCCTGGTGGGCTGCCGTCTATGGGGTTGCACAGAGTAGGACACGACTGAAGTGACTTAGCAGCAGCAGAGAACTAATATAGTAATGAATTTATGTCCTCAGTCATGTCTGACTCTTTGTTACTCCCCCCACTGGGCTTTTTCTTCTTCCAGTAAAGAATACTGGAGTGGTTTGCCATTTCCTTCTCCAGGGGATCTTCCCCACCCAGGGATCAAACCTGAGTCTCCTATAGTGACAGGCTGATTCTTTACTGCTGAGCCATCAGGGAAACCTAAAGTTCATTTTGAGATGAATAGATCCCATATGCTGCAACTAAAACATCTTGTGTGCCATGTAGCCAAACAAACAAACATATATTTATTTGTTTTATTTTAAAAGTCTTTTGCTTGTAAAAAAAAAATGCTCAGCAGATAGTTGCCAGGTACAATGGATGAATGTGTGAATGAGCTGTGATGCAGGGTATGTAATATGTAGTTGAAATCCATATCTAAGTCCATATAATTTACCTTCCATGATTCCAGCAAAAATACCAGCCCTCTGTTGCAGTCCTTCATATGCCTGATGCATATGAGGCCAAACAAATCTAAGCATCAGAGTATGGAGGAGGGAAAGTTTTATTTCAAGGGTCACCAACAGGTGACTTATGTTCAACCCCCCCCCCCCCAACTCCTTAAGGGTTTTCAAGAAACAGTTTTCACTGGGAATATTTAGGATGAAGCTGCAGGATGTATGACTTTTTTTCTGATTGGTTGGTGGTAGCAGGGTGATATTCTAGGAACCCTGTGCTCTGTCTGAAGGTACCAACCTCTTCCTGGGTGGGGGCCTTAAATCCTGCTGAAGAATTTGAGAATATTGTTGTGTGTATAACCTGAGGAGGAACCAGGACTCTGCTTTAATTGCTGCACTGCTGCTGCTGCTGCTGAGTTGCTTCAGTCGTGTCCAACTCTGTGTGACCCCATAGACAGCAGCCCACCAGGCTCCACCGTCCCTGGGATTCTCCAGACAAGAACACTGGAGTGGGTTGCCATTTCCTTCTCCAATGCATGAAAGTGAAAAGTGAAAGTGAAGTCGCTCAGTCGTGTCCGACTCTTCATGACCCCATGGACTGCAGCCTACCAGGCTCCTCCATCTATGGGATTTTCCAGGCAAGAATACTGGAGTGGGGTGCCATTGCCTTCTCCAAATTGCTGCACAATTGTCTCTTAATTGCTCCTCCTTGGTTTCTTTATTCCTTTCCTTCCCTAATTAGCAATTCTTTGAATCCACTCTTTGGAATTTAGGAAGGTCTTGGAGAAGGAAATGGCAACCCACTCCAGTGTTCTTGCCTAGAGAATCCCAGGGATGGGGGAGCTTGGTGGGCTGCCATCTATGGGGCTGCACAGAGTTGGACGTGACTGAAGTGCCTGAGCAGCAGCAGCAGGTGGCTGAAGCCTTTTTCCTACAAGCAGGAAAAGGGAGACACAGAAATGCTTTGAAGGTTTTGTGTCAGGAGGTCTGCACAGGGTCCTGCTGGGTTTCAGGTGGCAGGCGGACATGTGATTCTCTGTGTTTGTTGAAAAATAGGGCCCCCATAGTTCCCACTTGTGGTTTCTTTAACTCTAGAAGTGAACTTTGTAGATCACTTGTATGCTTAGTTAAGCCATAGATTGGAGTCTCTATTGAAATTAAAATAAGATCCTACTCATCTGAACTGGCTATACTTAAAAGCATTAATTGTCTTATTGGTACTGCCAATTAAAAATTGGCAATTGTCATCCACATCTATACAGATTAAATCATAAACTACTGCAGCTGTGACCTTCAACACACCCTGAAATGGATTCAGGGTGGAGATCAGGAATGAGGCACTCTGTGTTCTGGGAAAAACTGGCAGAACAGGCCTTTAGATAGTTAAATATTTTCAGTAGAAAAAATTTAAAAGCTCAATTCTTGCATCTCATATCTAGAAAAAAAAATCAAAATCATTAGCAGTAACATCTGCTCTTGGTGACTGGCAGCAAACCTCTGCCAAAATGTGTGCTTTATGGCATGTACTCCCTCTTCACTAAAATAGTATATAACACCTTCCCCACTACCACACTGGAGCAGTTTCTCAAAGCTATCTAAAATGCTCTCTCCTAGGCTATAATCCTCATTTTGGCTCAAACAAAACTTAACTCACAATTCTCATGTTGTGCATTTTTTGAAGTCAGTAACACCTTTTATCTCCAACTCCTGAGCTCCCAGTACCTGACCCTCCAAAAGATCTTTTTTGGTTTCTAGTTGTATTTGGTCTCTCAGTCATGTTTGAGTCTTTGTGAGCCCCTTGACTGTAGCCTACCATGCTCCTCTCTCCACAGAATTTTCCAGGCAAGAATACTGGAGCAGGCTGCCATTTCCTATTCTAGGGGATATTCCCATTCCTGGGACTGAACCACATCTCTTACATCTCCTGCATTGCCAGGTGGGTTCTTTACTGCTGGTCACCTGGGAAGTGCCACCTGGGTTCTTGGTCCCTGGTCTAAAGATCCTCATGTGGGAAATTGAATCTCAGAGCACTAGTTTGGTTGGATTCAGTGAAATGGGACTTGATAGAAAAATCCTGGCTCCCAGAAACATGTAGTTTGGGAAAATAAAAGATAAAGAGGTGGGAGATGAAGAGGCTTTTTTTCCTGGTTGGCCATGTAGTCACTCAAAGCTGCCTCTCAAGGTGAAAATCAAGGTGGGGGAAGGACAAAACCAAGGATCTCATTAAAAGCAGAGGATATGGGACTTCCCTGGTGGTACAGTGAATCCACTTGCCAATGGAGGAGACACATGTTGGATCCCTGGTCCAGGAAGATTTCACATGCCACAAAGCAACTAAGCTTGCAAGTTGCAACTACTGAAGCTTCATCCCTCGAGGGTCAGAGATCCACAGCCCATGTCCTGCAACTATTGAAGCGCATGCATCTCGAGCCTGTGCTCCACAACATAAGAAGCCACTGCAATGAGAAGCCTGTGCACAGCAAGGAAGAGTAGCCCCTGCTTGCTGCAACTAGAGAAACCCTATCCACAGCAGTGAAAACCCAGCACAACTAAAAAAAAAAAAAAAGACATTGGGGGGAAAAAAAAAGCAGAGGGTGTAATGTGAAAAAATTGCTTCTGTCTCAACCTTTTTTCTTAAATGTAGGACAATCCTATTTCCAAGGCCCAGTACATGCTCAGTCGTGTTTGAATCTTTTGTGGCTCCTTGGACTGTAGCTCTCCAGGCTCCTCTGTCTGGAATTTTCCAGGCAAGAATACTGGAGTGGGTTGCCATTTCCTCCTGCAAGGGGATCTTCCCAACCTAGAGGTCAAACTTGTGTCTCCTGTATTGTAGGCAGATTCTTTACTGCTGAGCCACCAGCAAAGCCCAGGAGGAAATATAAGGGACTGCAAGGTGAGCTTTACTGTTTGTTCCAGGTGTTTCTGATAAATTTCCTTCCTGACCTATATCTGTAGGTCCTGAGACTTTAGAAGCAGAACTGTCCTACATTTAAGAGAAAACTACAGAAAAATTAAAATATTAAAAAAAAATTATATCTGCCTGCAGGTAAAGAACAGGCCTGCAGTGCAAGAGACACAGGAGACAAAGGTTTGATCCCTGAGTCAGAAAGATGCCCTGGAGGAGGGCAAGCAGCGTAATCCACTCCAGTATACTTGTCTGGAGAAAATATGGACTGAAAAGCCTGGCGGGCTCCTGTAATAGGATCTCAAAGAGTCGGACATGACTAGTGGCTAAGCACTTGTATAGTGTGACTATAGCTCAGTGACTCTTTCATGCCTGACTCTTTGTGACCCCATGGATGGCAGCCCATCAGTCTTCTCTGTCCATAAAATGTTCCTGTCAAGAATACATGGGTGGTTTGCCATTTCCTACTCTTGACTTCCAATAATAGGCATATATGATTCAAAAACTGCGTCTTGGAAAATATTCTAATATGTTCTCTTTGTGATAGAGATTTTGCTACCTCCATTGCCTTTAGAACCCAAGAGCCATCTTTTGAAATGCAAACTTTAGGAAAATAATTATTTTTAAAAAATAAAATAAAAAAGAAGAAAAAGTGGGAGGGGGAGGAGGTGTTGAAAATTGGATAAATGAAAAATATTGTGTGTGTATGTTTGCTATGTGTGTCTGTCTATATATGCAGCAGATGGGTAATATTTTTTCTACCTTCAGACAGAACTGCCAAAATCAATTTATAAAATGCTCTATTTAGTTCATTTAAAGGGAATGTTTGTAAGAATTCAGTATTCTAAAACTGTTAGTTTTTCTCTTGTTAAACTGTCCTATGTCAATTTAATTTTTCAGTTCAGTTGCTCAGTCACGTCAGACTCTTTGTGACCCCATGAACTGCAGCACGCCAGGCCTCCCTGTCCATCACCATCTCCTAGAGTCCACTCAAACCCATGTTCATCGAGTCGGTGATGCCATCCAACCATCTCATCCTCTGTCATCCCCTTCTCCTTCTGCCCTCAATCTTTCCCAGCATCTGGGCCTTTTCAAATGAGTCAGCTCTTCGCATGAGGTGGCCAAAGTATTGGAGTTTCAGTTTCAACACCAGTCCTTCCAATGAACACCCAGGACTGATCTAGTTTAGGATGGACTGGTTGGATCTCCTTGCAGTCCAAGGGACTCTCAAGAGTCTTCTCCAACACCACAGTTCAAAAGCAACAATTCTTTGGCACTCAGCTTTCTTCACAGTCCAACTCTCACATCCATGCATGACCACTGGAAAAACCATAGCCTTGACTAGATGGACCTTTGTTGACAAAGTAATGTCTCTGCTTTTTAATATGCTATCTAGGTTGGTCATAACTTTCCTTCCAAGGAGTAAGTGTCTTTTAATTTCATGGCGGCAATCACCATCTGTGGTGATTTTGGAGCCCCCTCAAATAAAGTCAGCCATTGTTTCCACTGTTTCCCTATCTATTTGCCATGAAGTGATGGGACCGGATGCCATGATCTTCGTTTTCTGAATGTTGAGCTTTAAGCCAACTTTTTCACTCTCCACTTTCACTTTCATCAAGAGGCTGTTTAGTTCTTCTGCGAGGCAAGAAACCTAGAAAGGGAGAAGAAAAAATCTGCCTCCCCTACAGTGCATTTTCCACCTTCTCAAGGACAACACTCCTACAATTGTACCCTCTGATTCTTTCATCACCAATTATTCCATCTTTACTGTATCATTTCAACATATTCCAAATATGCTATAGTATTTCTCAGTTTAAACACAAATGGACCTCACACCCTTTTTAGTTATTGTGCCACTTCGCTGTTTCCATCTGCAGTGAAACTCCCAAGTGAATATATTTTATTTCTATTCAATATATCTTGCACTCACTAATGAGGTTTTTTTCCCTCATTAGTGGTTACTCCATTATAAATGAGCTCCAAATTTCAGTTCACAAGTAATATCTTAATAATGCAATCAGAAGCAATTGATAGAATTGATCCTAATTCCCTCTTGAAACACATTTTTTTCCCACTTATTTTTGATGTATTATTCTTATTCTCCTTCTACCTCATTGTATGCTTTTCAACTTCATTGATGGTTCCTCCTCCTCCTCTTCTTGACTTCTCAGCTTTCTACAGTATTGGTCCCAGTCTTCTGAACTTCTCTCCTTTACATACATGTACATCCTAGGCAATATGATAATCTTCCATGATTTTCAGTTCAGTCCAGTTCAGTTGCTCATTCCTGCCAGACTCTTTGCAATCCCATGGACTGTGGCATGCCATGCTTCCCTGTCCATCACCAACTCCCAGAGCTTGCTCAAACTCATGTCCATTGAGTCAGTGATGCCATCCAACCATCTCAATCTCTGTCATCCCCTTCTCCTCCCACCTTCAATCTTTCCCAGCATCAGGGACTTTGCCAATAAGTCAGTTCTTCCCATCAGGTGGCCAAAGTTTTGGAGCTTCAGCATTAGTCCTTCCAATGAATATTCAGGATTGATTTCCTTTAGGATTGACTGTTTGATCTCCCTGCAGTCCGGGGGACTCTCAAGAGTCTTCTCCTACACCACAGTTCAAAAGCATCAGTTCTCTGGTGTTCAGCTTTAACACCAACTCTCACAGCCATCAGGTGGCCAAGGTATTGGAGCTTCAGCTTCAGCATCAGTCTTTCCAATGGATATTTGAGACTGATTTCCTTTAGAAAATGATGATTTTAAATAATATTTATTCTGATGACAACCAACAATAGTATATATTCAAGTCAAAACTCCTAAATTCTAAATTTGTAAATAAGATTCTCTACTCAGCATTTCTATTTCAATGTCTGCATTTCCAGTGTAATGTATCCCCCGTGTGTGTGTGTGTGTGTGTGTGTGTGTGTGTGTGTGTGTGTGTGTATCTTGGTTTCTCTTGTGGGAAGTCTTTAAACTGCAAAAGAATCATCTTCATTATTTCAATTATTGTAGCCAAAAACCATGGAATCCTCCAACATTTATATACTCCTATACTCCAGGTTTGTTGGTTGGTTTGCTTCAATCTTTACCACCTGTCATTTATTTCCATTGTCACTGTTATTGGCCAGATCTAAACATTCATTACCTGGGCATTTGTAATAGCTCTTTAATTGTTCTCCCTGTTCCATTCTGGCTCCATTTTCTCCACTGTTTAGTCCCCTCAAGGCAGCCATATTATAGTTTTAAAACATAAATTGGATCATATAAATGTTCATCTCAGACCTTTCCATTCATCTCATTCAGAATAAGAGAACTTATGGTGGTCTACAAGACTGTGCATGATATAGGTCCTTGAGAACTCTCTGATAACCATCTCCTACTTTTCTCTCCTTTGCTCATTCTGCTCCAGTCATGATGACTTAGTTGATATTCTCCAAACATGCTAAACAAGTTTCTTCCCTAAATTCTTTTATATCTACTGTTTCATCTTGTTAGGTACTTAGAATAGGAAAAAAAGAGTCCAAAATAGTTGTGGCTAAAAGACAAAGAAGAGAAAAGCCCATGAAAATATAACAAAGGGAGGTCCAAGGACTGGAGTGAGGACCTCAGGTGAAGCAAACAGCCTTCAGGCTAACCTAATTTACATAGAGCAGGCTCAAGGGGAGGAGAAAAAACATATAAAAAGAGGAGCCAAAATTGAGCCTCAGGCTTCTCTTCTCTGCACCTTTTGGATTGGCCAGCACTCATGCCTTAAGGATGTATTTCCCTTTGCTTACCAAATAAAACTGAACTGCAACAGAGCTGTAACACTGAGCTGTAATCCTGTCTGTCACTTCAAATTTTTGCTGTGGTGAGACAGAACCAAGGAAATTACACATTTCCTGGACAGTCTGATATAATACTCTTTTGCAAAGTGTTTAGCTTTCATTCACTTTCACTGGGTCTCTGGACAAATGTCACTTTATCAGCAAAGTCTTATCATACCACTTTATATAAAATTACATCCTGTAACTCTCTATTCTCCTTTACCATGCCTTACTTCAAAGCCCTTATTGCATCTTATATATTATGTAGTCATTTGCTTACACCTTTATGTCTGTCTCTTCAATACACAAACACAACAGACTAGTGACTTTGCACTTTGTTTCATTCCTGTAAGACTCAGTTCCTAGGGCAGTGAATGGTGCATGATAAATGGTAGATGTTGAAAGACAAATGGATGAGTAAATCAAAGAGGGAATTCTTTGGCATACTACAAGAGATTTCAGGCTTTATTAAATATTTGTATAATAACTTTGGGTACAATTTTTCCACCAACCATATAGCAATAAAATAACATGTCGAAATGTATACAATTAAATATCTACCAAGACTAAAAGGACATTAAAGCCCGAAGGAAAAAAATATATTTTAAATATATATATTTAGGACTATGTATTTTTAATTCCATGGGGTATATGTATTTGAAAATTCTATGAGTGCTTTTGGAAAACATAATTTGAATCTTTTTTCTTTATCATTTTTTTTTTTTTTTTTGCTACAGGGCTTGCTATTGATGAATCATTTCTCTTCCAGCACTTCCAAACCATCTGTGTAACAATCCAGGTTAGATTTTATTATGGTGATTTTAGTAACACTCTTTAATTTTAGAAATAAATGAGGTTAATTTGAATATTGCTGCCTTTAACCACAACCTCCCTTTAAGAAACTCTGATTCTCCATGATTGTAAAACTAATATTAATTATAGTGGAACTGCCATAAAGTCAACTCTATTCATCAGTATTTTATGATGTAACTTATAAAAGAAATGAAAAATAAATGCACTGAAAATAGCTAAGGATTTAGGTATTGTGTATATAGTTAGTTTTGAATTCTCTTATTTTCTTGTGTTTATGATTTTATTATCGCATGCTCACATCTGTGAGAACTGTTGGAAGAAAAGTTCAAAGACACTGATGTTAGATTGAAGACCTTTACATCCTAGGTGACATCATTTACATGTTCTGTGAGTATTGGGATGTATTTTTCCTGGAAGATTTGTGCTTGATTTTTCTTGGTACGCTCAGAAGTACCATCCTAATTAGATGGTTAGTGGAGGTAAACATTCAGGTTGTAAATGCAGAAGAGTGAGCATGACTAATGCCTTTGAAATTCTAGGGAGGAATTTTTATTTATTTATTTATTTTTGATTCACTATCCAGAGCCCACAAGAAAATCTATCTATTTCTGTTCTGTATAGTTCTGTTAGATTCTATATTTCTGAATTAATAGATACCGAGATTTTCCTGGGTCCAAATTTGTGAGGATTGGTTTCTCCTTTGTCTCACCAACTAATTTAAGCACTAGGCTCAGCCTATAATGCCTCCCTCTCTTGTCCTCTCTGCAGTTTCTAGACGTGGAAGCTATAAGCCCCAAAGCTTAATGCTAGCAAGGTATTTTGACAATTCTCCCACTTAGTACTTTCCCTGATGGGTGTTCTTCCTTCATCATTAGCTTCAAATGATTCTCCTACTTTCTGGTAGTCTCTTTCATTACTCAAAAGTAATATTTTTAACTTTTGACTATCTTGCTCCTGCTGGTGCTCAGTCGTGTCTGTCTCTGTAGCCCCATGGACTGTACACTACCAGGCTCCTCTGTCCGTGGACTTTTCTGGGCAATACTGGAGTGGACTGCCATTTCCTGGGGATCTTCCCAATAAAGGACTGAACCCGTGTCTCCTGTGTCTCCTACACTGGTAGGTGGATTCATTATCACTAGCACCACTTGTATATCTTGTGCATGTCTGGCTGCTTGTGTCCAACACTTTGCAACCCTGTGGACTGCATCCCTCCAGGCTCCTCTGTCAATGGGGATTCTCCAGGCAAGACTGCTGGAATGGGTTGCCATGCCCTCCTCTAGGGGATCTCCCCAACCCAGGGTTGAACCCAGGTCTCCCACAGTGCCGGAGGATTCTTTACCATTTCAGCCACCAGGGAAACCTAAGAACATTGGAGAGGGTAGCCTATCCCTTCTCCAGGGGATCTTCCCGACCCAGGAATTGGACCGGGGTCTCCTGCATTGCAGGTGGATTCTTTACCAGCTGAGCTATCAGGGAAGCCCTTATGTATCATATAGACAGTGAATTAGGGGGTCTCCAATCTAATATATTACTCTAAAACAGAAATCCCTTCTTTAATTCCCCCTTTAAAACACTGTATTTTTGTATTTGCATATGTTTCTCATTAATAAAGTAAATTGAAGTGAAAGAGAAATTAGGATAGTCCTATCTCGAGTTCATTTTCTGATAACAGCATTTTTCCTTTTCCAGGAAGAATGATTTTTGAACTGCATGTTATATTTTACAACTGCTAATTGCAGGACACATAAGAAAAATTCTAATTGATGCAATAATGTTGATGGCCATTGGACTGAGAAAATTCCTGTTACTGAGGATAAATGGGAGTTCCAAAATAAAGTGAGGAAAAAACAACAGACAGTGACTCTTAAGTAAATTATTCATTATAAGAAGGAGCTCTTTGAAACTTCTGGCTTACATAAAATCTTCTAATATACCAGACATTAGACACAAGATAACACAATTACAATTTAAAAGGTTCATACGGATAGGATAACTATCCACTTCTCTTCTATAGATTTACCACAAATTACATTAAATAATTACAGATGGCCCAATTCCCAGAGTAGGACCAATTATATCTTTTTGATTCTGGAAACTAAGTTAAATTAGCTTTCCTTAGATCTTTTTACAACCTTTGAAATATACTAATTTTTATTCCACTGGTGAAGTAAGAATTTCAGATATTGACCTCTTGTAGTTCTCATTTTTAATTTCTGTTCTGCACAAAGATATTAAACTACAAGGATAAGTTATAACTACAATTAAAGTAGTTAGTTATCTTAAAAGCAAGGTTGATACTAGGCTGATATTAACCTATGAACTTTAAAAGAACTGAAAAGATAACAAAACTATAAATTCCTGAGGAAATACTAAAAGGGTAGAGTACAACATTAGAATTTCTTACTTATTATATATACTGTATAATATTAGTAAATTACTAAACAGATAAAGAAACATATATTACTTAAAGTTTAAAATATATTCTTACAACAGAAAAATGTTTTATCACAATTTTCTTTTTCTCTTTCAAAGATCATTTATAACAAAGATATTAATCATTTATAAATGTGAATCATATCATCATATATGTTTCATTTACTTTCTTTTTCTCTACCTATCTCTATTTTTCTCTATATATATGCTTTTTGGTATAATTAATTCAGTTCAGTCCAGTTGCTCAGTCGTGTCCGACTCTTTGCGATCCCATGAAATGCAGTACGCCAGGCCTCCCTGTCCATCACCAACTCCCAGAGTTCACTCAAACTCATGTCCATCGAGTTGGTGATGTCATCCAGCCATCTCATCCTCTGTTGTCCCCTTTTCCTCCTGCCCCCAATCCCTCCCAGCATCAGAGTCTTTTCCAATGAGTCTTTTCGCATGAGGTGGCCAAGTACTGGAGTTTCAGCTTTAGCATCATTCCTTCCAAAGAACACCCAGGGCTGATCTCCTTCAGAATGGACTGGTTGGATCTCCTTGCAGTCCAAGGGACTCTCAAGAGTCTTCTCCAACACCACAGTTCAAAAGCATCAATTCTTCAGCGCTCAGCTTTCTTCACAGTCCAACTCTCACATCCATACATGACTGCTAGAAAAAACATAGCCTTGACTAGACAGACCTTTGTTGGCAAAGTAATGTCTTTGCTTTTGAATATGCTATCCAGGTTGGTCACAACTTTCCTTCCAAGGATTAAGTGTCTTTTAATTTCATGGCTGCAATCACCATCTGCAGTGATTTTGGAGCCCCCAAAAATAAAGTCTGACACTGTTTCCATTGTTTCCCCATCTATTTCCCATGAAGTGATGGGACTGGATGCCGTGATCTTAGTTTTCTGAATGTTGACTTTAAGACAACTTTTTCACTCTCGTCTTTCACTTTCATCTTTAATTCATCTTCGCTTTCTGCCGTAGAGTGGTGTCATCTGCATATCTGAGGTTATTGATATTTCTCCTGGCAATCTTGATTCCAGCTTCTACATCATCCAGCCCAGCATTTCTCATGATGTACTCTGCACATAAGTTAAAGAGCAGGGTGACAATATACAGCCTTTATGTACTCCTTTTCCTATTTGGAACCAGTCTGTTGTTCCATGTCCAGTTCTAAATGTTGCTTCCTGACCTGCATACAGGTTTCTCAAGAGGCAGGTCAGGTGGTCTGGTATTCCCATGTCTTTCAGAATTTTCCAGTTTTTTGTTGTCCACACAGTCAGAGGCTTCGGCATAGTCAAAAAAGCAGAAACAGATGTTTTTTTCTGTAACTCTCCTGTGCTTTTGATGATCCAACAGATGTTGGCAATTTGATTTCTGGTTCCTCTTCCTTTTCTAAATCCAGCTTCATCATTTGGAATTTCACAGTTCATATATTGTTGAAGCCTGGCTTGGAGAATTTTGAGCATTACTTTACTAGCATGTGAGATGAGTGCAACTGTGTGGTAGTCTGAGCATTCTTTGGCATTGCTTTTCTTTGGGATTGGAATGAAAACTAACTTTTTCCAGTCCTGTGGCTACTGCTGTGTTTTCCAAGTTTGCTGGCATATTGAGTGCAGCACTTTCACAGCATCATCTTTCAGAATTCGAAATAGCTCAACTGGAATTCCATCACCTCCACCTGCTTTGTTCATGGTGATGCTTCCTAAGGACCACTTGACTTTACATTCCAGGATGTCTGGTTTAGGTGAGTGATCACACTATTGTGATCATCTGGGTCCTGATGATCTTTTTTTGTATAGTTCTTCTGTGTATTCTTGCCACCTCTTCTCAATATCTTCTGCTTCTGTTAGGTCCATGCAATTTCTTTCCTTTATTGTGCCCATCTTTGCATGTAGCCAGGTAGAATTTAGAAATTATCTAGGCAGGCATCCCATTAGCTTTACCTATTAAAACAGTAACAAAAGGGCATAATAGTGTATGAAACTCATTGCCCTCAGAAACTGGTATAACATCTAATCTCCAACTCATAGCTTCAGAAGGTATTTAGATTTCTCCAGTTTAATAAACCCACAGTATGTTTCAGTCTAGTATCTGAGTCAAGTCTTAAAGCATTCTGTTCCAAAATTATTGTTATCACAGTGATATCCTCTTGCTATTGCTGGACTCTTTCATGTTTGTTTAGAATCATAATCATATTATATGTTATACATAAAGTCTGAATACTTATAATAAGAACAAAATTCTGGTTTATGGTAGTAACATTAATAGCAGGTCCAACTGCACTGTTGTTCAACATGTGTTTAAATGGTTCTAAAATATAATCAGAATAAATACCTAATCTGAGCACAATGTAGCAGTCAAAGAAACACACTCACACAACAGATAGTATATTAAAAGAAATTCCAAACTTCCTTGAATCTCTTGAACAATTATTCATGTATCTAGCTTATTAACTAGAACACATTTTTTTAAATGTTTCTTTCTCCCCACCATTTTCTTGTGAACATAAATCATATATCAAGCAGTTGGTACTCTGTGGATATCAGATCCTTCTACTCCTTTTTTGTGACCTTGATCTTTAATAATCTGAATCCAGTTTCTCTAAGAAATTTCTTAGCTTAGATTGAGGTAATTGGAATATTAGAGAGAAGTTAACAAAACAAGATTCATTCTTTGGACCCTGTTTCTTTTGGTATATGAAATTGCAACCTCAGAAATTTCTGTAATTAAAAAATATTCCTAAGCTCTTTTGAGAACTAATTTTATGAAAGTCTATATGTCTATATGAATATCTTTTCTGCTTCTTGGTAAAACTATATTTGAAAACAATATTCCTTTTTCACCTGATGACAGTGATAGAAAAATTTATGTAATTAGTCTTTTTGAGATTTTTTTACAGAAAATGAACAATTTCTCCTAACCAGCTAATATTACTTCTTATTAATAAATAATGAAAATTTTGTAACTAATTATATTTTCATTTATGCTTGCCACCCCAAGAAATACAGAATTAACTTTTATGCTTAATAGGAGCAATTATGCCTAACCTACTTTTTTTTTTTTTTTTACAATACTATTGTCTACCCTCACTTTAAAAAATGTGACCCTTTTAATGGGATAATTTAATTAACGGGTTATGGGATTATCAGTGTGTATATGTGTCTTGCAAATGGGTGGGTACAACTAACTAATTGGTTAATTAAACTATTATGTAAAAGAAGATACAATTTTATACAAGTTTTTGGTTATAATCCACTTAGTGATGTCCTTTCCATGAACATATGTTTTTGACAATTTTCTCTCAGCAACTTAATTTTGAAACAGAATAACAATGAGATGTTATTTTCATATTAAGTGACATCATTTTTCAACAATTTTTTTGTACATTTCAATTTATATCTAAATCTCAGTATACCACGTATTTGCTGCTGTAATACTGCAGCTTTTTGGGAAAACATTTGTTAGGGTAGGTAATTCTTTAAAGTATTAAGGATCAGCAGAAAACGTAAGAAAAATATTTTGGGGGCTAGGTGTAGAGTTCTGAGACGTCACATTAAAATTGTGATTTGTTTTAAAAATGATAAATTGAGCTTCATCAAAAATTTAAAAGATTATGCTGTAAAAGACCCTATCATGAAGATGAAAAGACACACTATATACTAAGATAAAATATTTGCAAGTCACATTCAACAAAGATCTCATATGTAGACTTTAAAAAGAACTCTCAAATCTCAGTAGTAAAAATGTAAATCTAATTATAAAGTAGGCAAAAGACATCAACCGATATTTCACTGTAAAAGGGATATGGAGGGCAAATACATAAAGAGATGGTCAACATCATTAGCTATATAGGAAATGCAAACTACAGCTACAATGATATATCACTAAATATCTCTTAGAATAGCAAAAATGAAAACAAAACCAACAATGATAATATTAAATACTGTTGAGGCTGGGGAGAAATGATTTTCACACGTTGCTGGTAGGAATGAAGAATGGTACAGTCACTCTGGAAAATAGTTCAGTAGTTTCTTTTAAAACTAAATATACATGTTCAAAATAAGTCAGCAATCATACCCTATGACATTTATTCCAGAGCAATGAAAACTTATGTTCACACAACCACCTATACACAATTGTTCATAGTGACTTTATTCATAGTAACCTAAAACTAGAAGCAACTCAAATGTCCTTGAATTGCTGAATTGTTAAACCAACTCTGTAACAATAGAATATCATGCAATGGAAAACTACTCAGCAATAAAAGTACTGAATAAATAAAAAGTATTGATGCATGCAAAAACCCGGACAGATCTCAATGGTATTAGGCTTAGTGAAAAAATAAAAAAATTCTCAAAAAGTTACATACTGTATGACTCAATTTTTAAAATGTTCTCACAGAGAGAAAAATATTACTGAGATGAACCCTGGATGGAGAAGAGACCCCTAACTCCACTTCATCATTAATTCTCATTATCCTATTTTGTCCGATTTCTTAGCACTTCAGAATGTTCCAAAATGTTACCTATGGTTTCTCATATCTGTGAAACCCTGAGAGTCACCGTTTATGACAGGAACCATTTACAGACTGTTATTTGGGTCCCCATGATGGGGAATCTTGTCCTAGATCTGCGAGAAATTGGAAAGTGTATCTCATTATGGCACATGATTCAGATCATGGTACACATCTACCGTTAGCTTATCAAGTGTCGAGGGTCTACTGCATTTCAGGCACTGGATTGTGAATTACTGATACCAACATCATTTGGGCAGAGGCCTTCCTATCAGAGTGTTCAATGCCTAAGGGCAGACTCAGAGAAGTAAATAATTACTTATTGTACTCTTTAATGAATAGTATCACATTCAGCGAGAGAACTGTAGGAGTAGTGAGCAAGCCAGGGGAAGACAAGATTATAGACAAGTCAAGGGAAAACTTTGTCTTTGTATTTTTCACAATATTTACATATGCCATCCCTGACGTATCCAACAGGAAAAGTAGAGAGATTTTTCTTAAGTGACTTCAATGTATCAGCAAGTACACTGCATTTGTAGCAGGCTTAGGTGACCTTGGTCACACTAGAGTACAATTATCAAAAAAACATTTCCCCAATACTGCAGGTGGAAGAATACAAGATATCTATTTGTTCCAGTTAGAATTAAGGGTGTGTATATATTTTATAAGCTCAGAGAAATGGCCAAGATAATTCTGGCTCCCCGTCTTTCCTAGTCTGGATACACAGTAAATTCTTCACTCTGATTTATTATAATGCAAGTATAATGGTCAAAAGATAGAAGATTTGTTTCAGTTCTTCTACCTTCCCAGTTACCCAAGGCTTCCTGTTCTTTATGGGAATAAAATTTAAATGAGACAGTGGAAGTGAAGGCTTGCATCATTAGCTCTCAGTTTGCAGAAAATACTTGCTAAATATAATTCATTTAAATAGATTCAGAACAAAAAAGTCAGAGCACAACTCTTAGGCATAGATCTTCAGATAAGGAACCAGAAAGCTGAAGTTTCAGAAGCTGAACTAAAAGATAAATTATATAAAAAAAGAAAATTAAAATATGCCAATAACGTTGTAACCCCAATGAGCATTGTCAAAGAATAAGAAGAAATGAAACATATTATAAAAGGCTATTTGGGGCTTCTTTTAAACTTGCAAACCCGTTTAACTCTAACTCATCCCTATGGTAATAAAATCTGAAATTTAGCAAAGTATCTTCTATTCTCTCTCCCCTCTCACTCTCTCTGCCTTTTTTCTCTTTCTCTTACAACTACTGGTCCTTGGTATCATTGGTATCTTTAAACCTTCTATTCTTCAACTTATCCTTTTTCTTCCAGCTTACCCCAATCTACCTTTCTGTACGCCTCCTCACCTTAATAGTTGGAATGCATTTGTAGAATCATAGAATCTCTCACTTTCCTATTATTCTCTGTCACCCATCTTGCCCAGTCCACCTGTAGGGGTCACCTCCACACCATACAACATAGGTTGAATTTCCAGACATGTTACACATTGCTCTGACATCTTTCTCAATCTGTTTGGAGTTTGTACACTGTCCCTGGAGCTGCTGGTTCATACACAGCACCAGAAACCTACTCACCCAATTCACGAGCTTCCAATGAAACTATCTCTCCTGACTTCTCTACAGCATTAGACATGCTTTGTCTCCATATATCTGCATTTTCAAAGTCTTCCCACCTATAACATCAGTGAGTCTTTACTGTTCTGATTGACCTTTTAAAATATTCTTCATTAGATCCTTTTTCTCTCCTCTAGTCTTAGGTATTGATATCTTCAAGGTTACAAGCTAAACTATTTTCTTACTCAAATAACTTCTCATCAGTTATCTCATTCACCTTCACCTTTAATTCTGACTTTCAAATAGATGACAATGTATGCGAGTCTAGGATGAGAAAATCAGTATAGCTTCTAAGAGTAATTTACTCCATTGATTGTAAGGATTAATTGTTTGAACAATTTAACCTAAAAGAGGACAATCATTATCTCCTTAAGCCATATAAACTTAAAATATTTATTTTCTTCCTTAATAAGTTTTTTCCCCCCGTCTAGTATCTGATTGCATTTTCTTGGCTACTTCATATATTTCTCTGTCCAGTTGTACTTTGGCATCCCTCAGTTAAGATCAGCATCATTCCAGTGTCCCCTTAAAATCAGCTCCTCTTTCTGATGTTTGTTGTTGTTGTTATTGTTGGTATTTGCTTTCTCTTTTAGTCATCCAAGATGAAAATGTGGACTCATCTTTGGTTTAATTCTATTCTTTATCTTTTTAGCTAGCTATTATCTGTTAACTATTATGGATGATTTTTTTCACTTTGTTTTACATATCATAAAATTTTACTCCCAATAATTAGGCTTCTTTAAGCTTTTTGAGCTTCCCTGGTGGCTCAGATGGTAAAGTGTTTGCCTGCAATGTGGGAGACCTGGGTTTGATCCCTGGGTTGGGAAGATCTCCTGGAGAAGGAAATGGCAACCCACTCCAGTATCTTGCCTGGAGAATCCCACGGACGGAGGAGCATGGTCAGCTATAGTCCATGGGGTTGCAAAGAGTCAGACATAACTGAGTGACTCACTTCACTTTATGATTCCACTGTCTTTTGATTGTTTTCCTTTTCCTATTTTCTTACCCTCCTATTTATCTTGATACTCCATCTAGATCTATTTTCCTTAGCAAAATGTTCTCTCATTTATTCCAGAATTCACCAACAGGACCAGTGACTAACCAACAAGACAAGTCCATGGTTACGTGACCTGTGCAGTCTCATAGGGTCCCTTGCTTAGAAGGACCACACACTTGGTTTTATGATTTGCTACAGCTGCCTTAATATTATTAATATTATTTTAACTAAGGGCTATGAATTTTTATTTTTCACTGAGCCTTGAAAATCATGTAGCCCATATTTGTTGGAAGGACTGATGCTGAAGCTGAAGCTCCAATATTGTTCACCTGATGCAAAGAGCTGACTCATTGGAAAAGACCCTGATGCTGGGAAAGATTGAGGGCAAGAGGAGAATGGGGTGACAGAGGATGAGATGGCTAGATGGCATCATTAACTCAATGGACATGAGTTTAAGCAAACTCTGGGAGGTAGTGAAGGACAGGGAAGCCTGGCATGCTGCAGGCCATGGGGTCACAGAGTAGGACATGACTTAGGTACTGGACAACAAATCTGGGTTACAATGACAGTGAATAAATTCCATATTAGTTTCCTTTCTGAAACTCTACGCTTTTTATATCCAGTACCTTCCTATCACTAGTGACCATGGCCATACTCTTCAGGGAAACTTGGTTGCTAGTTACATTCCAGATATACTTAGTTCCTACTTTCATGTTTTACTAGCACTTGATAATCTGTGTATCACATTAAACTGTGGAAAATTCTGAAAGAGATGAGGATACCAGACTACCTGACTTGCCTCTTGAGAAATCTATATGCAGGTCAGGAAGCAACAGTTAAACCTGGAACAACAGACTGGTTCCAAATAGGAAAAGGAGTACCTCAAGGCTATATACTGTCACCCTGCTTATTTAACTTATATGAAGAGTACATCATGAGAAATGCTGGGCTGTATGAAACATAAGGGGAATCAAGATTGCTGGGAGAAATATCAATAACCTCAGATATGCAGATAACACCACCTTTATGGCAGAAAGTAAAGAAGAACTGAAGAGCCTGTTGATGAAAATGAAAGAGAAGAGTGAAAAAGTTGACTTAAAGCTCAACATTCAGTAAACAAAGATCATGGCATCCAGTCCCATTACTTCATGGCAAATAGATGGGGAAACAGTGGAAACAGTGGCAGTTTATTTCTTTGGGCTCCAAAATCACTGCAGATTGTGACAACAGCTATGAAATGAAAAGATGCTTACTCCTTGGGAGAAAAGTTATGACCAACCTAGACAGCTATTAAAATGCAGAGATGTTACTTTGCCAACAAAGGTCTGTCTAGTCAAGGCTATGGTTTTTCCAGTAGTCACGTATGGATGTGAGAGTTAGACTATACAGAAAGCCAAGGGTTGAGTGCTGAAGAATTGATACTTTTGAACCATGGTGTTGGAAAATACTCTTGTGGGTTCCTTGGACTATGAGGAGATCCAACCAGTCCATTCTAAAGAAAACAGTCCTGAATATTCATTGGAAGAACTGATGCTGAAGCAGAAACTCCAATACTTTGGCGACCTGATGTGAAAAGCTGATTCATTTGAAAAGACCTTGATGCTGGGAAGGATTGAAGGTGGGAAGAGAAGGGGACAATACAGCATGAGATGGCTGGATCACATCATTGACTCAATGGACTGGAGTTTGAGTAAACTCCGGGAGTTGGTGATGGACAGGGAGACCTGGTGTGCTGCAGTCCATGGGGTCGCAGAGTCGGACATGACTGAGTGATTGAACTGATAATCTCATTTCCTCAAAATTTTACTCAAATTTTATTTTATATCATTTTTCTCCCTATTTTTTTCTTAGTTTCCACATATTTGAGCTAGCTCTCCTTTAAAATCAATAGTACGATGTTTATTTCTTTTTTTTTTTTTTCATTCGAGACCTGAGAGCTATAACACGGTCTATCCAATGTTTATTTCTTTTTAAAGAAAATATTTATCAGGTTTCCTTTAAATTTTCTTTGAGTAAATGTCTTATTACAACAGACTGAAGAACAACATGAAGATAAGGATAAACTCTCTTATTTATGTATCACATATAATGCTTAATAACACAACTTAAATATCGCATAATTTTAAAATTTTGGTACACATGGAAACTCCTTCTCATATTATAAATTAATAAAAATATGAAAGTGCTTGACTTTCTGATTTTGTAGCTATACAGTGTTTGCTTCTGAATGGAATGGAGGAAGGGTAGAAATGCAGGCCACAAAAAATTCAGTGATGGGCAAACTTGAAATATAAAGAAAAAGGAGAAGGAAAAGAAAAGAAGAGAGGAAAAAATTGGGAATACAGGCACAAACATATCAATTCTACTGATTAACATGTTCCCTAGTTGTAATCACTATACCTCTCTGACATTCCGGAAAGGTGATATATCATTCGATGTGCTTGGTCTAGAACAGTGAAAGGAGAATTTAGGAAATAATGCTGGAGACGATGTAGCTGGCCTCCAGCATTTTGTTTATGAGAGAATCCATTCATGTCTGTTTGGGCTTGTTGACTAATATCCATTCTGTCCTTGAGGCATAGATCAAGGAATGAAATTTTGTTATATTAGTCCTGTCTGGTTCTCTACAGATTAAAGAATCTCTGGAAACTTCTTAGCGCAAGGTGGTTATATTTATCAAATTTTGTTGGGTTTATCAGTTGTTCTGCTATTTCAACTGAAGTTTATTTGTTTGTTTGTTTTCACAATGTTAGATAAATATTAGAAAATGGAAAGGAAAATTATAAAGAAGTATTATGAAAGGAATAAGAACAAAATATAAGTGAGAACATATATTTTCTAGGTAGAGTGAAACTCAAACACTATTCAAACCAGTTCAATCATTTAATTCCTTAATTATCTTCATTTCTCATCAACGACTGCTTCATACCATGATTGCTTAAATAAATGCATATTTGTTAGAGAAGAAAACTTGAAAGTCAAGTTTAAGCCTTTATTATGATTATGTTTAAATTATTCCTATCAAAGAAGTACCCTACTACCATGTATACAGAAATACAGTATCAGTATAAAAAAGCAAAACAAATTATTTGTGAAGAGGATAAATGTAGGTACATATAAACATTCTATATAATCATCAATGTTTTTATTTCATTCTTTCAGTCAATAGATATTATCTTTGTGATACAAAGAGGGAGAAGCAAAAACCATGCAGTTTTTCAGTGATCCTTAAACTTTCCCTCTTGGAGATACTAGAAAAGAAATATTGAGGCATTGGAGAACGTTAATCCTAGGAGAGACCATGGAATTCACCTAATTTTTCCTCCAAATTTACCAATAAATGAAAAAATATAAATGTATACAATTTTGCATATTTTCCTAATTTTATACTACATTTCTATTTACTTTTTGTAATTGCTGTCTCAGCATGTTTAAGATAATGTTAAATTATAGTAACTATATATATAATATATAAAAATAAACATATATGTATACTATATTTATATATATTTTTCAGTTCAGTTCAGTTCAGTCACTCAGTCATGTCTGACTCTTTGCGACCCCATGAATCGCAGCACACCAGGCCTCCCTGTCCATCACCAACTCCCGGAGTTCACTCAGAGTCGCATCCATCCAGTCCGTGATGCCATCCAGCCATCTCATCCTCTGTCGTCCCCTTCTCCTCCTGCCCCCAATCCCTCCCAGCATCAGAGTCTTTTCCAATGAGTCAACTTTTCACATGAGGTGGCCAAAGTACTGGAGTTTCAGCTTTAGCATCATTCCTTCCAAAGAAATCCCAGGGTTGATCTCCTTCAGAATGGACTGGTTGGATCTCCTTGCAGTCCAATGGACTCTCAAGAGTCTTCTCCAACACCACAGTTCAAAAGCATCAGTTCTTTGGCACTCAGCTTTCTTCACAGTCCAACTCTCACATCCATGCATGACCACTGGAAAAACCATAGCCTTGACATGTGGACCTTTGTTGACAAAGTAATGTCTTTGCTTTTGAATATGCTGTCTAGGCTGGTCATAACTTTTCTTCCAAGGAGTAAGTGTCTCAATTTCATGGCTGCAGTCACCATCTGCAGTGATTTTGGAGCCCCCAGAAATAAAGTCAGCCACTGTTTCCACTGTTTCCCCATCTATTTTCCATGAAGTGATGGGACCGGATGCCATGATCTTCGTTTTCTGAATGTTGAGTTTTAAGCTAACTTTTTCACTCTCCACTTTCACTTTCATCAAGAGGCTTTTTAGCTCCTCTTCACTTTCTGCCATAAGGGTGGTGTCATCTGCATATCTGAGGTTATTGGTATTTCTGCCGGCAATCTTGATTCCAGCTTGTGCTTCTTCCAGCCCAGCATTTCTCATGATGTACTCTGCATAGAAGTTAAATAAGCAGGGTGACAATATACAGTCTTGACGTACTCCTTTTCCTATTTGGAACCAGTCTGTTGTTCCATGTCCAGTTCTAACTGTTGCTTCCCGACCTGCATACAGATTTCTCCAGAGACACGTCACATTACACTAATTGTAAAGCCTGACTTAGAAGAGTTGCAGTGTTCTCTGTCATGTCTTTATCCTTCTTTTTCTTATGGTAACTATTAGAAGCCAACTGTCTAAGGTATTTGTCAACCTATATTTTCTTTCCTGCACTGTTGTGAATATTGCCTAATGTCAAAACACATGATGAAGGTCCAACTAACTACTGAGGATTTTGCATCTTGATCTCCTTGGATTTGCTAACATTTCATCTACCACTCTTTACATATAACCTAGATTTTGTTATCACCAATAAAAGCACCTAATTCAAAATGTTGATTTATTATCTGCTGATGACTATCCTTCGACTTCAATATTTCATTCCAGCATTTTTTCAACCTCACTGAGAATTTCTGATCTGAAACCTGCCACCTTTAAGTCTTTAATCCTTTTCCCTAATACCTCAAGTTCTATTTTTCTCTTGGCTCAGGTTAGATTCCATGATCCATCGTTGTAACAAGTATCATATAAATGCCATTAAATCCCATATCCTTCTATAATATTTGCCTGGAAAAATGATCCTTATAAATCCCAAGTATTTAATCATTGCATTTCTTTTTAGGAGCAGTTGAACATGTTGGGTGAATATTATATTAATGGAGTACACTTTAAATTTAGGATCATACATTTCAAATGAGTATCCATGGTAGCTGGTGAAATGGGCAAGTTCATGAAACCTGGGAAGGTAGTGTTTTGGTGGCTGGGATTGATTGCCATCTCTGCAAAGTGACAGCTGCTATGGGAAAAAAGAAAATTGCCAAGAGGTCAAAGATCAAGTCTTTTTGAAAGTTTATAATTATAATCACCTCATGCCTACAAGGTATTCTGTGGATATCCCCTTGGACAAACTGCTGTCAAAGATGTCTTCCTGCTCTTAAATGCAAAGCCTGAGAAGAGGCCAAGGATAAGTTCGAGTAGAGATAAAAGACTGGCAAGAATAAATGGTTCTTCCAGAAGTTATGGATTTATGTCTGTTTAATATTTTCATTAAAATATTAAAAATAATAAAAAATGAAATGAGTATCTACATTATCCAACAACTCTACAATGTATTCCAAGAATATTTATCTTAAACAGTGATTCAGCACCTCTTTTCCATACAACTTTACAACTCATCTTCTCCTCACTCTAAGATGATGATCTTGCTTTTTACTTCATTATGAAAAGTACAGTAAAAACTGTCTCTTCTTAAAAGCCTGCCTGCATATGAATATTTGCCTCCTACTTTCAATAAATGTTTCTGTCCCTATCCTAGGCAACTCCATCTCTCACATATGCACTAGATACCATAAACCCTTGCCACTAAAGAAAATTTTCCTGAAATATCCCCTTTCCCTCCATCATCAATATTCCATTTCTACTGGATTATTCTTATCAACATACATACAAGCTGTAATAGTTTCCATTTTAAAACAACTAATCAGGACTCAAAACAACAACAACAAAAATATATTATTACCTTCTGATTCCTCTTCAGTTTTTCCTTCCCTGTTCCTTATTTCCTACTCATTTACCACATCCTTCCCCATTTCCTTGTTTACTATTTATTTATCACAAAAGTTTTTGAAAGACTTGTCTGAGCTTCTTGAGTCTGTTTCTTCACATTTCATTTTCTCTTTAGCCCACTTTTTATTCCAACAATTCATTGAAATTATTAAACTTAAGACCATCAACCTCTTCCACCCTTTCAGATTCAGTGATCTTCAGGTGACAATCTCTTTATGAAGCATTTGACACTTTTGAGAAAATCCTTTTTATAAATTTTTTATTGGAATATAGTTGATTTACAATGTTGTTTTAATTTCAGGTCTACAGCAAAGAGATTCAGTTACACACACACACACATACACATACACATAAATATATGGGGTCACAAAGAGTTGGATATGACTTAGTGACTGAGCATGCACACACACATACAATATTCCATTAGATATATGTACCACATCTTCCTTATCCATTCTTCTGTTGATGTATATTTAGGTTGCTTCCATGTCTTGACTATTGTAACCAGTGTTGCAGTGAACATTAGGTGCATATATCTTTTAGAACCATATTTTTCTCCTGGTATGTATGCCTGAGAGTAGTATTGCTGGATCATATGCTAGCTCTATTTTTAGTTTTTTTTTTTTTAAGGGCTCTCCATTCTGTTCTCCATAGTGGCTGTACCAATTTACATTCCCACCAACAGTGTAGGAGGGTTCCCTTTTTTCTATACCCTCTCCAGCATTTATTATTTGTAGACTTTTTGATGATGGCCATTTTGACTGGTGATACCTCATGGTAGTTTTTATTTACTTTTCTCTAATAATCAGCAATGTTGAGCATCTTTTCATGTGCTTTTTGACCATCTGTATGTCATCTTTGCAGAAATGTCTATTTAAATCTTCTGCCCACTCCTTCTTGATACACTTCCTCACTTGGATTTTATGATAGCATTGTCTCCTAATTATCTTCTTTTCCTTCTCAGTCTTTTATTGTCATTTATTATATATATATATAATATAAATATATATATATTTCTTCATCTCTAAATGAAGCAACCCCCAGATCTTGTCCTCAATACTTTTCTCCTGCCTATTTGCAGTTTCTTTCTAGGGAAACCATATTAGCCCTATGGGCATTAAACTCCATTTATTCTTTGAGGACATCAAAATACAAACACTTAGATTTCCTTTTTCTCTAAACTCCAGCTTCACATATTCAGTTGCCAAATTTATTGCTTAAGATTGACAGACTTAACAAGGGATACTTATTTCCCAGGATCGAAGATCTCTTCCTGTTTCAGTTGTCCCAAACGCAGTGAATTTATCTTTGCATTGGATTTCACTTAAATTCACTCCTTTGAAATCATCCAGAGAGAAAGAGATACAAAAATTTTATAAATACTGTGCTGACCTGTATAGTTCTGCCCTTAGACTGCTTTCTCATTTACCTTAGATTAAATCAAGATGAATCATTGAATAGTAATGCTTACAACAGTCACAAACCACCAGGTTCACAAAATTTAATTTTTAATAAGTAATTCTTAAAACCTAGTTCAGAAAACCTCTGATAACATATTCTGAACATTAACAAATCAAAAATTTAATAAATACTTATTTATTCAAAATTCACAAAGGTTGTAAATTAGATGGGGCTATAAGAAAAGTCCTATTTAAGAAACGTAACCTGAAAATAGTGTTGAATTATGGTGGGAAATATTGAATTATGGTAGGAAATATGAGAGAGAGATCAACTCATTCAGGTCAGTCACAGAGTCATGACAGAATCTTTGTGACCCCATGGACTACAGCACACCAGGCTTCTCTGTCCTCACCAACTCCCAGAGCTTGCTTAAACTCATGTCCATTGAGTCAGTGATGCCATCCAACCATCTCAACCTCAGTCATCCCCTTCTCCCACCTTTAATCTTACCAAGCATCAGGGTCTTTTCCAATGAGTCAGTTCTTCACATCTGGTGGCCAAAGTATTGGAGTTTCAGCTTCAACATAAGTCCTTCCAATGAATAATCAGGACTGATTTCTTTTAGGATTGACTAGTTCGATCTCCTTGCAGTCCAAGGGACTCTCAAGAGTTTTTTCCAACACCACAGTTCAAAAGCATATCAGTTCTTTGGGGCTCAGCTTTCTTTATAGTCCAACTCTCACATCTGTACATGACTACAGGAAAAACCATAGCTTTGACTAGATGACTTTTGTTGGCAAGGTAATGTCTCTGCTTTTAAATATGGTGTCTAGATTGGTCATAGGTTTTCTTCCAAAGAGCAAGCATCTTTTAGTTTCATGGCCACACCCACCATCTGCAGTGATTTTGGAGCCCCCCAAAATAAATTCTCTCACTGTTTCCATTGTTTTCCCATTTAATTACCATGAACTGATGGGGCTGGATGGCATGATCTTAGTTTTCTGAATGTTGAGTTTTAAGCCAACTTTTTCACTCTCCTTTTTCACTTTCATCAAGAGGCTCTTTAGTTCTTTGCTTTCTGCCATAAGGGTGGTGTCATCTGCATATCTGAGGTTATTGTTATTTCTCCCAGCAGTCTTGATTCCAGCTTGTACTTCATCCAGCCTGGCATTTCACGTGATGTACTCTGCATATATGTTAAATAAGCAGGGTGACAATATACAGCCTTATATATTCCTTTTCCATTTTGGAACCAGTCTGTCATTCCATGTCTGGTTCTAACTGTTGCTTCTTGATCTGCATACAGATTTCTTAGGAGGCAGGTAAGGTGGTTTGATATTCCCATCTCTATCAGAATTTTCCAGTTTATTGTGATCCACACAATCAAACGCTTTGGCATAGTCAATAAAGCAGAAGTATATATTTTTCTGGAACTATTTTGCTTTCTTGATGATCCCATGGATGTTGGCAATTTGATCTCTGGTTCCTCTCCCTTTTGTAAATCTAGCTTGAACATCTGCAAGTTCACAATTCATGTACTGGTGAAGCCTGGTTTGGAGAATTTTGAGCATTAGTTTGCTTATGTGTGAGATGAGTACAATTGTGTGGTAGATTGAGCATTTTTTGGCATTGCCTTTCTTTGGGATTGGAATGAAAACTGACTTTATATGGTGGAAGTGACAAATAGATTCAAGGGATTAGACTTGATAGACATAGTGCCTGAAAAACTATGGATGGAGAGAGGAATGGATATTTACAAAGCTATTGAATCCAATAGTGAGGTAATAGAGATATTTTTAAGAATGTGGTAAATACTTATCCATTAACTTGGTTAATGACCTGTCATTGAGTTTCTACTATTTGTGTCAGAGTGTGCCACTCAAGCTGTACTACCAAGGACTGGATTTGATGTTTGGCCAAAACCTCAAATACATTTTTAAAGAAATTAGTTAACTAAATTATGTTAAATGAATCCTTTTCTAATTACTAGGGGACATCAAGTCAGAGGTGTATGGGTGTTCAGTGTGTAAGGAGTCATGTTTTTCCACTTTCTTAAGTGGAAATGTGCTGGCATTGGTGGTGATGAAATTCTGCCTCCCTGGGTAAGATCTTGCCAGGCTCTGAGAAGCAGAGACTGGGGCTTAAAAAACATCCTCTTATATTCCAGTTGTGTCATCTTGAAACTCCATTACTTATTTGCAAAACTTGCCTCTTTCAAGCCAGAATACTGGATCTAATATCTGGATCTTAAATATAAGCTGTTATGCCATCAGCATTATGCAGCTTCATTGCTTAGGGTTACATAATGATGACTAAGCATTCCATATACATGGTTGCATCAGGACTATATAAAGATGGTCTGTCTGTAAGCTTACATAAGCAGTTATTTATAAGGCCTAGAAGCAACTGATCATGGCATTTCTTGGCAGGGCTCCCCTTAGCTAAGCATTTTAGAAATACATGAACAGTTAGAATATAGGTACTAAATTAATGCTTAGCAAAGCAAGGATTGAATAATACATATAGGAAATACCATAGTAGTTTTGAAGTAAAGCAGATATATTCAATGCATGTTTGTTCTCTTAATTTGGTATTATGGAGTTCAGAAATACAGGCTATGTTGTATAGAAGGGGAAAGTTTATTATTGAGAGAGAGTAGATATCAATGCAAGTTTTGAGACTAGTGTTGCTTGCTTAGATTTAAGTATATTTTATGTCTAATGTATCTACATGTCTGAATTAGAAAGTCTCCCTGAAATTTGATTGCATGACTATAAAACTGACATATTAATAGATATAAGAATCAATAACTCCTTTTCACATAAGAACAAATAGTATGTGTGAATAGCTGAGTACTATACTTTATGTTTGGAGTTCTATTTCACTGCAAACAGTCATATATCTAGACAGTATTTCAAAGTGCTGCAACTTGCCATCCAATTATGAAATTAGTTGATATTGTGAAATATCTAAAAGGAATTCTCAATCAAGAATAACCTAAATAGTTCCTTCTTTATTTTTTGTTCCATAAAAGATCTGAAGTACTCAAAACTGCAAAACATTTAGCTTTCCTCGTTTTTGTTTTTGAGCAGTAAATAAAAGCAGTTGAAATATCAGAGATACTTAGTTATCTTTGTAAAGGAAATTTTCCATTTTTATAGTTAAATAGAATTCCAGAAGTTTCAATTTACACTTAGAAGAGAATCTTTTGTCTCCTTCCCTCTATCTCCCTCTCTTTCTCTCTCTCTCTCTCACACGCACAATTTAGGGGGAGGCCAGAGACTCCTCTGACATCCATATCATGACAGACTGAATCAAGGACTATGATTCCATGGCTAATTCATGGATCAGATTGGGTCCGTGTTCTATAGGCTTTATAAGTTAGACAAAGGCAGTCTAGCACCAGACCTATTTAAAGACAAAGGAGCTTTGAGATACAGAATTTTTTAAATAGTAAGTCCATCTATTTTTTAGTTCTATGTTTTTGAAATAAAAATGTTTGATTAAAATTCCTTTTCATCAACTAAAAATAATAACAGCTTGTCTACTTTGACGTCTTAATAGGATAGATTATGGCTAAAGTGTCCTTCAGTAAAATACCTTTAGGTTTATAAAGTGAACTGAACTTGAATATGGTGCTTTTCAGGTTTCCTTGGTGGCTCAGATTGTAAAGAATCCACTTGCAGTGCAAGAGACCCAGGTTTGATCCCTGGGTTGGGATGATCCCCTGGAGAAGGGAATGGCCACCCCAGTCCAGTATTCTTGACTGAAAAATCCCCATGGACTGAGAAGCTGATGGGTTACAGTCCATGGAGTCACAGAGTGTTGTATGTGACTGAAAGGCTACCACTTAACTATTTATGTGTCTTTTAGAATTCAGATTGTTAGTATTCTAGATAAAAATATTTTTATCAGTTATTTTTTGATCTGTTGTTTTCTGTTTGTGAGTATATTATCCTGTTTTGATGTCTTTGTTTTATTAACTTCACAGATTTAAAATTCAAATACATAGATAGTAAATAACTATTGGATTATCTGTTCAACCTGTAACTCCTTCCACTGACCCACTCTCTGACTAGATATGGATATTGACAATCATGTTTTTTTTATTTATTGGCTGCACAGCATGTATGTGGGATCTTAGTTCCCCAACCAGGGATCAAACTCATGCAATCTACAATCTTAACCACCAAATCTCAAGGGAATTAGAATTTTTTTTTTTTTTAATATTACTTATCTCTCCCCATAATTTTTTGGGCTTCCCTGGTGGCTCAATGGTAAAGAATCCTCCTGCCAATGCAGGAGACGCTGGTTTGATCCCTGGGTCAGGAAGACCCTCTGGAGAAGGAAATGGCAACCCACCCCAGCATTCTTGCCTGGGAAATCCCATGGACAGAGGCTTGGTGGTCTATAGTCCATGGAGCTGCAAAGAGTCAGACATGACATAGTGACTAAACAACTACAACAAACATAACTTTGGATACATTCAGATTCTCTCTCATGAAAACTTAGAAATGGTGTTCAAAATTAGTCATTTTTCTTGGTCTCTTGAAATTAGGGCAAATAAATTCTAGTGCTGAGACTGACTTTGTGAGTCTTAAATTGTGAGGTAGAAAATAGTGGTCTTTTCATGGCTGCTTAAGTAGAAACAATATCATCCAATCTCTCTTATACCAAATGTGGCCATGTATTAAATTGTCACCATTGAAATGTTTACCTTTGTCTTAAGACATTACAGTATTCCTGTCTCCATGCATCCCATAGTGTTGGAACATAAACCCATAATCTAGCCTGAACTTCAGAAGACAATATCAGAGGGTATATAAAAATCAGAGTTTTGAAAGAATCTGGGTCCTTGAATGAGTGCTGACTTCAGACGCTCACTTTGGGACATTTATATCTGAGAGGAAAAAATAAATCTTTTTTTCTAAGCTCCTTCATTTTGGGCCTCTTTTTTTTCAATAGCAGTCTAGCCTTTATCCTAAGTAGACCAAGCATATGAAATAGTAAATAATAGTAGATAGAAAGAATAAAACGAAGCAAACTGATGAAGAAACAGAAGCTAAGAAAACATATGATCCAAAGGGGAAGTCTAAGAGATACATACTCACTTCTATTTTTCTTGTTTCTTATTTAATTTTTGTATCATGAATTAAATGTATTCTAACAGAACTGTTTCCCAGCGTTAGGCTCTGTACATTATAAGAAGTTCTTTTTTATTTTAAGCTAGATCGAGTTTTCCTTCCGATAAAGTCATTACTAACTCAATACTTGATCCAAAGTCTGAGATTGCAAGTATCATACCCCAGAATCATGCCTGTATGAGTAGTAGAGAGAAGGAAGTTTTCTCTGCTGCTGCTGCTGCTAAGTCGCGTCAGTCGTGTCCAACTCTGTGCGACCCCATTCACAGCAGCTCACCAGGCTCCCCTGTCCCTGGGATTCTCCAGACAAGAACACTGGAGTGGGTTGCCATTTCCTTCTCCAATGCATGAAAGTGAAAAGTGAAAGTGAAGTCGCTCAGTCGTGTCCGACTCTTAGTGACCCCATGGACTGCAGCCCACCAGGCTCCTCCATCCATGGGGTTCTCCAGGGCAAGAGTACTGGAGTGGGTTGCCATTGCCTTCTCCGGAAGTTTCCTCTAGCCTGGCTTATTAAACTGACTCAACATATACATTACTCAAGTGATTTTCTACTGCCTTTGGCATCTAGATCATATGCCCTCATAAAATAACATTTTAGGGGACTTAGAAGCCGAATATAATTAAATTGTCTTGATTAGTTTTTACATAGTAGAAAAGGGTCCAATTAAAGTCCCAAGCTCCTTTGGCTGGAAGTAGAGAGAAAGAAAAACAGATTGATGCTCTGAAGTTACTGAGATCCAAATTAATTACATGGCTAATAATTATAATAATAGAGACAATTTATATGCATGATTCCTTGGAGCCAAGTCTTTTGTATTCATTGTTTTATTTAATTTTCACCAAAAATTTAAAAAGATAGATTCTTTTATCATTTCCTTAACACATTTGAGTAAAATGAGGTCTAGAGTGTTAGGAAATTCACTCAAAGTGTTACAAATGGATTTTATTCCAGTTCTGATTTATGCAAACACTATTACACTTTTAACCATTATGCTACATTGAACATGATCAAGAAAGTAACCATTTTTTGTTGAAGTGACTGCATCCTCTCCTTCTATTTGTGCTTATGGTACAGGCTGATTTCTGAAAGAAAAATGAGGGAAATTCTGGAAATATTCATGGAAATGATTATGAAAAGTGGTGGAACCATGAAACAAGAGAACCCAAACACTTTCTGTAATGATGTTTAACTCCATATAGAATGTGGACACTAATCCACATTCTATTATTAAAGCACATTCTACCATTCTGCCTTACCACTCTCCAAGGCTATTTTAAAATGTCAGCTCTGCTCTAGCTAATCATTTTCCACAGATTCCCAGGCTACAGTTATTAAGAATTACTTGGATAAGTTTCCAAGTACAGTCTGGTTTTTATCCCATTTTTAAAAAGTGCCAAATTATTGCTAAGAGAGTAAATCTGAAAAGTTCTTATCACAAAAAGAAATGTTAGTTATGTGAGTTGACTGATGTTAACTACACTTATTTGGGTAATCACTTCACAATGTGTACATGTATGCCATTGTTATATTTTATACCTTGGATTAATATAATATGTCAATCATATCTCAATAAGACTAGAAATAAAACAAATATTATTGTACATAGACTTTGCTTGATTCAAACCAAGAAGACAGAAAATCTTGGTTATTCAAGATTTGGCTATTCCTTTGGAAGGAATGATACTAAAGCTGAAACTCCAGTACTTTGGCCACCTCATGTGAAGAGTTGACTCATTGGAAAAGACTCTGATGCTGGGAGGGATTGGGGGCAGGAGGAGAAGGAGACGACCGAGGATGAGATGGCTGGATGGTATCACTGACTCGATGGACGTGAGTCTGAGTGAACTCTGGGAGTTGGTGATGGACAGGGAGGCCTGGCGTGCTGCAATTCATGGGGTCGCAAAGAGTTGGACATGACTGAGTGACTGAACTGAACTGAACTGAACTGAACCTGGTTAGTGAGTAAAAAGAACAGCAAAACAAGCTGGAAGCTGTCAACTACAATTCCTTTCGTGTTACTGTGCCTCTTCACTGACAAAGACTAGGTAAGGGACATTTTTACCAATTGTCAGAACACAGGGCAGTCAGATTTGCTGATCAACAAAATCATCCCCCCAAACAAACAGTTGTGTCAATATAACGAGGTCCATGTGAGTCACAGTTTCTATCACTTATCTCATCATATCTCCCTGTTTAGTTCAGTTGCTCAGTTGTGTCCAAATCTTTGTGACCCTGTGGACTGCAGCACACCAGCTTTCCATGTCCATCACCAACTCCTGGAGCTTGCTCAAACTCATGTCCATTGAGTCAGTGATGCAATCCAACCATCTCATCCTCTATCATTCCCTTCTCCTTCTGCCTTCAATCTTTCCCAGAATCAGGGTCTTTTCCAATGAGTCGGTTCTTTGCATCAGGTGGCCAAAGTATTAGAACTTCAGCTTCAGCATCTGTCCTTCCGAGGAATGCTCAGGACTGATTTCCTTTAGGATTGACTGGTTTGATCTCCTTGCAGTCCGAGGGACTCTCAAGAGTCTTCTACAACATCACAGTTCAAAAGCGTCAATTCTTCAGCACTCAACTTTCTTTATAATCAGCTCTCACATCCATACACGGCTACTGGAAAAACCATAACTTTGACTAGACAGACATTTGTCGGCAAAGTAATGTCTCTGATTTGTAATATGGTGTCTAGGTTGGTCATTTGTTTTCTTCCAAGGATCAAGCACCTTTTAAATCCATGGCTGCAGTCACCATCTGCAGTGATTTTGGAGCCCACCAAAATAAAGTCTATCACTCTTTCCATTGTTTTCCCATCTAATTGCCATGAAGTGATGGGACCGGATGTCATGATCTTAGTTTCCTGAATGGTGGGTTTTAAGCCAACTTTTTACTCTTCTCTTTCACTTTCATCAATAAGCTCTTTAGTTCTTCTTCATTTTCTGCCATAAGGGTGGTGTCATCTGCATATCTGAGGTTATTGTTATTTCTCCCAGAAGTCTTGATTCCAGCTTGTGCTTCATTCAGCCTAGCATTTCACATGATGTACTCTGCATATAAATTAAATAAGCAGGGTGACAATATATAGCCTTGATGTACTCCTTTCCCAATTTGGAACCAGTCAGTTGTTCCATGTCTGGTTCTAACTGTTGCTTCCTGACCTGCATACAGATTTCTTAGGAGACAGGTAAATTGGACTTATATTCCCATTCTTGAAGAATTTTCCACAGTTTAACTTATATGTAGAGTACATCATGAGAAACGCTGGAAGAATCACAAGCTGGAATCAAGATTGCTGGGAGAAATATCAATAACCCCAGATATGCAGATGACACCACCGTTAGGGCAGAAAGTGAAGAGGAACTAAAAAGCCTCTTGATGAAAGTGAAACAGGAGAGCGAAAAAGTTGGCTTAGAGCTCAACATTCAGAAAACGAAGATCATGGCATCTGGTCCCATCACTTCATGGGAAATAGACGGAGAAACAGTGGAAACAGTGTCAGACGTTATATTTTGGGGCTCCAAAATCACTGCAGATGGTGACTGCAGCCACAAAATTAAAAGATGCTCACTCCTTGGAAGAAAAGTTATGACCAACCTAGACAGCATATTCAAAAATAGGGACATTACACTGCCGACTAAGGTCCGTCTAGTCAAGGCTATGGTTTTTCCTGTGGTCATGTATGGATGTGAGAGTTGGATTGTGAAGAAAGCTGAGTGCAGAAGAATTGATGCTTTTGAACTGCGGTTTTGGAGAAGACTCTTGATAGTCCCTTGGACTGCAAGGAGATCCAACCAGTCCATTCTGAAGGAGATCAGCCCTGGGATTTCTTTGGAAGGAATGATGCTAAAGCTGAAGCTCCAGTACTTTGGCCACCTCATGTGAAGAGTTGACTCATTGGAAAAGACTCTGATGCTGGGAGGGATCGGGGACAGGAGGAGAAGGGGACGACAGAGGATGAGATGGCTGGATGGCATCACTGACTCAATGGACGTGAGTCTGAGTGAACTCTGGGAGTTGTTGATGGACAGGGAGGCCTGGCGTGCTGCGATTCATGGGGTCGCAAAGAGTCGGACACAACTGAGTGACTGAACTGAACTGAACTGAACACAGTCAAAGGCTTTCGCATAGTCAATAAAGCAGAAGTAGATGTTTTTCTGGAACTCTCTTGCTTTCTTGATGATCCAACAGATGCTGACAATTTTTGATCTGGTTCCTCTGCCTTTTCTAAATCCAGCTTGAACATCTGGAAGTTCACAGTTCACATACTGTTGAATCTTGGTTTGGAAAATTTTGAGCATTACTTTGCTAGCATGTAAGATGAGTGCAATTGTGCAGCAGTTTGAACATTTTTGGCATTGACTTTCTTTGGGATTGGAATGAAAACTGACCTTTTCCAGTCCTGCAGCCACTGCTGAGTGTTCCAAATTTGCTGGCATATTTAGTGCAACACTTTCACAGCATCATCTTTTCGGATTTGAAATAGCTCAACTGGAATTCCATCACTTACACTAGCTTTGTTCATAGTGATTCTTCCTAAGTCCCACTCGACTTCACATTCCTGGATATCTGGCTCTAGGTGAGTGATCACATGGTCATGGTTATCTGGGTCGGAAAGATCTTTCTTGTATAGTTCTTCTTTGTATTCTTGCCACTTTTCTTAATATCTTCTGCTTCTGTTAGGTGCATATCATTTCTGTCCTTTATTGTGCCCATCTTTACATGAAATATTCCCTTGTTATCTCCCTGTACAATGTAAATATCTTAACTAATGATCGCTATGTGTAGTTCTTCTATCAGTTTTATTTGTTTCAGCTTTTGAAAGGGAAATTGTTATTGTGATTTGGCTGTTGTCCCTTCTCTTCTATTTTGTATATATGGCACAACAAATATCTGGCTATTGGGGCACAGTTTATCAAATTTCTAAAAATCTACTAAGAAAAAAATTTTTAAAGACTGCTATAAAACGGATATCCTTCATAACCTACATCCTATCTTAATAGGTTTATGGTATAGGCTCTGTGTCTTCATGTATATTGCACACTAAAGTTTAAATGCTAATTTAAATGATTATGCTAGATGGATAGTGAATAGTTCTCAGCAGGATCAGTTTTAGTTCATACCAGAGAAGAAAAGTTCTAGAAACAGAAGGAAATGACCAAGTTTGAGTGCAGAAAGTTGTATGTATTTCACAGAAATCAAGAGTTTACTGGTGTAAAGTCCTGCATGAAATGTGATGAAACCAAACTTGAGCCCTCTGGCGCAGCCTACCTGGAAGCAGGGGTATCCTTCCTCTTCTCAGTCCCTTACCAGACATCATTGTTCTAGAAGAAATCACTCCTCTCTCCGAGATCCCTTGGCTTCCTGGGGAGCTCCTGAGGTTTTCATTCTTTATCGATGACATAGAGATATTCATATATGTTGGTACTCAGTGTGGAGTTGCTGACTTTCCTCCCTTCAATGAGATATCCTTAAACATAACGAAGATATCCCAAACTAACTAAATATCAGGCAGTTATATTATTTTGAAACTTCTTTAAGAAGTTAGAAAATGGGTAGGAAAAGCAATCCATTAACTAAACTGCAACTTACAAAATTATTTTAATAAATATCAGAGAAATTTCCATCTTAGCTTCTATTCTTTGGTGGAAATTGTCACAAAACAGAATATTGCATTGCAAAAATTGCTTCCAATTTTGATAATTGCTTTAAAAGCAATAAAATAATATACCTCTATAAGAAGAGGTTATTGGTGTAACAGAAATTGTGCTTATATCACTATTGTATTTAATATTTATGTCACTATATTGCTAGACTTAACTGTTAACCCCAAAAGACACTTTATTCAACTGATTGTGCCCTTCCTTTGAAATTTTCTTTTCTCTTTTTTTAGCTTGAGTTTCAGGTTGGCACAGTTCCATGGTTTCCTTTTTTACTATTAGTAAATCCTTTTCATTCTCCCTATTATTTTGAGTACTGTATCCCCTCTATTTTGAGCACTCTGACAATAAGATTTATAGTATATTACTCAATCCCACAAGCCATAGATGGTTAGACAGAAACCTTTGCCAGACACCAATTCAATCATTCTACTTAATTCCAAGAATTTAGAATTCATTCTTATATTAGTTTTTACTAGTTGTTTATCAGAACTAAAGCGTCCTATTTTAGGGCCAATTTGGCAATTGATAGGAAGAATTTTGAGATGGCCACAAAGATTCCCATTCCCTGATGTTAACACATTGTATAATCCCACTAAAGTTCTGGAGAAGGACATGGCAACCCACTCCAGTATTTCTTGCCTAGAGAATCCCATGGACAGAGGAGCCTGGCAGGCCACAGTCCATAGAGTTGCAAAGAGTCAAACAAGACTGAAGCGACTTAGCACACACTAAAGCTCAGTTCTTGGACTTCATTCTTCTTTCTAGATACACTCACTTGGTGATCGCTTTCTTAAGGCTTCACATGTCATCAACATGATTAGTTTTCCAAAATATATATCTTCATCCCAAATCTCTCTCTGAGTTCCCTTTTGTATGTGCCTCCTTCACATTTCCACTTAGATATCTGATAAACATCTCAGATTTAACATAATATAAGACTTCTGATATCCCCATACTCTTCACCATCACAATACATGGAAATTTATTTTTCCATTTGTTTAGACCTCAAACTTTGGTGTCATTTTTAACTCCACCCTTAGTCTTACATATCTAAAACCTATACATAAATCTACTTGGTTTTCTTTCAAAACAGATCCAGAATCTGGCCAATTTTCATCACTCCTATAGCTACCATCTTGTTCTAAGCTGTCATCATTTCTCAGCTGGCACCTGCAATCATTTCTGAACTGGTATCCTTTATCCACCCTATACTGGCTTAGACCTCCCCTTTCCAAAGTCAAAGTCTTATAAATTCCAACCAACATGGTCTGGTTTTCCATTATCTCTCTGATTTTACTTCATATTACTCATGCCTCAATAATTATTGTACAGCCACATTGGCCTCTTTGTTCTTTCTTGAACATGTTAAATATGTTTCCTCTTTAAAATTGTTGCCTGAATCATTTCTTTTCTTTGGAATGTTTCTATCCAGATAATCTACTTCACCTCCTACAAATGTCATCCTCTCATTAGAGACTATCCTGAGAATCCACTATGTTCATATATTACTAAACTTAACATTTCCATTGCCTTACTTTATTTTTCCATTACTCTCATTGACTTCTAAACTACAGTATATTTTATGTATGCGTCATACATTATTTATTATCTGTCTTCGTTCACTGAAGTGTAACTTCCACAACATGGACATTTCTTTGTTTTATATTTTGTCTTCAATGTCTGTAACAGGGTCTAGCAATAGCTGGCAGTAACAACTGTCTGACACATAAATTAAACCATAGCTAATTTTCTTTAAAATTCTTCTACACAAGTAAAATTATATATTGCTTAAATTGAGAAAAATAAAAACCATCCTAGGCATTTCAAACAAAAGTGTCTTAATATATGGAATTAGGTTATAGGTGACAGAAGGACTGAAGATTCAAAGAAGAGGTGGTAGAACAACCTAGAAATTAGAACAGCAGGAAGCGCGAGAGACAAATAGAAGAGGTCAGATTCCATAAGTTGCTCTCTCTAAAGGGAACTAGAACCACAGTGAAAATAAGACCTGAAAATAACTGGGACTACAGAAGCTGGAGGCCTGGAGCTGAAGTCTGAAGACCAGAATATTCCACTTTCTTATTCACAATGATTGCTTCGCATTCTCATCTTATATTTCTCCTGGATGCACATGACTCAGATTGGACTAATCAGTGCCATTACTGGATATTTCCAAAATAATTGGGAAAGTTATTCTCTTTTCTTGGATATTGGCTTAGACAGCTGGATACAGTTTTCCCACCATATTGGTGTCAGAATAACACCAAATGAAAGTGGAAAAGATGGATGGACAGGTGCTGATGACATTGTTTAACCTGTGAATCTAACAGTTTTTATTTTTATTCTTTTAAAATTTTATTTTTACTTTATTTTACTTTACAATACTGTATTGGTTTTGCCATACATTGACATGATTCGACTACGGGTGTATACAAGCTCCCAGTCCTGAATCCCCCTCCCACCTCCCACCCCATATCATCTCTCTGGATCACCCCCAGGCACCAGCCCCAAGCATCCTGTATCCTGTATCAAACATAGACTGGCACTTCGTTTCTTACATGATAGTATACATGTTTCAATGCCATTCTCCCATATCATCCCACCCTCTCCCTCTCCCACAAAAGACTGTTCTATACATCTGTGTCTCTTTTGCTGTCTCGCATACAGGGTTATCATTACCATCTTTCTAAATTCCGTATATATGTGTCAGTATACTGTACTGGTGTTTTTCTTTCTGGCTTACTTCACTCTGTATAATCGGCTCGAATTTCATCCATCTTATTAGAACTGATTCAAATGTATTCTTTTTAATGGCTGAGTAATACTCCATTGTGTATATGTACCACAGCTTTCTTATCCATTCATCTGCTGATGGACATCTAGGTTGTTTCCATGTCCTGGCTATTATAAACAGTGCTGCAATGAACACTGGGGTACATGTGTCTCTTTCAATTCTGGTTTCCTTGGTGTGTATGCCCAGCAGTGGGATTGCTGGGTCATATGGCAGCTCTATTTGCAATTTTTTAAGGAATCTCCACACTGTTTTCCATAGTGGCTGTACTAGTTTGCATTCCCACCAACAGTGTAAGAGGGTTCCCTTTTCTCCACATCCTCTATTTAACAGTTTTTAAATTATATGAATCTTTTGGTTTCCCAATCACACTAGCCAACAAATTGCTGTCCAGTATTTTGTCCACCTGATGTGAAGAGCCGACTCATTGGAAAAGACCCTGATGCTGGGAAAGATTGATGGCAAAAGGAAGAGAGGACAACAGAGGATGAGATGGTTGGATGGCATTATCAACTTAATGGGCAAGAATTTGAACAGACTCTTGGAAATGGTGAAGGACTTGGAAGCCTAGAGTGCTGCAGTCTGTGAAGTCACAAAGAGTCAGACATGACTTAGAGACTGAACAACGTTAAGTTGTTTTTGTTCTTGAGCTGTTTGAATTGCATTTTTGTCATGTGCAGCCTGAGTCCTAACTAATACATGTGTGTATTCAAAGTTTTAAATCCAAAAATTTTCACTAAGATATTGTTTTTAAAGTTAAAAAATATTATTTGAATTTTTTAAATTCCTGAGTTATTTAATAAATTGTGTTAAAGTTAGACTGTGGAATGTCATGAGTCTATATGCAGTGATATGTAAAAACAATAATATACATATTAAATAAAGAAAAGTGGAAATAAAAGTCGCTGAGTCATGTCTGACTATTTGCGACCACATGGACTGTAACCTGCCAGGCTCTTCTGTCCATGGAATTCTCCAGGCAAGAATACTGGAATGGGTAGCCATTCCCTTCTCCAGAGGATCATCTGAACCCAAGGATCAAACCTAGGTCTCCTGCATTGCAGTCAGATTCTTTACTGTCTGAGGCACAAGGGAAGCTTACTTATTATTCAATAAAGAAAGCAATTGCTAAATAGAAGTGTGATCCTACTTATACATGTGTGGACACATATGTAAATGTAAGAAGTATTGATATAGTGGTTATTATGGCAAAATGAATGGGCTTGGCATTAGTTTTGAGATGAAACAAAATTTTCATAATTTATTATTTATGCTTGCATTTTGTTTTCTTTTAACATATTCCTAATACTTTTTAAATGATATCTTTGGGCATCTGAATTGCTCCAGCTCACATTGCCAATGTATTCAGTAGATACATAAGAGATGTTTATAGATACATGTATTTAAGGGTATAGTAGGCAGAATGATCTCCCTGCCCCCACTGAGATGGCTACTCCTTAGTCCATGAAATCTAGGAATATGTTAAATGAGATTTGGCAGATTTGATTATGGTTAAAGACAATATAGGAAGATTAGCTTGGCTTATCCAAGTTGGCACAATATTGTAACATGAATTTTTAAAATCTTTTTTAAAACTGTTAATTTCATTTTGAGTATAGCTGAACAAATGAGTCGTTTTGATAGTTTCAGGCGGCCAACAAAAGGACTCAGCCATAGATATACATGGACCCATTCTCCCCTCAAATTCCCCTTCCATCCAGACTGCCAAAATTCAGTAGAGTTCCTTATGCTATACAGTAGGTCCTTATTGGTTATCAAATACAGTAACATGGATTTTTAAAAGCAAAGAATCTTTCCAAAGAGAATCAGAGAGAAGGCAACATGATTAAAACTCTACCCATTACTGCTGGATTTGAAGAAAAGGAAAGGGGCATGAACTGAGGAATGTACACGATCTCTGGAAGCTAGGATAAAAAAGAAAACAGATTATTCCTTAAAACCCAGAAAAGAACACAGCCATGCAACCTGATTTGATTTTTGCCAAGTCAGACAAATGTTGGACTTCTTACCTACAAAACTATAAGATAATAAAGCTGAATTGGTTAAGCCATGTATGTGGCTAATTCTTACTATAACAATGAAAAAATCAATAAACTTTTTTCAGAATATACTATAAATTATATTAAAACTGTAGAAACTATTTCGACACTATCATCACTTCATTTATTGTCTATTTTGTGCATCTTTTATGTGCCCAGGCCCTCCATATATCTCATTATTATAGAAAATCAACATCTGAGGAAAAGATGGACTCTGTTCAGTTCGCAGACTAATATAAACACACCATACATGTTGAAAATTGATGCTTCATCTTGGATCTTAAAGTAATTAAATAGCTTACATGTTTGAACTTTAAGCTGTAGAACATTTCATCAATAGGCAGTCAAATAAGAAAATGCCTTAGATTTAAAAATGGAACAAGGCCCAGATGGAAGGGCAGTTCTCACTGAAAAGTTGAAGTTCTCCTCTAAAAGTTCAGACACAGATTGTTAACTAGATATAAAGGAGTCATTTAACATAAATTAAAAAATGCAAAAAATAACAGTTTCATCTCAATTCTCTTGTGTGCAGGAAATTGTTCTTTAAATAACTAAAATAACATGAACTTAGGAAAGAGAAAATTAATTTCACAGCTGTGTTTATAATGAATATAACATTGAAAATAATGGAAATTAAGGCCAATGGCATTTTACTGTATAACAAGTTGAGATCACAAGATAGAAGGATACATGCATAGTGAAATACCTGTTAAAGTTTCACTTACAGATTTATTAATTAGATGAAGCAGATGAGAAAGACTAGAAAGAGATGAAAGATGAGGCTTTCCTTTTATAGTGACAGTGTTCAAGTAAGGATATTAGATGTGATTGTAATAATGATAAGAATAAAGAATACTGCCTACGTTTTCAGATACACATGATCATTGTACACAAAGTTAAGAATACACATCTTAATTACTGCTGGAAAGGAAGCATAATTAATTAGAAAATTAAATGCTGAATATACATTCATGATACAGGCAGTTGATTTCCTGCTATTGTGCTTTAAACTTTAGTATGTAATTTGAGCATATAAAAGAGCTTGGCTCTATCATTGGTTCCCACTACAAGATATTATTCTGCATGTTAATAGTTCCTAATTATTATTTATTTACTATTTCATATCACAGAGCTTCAGAAATATGTATGTTATTACTTATTAGCCATTTGAAATTCCGGGAAATCACATTTGTTGTCTTCAAGGAGCTCAAAGCTTCAATTAGCTTTCCTTTCTGCTCCTCATCTTTTCTAGTCTTTCTTACCTTAAGTACCTAATCTCCGTCACTTCCTAATATCATTATACTCTTCTTTTTCAGAACTTGACTGTATACTCTATTCTCCTTGTCTTCCTTTTCACGTTCTTTCTACCTTTACTTACTCCTCCTCTGAGTTTGAGCATTTACCAAGAGTTAGATACTATGCTAAACCTGGAGGATACATAGATGAATGATAACTTCAGTGAACTAACATTCTTTGCAAAGACAGACTAATAAAACCAGAAATTACAGTGGATGGTGAAAAGTATCATAAGATAAAATGTTATGGGAACACAGAGAAGAGACAGAATATCTATGGGAGTCAGGTAAAGTGAGAGAAGTGGTGACGCTTGAATTGAAGTTTAATCCACAATAAGGTGTATATGTTACTCTTAAATTCTTAATTTATCATTCCTTCTCCTTTCCTACTATATACAAAAGAGATAAACAACACGGATCTACTATATAGTACAGGAAACTATACCCAGCATTCTATAATAACTTACATTGGAAAAGAACCTGAAATATATATAACAGAATCACTGTTCTATACATATAAATCTAACACAATATTGTAAATCAACTATACTTCAATAAAAAATAATTAAAAAACAATGGGTTTCCCTGGTGGCTCAGAGGTAAAAAATCTGCCTGCAATGGAGGAGATGCATGCAGGAAATGTGTGTTTGATCCCTGGGTCGCGAAGATCCTCTGGTCAAGGAAAGGGCAAACCACTCCAATATTTTTGCCTGGAAAATCCCATGGACAGAGGAGCCTGGTGGGCTACAAACTATGGGATGGCAAAAGGGTCAGACATGGCTTCGCGACTGAACAACAACATCAGCAACAAAAGCAATAAGGTTTGTCAGATGAAAAAGAGAAATGTTTTCACATCTGGGCATGTGTGTGTGCATGCATGTGTGTGTGTTTATCTCAGAACCCTAAAGGAATTAGATACCAACACTTACAAAAAATTAACTTTTTATAGCTATATCACTAAAATTATGATATATATTCTGAATGTAATGACGTAGATGAAGAGTCTGAAAAAATATTCTGGCAATCAGTTCTTTTAACTGCTGCTTTCTGGCCTGCTTGTTCTAGCAGGTGATGAATTTTGGATGCTGAATTCATGGTTGGCAACTTGTACTTCCCCTAATTTTGTCTGAAAATTTGACTCTAACCTCATATATCTTAATATAATATTTCCAAATAATTATGGCATAATAAAATTAGATAATACATATAAAATATTCAGCACAGCACTTCACAAATGTTAGCTCTTACTCAGCAAAATATCTTAGAGGAAGAAAATTTAAAACATGGTGTAGGAAAGAGATGATGGTTTAAACTTTTAATTTTGAATATAAAACTTCACCATTTAACTGGTTCTTATACTAACAAAAGCCTCTATATTGTTGCAAAATACACAATTATCTCTCACTATTAATGTATTAAAGCATTAAGTCCTCTTTTTAGGAGTTTGTTTCTAAAGGAAAACTGGAAGATAAGTTGATTCTACAAACTGAATAAGCAAGGTGAGGATGAAAATTTGGGGTGAGGTAAAATGTGGATTAAGATTTTTAAAAAATAAACAAGGCTTGTGTGTTGACAGGAGAAAACAGCAGGTCTATGAGAGATTCAATTAGGGACCAAACAGATCATTGTTCCAGGAAGATCCAAGAGGAGATATTAGGTGACATGATTCAGGAAAAATTTCTTTTTAGAAATCTCTTACTCTTGGATGGCAAGGAATTCACTTGTCTCTTAATTAGGGGAATTTGTCCTAAAAAATTTATTGAGCTCCTACTATAGGCAAGATACCTATCCATATGGGACTCAGATTCTATATTTAAAAGTTTACTTAACTAACAGTATAATTCTAAAGAGAGGAGGCTCCAAATAAAACTAAGCTGCTCCCACTTTCACTTGTGATATTTCTAGTTGGGAATATTTTTATCTTATGTAAAGCTTTATTTTATTGACTTTACTTTGAAATTAAGAATTGTGATATCATTTACTTGTTTTCAACAATTACCAATTTCTTTAGTCTTGATTATTTTAGTACTGACTTTAAAATTCTTTCTAAAACAACTTCAATTGCCATGAAGAATTATATAGAGCTAAAATAGAAAATTAATCAAATTTGTTCAGGTGAGAGTACTTGCCCCTGCTTTATTCTGCAATATTCCCTCTGAGCTATTTCTCTCATGCTAATAATTTGCTTTCAATTTGGGGAAGCTTTTAGACAAAGTTAATTTTTAGCATTATTGCATTCCAGGTTTTGTGCCTCCCACCTTGGGTCTCTGTTGTGTTTTATTCTCTGGAAACACCTGTTTTTAAATTGTTAAAGTTGAAATTGTACATAAATTATTTCATTTATCCACCATCTGTGTCTCCTTATCTCTGCATTAGTTCTTAATTTTTGATCATCTGTTAACTTAGTCATGATGGAAATTACTGAAAAATAAAAGTAGAACATCAAATTCATAAATCTTTCCAGTGTGGCATTAATATTTATAATCATACATGAAGAAATTTAAGAAATTTGGAGTCTGAAAAACCCTTAGGTAACTTGTAACAATAAATGTATTCTGATGGAACCAGTAGCCTCTGCAAGACAGAGGTTGCCACCTCACGGCCTGTGCCTCAAATCCTGCCATATATACTATAGGTTAATTTTATAGAATATTTTAAAACCATTTGAGTTACATGCCAAAATTTTGAAATCTGAGGTTCACATGCAATTTTGAGCTCTAGGAGCTATCCACACGTGTATCTGCATTTGCATGGCTAAGATTGGCTGGACCAAGTTTTGGAGATGAGTTCTGTAAGTTGCCTCTGCCAATACCCAGCTGGCTTGTTTAGGACATCAGAAAAAGAGGAGGGCAAAAAGACAGCTTATGCATGGCTTGTAGGACCTACTGAAAAGTTGTTCATTGCACTATGCTATTGTGTTTTGTGTAACAGGGAGCTACTAAAGGATTTTAAGCAGACAAATGGAATAAAAGAATTTTTAGTATTGGAACAGTCATTCTGGTTGCTGTGTAGCCCCCAACCTCCAGAATCTAATGCCTGATGATCTGAGGTGGAGCTGATCCAATAATAACAGAAATAAAGTACACAATAAATGTAATGTGCTTCAATCATCCCAAAACAATCCCCTACCCCTGGTCCATGGAAAAATTATCTTCCATGAAACTGGACCCTGGTGCCAAAAAGGTTGGGGACCACTATGGGGAGAACAGATTTACAGTGATCAGAGTGGAAGCAACAAGGCCAGTCAGAAAGCTACTGAAATGTTCCAGGAAAGATATTTTGTGAGTGATGGTGGAGATGAGAAAAATTGACAAATTTGGAAAAAAAAAAAAAAAAGACACAAATTATTAGTGCCCAGTGAACTGAATAAGTGGGATTTATAAGAAATAGATGCTGAAGGAAATTTTGGGGTGATGAGGCTGTTCACTGAGTTAGGCAATGCTAGAAAACACCCAGGTTTGGCAGATTTTAAATGTGTTTGAGGGTCTGTTGAGGTATCCTACCGTACCTGAGAGATTTTGACTGGAGGTCCCAAGATAAATGCTATGGATTGAAAGGAGAATGGGAGGTCTGTAAGGTGGCAATAGTCCAGGAAACATGAATGAGAGGGAATGATTAGGGAAATAATAACATCAGGGCAATGAACAAACATGCAAACTAAGAGAAGAAAGCATATCAATAAGGAGGGAATTTTAAGAGTGGCAAATAATATCATATAGAATCAAGAATGAAAAATGTTCATTGTGTATATGGACACATAGGACATTGGTAAAAGTGGATTTTTTGCAGTCTCTCTGTGTGTTGTGGGTGGGGGGATTTGAGGTATATATTCAAAACACTTTATAATTAACTTTAATTAAACCTTGAAATTTATACTATAAGATTCTAATATTAGTTCTGAGTTTATCCCTCAAAAAGAAGTGATTAATCTACCTTAGTATGATCCCTTTTTAATTGTTTTTACATTTGACCTCAGGTTGACAAAATTAAATAGACCATAACTTTCAGAATCAGAATATTGGTTTGTTCTCAAGTAGAATCCTTATATATTACCTTATTTCTTTGTTTATCTTACTTCATCTCATTTTTTCCTATCCCCATTTTTTTTCTTTTTTTTTTAATTTTTATTTTTGCTTTATTTTGCTTTACAATACTGTATTGGTTTTGCTATACATTGACATGAATCGGCCACGGGTGTATATGAGTTCCCAATCCTGAATCCCCCTCCCATCTCCCACCCCATATCATCTCTCTGGATCATCCCCGTGCAGCAGCCCCAAGCATCCTGTATCCTGTATTGAACATAGACTGGTGATTCGTTTCTTACCTGATAGTATACAATGCCCATTTTTACCAAAAATTTACAGAAAACTCATGTATGTCTTAAAATAATTTATAAATCTCTATTTAAAAATGATGTTCTTCATGATCTCACATCTATAAAATTATATTAAAGGCACTGTAATTGTGTTTTATTTTTTGTCTTAATATTGGCCTTTGACCCATCTTCAGATTCTTGCTTGTGTCTGTGCATGCTAAGTTGTTTCAGTCTTGTCCAAGGCTTTGAAACCATATAGAGTGCAGCCAGCCAGGTTCTTCTGTGCATGGGATTCTCCAGGCAAGAATACTGGAGTAGGTTGCCATGCCCTCCTCCAGGGGATCTTCCTGACCCAGGGACCAAAACTGTGTTCTTATGTCTCCTGCATTGGTAGGCAGGGTTTTTTCCACTGGACTCACCTGGGAAGTCCATTGGTATCTGTAGACGCAATTTATTTTAACTGCTGTAAGATATTGTTTCTTTATATTTCATTTTATATAGCCATTAATTTACTGCTGAACACTTAGACTGTGTTTTTCTCTTTGCTGTTACAAAATACATACAGAAACAAATACACATACAGAGTTATGAACATCCTCATATGTGGCTATTTACTTAGCTTAAATTTTGCTAGGCTGTGTAAATACTGGGGCATAGAGTTCCTGGCTTGTAAAATATGCACAATTTAAGGTTCACTAAACACTTGCAAAATTATTTCGAGAATGGCTGCAATTTTCATAAACTTTCCTGTGCGAGAACCTGAGGATCTTTATCAAAGTTTGGAGAATAATTGTATGTTTTATAATTCAGAATTTCTCATGATTTACTTTTTTTCAAGTCTGTCTTAAAGATTTTTCAATAGATGTTTTCCCAAGGATATGTTCTGAAAAAAATCCCATTTAATACAGACAATCATTTTCATTAAGAGCTCTTGGAGTTGTCTCTTTTATTTTACAAATGTATTTATTAGCTTTAAGTGTTTATCAATTTATTTTACTTTTAGACATCTTATCTATTTTATTTAAATGTTTTGTGTTCTGCTCAGGACTTCTGTATGCCATGTAGTTAGAGGAAGTGTTTATTATGATGTTCTCTGGAAATTGGAGAAAAGAAGAGCATGAGTGTTCTTGAAATGAAGGGGAAAAGATTGGTGGATGTTTTAATTGAACTTTATTCATTGCTTTTATTTTTTGTCATAAGCTCTCAAAGGAGAAAGGATACAAAGCATGCCATTAAGCTCTTGGTTCTAGAATGCTCTCTCTGTATTGTCTGCTGAGAAATCATTCTTATACTAAGGAATAGTTTGAAATTGATTTACTTTCAATAAAAATTGTATACATCTCCAGTTGAACAACAATAACACAACATACCCACAGATGGAAAACTGAGTTCATTTACATTTGTTTTGTGAACTTCAGAAAAATATTTGTTGGATGAAAGTATCTCTTTATTTTATCTCTCAGAGGTGAAAATGTTTCTCCAATTGTTTCCCCTCAATTTTAGCAGAACAAAATAAAGCATAAAAGATTAAGTTAAGATGCAGAAAGGAACAGTTTTGCCCAATTTTTCCTCCCAGCTCTTATTGAAATTACTAATAGAATATTCAAATTTGAAAAAAAAAATTGCTCGGCTCTGCTGAAAATATACATATAGGTATAAGGAATTAGTATGAGATATATAGACAGCATATTGAGCTAGACTTGAGGAAGTCTCCATGGACATGTTACACCTACTTCTTCTCCTAAGAAACAAACCATTCCAGGGGAGCTGTGAGAGAACACCTAAGCAGAATAACACTAAAAATTTCTGATTTGTAGTGGGATATGGAAACAAGGGAAGCCTTGAATTGAGATATGGGGCAAAGGGAGTGTGTGCTATGGTTTCATTTTTTCTTCTAATCCAATGTAGTATTTGAAAACAGTGACGATGACCGTATATCCTTATTTGGTCAGTGGTTAAAATAAACAAAGACAGTCAGGAGTACAGGTAGAGGTATCAGTTCAGTTCAGTTCAGTTGCTCAGTCGTGTCCAACGCTTTGCGACCCCATGAATCACAGCACGCCAGGCCTCCCTGTCCATCAACAACTCCCAGAGTTCACTCAGACTCACGTCCATCGAGTCAGTGATGCCATCCAGCCATCTCATCTTCTGTCATCCCTTTCTCCTCCTGCCCCCAATCCCTCCCAGCATCAGAGTCTTTTCCAATGAGTCAACTCTTCGCATGAGGTGGCCAAAGTACTGAAGCTTCAGCTTTAGCATCATTCCTTCCAAAGAAATCCCAGGACTGATCTCCTTCAGAATGGACTGGTTGGATCTCCTTGCAGTCCAAGGGACTCTCAAGAGTCTTCTCCAACACCACAGTTCAAAAGCATCAATTCTAAGGCACTCAGCCTTCTTCACAGTCCAACTCTCACATCCATACATGACCACTGGAAAAACCATAGCCTTGACTAGACGGACCTTAGTTGGCAAAGTAATGTCTCTGCTTTTGAATATACTATCTATGTTGGTCATAACTTTTCTTCCAAGGAGTAAGCATCTTTCAATTTCATGGCTGCAGTCACCATCTGCAGTGATTTTGGAGCCCCCCAAAATAAAGTCTGACACTGTTTCTACTGTTTCCCCATCTATTTCCCATGAAGTGATGGGACCAGATGCCATGATCTTCATTTTCTGAATGTTGAGCTTTAAGCCAACTTTTTCGCTCTCCTCTTTCACTTTCATCAAGAGGCTTTTAGCTCCTCTTCACTTTCTGCCATAAGGGTAGTGTTATCTGCATATCTGAGGTGATTGATATTTCTCCTGGCAATCTTGATTCCAGCTTGTGTTTCTCCCAGCCCAGCGTTTCTCATGATGTACTCTGCATAGAAGTTAAATAAGCAGGGTGACAATATACAGCCTTGATGTACTCCTTTTCCTATTTGGAACCAGTCTGTTGTTCCATGTCCAGTTCTAACTGTTGCTTCCTGACCTGCACACAGATTTCTCAAGAGGCAGGTCAGGTGGTCTGGTATTCCCATCTCTTTCAGAATTTAGGCAATAACAGGTAGGACCTGCAACAGGTTGCCTAGTGACATTAGGTTGTGCCCAAACAGAATGACAGAAAAAATACTGAGTATCTTTGCTGAGGTTCACAATTTCCAGAGAAGGAAAGATGCAGATATGAGGTTCCTCTGTCAGGTTACTCTAGGTTTTCTACTTATGGGCCTCAGGTAGCTTGATCTCTGAACTGATAATACAATTTTATATCAACTATCTCTCCAGCTCACATTTCTGTTTTGGTGGGACCTAGGTGAGGTTTATCTAATAAGATGAGAAAAAGCAATTTTGGCTTTGACAGATGATTTAATGACATAAACAAGAAGGAGAAATTATATTTGTTATAACACCAGCCAAGTCACACGACATTAAGATTTTTCCTTGTTCTAGGTTTTGTGTAAATCTGGATATAGAAACATTTTTAAACCCTAGAGGATAAGTTTTTGGGGATGGTGGGTTAAAAGTTCCTTGACTCTTTCAATATAAATTAGTTCAAAGATAATACATTAACCTATTCACCACACCAATACAAAAAACCCACACACTAATTTTATAAAATCTCTGAAATCAATCAGATCCAAACATCCTTTTTGTGTGGTAATTTTTACAAAAGAATTTTTACTTTATTGGTGGTAGTTCTGGAGGTTCATGATCTTCTCCTAGTCCCAGAAACGATATATTCATGTCTGATTCTGAGTGATGTAAGCTCGTAAACTATATGTTTATCAATCTTCCCTGCTAGTAGAAACTGGCTTTTATCTCAGAGGTTAAAAATTCTGAATATGAACCTTCTTTTTCTTGTGGCTAAAGCATGTAATGGAACCAAATCCTGACCAATGGAACCTTTCTGGGCAACTTTTGGGAAGTGTTTTTCATAAAAAATAAAGAGATATTCACCAAAGTGTCCCCTTCCTTGGTAATCCATAATTGTTCCTATATGTGATACTCACAACTGTTGTAGTGATCTTATGTTCAAAACGGGAGACTTCTCTAGCACTTGGGAGGCTGCAGAGCAACTGTATGACTGATATATGATTGAACATCTGTACACCTCAGGAGATTCTCTGCCCTTGTCTTTTTGATACACGATACAAGACATAACTCTTTATGTGCTAGTTTTCTGATCTTTGATGATTCCCTGACCTGATGTTCATCCTGGAGAAGATGCAGAATTGTTCTAGCTTTCAGTACCTTCCGAATCCATTTTCACTGTAACACAAATGTCCTATTCATCAATTATTGGTTTCATAGTAGTGATTTCTTGATTCTATCATCATAAGTAAGGAGTTTACATATATATTAAAATCAGACGGTGTATGTGTATGTATCTATATGTATATATATATATATATGCTGTGCTTAGTCACTCAGTCATGTCTGACTCTCTGCTATATAACTAAGATGGTAAAAAATCTGACTGCAATGCAGGAGACCCAGGTTCGATCCCTGGTGGGGAAGATCCCCTGGAGGAGGGCATGGCAACTTTCTTCAGTGGAATTCCCATGGACAGAGGAGCCTGACGACTTACAGTAATGAGGTCGCAAAGATTTGGACATGACTGAGCAACTAACACTTTCACAGTTTCAAAATCTATAGATAACAATATGTAATGATAATTTATATTTTTATGATATTAGGATTCCATATTTATACAGAATATGTATTCAGTTCAGTTCAGTCCCTCTGTCCTATCTGACTCTTTGCGACCCCATGAATCGCAGCATGCCAGGCCTCCCTGTCCATCACCAACTCCCGGAGTTCACTCAAACTCACGTCCATTGAGTCAGTGATGCCATCCAGCCATCTCATCCTCTGTCGTCCCCTTCTCCTCCTGCCCCTGATCCCTCCCAGCATCAGAGTCTTTTCCAATAAGTCAGCCCTTCACAAGAGGTGGCCAAAGTACTGGAGTTTCAGCTTTACCATCATTCCTTCCAAAGAAATCCCAGGGTTGATCTCCTTCAGAATGGACTGGTTGGATCTCCTTGCAGTCCAAGGGACTCTCAAGAGTCTTCTCCAACACCACAGTTCAAAAGCATCAATTCTTCAGCGCTCAGCCTTCTTCACAGTCCAGCTCTCACATCCATACATGACCACAGGAAAAACCATAGCCTTGACTAGACGGACCTTAGTTGGCAAAGTAATGTCTCTGCTTTTGAATATGCTATCTAGGTTGGTCATAACTTTTCTTCTAAGGAGTAAGCGTCTTTTAATTTCATGGCTGCAGTCACCATCTGTAGTGATTTTGGAGCCCCCCAAAATGAAGTCTGACACTGTTTCCACTGTTTCTCCATCTATTTCCCATGAAGTGATGGGATCAGATGCTATGATCTTCATTTTCTGAATGTTGAGCTTTAAGCCAACTTTTTCACTCTCCACTTTCACTTTCATCAAGAGGCTTTTTAGCTCCTCTTCACTTTATGCCATAAGGGTGGTGTTATCTGCATATCTGAGGTGATTGATATTTGTCCTGGCAATCTTGATTCCAGCTTGTGTTTCTTCCAGTCCAGCGTTTCTCATGATGTACTCTGCATATAAGTTAAAGAAGCAGGGTGACAATATGCAGGTTTGATGTACTCCTTTTCCTAATTGAAACCAGTCTGTTGTTCCATGTCCAGTTCTAAATGTTGCTTCCTGACCTGCATATCGTTTTCTCAAGAGGCAGGTCAGGTGGTCTGGTATTCCCATCTCTTTCAGAATTTTCCACAGTTTATTGTGAGCCACAGAGTCAAAGGCTTTGGCATAGTCAATAAAGCAGAAATAGATGTTTTTCTGGAACTCTCTTGCTTTTTCCACGATCCAGCGGATGTTGGCAATTTGATCTCTGGTTCCTCTGACTTTTCTAAAATCAGCTTGAACATCAGGAAGTTCACGGTTCACGTATTGCTGAAGCCTGGCTTGGATAATTTTGAGCATTACTTTACTAGCATGTGAGATGAGTGCAATTGTGTGGTAGTTTGAGCATTCTTTGGCATTGCCTTTCTTTGGGATTGGAATGAAAACTGACCTTTTCCAGTTCTGTGGCCACTGCTGAGTGTTCCAAATTTGCTGGCATATTGAGTGCAGCACTTTCATAGTATCATCTTTCAGGATTTGAAATAGCTCATCTGGAACTCCATCACCTCCACTAGGTTTGTTCATAGTGATGCTTTCTAAGGCCCACTTGACTTCACATTCCAGGATTTCTGGCTCTACATGAGTGATCACACCATCGTAATTATCTGAATTCTAATACCTGAAAAATATGATAGAAACTAAATTTTAAAAATAAAAATATTAACATATAAACATTTTTATCACAGCTCTCATGTTTTGTTTAACTCAAATTTAGTCTCATACTTTTATATCTATAAACCTGGAAAATTTTCTCAACTATAGCCAGGTAGAAATCAGCATAAATTTTCACTGTAGGTTTTCAGAATGATGTCAAAGTTTCATGAACTATGTGTGATAAATATTTGAAATGGAGCTCTGCATCACTGTGTCTGTGATGCAGATTCTCACCATCGATATACCAGAAGATAGGAAGAAGTAGGAGAATTTTTACACTTGGTGCAAATGATATCCTTAAATAGATCTTTCTGGTAGTAATATTATTAAACAGAGAAGAAAAAGACCCACATTTTTAGCATGTGAGAAGATTCCACAATTACAAAAGAAAAAAAAATTACATATAGTTATACCATTCAAGAATAAAGCTTTGAAAAAAATCTTACTGTAAGAAAAAGAACAAATGTTAAGCTATATCTGTGTTTTCAATATAATGCAATATAACTTGGATTCTCTGTAACAAGAAATGAAATATGGAATGATAAGACAAAAGACATATGACAAAAGTTCTGGCTGAGAGTCAGATTGAAATAAAACAGAGATGGATGAGATAGGGAAATACTGAAATTAAATTAAACATAGCAGCAGGAAGAAAATTCTCTTATACTATAGGAAGAGGAAATAACAGAGCATATGAATAACAGTTCTTTGTGTTGTAGAAAGTGACATGAAAAAACGATGTGTCCCAGAATACAGATAGTGGGGCAAAAGGATGAAAATAAGAAGCAGAGAACACAAGCATGGAGCACTAAGAAAGAAATTAAACTTGGAGATTCTTACTGCTCTCTAGAGAGCCCTCAGAGCACCGTGAAATGGCAGCTACAGTAAGAAATGCAATAGAGGAAAGTAAAAGCACGTCACATGTCTGCAGACAGAAGAGTTCAACAGGGTTTCAGGGAAGATTAATGGAAGTGTACCAATGTCTACGTCAGTTATGATTTTCTGTAAATTTCAAAAATATAAAAATAATCTTGCAAATAAAAAACTAAGCAGAAGTTTTAAAAATGAAAAGAAATCTGTAAGATATCAGTTTACCACAAAAAATTAGGGCTTCTTTTAATATTCTCACCTATAATATTAAATGACAGAAGATACTAATATAATAATTCATCCATTTTGTTTTGAGGAAAATATTTATGTCCCAAGAATATCATTCTCTGACTACTTCTCAAGTGAATACAAGGAATGAAAGAGTATTAAACCCTATCATTTTTGAATACAAAAAAAAAATATATATATATATGTATGAATGTATGTGCATGTGTGTGTGTGTATATATATATATATATATATATATATAGTGTAACACTTAAACATGTTTTAAGAGCTCTAAAAAAGGCAGTTATAGTATGGCATTTGTTTTAGGATGGATTCAAATCATCTATAAATATAATTAAAAGAAAGTATTACAACTATTGTTTTCAAAACACACTACAAATGTCCTTTACTCCCCCTACTTCTTTATCATTTGTCCCAATATTAAGCCTCTATTGAACTCTGATCTCCCCTGAAACATCTGCTGGTGTTCATTATAGTGAAGCCTGCTTGTTTTCCAATTGAGAGAATATCACAATTTTAGTTAAAAATTATCTTAATAACTTTCTTAATTTTACAAATGTCTCTAGTCCAGTGCTCTTGAACCTGCAGATAATAGCCTCAAATGCTATTATGATAACATCAGAAACCACTAGCTCCTATTTCAGACATTGACACCTACTTCTACTGTCTCCTTCATCTTGTCTTGCTATGTCTGCATGGCTTTGTAATCTGTAATGATTACTCAGCAAATACACTGATCTCTCAAATCTTTGGCTTCTTTGTCTAGAGCAGTTTTTACCAACATTTTTCTTCTACCATATGAACCCTCACTGCTCTAATTGTGAATGAAAATGTTTCCATGCCTAGTCCCCACTGAGTTATGATTTTGTATCCTCTAAATTTGTAAAAGTTATGACAAAGATGTAAAGTTAACAAAAGCTCTTATAAACCTAGAAAACAAGGTGAAATAGTTGAAGGATTTCATATTATTTTGAATCTATGGCTATCCTATCCTAGGTGTATATACTGGGAAAAGCTTTTCATATATGTGAAAAAGCAATAACTATATTGTGTATTTTTCACTAAAATATATCTTGGAAACAGCCCAAATGTCCATTGTAGAAGACCAGCTAAATATATTGCAGTATAATGCTGGGAAACTAAATGCTTACTTTTAAGATAATTGTCCACAATTTATCACTTTTTTTTCTGTAACACATCACATGTTACATGTCTTTTGGTTTCTTGATATATTAAGCCAGCTACAAGAACTGGTGTATGATTTGAGGGTATGAAGAAGCTTTATCTAAGCCAAAATACTTACTCTTCTCCATGTGTTTCTGGTGGTACAGATACAGAATTTATCTCTGTTCCATGACACAATCTCTCTCTTTGGCCTCAGTTCTATATGGCAGTCCCAATTAAGACTCTGTAATCTATAATAATAATAATATTATTTGTGACCTTATGTGACAGGGACCAAAACATATAGCTTCAGTTGAAAAAATAACTAGGTAAGTTGTGAAACTTCCAAATATCTCTGATGCTATGATTAGACCATTATTTGAGATAGAGTCAGTTCAGTTCAGTTCAGTCGCTCAGTCGTGTCCGACTCTTTGCGACCCCATGAATTGCAGCACGCCAGGCCTCCCTGTTCATCACCATCTCCTGGAGTTTACTCAGACTCACGTCCATTGAGTCCATGATGCCATCCAGCCATCTCATCCTCGGTCGTCCCTTTCTCCTCCTGCCCCCAATCTCTCCCAGCATCAGAGTCTTTTCCAATGAGTCAACTCTTCGCATGAGGTGGCCAAAGTACTGGAGCTTCAGCTTTAGCATCATTCCTTCCAAAGAAATCCCAGGGCTGATCTCCTTCAGAATGGACTGGTTGGATCTCCTTGCAGTCCAAGGGACTATCAAGAGTCTTCTCCAACACCACAGTTCAAAAGCATCAATTCTAAGGTGCTCAGCCTTCTTCACAGTTCAACTCTCACATCCATACATGACCACTGGAAAAACCATAGCCTTGACTAGACGGACCTTTGTTGGCAAAATAATGTCTCTGCTTTTGAATATACTGTCTAGGTTGGTCATAACTTTTCTTCCAAGGAGTAAGCGTCTTTTAATTTCATGGCTCCAGTCACCATCTGCAGTGATTTTAAAGCCCCCAAAAATGAAGTCTGACACTGTTTCTACTGTTTCCCCATCTATTTCCCATGAAGTGATGGGACCAGATGCCATGATCTTCATTTTCTGAATGTTGAGCTTTAAGCCAAATTTTTCGCTCTCCTCTTTCACTTTCATCAAGAGGCTTTTAAGCTCTTCACTTTCTGCCATAAGGGTGGTGTCATCTGGATATCTGAGGTTATTGATATTTCTCCCAGCAATCTTGATTCCAGCTTGTGTTTCTTCCAGTCCAGCGTTTCTCATGATGTACTCTGCATAGAAGTTAAATAAGCAGTGTGACAATATACAGCCTTGACGTACTCCTTTTCCTATTTGGAACCAGTCTGTTGTTCCATGTCCAGTTCTAACTGTTGCTTCCTGACCTGCATACAGATTTCTCAAGAGGCAGGTTAGGTGGTCTGGTATTTCCATCTCTTTCAGAATTTTCCACAGTTTATTGTGATCCACACAGTCAAAGGCTTTGGCATAGTCAATAAAGCAGAAATAGATGTTTTTCTGGAACTCTCTTGCTTTTTCCATGATCCAGCGGATGTTGGGATAGAGTAGGACCCCGAAACTTGGAACATGGACCTTTGGGAAGAATTGGATGAAGCTGCGGACCTGGAACTCCAATTTCCTCTTAATTTTCCTCATCAGCAGAAATATCCTCCTTTACTACTGTCTTTGGAGACTAGCCTGTATGACTTCAATCACCTGGCACAAGACAATTGCCTTATGAGAAAATGTCTGTCCTTTTAAAGACTCAACTTGACATTACTAATTTTTATTGTCAGGTTGCTGAGATATAAGTCTTCCAGGTGGTGAAGTGGTAAAGAATCTGCCTGCCAAGGGAGGAGATGTGGGATGTGTGAGTTTGATCTCTGGTTTGGGAAAATCACCTGAAGTAGGTATGTGGAAATTAATTCTTCTTAAGGGTTTTAGTCTTAGGAGGATAAATTGTAACATTGGATCAGACCAACATTATTCATATGAGAGCATTTAACATGAGATTTGGATTTAATGCACTAGCCTCAAGATGCTAGTGATCTTAGTTGGCTGACTGAAACCTGGACTCAATAATGGGGAAATCAATGAAGTTGACATACCAGAACATAAAATTTGTGGCCTAATGTGGAGGGAAGAATTATAAAACTCAAGAAAATGAAGATGTTGGAATGGATTATTACATGCCATTGCTCATCCTAACCTGAACTGTGTCTCTTGAGAGGGCTTAGAAGCCAACTTATTCACAGAGACAATGAGAAAAGGCACAACAAAACCAGCTTTCTCAAAAAGTTATTTTGGTGGCTCTGTTGGCAACTGAAGCTGCTGCTAATGACATAGACTTCAAGAGCTTTACTAATTCTTTCATGTAAATGCTAAGGTATTAGTTGGAAAGGAATGAGACTCTCAGATATGGGATGGAAACTTGAAAGATAATTTTATTTTAAAATAAAATAACAGCTCTTTTATTGGACCTTCATATAATCCTAATATTTGGGTACTGAGTTACACATGATTACGCAACTTAAGCTGCCCATTTGAACTGAGCACTGTGTGATGTACCAAGCCACAATGGGTGAATTCAGAAGCAACCTCTTATTAAGTGGATATAGTATATATGATATAGTACTTGAACAGGTTCTGAGCACAAATAAATTTCATTGGTAAGTAATTCAGGCTTTAATAGTACCTACTCCTTCACTAATTTCTGTGCCTTCACGGGGAATTATTTATTATCAGTTGATGGAGGAAGAAAAATATCTCCATTCTGGAAATTCTGGCATCAGAAAAAGTGGTCTAAAAATACATTACAGCTTATTCAGGGGTGATCCTGAAAGACAGTGGTAAATAGGATTTGTTCCAGTGAAAAATACTTCAGACAGTATACATAGTATATCTGATTGTCCACTTTGCCTGGAAGAAGTGATAGCCAGAGCAACAGATTTTCATGGTTCATGGGCTGTGTCAATTTTATGACTTATCAGGGACTTGAGATAAATAAGATTTGGTGATAAGGAAATATTTTTTAAATGTTATGTAGATTTATTTCTCTGAATGATCATTGTTTGTGAGTATAATTTTCCTCTGTTAGTTCTCATCAAAAAGTCTGCTGAAAATGAGTTTTCCATAACCAGATAGACAAAATGGTCCATTTTTTTGAGGTCTATCACCTTAGTACCCTATCTGTCTACAAAGTGGTCATGGTGAAAAATTTGTTATGCACAGGCTCAGTAACAGGGTTCCTCACTCCTCAAGATAATTTCACTACTCATATCTAAGTATCAAAATGCTAAAATCAAAGGTTGTTGCTGAGCCCCTGATATGGTCCTTCCATAAAGACATCAATTAGACTCTTACTGAAAAATTATGGAGGAGAGAGGGGATATAGATTTTATTTTCCTCTCTGTAATGTTTCTGCAGTGACACTATTTGGTTTTAGGAAGCCATTCACAATCTTGATACCACAAATTACATTGCTTTAACGAAAGAGTACATTTCATAAAACACAAACAAACCATAGCCAAAAACAAAAACAAAAACAAAAAAACAGTGCCCACGGATCATGGACTTCACTCATCCTATCTATCAAATTTACCATAACTAGTGTTAGCAAGCCTGATGTAATTATGAAATAGTTTATTAAGGATTCAGTTATGGCACCTGCTAATAAAAAAAATATCCAGTGAAGTTTAGGTATTATCCAATACAATAAAGTATACTCTTTGAAACACTAACATTTATAGTGTTATTTCTTCTAGCGCAGAACACACAGGCCTGAGTCTTAAAGAATGGAATGCAGGTGATCCCTCTTTCTATATTATTTATTAACTTACAAAACTTATGCTTTCTTTTCCCACACTCGGGCTTTTTTGCCTAGAAGTCATATCTTAAAGGTGGAAAACTTTCAAACTGGAATACAACATTGGTTTTCTTATTTTTTAGCTGAAACTGCCAATAGGCTATTAGTGTGATTGGTTAAAATGCCAAGTGGAAATAGGCTTCTGGTACTCAGTGGAGTGAGGGCAAACTATGAATGGAACTTAAATGCTTTACTGGGCACTTTTTGGTAAGTGTTACATGCTAATAGAAAAATAGTAATCCAATAAATGCAAAATCATAAAAGACTCAGAGTCTTCAAAAATGATTTAAATGACACCATCAACCAGCTGGGAAGTTAGCTGTGAGTGATGCAAAATGGTGTCAGTAAAAGATCCCCTTCATGGGTCACAGCCTTGTCGGCCATTGGGGCTTGTTTAACTCAAAGAAGCTATGAGCCATGCTGTGCAGGGCCACCCAAGCCCGACAGGTTAAAGTGGAGAGTTCTGACAAAATGTGGTCCACTGGAGGAGGGAATGGCAAACCATTTCAGTATCCTTGACACTAGAATCCCATGCATGGTATAAACAGTAAAAGAAAGGATATGATAAATATCAACTACAATCTGTATCTAGGCCTCTCTCTCTCTCTCTTTTTTCTCAATGTATCTATTACCTCTCTACTCAAACATATAAAAGAAAATACTGCAGAGAAAAACATCAAAGTTTTAAGAATGTTTCTCCCTGAACTAAGGAGTTATGAGCTATTTTTCTTTCTTGTTTATGTGTTCCTAATTTTCCAAATTATCTATGATTCGTATCTGTGCCTTCCATGTTTTAGTATATATTTCTGCTGACAAAATAAGAAAAATAAGTTAAAGAGATAAATAATGTATGATTTCCCCTTTTAACCTCCTAGTTGATAATGAATTTTCCTAGTTTTCTTCAAAAGGAACAGAAAAACAGAGAAAAACATACCAATATTAGATCCTATGAGATTCTGTCTGATTTAATCCCTGCTCCTTTGTACGAAGTAAATGTCAGCTAACTTCACTTTGCCAGATGTGAGGCATTTATCCATGAATGTTTGCTCCTTTGACAATATTAGCTCTGGCTTAAGCCAAATGTTACTTACAGGGGATGGGGAAGACACTGATATTTAAAGCAAAGTGAAAGTGAAAGTTACTCAGTCTTGTCTGACTCGTTGCTACGCTATGGACTATACAGTCCATGGAATTCTCCAGGCCAGAATACTGGAGTAGGTAACCTTTCCCTTCTCCAGGGGATCTTCCCAACCCAGGGATCAAACCCAGGTCACCCTCATTGCAGACAGATTCTTTACCAGCTGAGACACAAGGGAAGCCCAAGAATACTGGAGTGGGTAGCCTATTCCTTCTCCAGGGGATCTTTCCGACCCAGGAATCGAACAGGGGTCCCCTGCGTTGCAGGTGAATTCTTTGCCAACTGAGCTATCAGGGTAGCCCTCACCAATATTTAAAGCATCCTCACCTATATATGCCTCACACAGACACACAGACACAGACACAGACACAGACACAGACACACACACACACACACACACACACACACACACACTTTTCTCTGTATTTGCTCAGATAGTATCCAGCACTTGCTTTCCTGCTTCTGCTCCAAACAGGAATTTGAGGGTCTTTCTTGCAAATTATTCTGTATAGATACTACCACCTATAGTGGTGATGATCATCACACTATGGTGGTGGGAACAAACACCAGATTTCCTGATTATAGAATAGGCCACTAGATTTGAAAATTTTCCCTCTCACATCTCTGTACTACTCCCATTCTACCCCCATCTAGAAAACTTAAAAAAGTGTCCCATCGGCAGATGAAGCCTCCAGAACTCTTTTGATTGGTATACTTTGAAAATTGGAGCTAATTATACAGAGTGAAGTAAGCCAGAAGAAAAAACACCAATACAGTATACTAACACATATTTATGGAATTTAGAAAGATGGCAATGATGACCCTGTATGCGAGATAGCAAAAGAGACACAGATGTGTAGAGTGGACTTTTGGACTCTGAGGGAGAGGGAGAGGGTGGGATGATTTGGGAGAATGGCATTGAAACATGTATACTATCATGTAAGAAACGAATCGCCAGTCTATGTCCGATGCAGGATACAGGATGCTTGGGGCTGGTGCACGGGGAGGACCCAGAGAGATGTTATGGGAAGGGAGGTGGGAGGGGAGTTCATGTTTGGGAACGCATGTACACCTGTGGTGGATTCATGTCAATGTATGGCAAAACGAATACAGTATTGTAAAGTAAAATAAAGTAAAAATTAAAAATTAAAAAAAAAAAGAAAATGATGTTGCTCCACTGTTTCCACATTTTTAGCCACCCTTATGTTGAACCATCTCTTTCAGCACACAGTAAGTCCAAGTACAATCTAGGTGATTGACATTATTATTGGTCCTGGACAAAGCATGGCTCAGTAGGCAAGAACCCAAGCCCTCAAAGAGCTCTCTCATTTAGTCTTTTTAAAATAATACTGCTAAAAAAAAAAAAAATAAAATAAAATAAAATAAAATAAAATAATACTGCTGCTCCTGCTGCTAAGTCACTTCAGTCGTGTCCGACTCTGTGTGACCCCATGGATGGCAGCCCACCAGGCTCCTCTGTCCCTGGGATTCTCCAGGCAAGAATACTGGAGTGGGTTGCCATTTCCTTACTACTGGTACATCTATAGCAATAGCTTTATATTCATGCCAGTGTATTCATTATTAAGTCTTGTATCGCATATTGTTCATGAATAAAATTTATTTCTCCTGTCTTCCTTGAAGATTTTTAAAGAAAATTTAAGATGGCCACTCCAAGTTGTTTTTCATGAAAAGAAAATCTGCATTCATGTTGTACCTACTCTTTCCCAAGCTTTAGCATAAACTTCCAAAATTATACTTTAAGACGCATAATATAAATTACATTTTCACTTGAGAAAGATGTGTCCCTACATAGCTCAAGAATTCCTATCACCATAACGAAAATTTGGATATCCATCATCTTGATTTATGCTACTACATACGGATTTAAGGTACTAGAAAGACAGGTTAAAATTAAAATTGAAACAGAGGCTTTGTTCATGCAATAGTAGTTTGCTCACTGGTTGAACAAGTAATCAAATATGTACTTTGAGACCAGATATATCTGAGTTTGAATATTTTCTTTGTCAATTACTAGTGCTATAACCTCTGAGAAGTTACTGTATTTTAATTGGGACAATAGTAATTAACATAATTAATTAATTTATATTTTAACTAGGACAAAGCAATCACCTCACAGAATTTTGAGAAGTATTAAATTACGTTATATATAAAACGTTACTATCTTGTGAAAAGGAAAGAACTCAATAAATAATATTTTCTCTCTGTTTCCATGAAAGAAGTTTACACATTAAGAGGATGGCAATTAGAGCACTTTATGGGCTCAAACCACACCCTATCACTGTGATACTTTGGTAATCTAATTTAAAACTCTTTTGATTTTAGAGATGGTGAAAGGATTGAATGAGTTTTGATATATAAAGATATATAAAGTTTTGATATATAAAGAAGAGTGGCTGGAGTGTAGTTATGGCTATTATAATTATTTTATTTAATGTACAAAGGGAGCCCTCTCCACTAGTGGAATCTCTGTATAGCTATGTCTGTGAATTTGGTAACATATGAAGAAGAATGCAATACATTGCCCAATCCCTTTGCTAAAGTAGACTAAGAAGCCAAACAATATTTGTACATGATCATGTCCCATTATTCAATCCTAATACTTATTCTTGGGGAACTCACTTATGAAAGAACAAAATTGCCCTGTAATATACACATGCTTGTGTACATGTGCGTGCTCAGTTGTGTCCAACTTTGTGACACCATGGACTGTAGTGTGCAAGACTTCTCTGTCCATGGGATTTTCCAGGCAAGAATACTGGAGTGGGTTGCCATTTCCTATTCCAGGGGATCTTCTCAACCCAGAGATTAAACCTGCATCTCCTGTGTCTCCTGCACTGGCAGGCCAATTCTTAACTGCTGAGCCACCTGGGAAACCCCTTCTGGGACAAAAAAAGAATAGCATAACCACAATCAACAAAAACAGCCATTACCTCTTTAAGTCATCAGCACAGTAAAATCTTCCTCATTTTGGAATTTCCATAGTTGTGTCTAAGATTTTGCTTTACTTTGCTTCTGTTCATTATTATTAATAGCTCAATTATCTCTCACTCTTGTCTTTCTATCTCTTCTCTCCACTACTTTTACTCACAGAGAGACAATTTCTCAAGAATTTCCTGAGCCTTGTTTCTTGCCTAAGAGCTATTCTGTAGTCTGCTCACCTCTGAAAAGTTGCTTTCTAGCCTTTGATAAGCTATAATCTCTGATACCCTTCTTTAATAAATCCTTCAGCTAAATATTCTTGGACTTCTCTGGTGGCTCAGATGGTAAAACGTTTCTCTACAGTGCAGGAGACCTGGGTTCCATCCCTGGGTCGGGAAGATCCCCTGGAAAAGGAAATGACAATCCACTCCAGTACTATTGCCTGGAAAATCCCATGGACAGAGGAGCCTGGTAGGCTACAGTCCATGGGGTCACAAAGAGTCAGACACGACTGAGCAACTTCACTTTCCTTTCCTTTCAGGTAAATAAGTTTTCCAGATATCTTATTTTTATTTGAGAAATCCTTAAGGAAGTATCTTGATATTATTTTACATACCAATGAAAAAATATCTTATAAAATTATTTCTTTTCTAGCTTTATTGTGAAAATAAGGATTGTAAATACATTGTGAAAAGGTAATAAATGTGTGTGTATATTATGTATGCATATGTGTGTCAATATAATATGGTGACTATAGAGCCAATAACCCTTAAAAACATTTATCTCTGCCTTTTAAGGATGCTTGACTAGTTAAATATATTTTCTAGGTAACAACATTTTGAGGAGTGGATGGGAATGATGGAATTTGCAATGTCTTAAAGATGGCTATTGTGAACACTCATATGTATGCATGTGTGTATAGCTACAAATATACATTTTTATTGTGTATTCCTTACTTCAACCTAATATCCATCCATGTCAAATTCTTGGCTGGCTATATTAAGTGGGAGGGATGAAATTGGTGACTGAAGTTTTGATCATGGAAACACAGCAGTCTGAGGACTTAAGGAAAGCTTTTTACTCAGCTCCCTTCTTCAGGAGTTTACATTTTCTGTTTCGTCTCTGGGATTAAGTTTAGTGGCAAGCACACACTGAAAGTTTGTGAGAAATGTCATGGGAACTGCTTAACAACATTCAGATGAGGAAATGGCATTTGAGTCCCCAGCATCAGACCTGCCTCTTTCATATTAGAAATCTTAAGGTAGACTTACAGGGTAGTTGGGAAAAAGGCCATCTATATATCTGCATCCCATTTTTGAAATCTAAAGGTTAGACATCTGAATAATTTTCATTTGATTGGCATGCCTAAGGTAGTAAAATGGCTGGGTCTTTGAAACAACATGTAGAACTTATATTTTTCTGTAATTGTTGTACTACATGGACCCATTTTATAAATTATATTTTGGCTACAGTCCTCTTTGTGATTTTCATCATCTTACTCAATATTAAGTAGCTAGTACATTTCAAATTATACTATTGTAGAATTATTTTGGCATTTTATGAAACAAAAATTAAGTATTTGACTATGATCTGTAATCAACAGCAAAGTTTCATTATAATTAATACTCTGTGCTTGAAATGGGTAACAATTTGATTGCAAATTATATGTAATTTAATTGAAATGCTGCAATAATCCTTCCACTATTAGATATTTCTAGGATTCCAAATCTACCTGAGATGCATAATGTTATGAGCAATACAGACATTTTCTGTTCCATTCAATAGTAAATAATTCATTCAGGAGTGTGAAATTAATAGATATGAGAAATGAATATAAAAGCAAATGACTGAATTGGAAAAGTAATAAAAATGTAATCACTGAACCTGTGAGGTAAGGTACTTTGTAATGTTAGCACTTTGAATTGTTAAACTATAAAATAATTCCATTTTGCATGATATTTTTAAATTCACACAAAAATTGATTTAAATTTGAAATATTTGCAGTACAAAGAAACTCACCCTCTAGACAATATGTTTAAGGTTAAATATAATAGAAACATAAATCTTCCTAAGCCTTATTAAAGGAGAAATATCTATAGTATCTGAGTTAGATTTCTTTCAACCAAAAACTCCCATTCTGAAATGCTAGCATTCTGACACAGTGACAAATTGCTTGAACAAATGCTAAATAGTTAAATGGACAGGTGATGGATGGCCTCATAAGCCTTGCAGGGCAGCCTGTGTAAGATACTAATTGGTTCTGTGGAACTGGTTTTAGTCAATAAATTCACTTGAGAGTTTTTTTTTGTGTTAGACATCCTTAAAGAATGCAGTGCTGTAGGTGACAAAACACTTGCAACACATTAGGCCACCAACAACTTTATTACACAAAGTGTGCATGACATCTCTTTCCTTAAATAAGGCCTATATTCAAATAATAAATATTCATTATTAATGCCCAATAGTGAGATCACGTATGAGTTCTCAATTTTACTATTTGACTTTTGAGACTACCTATTTTTCTTACTAAAAAAATCCCATAATTTTTTTCTTCTTCTAGAAAGCAACACAAATTATGCTTTTCAAATAATAAGTTAAGTGATATAGTTTTTTAAAAATTTTCCTATAGGATCAGAATAAAAAGATTATTTTTTCCTATCAATATATGTAAAACATTACCAGATTTAAATTTTTAAGGGCAAGTTGATTTTCTTTTCCTCTTCTTTTTAAAAATACTCATAATAAAATTATATAATATGTGTCAATTTTATTTTTCAAATTTCCAGAATCTTGTCTAGTGGACGGAAGGAAGAAAGAAAGAGAGAATGAAGGAAGGAAAGACGTGAGAGATAAAGGATTAATTTTCAATTGTGGCCTTAGGAAGTTGCTAAGAAACTAAGACAAACTAAGACTATACATTTTGGATTGAGAAATAAATACTCTGTTCATTCTTTGCAACTACTCCAGACGTTTTTTAATACGATAACAGAGAAAGTCAATTACCAATTCCAGTAGTCCATTGGAGAATGAAAGTTCTTTTGAATACCAAATCATATTTCCATTTTTGAAAAATCCAAACATCTCCAATCCCTCCTTCAAGACTGAGCTAGGACTATAAGTTGGACTATTTCCTCTGCCCAAAAATATCCTGTCTCTAAACAAAGAAGAAATGAGATGCTCTGTAGGCAATAAGCCAACAGTTTATGCAACTGGATTGCCTCAGTGTAGACTGAAGTTTAAGATTTACTGTGTTTCCTCATACTGAAGGCCTCAGTTTCCTCATACATAAAACTGAAGTAAAATTAGTATTGGACTCATAAGTTCACAATTAATTTATATATAAGTCAATTACACTAACATCCAGAACAAAATAAGAACTGAAAAATTTCAATTATACTTATTACTATTATCATTATGTGTATTTTTTCCTATCTAACAAACTTAGCTTTATAAACCTTCTGTGAAAAGAAATTTTTACCATGGAGATTTAGGATTTTTATTATTATAATCATTATAAAGTACAAAGATGAGAAGGAAATGGCAACCCACTCCAGTATTCTTGCCTGGAGAATCCCATGGGCAGAGGAACCTGCCAGGCTACAGCCCATGGGGTCAGAAAGAGTTGGATATGACTGAGTGACTAAAACAACAAAGTAAAAAAAAAAAAAAGTAAATAGGGAACAGAATATGTGTTAACATATATATAATTTCAATTGAATATCTATGAAAAATTATTTTTCTGTTTTAAGGATATTTTTAGCATGTCCAATATTTTCTCTCTATGCATGAGATATAGCAAAATCTAAGCTAGCTAACTGTGGGTTAGGAAGATTCTCTGGAGAAGGAAATGGCAACCCACTCCAGTATTCTTGCCTGGAAAATCCCATGGATGGAGGAGCCTGGTAGGTCACATGTGGTCCATGTGGTCACAAAGATTGGACACAACTGAGCGATTTATTTTCACTTTCATGGTAGCTAAAAAAAAAATGAGTTTATCTAATTAGTTTAGAAATTTCTGGTAGCATGTTGAATTAACCTGGTAACACATTCCCCTGACCTGAATTAACCTGATTGCTGCTTTTATGGTGTGAGTTTTATTAGGAAATCACAGCTTTTTTTCTGCTTTTCATGAACAGCCTAAATCTAACCATAGCCATAATGCAAGTAAAAGAAAATATCCTCATTAAAATTGTCAACCTGAAATAAACAAAACAAAAAATGTATGAGTTAAAAATACATTTACCTGTCTATAACATCAAATTCAAAAAAGAATCAATCCTGACTTTCATTGCCTTAAACACATAGGAGTCAATACTTCTCACATATGAAGGAATAGAAAAGTATGCAGCTTGCAACATAAATTCAAGAGCTGGGAGATAGTTTCAGGATGGCAGGGTAGAAGGATGTGCACTCATCTACTCCTATGACAGCACCAAAATTGCAACTAGCTGTTGACCAATCATTGATAGGAAGACTGGGGAAGCAGACTCCACTATTATGATACAGTATTATTAACTAAAGTATAGATTTTGTTCAAGTTTCACAAAATTTTTTGCTGGTGTCCATTATTTTTTTCATATCTTATTCAAGATTCCACACTGTATTTAGTTGCACTGAGCAGCTTCAGCTGAACTTAGCAAGTTCTGATAAATTCTCTTCATACAAATATATATTTTTAAATTTTCCTTCTTATGGCTTCTTAGATACACCTATGATTTATTTTATTTGAATTATTTTTTTATTATTTTTTTAATTTTTATTTTTACTTTATTTTACTTTACAATACTGTATTGGTTTTGCCATACATTGACATGAATCCACCATGGGTGTACCTGAGTTCCCAAACATGAACCCCCCTCCTACCTCCCTCCCCACACCATCTCTCTGGGTCATCCCCGTGCACCAGCCCCAAGCATCCTGTATCCTGCATTGAACATAGACTGGTGATTCGTTTCTTACATTATAGTATACATGTTTCAATGCCATTCTCCCAAATCATCCCACCCTCTCCCTCTCCCTCTCCCTCTCCCTCAGAGTCCAAAATTCTGCTCTACACATCTGTGTCTCTTTTGCTATCTCGCATACAGTGTCATCATTACCATCTTTCTAAATTCCATATATATGTGTTAGTATTCTGTATTGGTGTTTTTCTTTCTGGCTTACTTCACTCTGTATAATCAGCTCCAGTTTCATCCATCTCATTAGAACTGATTCAAATGTATTCTTTTTAATGGCTGAGTAATACTCCATTGTGTATATAAAAGCAGACATTTAATTTCTGAATAAATGGGATCTTAAAGATTCTTTGATATTAATTTCTCATTTAAATGCTTTCTTCTCTGCAAACACCCTCTGTGTTTTTTCACTCTTTTAACTTTATTGAAACTTCCAAAGGCTAAGTCAAAATCTCTCTTGGTAAATGTCACATTGCACTTGAAAATATCTGGGTTATTTTCAAACATTTTTGATATTGATTTCTAACATAATTTCACAGTGATAAGAGAACAGACTCTATGGTCTCAATATATATAGACCATGAAATTTTGTACCTTGTTTTATGTCCCTGGATATGTTCCAGTGTCTCCTGATTTATAGTCTATGGGAACTTTCAGTTCAGTTCAGTTCAGTTCAGTCGCTCAGTCTTGTCCGACTCTTTGCGACCCCATGAATCGCAGCACGCTAGACCTCCCTATCCATCACCAACTCCCGGAGTTCACTCAGACTCACGTCCATCGAGTCAGTGATGCCATCCAGCCATCTCATCCTCTGTTGTCCCCTTCTCCTCCTGCCCCCAATCTCTCCCAGCATCAGAGTTTTTTCCAATGAGTCAATTCTTCACATGAGGTGTCCAAAGTACTGGAGCTTCAGCTTTAGCATCATTCCCTCCAAAGAAATCCCAGGGCTGATCTCCTTCAGAATGGACTGGTTGGATCTCCTTGCAGTCCAAGGGACTCTCGAGTCTTCTCCAACACCACAGTTCAAAAGCATCAATTCTTTGGCGCTCAGCCTTCTTCGCAGTCCAACTCTCACATCCATACATGACCACAGGAAAAACCATAGCCTTGACTAGACGGACCTTAGTCGGTAAAGTAATGTCTCTGCTTTTTAATATACTATCTAGGTTGTCATAACTTTTCTTCCAAGGAGTAAGCGTCTTTTAATTTCATGGCTGCAATCACCATCTGCAGTGATTTTGGAGCCCCAAAAATAAAGTCTGACACTGTTTCTACTGTTTCCCCATCTATTTCCCATGAAGTGATGGGACCAGATGCCATGATCTTCGTTTTCTGAATGTTGAACTTTAAGCCACCTTTTTCACTCTCCTCTTTCACTTTCATCAAGAGGCTTTTTAGCTCCTCTTCACTTTCTGCCATAAGGGTGGTGTCATCTGCATATCTGAGGTGATTGATATTTCTCCTGGCAATCTTGATTCCAGCTTGTGTTTCTTCCAGTCCAGGGTTTCTCATGATGTACTCTGCATATAAGTTAAATAAGCAGGGTGACAATATACAGCCTTGACATACTCCTTTTCCTATTCGGGAAATTTAACAGAATTTATATCATGCTGTTGTGTGAAAATTGTATAAATCTTAATTATGTTGAATTGGTTCACAGTGCTTTTCAGGTCTAGTATATCCTACTTTTCTGACTATTCATTGTATTCACTTTTGAGAGTTTTATATTGAAAATCCAACTAAAAATCTTAATTTATCTACTTAAAAAGTAACTGTAACATAAAGTAGAACAATATGTAACTTTTTTCTATATATTCTAAGTCTCCTGAAAATGTTATCACACTTTCACAATTTAAAAAATAAAAAAAGAAACTGCCACAAGAGATAAATAGCTAAATTTTCTGTCTATGCATGGTGACATTTTAACTAGATTTACTGTGGTGATCATTTCCTATATACATGTATTGAATCACTGTACTATACATCTGAAACTATAATAATGTTACATGTCAATAAAAAAATCTGAAAAAAAGAGTTCAAAAATATTGGTCTCAGAATCCCCATGTTTCTCTTTTCTTTTCTGTCATAGTGACATGAAGGTTGCAGCAACTCTAGACTTCATGTGTGGGTTTGAAAGAGGAGGATAGACATGATGACACCAGCTGCATTTATTTCTATTTCAGGAAATGCAAAATCATTCTTAAAAGTGTGCATTACCTTATGCTTACATTTCATTGATCAGATCTGTGTCACATGGCCAAGAGAGTGAAAGTCACTCAGTCATGTCTGACTCTACGTGATCCCATGGACTGCACAGTCTATGGAATTCTCCAGGCCAGAATACTGGAGTAGGTAGCCTTTCCCTTCTCCAGGAGTCTTTCCAACACAGGGATCAAACCCAGTTCCTCTGCATTGCAGGCAGATTCTTTACCAGCTGAGCCACATGGGAAGCCCATCATATGGTCATAGAACTGGCAAAAATGAATTATGTAGCCTTTCCAGTCTTGAAATTAGAAGTAGCCAAAGAGAGTAGCTAGTCTGTATTTGGTAAACCAATAAACAATATCATCACAAAAATATTGTTCAATTAAACAAGAAAAACTTATGATTATATTTGAAAAAGTTTTTTCCTCTTGTCAAATTGAGTTTTTTGAAGAATTATTGTCATCCTTGGTCTGTAGTAAATATCAAGTTTATTTGTACTTTTGTATACTTAAAACATTTTTAAAAAGTTTAGATGAAACGGAGGGTAGTTTCTCAAGTTAAAAATTAAATGACCAAGTAGACAATATCAGAAAAATCATTATTCTTATACCACAGTTAATCAATAAGTCCACTAATTTATATGTAATAGATTGAATGGAGAAATTGCATATCTGACTTGCTAGAATGAATGTATTGACAAATTGAATTGTTGTGCTTTGATGTATAAAATTGTGAATTAATCTTTTCATTATTCACAAATTTCTCAAGAAAGTCTTATATGTCTGTTATTCTTTGAAAACGTTCACAACCCTTTCTACCAGAATACTATGTAAAATCACAGAATTGTACCCTAAGGAAGTAAAAGTGCAAAAAAGTAGCATATCATAAAGAAGGCTAAGCAGTCAGATTAGAAATATTTCCTCAGTAAATGGAATTAAATGTATATGAATGCAGAAACGAGTTTGTACATTAGTTTCTGACATATATCCATAATAAAATAATTTGGGAATTAAGACTAAGGAACTTCATTCTAGCAGGAGTTGAAGATTATATGATTTGGGGTTACAAATAAATTATAGACAGTAGCAGAATTCACAAACGCTGTATTTGCAAGTATGGAATTTAAAATAATGAGTGACTGTGCCACAATTTATTCATTTACCCATTGAGAGGTGTTTGTGTTGTTTTACTGAATTTTGCTATTACAAATTATGTTACTGTGAATATTCATGTACAATTGTTGGTATGAACACCTTTCTTTCCTCATAGGTGTATGGTCAATGAGTGGAACAGCCAATCATATAGCATGTGTAGGTTTAACTTTTAAGAAACTACCAAATGGTTTTCCAAAGTTGTATCATTTTACATTCTCACTAGCAGGGTATGAGAGTTTCAGTTGCTCCAGAGCATTGTCAACTCTTGCCTCAATCAGTGTTTTTCATTTTACCCATCCCTGTAAGGGTTAGGTTGTCTATCATTGAAGTTTCATTTGCATTTTCATAACAACTAATGACACTGAGCATGTATTCATATATTTTTTGCTACCGTTACTCTTCTCTGTTGAAGTGCCTTTTCAAATTCTCTGCTCATTTAAAGCTTTAAAAAATTGTTTTCTTGCTGAGTTTTGAGTTTGCTTATATATTATAGATACAAAAATATGCTTAATAAGTATTTTCTCTCCGTCTTTGGTTTGTCTTTTTATTTACTTCCAAAAAGTATCATTTTGTATCTTTAGGAAGTCATTTTATCAATATTTTCCTATAATGAATTTTGTGGTGCTTTCTCTTAAGAATCTTAACATAAACCAAGGTTAAAAAATGTATTCCTGAGCTTTCCTGGTGGCTCAGTTGTAAAGAATCCACCTGCCAATGCAGGACACAAAGTTTCGATCCCTGGTCCAGGAAGATTCCACATGCCACAGAGCAGCTAACTCCATGTGCCACAACTGCTGAGCCTGGGCTCTAGAGCCCGGGAGCCACAACTAATGGGTCCACGTGCCACATTTACTGAAGTCTGCATGTCCTAGAACCTGTGCTCCACAGCAAGAGCCGCCACTGCAATGAGAAGCCTGTGCACCGCAACTAGAGAGTGGTCCTTGCTTACAGCAATGAGAAAAAAGCCCACGCAGCAAGGAAGACCCTGCACAGCCAAAATTAAATAAATAAGCAAAAAATTGAGAATGTACTCCTATGTTTTATTTTAGAATGTTTATAGTATTAGGTTGAACATTTACATGTTTGATTAACTTAGGTTTAATTACAAGATACAAGTTGAAGTTAATTTGTATTAGCCCTTTTTAAAAATCAGATTTCCAATTGTTCCAGTATCATTTGTTGAAAATAGTTACCTTTTCCTACTGAATTCCGTTAGAGTATTTTCAGAAATAAATTGTTCTTGGGAATGGTTACCCACTCCAGTATTCTGGTGTGTCTTGGGAAAGGATACGCACTCCAGTATTCTGGCCTAGAGAATTCCATGGACTATGCAACCCAGGGGATCACAGAGTCAGACACGACTGAGCGACTTTCATTTTCGCTTTTATTTTATTGCACTTTGCAGATACTGTATAACCGCTCTATGTCAAGTATGTTTATTGTCTATTGGCACCATTTTTTCCAACAACATTTTTTCATTTCCTGCCTCTCTTTTAGTAATTCTTCTAGTATTTCTAGCTTTTCATTACTATCGTATTTGTTATAGTGATCTATGATTTGTGATATTTGATGTTAGTATTGCAATTATTTGAGGTGGCACAAATCACTTCCATATAAGATGGCAAACTTAATCAACAAATGTGTGTGTTTTGACTGACAAGTTATTCCTCTGTCTCTCTCCCTCTCCTCTGTTGAAAACCAAAATGGGCTGAAAGCTAGGCCTCTTGTGCCAAACAGTTAGCCAAGTTGTGAATGCAAAGGAAAAGTTCTTGAAGGAAATTAAAGTACTACTCCAGTGAACACACAAATGATAAGAAGTGGAACAGCCTCATTGCTGATATGAAGGAAGCTTTAGTTGTCTGACTAGAACATTAAACCGGCTACAACATTGTCTTAAGCAAAAGCCTAATCCAGAGCAAGACCCTAACTCTTTAATCTAATGAAGGCTGAGGGAGGTGATGAAGCTGCGGGAGAAAAGTTTGAAGCTAGCAGAGGTTGGTTCATGAGGTTCAAGGAAAGTTGCCATCTCCAAAACATAGAAGTGCAAGGTAAAGGAGCAAGTGCTGATGGAGGAGCTGCAGCAAGTTATGCAGAAGATCTAGTGAAGATCATTAAAGAAGGTAGCTACCCTAAAAAACAGATTTTAATACAGATGAAACAGCCTTTGGGGAAGAAAATGCCATCTAAGACTTTCATAACTAGAGAAGAGAAGTCAATCTCCAGCTTCAAAGCTTTAAAAGACAGGTTGACTTTCATGTTAGGAACTAGTACAGCTGGTAACTATAAGTTGAAGCTGGTCCTTATTTACCATTCTAAAAATCCTAGAGTCCCTAAGGATGATGCTAAATTAACTTTGCTTGTGCTCTATAAATAGAACAAGCCTGAATGACAATACATCAGTTTGCAATATCATGTACTGAATGTTTTAAGGCCACCCACTGTTAAGACTTACTGTTCATAAAAAGAAAATTTCCTTCCAAAATACTACTGTTCATTGACACTGCACCTGGTCAATCAAGAACTCTGATGGAGAGGCACAATGAGGTTAATGGTATTTTCATGCCTGATAACACAACATCCATATTCTCGTGCCATTAAAGGCATTTATGATTCATGGGGAAAGGTGAAAATATCAATATTAATGGGATTTTGGAAGAAGCTGATTCCAACCCTCATGGATGACTTTGAGGGGTTCAAGATTACAGTGGAGGAAGGACTTGATGATGTGGTAGAAACAGCAAGAGAATTGGAATCAGAAGTGGACATTGAAGATGAGACTGAATTGCTCTAATCTCATGATAAAACTTAAATGGATGAAGAGTTGCTTCTCATGGATATGCAAATAAAGTGGTTTCTTGAGATAGAATTTATTACTGATGAAGATGCTATGAAGTTGTTGAAATGACAGCAAAGTATTTAGAATATTACATAAACTTAATTGATAAATCAGCAAGTTTGAGAGGACTGACTTTTGATTTTGAAAGAAGTCCTACTGTAAGTAAACTGTCTCAAGTAGCCTTGCACACTACAGAGAAATTGTTCATGAAAACAAGACCTAGATCTACCACATTAAAGATCTATGTGACAAACTTCATTGCTATCTTATTTTAAGAAATTGCTATGGTCACCTCAACCTTCGGCAACCACCACCCTAATTAGTCACAGTCATCAACACTGAGGCAAGATCTTCCACCAGCAAAATAATTGTGACTAATAAAGACTCAAATGATGGTTAGCATTTTTACCAATAAAGTATGTTTAAACTAAGTATATTATATTTAGACATAATAGTATTCCACCTTTAATGCACTACAGTAGAAACACAACTTTTATATGCACTGGGAAGCCAAAAAAAGATTTGTGACTCACTTTATTCCAATATTTACTTTACTGAAGTGGTCCAGAAACAAACCCACAGTATCTCTGAGGTATGCCTGTATACAGATCTATCACTAGATTCTCTATTCTGTTATTTGATCTATTTGACTACATTTAAGCCAAAACCCACATCTTTTTTTATAGTGTTGCTGCTTTATTCCAGATCTCCAATTTTTTCAAAAATACTTGAGCTATTCAAGATCCTTAGTATTTCCATATGAATTTTAAAACAAAAATGTAGATTTCTACAAAAAATCTGCTATGATTTTTATTAGGATTATGTTCAATCTATAGATATAATCTAGAGACACACTTTGGAGAAAAAAAAAATTATCATCATACTGAGTGCTCTGAACTAGAAACATGACAAAATCTCACTATTTAATTGGGTCTTCTTTAAATTGTGTTAGCAATGTTTACAATTTTAAACGTATAACCTTTACACATGTTCTGCTAGATTTATTCTAAAGTAATCATATTTCTGGGCTTTCCAGGTGGCTCAGCAGTAAAGAATCTGCCCTACAATGCAGGAGCCACAGGAGACAAAGGTTTGATCCTTGGGTCAGGAAGATCCCCTGGAGGAGGGCATGGTGACCCACTCCAGTATTCTTGCCTGGAAAATCCCATAGACAGAGGAACCTGGAGGGCTACCATCCATGGGGCCGAAAAGAGTCGGACATAACTGAAATGACTTAACACACGTGCAGAATCATATTTCTATTCTATTAAAAATGTTGCTTTTAAATGAAATTAAATCATGACTACAATCATGATGTCTTATCTTGCAATTTGGCTAAACTTGCTTATTCTAGTAGCTTTTCCTAAATTTGCACATCACTTATTTTATGCCTTATTTCACGGATTAGAATCTTCAGTACAAAGTTGAATAGGGGTGCTGAGAAGAGTCGTCCTCTTCTCATTCCCAATTTTAGGAAGAAAAGATTTCATATTTTTAACATTAAGTATGATGCTTAACATTGGTGCATGTACGTGCTAAGTCGCTTTAGTCGTGCCCGAATCTTTGTGACCCTATGGAGTGTAGCCCATCAGGCTCCTCTGTCCATGGGATTCTCCAGACAAGAATACTTGAGTGGGTTGCCATGCCCTCTTCCAGGGGATCTTCCTAACTCAGGAATCCAACCTGCCTTTCCTATGTCTCCTGTATTGGCAGGCAATTTCTTTACCACCAGCACCATCTGGGGAACACAACATTATTCGTAGGTGCCCATTTTCAGAGAGAAGACATTCTCTTTTATGTTCTCTTTCAGGATTTTTAATTTATTTATTTTTTACTTTAAATAAGAATGGATGTTGAAAAGTCCCACCTGGTCATAATGTTTTATTCTATTTATATATTGTTGAATTGAATTAGCTAGAATTTTCTTTACAAGTTTCTTTAGAAGTTTATAAATTATACTTTTCTAAACTTACAAACTGTGATCTCCAAAACAGTCTTTTAAGAGAATTAAGCTACAAGCTCTTAAAGCCACAGACTAGAAGAAAATAATTTCAAGTTAGATATTGGATAAGGGACTTATATCCAGATTATAAAATAAACTCTCAGAACACATTGGAATGAAAACAAAATGACCCACTAAAGAGTTTGGCAGAAAATCTGAACAGACATCTTATTTAAGAAGATGTTGTGGTTGCAAATAATTATATGAAGAGGTTTGAGAATCTCTTATAATTACTAATTGGGAAATACCAAATAAAATATAATGAGATACCATTACGCACCTCTTATAATAGAGAGAATTTTAGAAATTTACCAAGCCAAGTACTGGCAACTATGTGGAGCGAATGAAGCTCTCATGCACTGCTAGTGGGAATTTAAGATGCAATTCTGGAATATGGTGCGGCGGTTTCTTGAAGAATTAATAACATAACCACTAAATGACACAGCTATTTTCCTGCTAGCCATTTACCCTAAAGGAATGAGAGTATATGTCCATACAGAGATTTTTATCTGTGTATCTATTCAGCATATTTATTCAGAGTAGCTTCAAACTCAAAACAATCCAAAAATCCATCAACTGCTGACTATATAAAAAAATATGGCAGATCCATACAAGGGAATGTTACCGGGTAACACAATGATAAGCTATTAAAAAACAGCATGACTAAATCTCAAAATAATTATGCTGAATGAAAGAAGACATAAAGAATACATTTTTATGATTATTTCTTTAAATTTTAGAAAATGCAATTCTCTCACTATAACATATAGTGAGAGAAAATGGGTCAGAGTTGCCTGTGGTGGGGAGAAGGGCTTGAGAAAGGGATTACCAAGGAACATGAGGAAACTTTCCAGGGTAATGGATATGTTCACTATCATGATTGTGATAATGGTTTCAAGGATGTATAATATATATATTCCAACATATCAAATTTGTATATTAAAATTATGAGTTTATTATACATTAAGTATATCATAATAAACTGTAAAAAGCAAAATTAAACCAAAAAGATTACAGGGCTTAAATTTTCCACTTTCATAAATACTAGTAACCCAAAGAATAAACTTTTAATTATATGTAAAAACATAGTGAGAACATATACACTATAGACATGAAGGGTCAGATGCAGTAAACTCAACTTCAAATTTGGTGAAGTCATTACAAACAGGCACTTTCATTACTAGTCATCCAATTATTGTTTCAGTTTTATTTTTCCAAGTAGTTTAATAGTAGTGATCTTTTTCTTAATTATTTCTGCTTTCTAATTTTATATAGTGATAATATTTTCCCAGTTGTCTGCTATATACTGCTACATTTTTATTTGATCATTATTTCATATATATGGAGAATGATAGGGTCAATGACATTTCGACTGCCTCACTCCACATATTTGTTCCTTGGTGTTTCATCCTTTCCCTCTTCCCCTGCTCTCTCCATACACACAAAACCAAAATAGAAAGATTTCTAATCAGAATTTTCATATTGTAGGATATAGTATTTTGTTTTACTATTTTGTGTGGCTACTGATTATTAAGCATCAAAGCCAATATTTGGATGTGCAATTACATTCCTGGCTCTACTGAGTAGACAGTAAACTTTACAGTGACAGGAGCACAATTATGCATCTTTGTAACTCTTTTGCTTGGTACAAAGACTGGCACATAGTAGGCATTGTTAAATATTGATTAAATGAATGAGTAGAAATAATTTTAGCATTCAGTATTGGAAAGAAGATGATAGAACTGATATTTCCACACTGCTGCTGTTATACATTAGTAGAAGAGGAGTCACAGAATAAGCATTATGTCAAGGTAAACAGAAAATTCTAAGGTGTTCATATTCACCTGCCTTTTAAGTGCTATTTGAGGATTTGGACAGAACCAAATTCTTTCCTATTGATCTAGCATCTCCATTGAGTACACTGTAGGAAATTTTACAGACATTGTTACTGATCCATGCACTTGTTCCATAAGATAGGTATTATTTCTGTCTTAGCCTTGAGGAAAATGGACCTTGGAGAGGTAAAATGAATGGACCAAATATGGATCTTTTGAGCATGTGTTCTTTCTATTTTATATTTAAATTAAAAATAAAATGATAAAGCTTATATCATGTACATTTACTAAGTGACCAGGTAATTCGCAGCATAAGATATTTTCCAGTGTCACCCTTTAGACAAATTAATTTTTTTTCAAATATAATTACATTCTGGTTACAGCCCAGCATTTATGGGAGCAAAACATTGCCCTCTGGAAATTTTCTTTCATTATTGGTTCACTCTTTGACATTAGATATTTGTTAGCACTTCTTGGAACTAAAATTCCATACCTCAAAGCAAAGTACAGCAGATGCTGTCCCATTGATCTGAAAAACCTCCCTGTGCAAGTACAGTATTTCCCAGGTATGGTAAGGTGGCTTGAGTGAGAATTCCTAATTCCTTGGCTGATTGATGCATCTTGCCAAAAATCTATTAATCCTGGCTGCTTCCCTTGTTGCAGCTCCTCAACTGCAAGCCCATATCCAGAGCATTTTTCTCCTGGCAATTGACTGGCATGATACTATGCTTGAATATTAAAGAACTAATTAATCTTAAATAAATGAGCATCATATTCTTTTCAAGTAATCATGCTAGACCCAAAGGTAAGAATATTGCCTTTTACTTCAAAACCATGAATAGAACATATAGTTTTATAAAAATACATTCGCAGCTAAACAGTTTTATGCATGTTAAAGATGTATAGGATTGAAATTTTAGATGGTGAATTACATTAATGTGACTCAGAATTGAAAATAATAAATGTCAATAAGAGCAATCTATTTTCATCAAAAGTATCTTGAATTTAAAATTCACTAGAATAGGATTATTTTTCAGTTAAATATCCATATAATTTGATTTGATGTCAAAGTAAAAGCACACTGCTGACTTATGTGTATGTGTTTTATATAAATAGGAGCTTTATCCTGCAATTTAGCCACTAAAGACATACAGTAAATTGAATTGATTTGTAGTTGAGTTTTCAGATTTGCTTCTTTTGTTTCAATGCTGTGACCAAATTGAGGACATATTACAGGAGATAAAAGCTAAGCTGTTAAAGAAGACACACTGGATTTGTAGCCAACTGAGAGCCCATAGTAATGCTATGTACTTTCCTGCATTTAATCAGACTTTGTGGCTCCACAATACAGGCCCCAGGTCTCTCAGGAACTATCTATAATGAATATTTTATTTTATTAATACTAAGAATTCTGGCCAAACACCAAACTGAACAAACAAGTTATGTGATTTCCAATATAATTCTCTGTATTTATGTGCCACAAAATCCAAAGGTAGACATATCTAGAACATTGAACTATAAAGCTTAACTACTGAATTAAATATAGCCAAGAGACAGAAATTGTCTAAATTAGTAAAATGATCTTGTAGAATCATTTGCTTTAGTTTTTGTTATTTTTATAAACTTTTGTCTGTATTCTGAACATAATTTTAAAATTCACACACTCTAACATGTACCACAATCTGTCCATGCTCAACGCTAGCAGCTAACTGATGTTTCTTTTACAGTGAGATATAATGCATTATTTCTAATGAGCTTTTGTAAAATAGGCAGAGGAAGTTTCAATAATGTTATTGTTTATATCATATTATAAAGTCTTTTTCCCTTATTAATTCATAACTGTTTCACTCTTATACTTTTATTTAATAATCGAGGTAGACATATAAAATGAAACCCAAATAAGGTAAGGGATCCTGAAAAACTATAATTTTATACAAAAATGTAACAGATAAAGTTGGGCAGCATTCAATAGCTAGCCTTTATCCATGGGGAGCAATGTTTATGGGTTTTTCTTGAGATTAAGTTTACACTGGACATTAACCAAACTCTTCAATTAATGTTAAGCTTTGCTAGGGATATGTATGAAAATTACCTAGAATCTACCATTCTTTTTCCTTCTCACAAATTTCTATGCCTTTTCAGTAATAATTCCTGTTAATTAAGAAAAATCACAGTATGCTTACATTCATGTCAGTAATTTTCAAAGGAATTTTAAGTGAACAAAAAATGAATGTAAATAGCTAAAAATGATGGGTTTTAAAATGATGAAGGTGGAAAACTTAAAAATCTAATACTGTTACTACATTCATGGTAACTTACTTTTTCTTTTTTTCCTGGTCATAAATGCTTAAAGGAAAGACAAAATTTTGTGGATTTTTTTTTCACTTTGCTTAATTTCAGCTTTCTACTTTTTATTAAAAGCCACCTGCAAAATTATAGTTTATATACAAAAATATTCTCTAAAAGGTAACAAATGACAAATATCATATTTTCAAAGGATATAAATATATTTGTACATTTCTTTTCTACTACAGAGTGGAAAAGTCATGTCAAAATCCAAGAAATTGTCCATACAGTCTTCATCTTTGTTTTCTAGCTAACATGTTTAGGGTGTTATAAAAGGAATTACATAAAATTGAGGGAGTAATAAGACAATAAATGGTGATGAAATGCTTTGGAAGAAAAAGACAATCGAGAGATTTTTTTTTTTTTTCCGTGCTGGTCATATCTAATTCCTGATCTTAATTATCCATCAGATTTACTAAGTTCTGTCTACATCATGCTACATCAGAAATCTAAAAGAAATAAAATTAGTTTCTGTCATGGTCATTTTCATTTAACATTTTGCTCTTTATAACTGGAGTGTCTCTTGAGAGTGCCAAGCTGAGTTTACTCAGGAATATTGATGTCAATACAGAAATTTCAAACACTGTGATGCTAGTATAAATATCTCAAAGTCAAGATGAGTAGATAAAGTGTATTTCCCCTCTAGACCATGCATTCTTTTAGGACAACTGTATCTCAATCCCCTTGAGCACTCTAGCTTAGACCAGAGTATCCAGAATGTGCCAGAGACTAATGTTTGTTATACTGACTTCAAACTGCAGCTTGAGAAATGAAGTAGTAGGTAGCAAAGAGTGAGTAACAGGTAGGTTGCAGCGTAAAAGGGTGTGTGTGTTGTGTGTGTGTGTGTGTGTGCATGCGAACACATGCTCAGGTGTGTCTTACTCTTTGCAGCTCCATGGACTATAGCCTGCTAAGCTCTTCTGCCCATGGAATTTTCCAGGCAAGAATACTGGAGTGGGTTTGCATTTCCTTCTCCAGGTGATCTTCCCGATCCATGGATCAAACTCTCATCCTTGTGTCTCCTACATTGGCAGGTGGATTCTACCACTAGTGTCACCTGGGAATCTGATAAAGGTTTGAGGCAGGGCTAATAAAAGCAAGAAGCTGGAATGATATGAAGAAACTGGCACTGCAGGAAAGTATGAATACATAAAATTCTGAACTTGGAATTCAGATAGTAGTATCCCTGCTACTAGGCAATGATGGGATGTTTCAGTAAAAGCTTCTGATTCTGCTTTTGTTTAACCAGTAATTACTAATAAGACTATGATTTCTCTACATTTTCATCACCACACATCCCCATCATAGTCAAGTCAGTCATTACAGCTGATCTCATAACCCAACATATTTTCTTCCCATCCATCTCTCTCTCTTAAGGAAGCTGACAGTTTGTTCCCATCCTCCAGCCCCTTTTACAAATGGGTATGCAGTAGAGTTTGTGTATGAGCCTCAGAAAGAAAAGGGGATAGAGGTCCTGTGAAATGATTTGAATTTCTCCATGATTTTGTTTAAGCAAAACCCACTGTTATCAAGGAAGCCAAAGTGATCTCTTAAGAGATATGGAGTAGCCCTGAGTCAACAAGAGTCCAAAATGCAGTACTTGGGTGATTTTCAAAAATGACAGAATGATCTCAGTTCATTTCTAAGGCAAATGATTCAACATCACAGTAATCAAAGTCTATGCCCCAACCATGAATGTTGAAGAAGCTGAAGTTGAGTGATTCTCTGAAGACATTCAAGACCTTCTAGTATGAGTGGTCAATCATGTCCAATTCTTTGTGACCCCATGAACTGTAGCCCACCAGGATCACTTGTCCATAGAATTCTCTAGGCAGGAATATTGGAGTGGGTTGCCATTCCCTACTCCAGGGGATCTTCCAGACCCAGGGATTGACCCAGGTCACCTGCATGGCAGATTCTTCATCATCTGAGCCACTAGGGGAGATTCTCTAGAACTAACACCAAAAAATAGATGTCCTTATCGTCATAGAGGATTGGAATGTAATAGTAGGAAGTCAAGAGATACTTGGAGTAGCAGGCAAGTTTGGCCCTGGAGTACAAAATGAAACAGGGCAAAGCCTAACAAGAGTTTTGCCAAGGGAACACACTGGCCATAGCATATATTCCAACAACACAAGAGAAAATTCTACATTTGGATGTCACCAAATGATGAATACCAAATTCAGACTGATGATACTCTTTGAAGCTGATGATGGAGAAGCTCTATACAGTCAACAGAAACAAGACCTAGAGCTGACTGTGGCTCAGATCATCAGCTTCCTATTGCAAAATCCAGGCTTAAATTGAAGAAAGTAGGGAAAACCACTAGATCATTCATGTATGACCTAAATCAAGTCCCTTATGATTATAGAGTGAAGGTGACAAATAGATTCAAGGGATTAGATCTGGTAGACAGAGTACCTGAAGAAATATGGACAGAGGTTTATAATATTTGGAGGTGGTAACCAAAACCATGGCAAAGTAAGAGAAATGCAAGAAGTCAAATTGGTTGTCTGAGGAGGCCTTACAAATAACTGAGAAAAGAAGAGAAGCAAAAGGCAAGAGAGAAAGGGAAAGATATACCCATCTGAATATAGAGTTCCAGAGAATAGCAAGGAGAGCTAAGAGAGCCTTCTTAAGTGAACAATGCAAAGAAATAGAGGAAAACAACAGAATGGGAAAGATGAGGGATATCTTCAAGAAAATTAGAGATACAAAGATGGGCACAATAAAGAACAGAAACTTCAAGGACTTAACAGAAGCAGAAGCGATTAAGAAGCAGTGGCTAGAATACACAGAACTATATTTAAAAAAAAAAGTAGGTCTTAACAACAGTAGTGTGATCACTCACTTAGAGCCAGATATACTGGAGTGTGAAGTCAAGTGGGCCTTAAGAAGCATTACTATGAACAGTTAATGGAGGTGATGAAATTGTAGCTGAGCTATTTAAAATTCTGAAACATGATATTGTTAAAGCACTGCACTTAATATGCCAGGAAATTTGGGAAATTCAGCAGTGGCCACAGGACTAGAAAAGGTCAGTTTTCATTCTAATCCCAAAGAAAGGCATGCTGAAGAATGTTGAAACTATCATATGATTGTGCTCATTTCACACACTAGCAAAGCAATGCTCAAAAACCTTTCAAACTGGGCTTCAGCAGTATGTACAAACTGGATTTAGAAAAGGCAGAAGAACCAGAGATCAAATTGGCAAAAATCTGTTGGGTCATAAATAAAAAAACAAGGTAATTAAAAAAAAAAAAAAAAAAAAAACTTCTGCTTCATTGAGCACAGTAAAGTCTTTGACTCTGTGGATCACAACAAATTGTGCAAAATTCTTTAAAAGATGGGAATACTAGGCCACCTTACCCGTCTCTTGAGAAAACTGTATGCAGAACAAGAAGCGGCAGTTGAACCAGACATGGAACAAAGAACTGATTTAAAATTGATAAAGGAGTACATCAAGGCTATATATTGTCACCCTGCTTATTTAACATATATGCAGAGTACATCATGTGAAATGCCAAGGTGGATGAGTCACAAGCTGGAATCAAGATAGCCTGAGAAATATCAGCAACCTCAGATATGCAGATGATACCACTCTAATAACAGGAGTGAAGAGGAACTAAAGAGTCTCTTGATGAGGGTGAAAAAGGAAAATGTAAAAAACTGGCTTAAAATGCAACATTCAAAACACAAAGATCTTGGCATCCAGTCCCATCACTTCATGGCAAATAGATGGGAAAAAAGAGGAAACTGTAACAGATTTTATTTTGGGGGAGCTCCAAAATCACTGCAGACAGTGACTGCAGCCATGAAATTAAAAGATCCTTGCTCCTTGGAAGAAATGCTATGACAAACCTAGACAGCGTATTAAGAAGCACAAACATCATTTTTCTGACAAGGTCCATTTAGTTAAAGCTATGGTTTTTTCTGTAGTTATGTATAGATGTGAGAGTTGGACCATATAAAGAAAGCTGAGAGCTAAAGTATTGATGCTTTCAAATTGTTGTACTGGGGAAGACACTTGAGAGTCCCTTGGACAGCAAGGAGATCAAATCAATCAATCCTAAAGGAAATCAACCCTGATCATTCACTGGAAGGACTGATCCTGAAGCTGAAGCTCCAATACTTTGGCCACCCCATGTGAAGAGCTGACTCTCTGGAAAGGATTTGGATGCTGGGAAATGCTGAGGGCAAGAGAAAGAAGGGGTTACAGATGATGAGACAGTTGGATGGCATCACTGACTCCATGGTCATGAATTTAAATAAACTCCAGGAGATAGTGAAGGACAGGGAAGCCTGGCACACTGCAGTTGATAGGGTTGCAAAGAGTCAGGCATGTCTTAGTGACTGAACAATAATTTATATATAAATATATATTAATATTAATATGTATATATTAACATGTTATATATATACTAATATATATATTAATATGCATTGATATGCTGATATTAGGATCTTGTTTCTGCATTCTATATATAATAGTTTGCAAATTTTCTTTGTGCATAGAATGATTTGTGGTTATTGCTAAAATTGTAGAACAAACTTTATTACCAACTGCTGATTTTATATCAAGAAACCTTGCTAATCTGTTTTATAAGTTCTAGTAATTGTGGTTCTATGGGACTGTCTATTTGGGCAATCATTTAATGTGAAAATAAAGACATTTAGTTTTCTTCCTTCCAAACTTTGCATTCTTTCTTTCTTTCTTTTTTTTCCCCTTTATTGTGCCTTTTACAATCTTAAGGATAATACTGAATAGAAGTGTTGCTAGATATCCATTTTCAGTTTTTATTTTTAATAGGTAATGTTTCTCATACTTCTTTGAAAATAAATGTGCTGAGATATACTTGAACAGTTTACCCAGAGGAATTCCCACCTATTCCTATTAGTTTGCTAACAAGATTTTTTAAAGTTCTAGGTTATTGTTGAGTTTTGTTGATGTCTCTTTCACTTATCAAAATACTTATATATTTTTCCTTTTTTAAAAAAAATTGAATAAGTGTGTGATGCGACTTGATTATAACTTTACACATACATACACATGTCTCTCCATTTCTATATACACACATGCATGTATATGCTTGTAAACATGCATATTTCTGCATGTTTATAACATTTTGTTTATAATTTTTGCATCTGTATTTACAGGTGGTATTAGTCAGTTATTTGCATTTCTTCTTATATCTACACACACACTTGAAATTACTTTTACTGTCCATATAAAGGTGATTTGAGGACTTGTATTCTCTGAACAAGTTTAAATAATTCAGATATTATATGTTTAATTAACAGTGGTGATATTTGACCTGTAATGTAGATAAAAGGAAAAAAAATATGAGTACTATAGCATAAATCCAGAAATTCATCAGCCTTCACCTTCTAACCAAGGAACTATGTTCTTAACATTACCAGCAGTTTATGTTTATAGGTGTTTGAATTTTAGTTAAACTCAAAATGAAATCTGTGCTTTGTGGAAAGCTAGTGTACTTAGTTGAATGCCTGAAGAAAATTATATTTAGAACATCCTGAGCTGAGAGAGACTGTTGTTCACACAGGGAGGTATATTGAGGAAATGAAGAAACCAGGTACTTTATATAGGACACTGTGCACGATTGTATTTTTGTGAACGCTTGTTACTTTAAATGGCAAGTGGAGTTTTGAGGCCTCTGGAGTTGGTTGTTATTAGTTTCACGTCTAAATAGACACTGGGAAGAAGAACCCATATAGCATACTCCTAATTTAGTGTAGCCCAGCTCAGTGCTGTCATCCTTCGAGTCAACTCACTAAAATGGGTTAGAGAGGCATTCTGGATAGCCAATTCCAGCCAGATACTTACAGCATTCCCAAACTGATCGGGCCCTTAATGTCTCCTGTTAACTTCTGGGACTCCCAAATTGAAGACTTTTTCTCAGTTTATGCACACACCATGGGAAGTGGTCCCTGACCAATGGAAAGTGGAGCCCAAATACCTCCAGCCTCCTAGATCCTCTAGATTGAGGTTGGAGCAACACTGAAGCACTTTCTACTCTGTCTTCCAAAGTTCCCCAAGAAGACTGGCCTCAATTTTCCATAGCATTAACCTGTTCAATATCATACCTTTATTTTTTGGAGGGTGGGGAATTTGTAATAACTTCTTTGTTTTTTCAGCTTCTCATTTTGCATTTCTTTGAATCATTTGTCAAAACAAACTATATCCTCCCATTATTAATGTATCCTCCCACAGCTATTACTCTGTAGCTTCTTTTATGTATAATATTCAAATTACTACTGAACTCCAAGGCTGAGTACATAAATTCTGCAGCTCAGTACAAAATGAAAATTCAGAGCCCTTTGTTCAAAAAGCTTTATAAAAAAGTGCCTTTAAAGTTACTAAAATGTAAAACCTTTTTTCTTTATTCCTGCCAACCCTCTTCCAACCTGTTACAGTGTTTTTTATCTGCAATTTAATTTTGCAGAATGCAGAATTTCCGAAGTACCAGAGAGCCTCACCCTGTGATTCTATAAGTTTAGCTCATAGCCACAGGCTGCTGGATTCTTCTTCTCCCCACTCACTGAAATGCTATACCCCTGCTGGTGTGGAGAAGTCAGTCCCTCTTTCTCATGACCTGGCTGTTCAACCCACAGTAGATGGGCAGTCCCCAAGGAATTGCAATCTTTGCACCAAGACCCTCTGGCTGCCTGGATTTGGGGTTGGCTAGAAGCTTGCTCCCAACAAATTACCCATGAAACATACTGTGGTGTTGCAAGCCCCAGGTAGGGATGGGCACAGCTGTACCCAGCTCAGAGATGCCCTGAGGTAAGTGGCGAAACTTGGGTCACCTTAAACCTAAGCCATGGAACAACAGACTGGTTCCAAATAGGAAAAGGAGTAGGTCAAGGCTGTATATTGTCACCCTGCTTATTTAACTTATATGCAGAACACATCATGAGAAACGCTGGGCTGGGAGAAACACAAGCTGGAATCAAGATTACCAGGAGAAATATCAAGAACCTCAGATATGCAGATGACACCACCCTTACAGCAGAAAGTGAAGAGGAACTGAAAAGCCTCTTGATGAAAGTGAAAGAGGAGAGCGAAAAAGTTAGCTTAAAGCTCAACATTCAGAAAACGAAGATCATGGTATCTGGTCCCATCACTTCATGGGAAATAGATGGGGAAACAGTGGCTGACTTTATTTTGGGGGGCTCCAAAATCACTGCAGATGGTGACCGCAGACATGAAATTAAAAGACGCTTACTCCTTGGAAGAAAAGTTATAACCATCCTAGATAGCATATTCAAAAGCAGAGACATTACTTTGCCGACTAAGGTCCGTCTCGTCAAGGCTATGGTTTTTCCAGTATTCAAGTATGGATGTGAGAGTTGGACTGTGAAGAAGGCTGAGCACCGAAGAATTGATGCTTTTGAACTGTGGTGTTGGAGAAGACTCTTGAGAGTCCCTTGGACTGCAAGGAGATGCAACCAGTCCATTCTGAAGGAGATCAGCCCTGGGATTTCTTTGGAAGGAATGATGCTAAAGCTGAAACTCCAGTACTTTGGCCACCTCATGAGAAGAGTTGACTCATTGGAAAAGACTCTGATGCTGGGAGGGATTGGGGGCAGGAGGAGAAGGGGACAGCAGAAGATGAGATGGCTGGATGGCATCACTGAATCGATGGACGTGAGTCTGAGTCAACTCCAGGAGTTAGTGATGGACAAGGAGGCCTGGTGTGCTGCAATTCATGGGGTCGCAAAGAGTCGGACACGACTGAGCCACTGAACTGAAATGAACTGAAACCTATGCCTAGTCACCTACCAGGAGTGGAAAGCAGTAGCAATGGCTGGATGGATGTAGGGAAAGGAAGGTCAGACAAGGCCTGGGACACTACGGGGAGGAGGTGGCAGGTGTCACTGGGTAGGGGGTAGTGAGGAGGAAGAGGCTAGAAGGGACCCAGGTGCTAGAAGATAATGGAGTAGGAGGTAATGTACCCTTCCTGGGATGGCAGGAAGTAGTAGAAAGTGCGACAGTATTTGAGTTGAGACTTCAGGCTACTGGCACACTTTCTATTGCCTGAAAGACAATATGTGGACTTTTGCAGACTTCATTTACAAAATACAAATTCAAAAATAAAATTGTTATGAACTTAAAGATGGTAGCTGGAGAGTATTCTATGTTCTAAGCACAGACCCTTAGAGCAGGAGGCTCTGTGCTGACTGACTGGTCTCACATCCGTGGCATCAACCATGGTGAGACAAATCCTAGAACTCACTCTCCCTGAAAATCGTATTCCAATCTTTCTCAATCCTATCACACTGTTCACATCTATCACCTTGCAAATCCTTTACCCTACCCTTCTGCATTTCCCGTTTCCCAGTGGCCTTTAAAGAAAAGATGGACGTGGTATTTAGTTTAAATTAGTTACTTCCAAATCACTGTCATATCACTTTACTTCTCACGTGCACAAAACTTCCTTGTAACACTTCCTTCCTCACACTGAGTTCCCTTTCTACCTCTATTTATCAACAAATGTAAAAAGAATATTCACCCATGCCTCAATGGATGTGGGCATCTAATTTATAATTTCTTTCTCAATACACTTCCTGACATTATCCTTAATGCCTTTAGTGTGTCCAATAACATGACTATAATGCTAAATTTCTTTAATTATGTTTCCCATGACTACTTTCTTCAGTCCACAGCCAGGTTTCTGAGGCTAATCATTAGAACAATGCTCTCACGATCATTCCTATTCTCTTGACCTTGAGTGGTCACTATCACTTTGGGCACTACAGACATGGTGGTGATTCTCTGGGTTCTGACTCATCATTCAGAAGACCCCAGGTGAGCCATCATTGGTTGCACCTACAAGATCAGGTAAGCAGGGTTACTTCTGAGAGCAGTCAGTGAGACTGAAAATCCAGGGAGACTTTTACAAGATGGAATTTCATCTGAGTCTTCAAGATAATTCCTCTATAGACAAGATCAGATTCTAGGGGAATTCATAACTTTATAAAAAGTCACAATTTATAACCCTCATTTCTAATACTAGACAAATGGGAAACTATGCTAGCTGGCTGGACTTACTACAGGTTAGTGTCATCCAACCTCATCTCTATTTTCATTAATATTTGGCAATACTTCTTCTCATCATAAGAGATTCTTTGTGTCACTTCTAGGTTTTTCCAACCTTTCCTGCTATCACTTCAAACCTCTTATCTCTCAGTTTGCCTGGCTAACTGCTTTTGGAATCATTTCAACCAATAGCCCCACAGAATCTCCAGTAACATTCATGTGCTAGTTACGGCAGCCACCATTCTGCACTGACTGCTTTTTCCATGCCTTCCAATCACTCAGTGGACTGAATGTTTATGCTAACAGTTAGTAGTGTTTATTAAATACATGTTTCCTTAATTCAATTATTTCCCTTCTTATTACCAAAAAGATTACCTCCAGCTTTATTAAGGAAATGAGCAGGTAACCAAAGGTGGCTTAGCTTTTTCCTGCAATTTCAAATCTTTATATTTCTTTAGCTGCCTTCCCTTTTTCTTTTAGATTAACTATTCTACAATGTGGACTTCCCAGATGTTGCAACCATAAAGAACCCACCTGCCAATGCAAGAGACCTAAGAGATGCGGGTTTGATTCCTGGGTTGGGAAGATCCCCTGGTGGAAGGAATGGCAACTCACTCCAGTATTCTTGGCTGGAGAATCCCATGTACAGAGGAGCCTGGTGGGGTACAGCCCAGGGAGCCACAAAGAATCAGACAACACTGAGCAACTTATCATACAAACGCACTCACACACACACACACACACACACACACACACACACACACACTCTACAGTGTCCTATCACTTGTGACAGCAAGTAACCTCTAACTTAGCCCTGTAGGAAATATTACAAAGACTGTATATAGCATGTGACAATTAGTTTCTGTTATAGCAAACTGACCTCCCCATAGGTCAGCAATATCAATTTCAGAGTGTAATTTTGGTTATCATTCCACAGGTTGAGTGAACTAAAACTAAAAGTACAGTTTTGTTTTGCAATGTGATTTGAACATTTTTTATTGGCTACCATAAATTATGAACCAAACTATATGCTATTAAGCAGAGAACTAAAGTTCATTCCATGTATTAGAAGAAATAAATTTAAAAGAATTCTATACTATTAATAAATATTGAATGATATACCTTTAGTATAAATATTTCTAGTACATTATTGTGGGCATCTCTTATGTCACAGTACCTAGATCTTATTGCTATATTTTTTTATCCCAGTTTTACTTACCAGAAATTATTAATTAATGCCTGAGTATATTCATTACTATAGTTACTGCAATGTTATAATAGGATGCCCTTTATAGGATTCTCTTTATACTTTAAATGGAATATTATCTAAAATTTTTTCCTACTTGCTTTTATTCATATGCTCTATTATCAGGCAACACAGATAGACAAGGTATATATAACTATTTTGATCATCAAAGGTGTAGTGCAAACACATGTTAAAATTTTTCTCTTTTATCTCCTACATTTCCTGAAGTGAAATGCTAAAGGTGATAAAGTGAGAGAGAAAGAAACTTGATAATAATAGGAACTCAGGAAACAGAGAAGTTCACACTCTTCCACCTTCAGGTTGTAGCACTTTTAGCTTGAATTGTTAATTGTTCTTACAGCTTAACTCCTTAGGGCCAGAAAAGAAAAAGAAATAAAAGTAACATATTTCCATGGAAAATAATTATCATTGAGTTTATAAAGCAAGCAAGATTTTCATTTCAAAAGTTATTTTTTTAATCAATTTTTGTTCATGAAAATAAATGCAAATACCCCTTTTTCTAGGCTTCCAAAGTAGCTCAACAGTAAGGAATCTGCCTGCAATGCCAGAGATGTGGGTTCAAATCCTGGGTCAAGAAGATCCCCTGGAGAAGGAAATGGAAACCCACTCCAGTATTTTTGCCTGGGAAATCCCATAGAAAGAGAAGCCTGGTGGGTAGAGTCCATGGGGTCACAAAGAGTCAGATACGACTTTGTGACTAAACAACTACACCTCCTTCTGCCAAACTAGTAGTCTGAGGAATATTCGGAAGCAATTTTAATATTTTTCCCTTAGAGGTATTAGAGAAATGTAAGTAATGTGCATGTCTCTCTCCCAAAATTATTTCCATGCAAACTGGAAATATAAATAACTTTTCTATCATAAAGAGCTTTTTCAATCTTAGAAATGAAGTATAAAAAGCTTAAAAATTTCTTTGAATAGGAAATAAATTTCTTCAAACAACAGCTTTGATTTTATCCATTAGCACATACCATTTCATTCTCATCAAAAGAAATAACCACTTTCTAGATCCAATTTGTTCCTTCACATCTGACTTCCTTCCTGCTTCAAAAGAGAGCAGTTAGGACCACCGGAGCTCTGCTCTCCCTTCTCTCTACCAGGAAGGCAGAAACCGGCCTAGAGTCTTTACAGTCAGCTTCACAAATGCCAAAGTCAAGGCTCTTCCAGATGGCCAACTGAAGTGGTTTTAGGAAAGACTGGGAAGAAAACTTAAGGGCAGTACTGAAAATTACATAATGGAAGTCTAGAATTTTAGCATACATATTTTCATATTTAGCACCTCTTGAAAGGAAATGTTTATAACAGGACGGCTTTATATTTAGATCTGTATTATCATTGGTTGCCTTGGCTGGTTCCAATCCTCTGACGGTACTCTATAAATAGTAGTGACACAAAAGCCTCAGCATCTTTTGCAAAAGTGAATGTACTTTGGTATACAAAATGTAGCTGCAACTGGCTCATTCTTACTAGAATTCTCCCTGTGTCTATTTTTAATGTGTCCTTGCCTTGTGATTCTTACAATAAAAAGTAGAAGGAAATAACTTCTGTAAACATAAAGTCCATGATATTTGCTTATTTTTACCTTTGAATATTTGCAACATAATAGCTGCAAAGCGTTTGACTGTGTGTATCACAAAAAATTGTGGAAAATTCTGAAAGAGATGGGAATACCAGACCACCTGATCTGCCTCTTGAGAAACCTGCATGCAGGTCAGGAAGCAACAGAACTGGACATGAAACAACAGACTGGTTCCAAATAGAAAAAGGAGTACCACAAGTTTATATATTATCACCCTGCTTATTTAAGTCATATGCAGAGTATATCATGAGAAATGCTGGGCTGGAAGAAGTACAAGCTGGAATCAAGAATGCTGGGAGAAATATCAATAACCTCAGATATGCAGATAACAAACACCACCCTTATGGCAGAAAGTGAAAAAGAACTAAAGAGCCTCTTGATGAAAGTGAAAAGAGGAGAGTGAAAAGTTGGCTTAAACTTCAACATTCAGAAAACTAAGATCATGGTATCTGGTCACATCACTTCATGGCAAATAGATGGAGAAACAGTGGAAACAGTGGCTGACTTTATTTTGGGGGGGCTCCAAAATCACTGCAGATGGTGATTGCAGCCATGAAATTGAAAGACGCTTACTCTTTGGAAGCAAAGTTATGACCAATCTACATAGCATATTAAAAAACAGAGACATTACTTTGCCAACAAAGGTCGGTCTAGTCAAGGCTATGGTTTTTCCAGTGGTCATGTGTGGAATTGAGAGTTGGACTATAAAGAAAGCTGAACATCGAAGAATTGATGCTTCTGAACTGTGGTGTTGGAGAAGACTCTTGAAAGCCCCTTGGTCTGCAAGGAGATCCAACCAGTCCTTCCTAAAGATCAGTCTTGGGTATTCTTTGGAAGCACTGATGTTGAAGCTTAAACTCCAATACATTGACCACCTGATGCGAAGAGCTGACTCATGGGACAAGACCATGATGCTGGGAAAGATTGGAGGCAGGAGATGAAGGGGAGGACAGAGGATGAGATGGTTGGATGGCATCACCGACTCAATGGACGAGTTTGGGTAAACTCCGGGAGCTGGTGATGGACAGGGAGGCCTGGAGTGCTGTGGTTCATGGGATCTCAAAGAATCAGACACGACTGAGTGACAGAATTGAACTGAAATGAAATGAAATGAAAATTTGTTAAATGAAAAGGACCATTGTGCCCTGACATTAGTCTGTGACTTCTTGTCAAGTATTTTAGGTAAGTAGGTTTAAAAACAAACATCTCATATTCTTTATCTTGTTCTTTTTATTATTACTACTATTTATATTTTTATACCACAAAGTAATATAATGCATTGCTCACTTTCAATTTTATATATCTTCCCAGAGCCATTTATTTACTTGCTTAATTTACAAATACTTATTAAGAATCTTCTAAATAAAATGCTTGGGGAACATAGCCTAGCCCTCAAACAGCTTACAGTCTAGAGGAGATGTGACTTAAACCATCACCTAATTTGTTTTGGCCATAATAAATTTGATGAAGAAATAGCTCAGATACTATGATGCCATTAAATGGGAGAAAAGTAACTTGTCTTATTACATTCTTATTAAGTAGATGCTGACTTAGTGGGCAAGATTTGTCATTGTTTTGATTTCTTATATTTTGGGGTTCAAATTTGCAATTTAAGTGTTGCTTATGTCCGTTTCTATAAGATTTTGTAAACAGACTGCTTTAAAAACACTGAACAAAAGAGACTTTTTTCAATGATGCCATCCACAGTGAAGTGAGGCACTTAAGACAGACGTTTTAGTTTTATATGGTTTAATATTTATTTTTAATTTCTATTTTTCAAAGTTATATCTAACAAATATAAATAATAAATGCCCTTAATGTGATATAGTAATTTATAATAAGAAATATATAGTTGATCTTCCTCCTCCAGCACAAAGCTTCTAACACCATTGGGATTTCCTAAGTGATCAAAGAGGGAAAAAAAATTGTTATGGTAATGAGGTGACTCTTGCAATGACCCCAGTAATTAAAATCATTAATTATGCATCTTATTTGAAAACTAAAACCTACTCTTATCATAGCATAGATGTTCAGGTTTCTCTATAGTTAGACTACTTGCAGATAACAAAATCTGATCTTTCCCTAATTACCAACAAACTAAAATGAGAGAGTCAATTCCTAAGCATGTTGATAAGAAATACAAGGGGTCCCCAAGGAGAAGTTCAGTTCAGTTCAGTCACTCAGTATTGTTTGACTCTTTGCAACCCCATGGACTGCAGCATGCCAGGCCTCCCTGTCCATCAGCAATTCCCAGAGATACCTAACTCATGTGCATAGTTGGTGATGCCATCCAGACATCTCATCCTCTGTCGTTCCCTTCTCCTCCGGCCCCCAATCCCTCTTAGCATCAGGGTCTTAGCCAGTGAGGCAACTCTTTGCATGAGGTGGCCAAAGTATTGGAGTTTAGCCTCAGCATCAGTCCTTCAAATGAACACCCAGGACTGGCTTCCTTTAGAATGGAGAGGTAGGATATCCTTGCAGTCCAAGGGACTCTCAAGAATCTTCTCCAGCACCACAATTCAAAAGCATCAATTCTTCGACGCTCAGCTTTCTTCACAGTCCAATTCTCACAACTATATGTGACCAATGGGAAAACCATAGCCTTGACTAGATGGATCTTTGTTAGCAAGGTAATATCTCTGCTTTTTAATATGCTATATAGGTTGGTCTTAACTTTTATTCCAAGGAGTGGGTGTCTTTTAATTTCATGGCTGCAATTACCATCTGCAGTGATTTTGAAGCCTCCCAAAATAAATCTGACACTGTTTCCACTGTTTCCCCATCTATTTCCCATGAAGTGATGGGACCAGATGCCATGATCTTCGTTTTCTGAATGTTGAGCTTTAAGCCAACTTTTTCACTCTCCTCTTTCACTTTCATCAAGGGGTTCTTTATGTCTTCTTTGCTTTCTGCCATAAGGGTGGTGTTATCTGCATATATGAGGTTATTGATATTTCTCCTGGCAATCTTGATTCCAGCTTGTGCTTCCTCCAACCCAGCGTTTCTCATGATGTACTCTGCATATACGTTAAATAAGCAGGGAGACAATATACAGCCTTGACCTACTCCTTTCCTATTTGGAACCAGTCTGTTGTTCCATGTCCAGTTCTAACTGCTGCTTCCTGCCCTGCATACAGGTTTCTCAAGAGGCAGGTCAGGTGGTCTGGTATTCCCATCTCTTTCAGGATTTTCCACAGTTTATTGTGAGCCACACAGTCAAAGGCTTTGGCATAGTCAATAAAGCAGAAATAGAGGTTTTTCTGGAACTCTCTTGCTTTCTCGATGATCCAGTGGATTTTGGCAATTTGATCTCTGGTTCCTCTGTCTTTTCTACAACCAGCTTGAACATCTGGAAGTTCATGGTTCACATATTGCTGAAGCTTTGCTCGGAGAATTTTAAGAATTACTTTACTAGCATGTGAGATAAGTATAATTGTGCGGTAGTTTGAGCATTCTTTGGCATTGCCTTTCTTTGGGATTGGAATGAAACTAACCTTTTCCAATCTTGTGGCCACTGCTGAGTGTTCCAAATTTGCTGGCATATTGAGTGCAGCACTTTCACAGCATCATCTTTCAGGATTTGAAATAGTTCAACTGGAATTCCATCACCTCCGCTAGCTTTGTTCGTGGTGATGCTTCCTAAGGCCGACTTGACTTCACATTCCAGGATGTCTGGCTCTAGGTGAGTGATCACACCATCGTGATTATCTGGGTCATGAAGATCTTTTTTGTACAGTTCTTCTGTGTATTCTTGTCACCTCTTCTTAATATCTTCTGCTTCTGTTAGGTCCATACCATTTCTGTCCTTTATTGAGCCCATCTTTGCATGAAATCTTCCCTTGGTAGCTCTAATATTCTTGAAGAGATCTGTAGTCTTTCCCATTCTGTTGTTTTCCTCTATTTCTTTGCATTGATCGCTGAAGAAGTCTTTCTTATCTCTTCTTGCTATTCTCTGGAATTCTGCATGCAGATGCTTATATCTTTCCTTTTCTTCCTTGCTTTTCATTTCTCTTCTTTTCACTGCTATTTGTAAGGCCCCCTCAGACAGCCATTTTGCTTTTTTGCATTTCTTTTCCATGGGGATGGTCTTGATCCCTGTCTCCTGTACAATGTCACAAACCTCATCCCATAGTTCATCAGGCACTCTGTCTATCAGATCTAGTCCCTTAAATCTATTTCTCAGTTCCACTGTATAATCATAAGGGATTTGATTTAGGTCATACCTGAATGGTCTTGTAGTTTTCCCTACTTACTTCAATTTAAGTCTGAATTTGGCCATAAGGAGTTCATGATCCGAGCCAGTCAGCTCCCAGTCTTGTTTTTGCTGACTGTATAAAGTGTCTCCATCTTTGGCTACAAAGAATATAATCAGTCTGATTTTGATGTTGACCATCTGGTGATATCCATGTGTAGAGTCTTCTCTTGTGTTGTTGGAAGAGGGTGTTTGCTATGACCAGTGCTTTTTACAAAACTCTATTAGCCTTTGCCCTGCTTCATTCTGTACTCCTAGGACAAATTTGCCTGTTACTCCAAGAGTTTCTTGACTTCCTACTTTTGCATTCCAGTCCCCTATAATGAAAAGGACTTCTTTTTTAGGTATTAGTTCTGAAAGGTCTTGTAGGTCTTCATAGAACCATTGAACTTCAGCTTCTTCTGTGAATATTGACATTCTAGGAATCAGCAAACTAAAATGGACTGGAATAGGTGAATTTAATTCAGATGACCATTATATCTACTACTGTGGGTAGGAGTCCCTTGGAAGAAATGGAGTAGCCATCATGGTCTACAAAAGAGTCCCCAAGGAGAAAAGGGTCTGGAATTTTCAAGGAGGAGGAAAGGACAAAGGTTGTTGTTGTTTTTTTTTTTTTTCCCCTCTACATTCCTTAGTCTTAGTTACATAAAATGTTTTTATCTTTAAGCCTGGAATTGATGATTACACAACAAACAATTCTGTTTAAACTCTGTACTAGGATTATAGAGCATGGGTGGCTGCAATGATGCACAGAGCATGGCCAAGAGGAGCTACCCCATGTCCGAGGTCAGGGGTGGCAGCCGAAAGGAGTTATCCTGCACCTGAGGTCAGGGGCAGCAGCCTAGAGGAGCTACCCCCCATCCAAGGTCAGGGGCTGCAGCCAAGAGGAGCTACACCACACCCAAGGTCAGGAGTGGCAGCCAAGAGCACCAGGCTGGGACAGCACAGGAACAGCCAAGAGGAGCTACCCCCACCCGAGGCCAGGGGCGGCGGCTTGGAGGAGCAACCCCATGTCCAAGGAGCAGTGGCTGCACGAGCACCAGAGGGCCTAGAGGAGCTGTTCCACATTCAAGGTCGGAAGGGGTGGTGGTGAGGAGATACTCCTTGTCCAAGGTAAGGAGCAGTGGCTATGCTTTGCTGGAGCAGCCATAAAGAGACACCCCACGTCCAAGGTAAGAGAACCCCAAGTAAGATGGTAGATGTTGCAAGAGGGCAGGCACACTGAAACCATAATCACAGAAAACTAATCTATCACAGTAGGACCACATCCTTGTCTAACTCAACCAAATTAAGCCATGCCCTGTGGGGCCACCCAAGACGGGCGGGTCATGGTGGAAAGGTATGACAGAAACTGGTCCACTGGAGAAGGGAATGGCAAACCACTTCAATATTCTTGCCTTGAGAACCCCATGAACAGTATGAAAAGGCAAAATGTTAGGATACTGAAAGAGGAACTCCCCAAGTCAGTAGGTGCCCAACATGCTACTGGAGATCAGTGGAGAAATAACTCCAGAAAGAGTGAAGGGATGGAGCCAAAGCAAAAACAATACCCAGCTGTGGATGTGACTGGTGATAGAAGCAAGGTCTGATGCTGTAAAGAGCAATATTGCATAGGAACCTGGAATGTCAGGTCCATGAATCAAGGCAAATTGGAAGTGGTCAAACAGGAGATGGCAAGAGTGAACGTTGACATTCTAGGAATCACTGAACTAAAATGGACTGGAATGGGTGAATTTAACTCAGATGACCATTATATCTACTACTGTGGGCAGGAATCCCTCAGAAGAAATGGAGTAGCCATCATGGTCATCAAAAGAGTCCGAAATGCAGTGCTTGGATGCAATCTCAAAAAACGACAGAATGATCTCTGTTCATTTCCAAGGCAAACCATTCAATACCACGGTAATCCAAGACTATGCCCCAACCAGTAATGCTGAAGATGCTGAAGTTGAATGGTTCTATGAAGACCTACAAGACCTGTTAGAACTCACACCCAAAAAAGATGTCCTTTTCATTATAGGGGACTGGAATGCAAAAGTAAGAAGTCAAGAAACACCTGGAGTAACAGGCAAATTTGGCCTTGGAATGTGGAATGAAGCAGGGCAAAGACTAATAGAGTTTTGCCAAGAAAATGCACTGGTCATAGCAAACACCCTCTTCCAACAACACAAGAGAAGACTCTACACATGGATATCACTAGATGGTCAACATTGAAATCAGATTGATTATATTCTTTGCAGCCAAAGATGGAGAAGCTCTATACAGTCAGCAAAAACAAGACCAGGAGCTGACTGGCTCAGTTCATGAACTCCTTATTGCCAAATTCAGACTTAAATTGAAGAAAGTAGGGAAAACCATTAGATCATTCAGGTATGACCTAAATCAAATCCTTTATGATTATACAGTGGAAGTGAGAAATAGATTTATGGGACTAGATCTGATAGATAGAATGCCTGATGAACTATGGAATGAGGTTTGTGACATTGTACAGGAGACAGGGATCAAGACCATCCTCATGGAAAAGAAATGCAAAAAAGCAAAATGGCTGTCTGGGGAGGCCTTAAAAATAGCTGTGAAAAGAAGAGAAGCAAAAAGTGTTAGGTAGGTAGAATAGGGAAAAGGAGTCCAAAATAGTGGTGGCTAAAAGACAAGGAAGGGAAAAGCCCATGAAAATAGAACAAAAGAAGGTCTGAGGACCAGAGTGAAGACTTCAGGTAGAACAAACAGCACTCCTGGCTAAGCCCACTTTGCATAGGGCAGGCCCAAGTGGAGGAAAAACATATAAAAGGAGGAGCCAAAGCCTTGCTCACTCTCTCTCTTCCTCTCCCGTGTGCATTCTCTCTCTCTCTCTTCCTCTCTCTCTCTCCCACGTGCTCCTCCACTCTCTTCTCTTCAAGTCTTTGGGTTGGCATGCCCTAACGCTTCAAGGATGTATTCTCCTGCTATCTTATAAATAAAATAGAGCTGTAACATTGATTTGCCTAAGAGCTATAACACGGTTTGTCCAAGACCTGAGAGCTGTGACGCGCCGAGGGCTCTAATGTCCGTTGCTCCAAATCTTTGTTGTAATGAGACAAAGAACCGGGGAACATACACTCGCGTGACATCTATGGTGCCGTGACCCGGATGTAACCTGGCTGAAACAACCTCCACGCAGAAGAGGCCAAGCACAGCAGGAACCCAACTCAGTGAAGTTCCCACGGTAGAGGTGGAACGTGAGGAAAATCCAGCGCAGGGGAAGGCCCATCGTGCTGGAAACCGGGACAGTGAAAAACAAACTCAGCAGAAAGGTCACGCGGCCCAGTCTCAGATCCCAGAAGACCTCCGGTTAAGGTAAGAGGTCCTCGCTGGAGGGACATGCCTAACGAAATCTTAATTCCTTTACAATCTCTCATTTCTTGTTTCCTTGCACCTCCTGCAAACAGGCGGGTGGTAGGGGGCACAATTGAGGGACTCTGGAGAGGCTACTCCTCAGCATGTCCCAAAGGTGCTATCTGCTGAGCCCCAGTAGCTGTTACACAAGCCAGTGGGGGTTCTTCTGTCCTTTCTCTTCTCTGTGCCAAGGAACAGACCAATAAAATTGTGAGCACTGGTCAGATATTTAGCAAATTTTCCAGCGGGCTAGGAAGGGGATTCCTTGGCACGTTTTTCCCACTGCTTTTTCCTCCTGTCCTTCAGCTCTCTCCTGGGACTCAAGCTCAGCCAAAACTAATGAAACTCAGGCCCTGATGTCTCATTGCAAAAAAATCATTGAGAGACAAAGGGATAAGAGATGGATTTGTTAGGATCCAGAGAGAAGCCACTCTTCAGGGTGTGAACCATTGCCAAAGGCAAGGGCTGGGGCCACGGAATTAGGCCTGGCTAGGTTTTGTGATGGGATGGAATTCATATGCTAATGAGTGGGAGGATCATCCCTACGATTGGGGAACCACCCACTCCTCCCTCTTTTGCCTTGGAGCTGTCCTGCCACCTCTGGGTGTGTCTGTTGGCTTATAGATTGGGGATTAAGTACTTGAATTTTACTTTTCATCTTGGACCCAGTTGGTTTTAATTGGTTTACATCATCCCCTTGTGCTATGTCATTCTTTCAAATGTTGTGCTCTTCCCCCTTCCCTCCTGTTTCATACTCTTTGCCTGAGCCCCATCCAGACCCACTAGGTTGCCTCTACAATCTTCTGGAGAGACAACTAGAAAATAGCTGGTCTTGGGAGGGAAATACTCTATAATATCCAACCCCCAATCCTGCCCAGTACTGGTTACACTGGAGACCTTGGGGACACCCAAACTTCAGTCCAGGGGTCCCAGGAGGTCATCACATCTTGGCCTGCCTAGGGATCTGGTCCTTGAAAATTTGTCACGCCTCAACCAGCTTGGGAATCCGCTAGTCCCAGGGGTCCCAGGAGGTCATCACGCCTTGACCTGCCCAGGGACCCAATTCTTGGGAGGCCATCACACCTCGACCTGCCCGGGGATTCGATCTCTAGGAGGCTGTCACACCTCAGCCTGCCTGGGGATCTGCACCCTGACCCGGGGACCCCTGGCTCTCAGGTTGCAACAGTACTAGGTAGGATGAGCTTACATCATATCTCTTCTTGTCCATGGTGGGAAAACTAGCAATGAGTTATAAACCCCTTAATTCTACCCAGCACTGGTCACACTGGAGATCTTGGGGACGCTCAACTCCAGTCCGGGGGTCCCAGGAGGTCATCACGCCTTGACCTGCCTAGGGATCTGGTCCTCGAAAGGTTGTCACACCTCAACCTGCTCAGGGATCTGCTAGTCCCAGGAGGTTGTCACACCTCGACCTGCCTGGGGACCCAATTCTCGGGAGGCTGTCACACCTTGACCTGCCCGGGGATTCAATCTCTAGGAGGCTATCACGCCTCAGCCTGCCTGGGGATCTGCACCCTGACCCGGGGACGCCTGGCTCTCAGGTTGCAACAGTTCTGGGTAGGATAAGCTTCAGAAAGACTCACCTCTAAGGAAGTCCACCCATGGAAACAGAAGGAAGCCTATTACTGTGGGACTGTGCCCAGTCTCAGCAATAACTCAGGAGCCCAATGAGAACCCCATTGCCTTTTTGGAAAGGCTGAAAGAGGCCCTCCAAAAGTTTACCAGTCTGGACTTAGACTCTTATGAGGGCAGGTGATTTTAAAGGACAAATTCCTGTCCCAATGTACATCAGATATCAGAATTAAGTTACAACAGCTACAACAGCAGGACCCCGCTGCCTCTTTAGATGAGATGGTCCAGACAGCTACCAATACCTTTTATAACAGAGAATAGGAGAAGGAGGCCAAGACCCAGGAGAAGGAGAGAAAGAAAGAGACAAGGCATGCCCAGATGCTGGCCGCCCTCCAGAGAAGCCCTCTGGCAAACCCCGAGTCCTTGAAGGACAAGGCATGAGACAAATGCCTGATCTGTAGACAGGCGGGGCATTGGGCCAAAGAGTGTCCAAACCACGACAAGTCTCCTAGAACGGCTTGCCACAAATGCCATCAACTGGGACATTGGGCGGCACTCTGCCCTCAGGACTCAAGAGCCTCAAGGTCAAGCGCCAAGCCTACCCTCACGATGGTTCAAGAGGACTGAAGCGCCTGCTCCAGCCAGCCCGCCTGTCACAGATAACCATCACGGGGCTGGAGCCAAGGGTGCAACTGGATGTGGCAGGTATGTCCGAGAATTTCTTGGTTGACACAGGGGCTACCTACTCTCTCTTGATCTCCTACTCCGGAGCCTTCTCCTCCCGAACCCGTATGCTACAGGAAAAGCAACTACTAAAAGATTCACCTGAGCACTTCTTTGTTGCTGGGATGGACAAATATTTTCCCACCAGTTTCTGGTGGTCCTTGAGTGTCCTGCTCCCTTATTGGGAAGAGATATACTCACTACACTGGGGACCACCCTTGTGATGGGAAGTTTTTCAGCCCCTAGAGCTCTACAGCTCCTGGTTACTACGGAAGAACCCATTACACCTCCAATAGAAAGGGACCAAAAACCATGGGAAGACAAAATTAACCCCCAGGTGTGGGACCAGGGGATTCCTGGACGAGCCTACCAAGCCGAACCGGTTATCATTGTCCTCCGAGATCCCACTCAGTTTCCTAACCAGAAACAATACCCTCTCAAAAGAGAGGCTCGGGAGGGACTACAGCCTTTAATAAATAAATTCCTTGCTTGTGGGCTATTGGTCCCCACCAGTTCGCCATGTAACACACCAATCCTCTCAGTAAAGAAAAAAGACGGAACCTGGCGAATGGTTCAAGATCTCCGGATCATAAATGAAGCTGTAGACCCCCTCCATCCCACTGTACTCAATCCCTATGTAATCTTGGGAGAAATCCCACCCAGTGCCAAGTGGTTTACAGTCTTGGATCTCAAAGATGCATTTTTTTGCATACCACTGGCTAAAGAATCCCAATATCTTTTTGCCTTTGAGTGGGAGGCCCCAGGAGCAAAACGCCAACAGATGACTTGCACAGTATTACCTCAGGGGTTCAGAGATAGCCCCCACCTGTTTGGACAGGCCTTAGCCAGGATCTCCTAGATCTGGACCTGGGACCTAATGGGAAAATATTACAATACGTAGATGACCTACTAATCTGATCTCCAGATGAGAAAAGTGCTCAACGACATGCAATTTAGGTTCTAAACTTCTTGGCAGAAAGAGGATATAAGGTCTCCTGTGCTAAGGCACAGATGGTCAAGACAAAGGTTACTTACCTGGGAGTTCAGATTACACACGGGTCCAGGAGGCTGTCCTCTGATCGGGTACAAGGAATCCTCCAGTTGCCCTCCCCCACGACTCGAAAACAATTGCGAGCTTTCCTGGGACTAACTGGATATTGTAGAATCTGGATATCCAACTATGGTCTAATTGCCCAGCCCTTATATGAAAGCTTAAAGGGACGAGATGATTCAATCCCACTGATGTGAGGAACTCCTCAAAAGACGGCAGAGGCTACACTAAAACAGGCCTTAACTCAGGCACCTGCCTTGGGTTGCCAGACCCAGAAAAAGCATTCCAACTTTATGTCCATGAAAGAGAGGGAATAGCTTTGGGAGTGTTAACTCAAAGGTTGGGATCTGAGCCCCAGCCTGTAGCTTACTTATCCAAAAAGCTCGATCCAACTACCCAAGGCTGGCCTCCCTGCCTTTGAAATCTAAAAGCTATTGCAATCATGATAGAAGATGCTTTAAAACTCTCCTTTGGGGACAAACTAACTGTTTTTACCAGCCACCAAGTAAAACAGTTCCTAAATGGGAGAGGCCATTTATGGATGTCTGATCAAAGAATCCTCAGATATCAAGTAATGCTGATGGAAAATGCAGGCCTCACTATATCCCCTTGTGAGGTTCTTAACCCAGCCACCCTCCTGCCTACCCTGAGGGCTCTCCCGCCTTTCACTCTTGTCTAGAAACCTTGGACCACTGGACAAAACCCCGAGAGGGATTTTCAGAAGATCCTCTGACCAATCCTGAGGAAACCTGGTACACTGATGGAAGCAGCTTTGTCTTGGATGGAAAAAGAAGAGCTGGGTAGGCAGTAGTCTCCAATTTTGAGACCATAGAGGCTAAGCCTCTGCCACCAGTCAAGGTACCAGGACATGACACCTGGATTCACTACTATGAGTCAAGCCATGGAAGAAGACAGAAGAGGACACTCAATACACCTGTGAGGCCCTGGAAGATCTCAAATACCTATTCAGGACTATCAATGAGTGCCATTCTAATGAACACCCCGAAAATCTAGTTTCTGGGGATAAGATTTCTCAGGATAGCTGTAAACAGCCAGCACAGCTTGACAGAGATTGTACTCCAAAACAGACAAGAGATAGATCTTCTGATCCCTGAACAAGGAGGGACTTGAGCCTTCCTGGCGATGTGAATTTTAAAATGACTAATGCCCCTACTAGTCCTTGTTATGCTATATTGATGATGCTTATGATTATTCCATGTACTGTCAATTGTCTAACCTGTTTTGTCTTTGCCCAGGTCAACAAGCTACAACATGCAGTGCCAGTTCAACAGAGATATAAAACTACAGCAGACCACGAAAAAGATCACACCCTTAGATGGACACTACTATAAGGATTCTGAGGCTTGAGACTAGCAAGAGGGGGAGGCCCAATACCCCTCGCTGTCCCAGTTCAGCAGGAAGTAGCCAGAAAGACCTCGATGCCCCTATTCCCAAAGAATTGGGCCTCCCATCTCTTGAGGGGGGAATGTTAGATAGGTAGAATAGGGAAAAGGAGTCCAAAATAGTGGTGGCTAAAAGACAAGGAAGGGAAAAGCCCATGAAAATAGAACAAAAGAAGGTCTGAGGACCAGAGTGAAGACTTCAGGTAGAACAAACAGCACTCCTGGCTAAGCCCACTTTGCATAGGGCAGGCCCAAGTGGAGGAAAAACATATAAAAGGAGGAGCCAAAGCCTTGCTTGCTCTCTCTCTTCCTCTCCCATGTGCATGCGCTCTTTCTCTCTCTCTCTCTCTCTCTTCCTCTCTCTTTCTCTCCCACGCGTGCCTCTATTCTCTTCTCTTCAAGTCTTTGGGTTGGCATGTCCTCACGCTTCAAGGATGTATTCTCCTGCTATCTTCTAAATAAAATAGAGCTGTAACACTGATTTGCCTAAGAGCTATCACATGGTTTGTCCAAGACCTGAGAACTGTGACGCGCCGAGGGCTCTAATGTCCGTTGCTCCAAATCTTTGTTGTAATGAGACAAAGAACCGGGGAACATACACTCGCATGACATCTAAAGGAGAAAAGGAAAGATAGAAGCATCTGAATGCAGAGTTCCAAAGAATAGCAAGAAGAGATAAGAAAGCCTTCTTCAACAATCAATGCAAAGAAATAGAGGAAAACAACAGAATGGGAAAGACTAGAGATCTCTTCAAGAAAATTAGACACACCAAGGGAACATTTCATGCAAATATGGGCTCGATAAAGCACAGAAATGGTATAGACCTAACAGAAGCAGACGATATTAAGAAGAGGTGGCTAGAATACACAGAACTATACAAAAAAGATGTTCTCGACCCAGATAATCATGATGGTGTGATCACTCACCTAGAGCCAGACATCTTGGAATGTGAAGTCAAATGGGATTTAGAAAGCATCACTAGTGGAGGTAATGGAATTCCAAGTGAGATACTTCAAATCCTGAAAGATGTTGCTGTGAAAGTGCTGCATTCAATATGCCAGCAAATATGGAAAAGTCAGCAGTGGCCACAGAACTGGAAAAGGTCAGTTTTCATTCCAATCCCAAAGAAAGGCAATGCCAAAGAATGCTCAAATTACCACACAATTGCACTCATCTCACATGCTAGTAAAGTAGTGCTCAAAATTCTCCAAGCCAGGCTTCAGCAATTTGTGAACCATGAACTTCCAGATGTTCAAGCTGGTTTTAGAAAAGGCAGAGGAACCAGAGAACAAATTGCCAACATCTGCTGGATCATGGAAAAAGCAAAAGAGTTCCAGAAAAACCTCTATTTCTGTTTTATTGACTATGCCAAAGCCTTTGACTGTGTGGATCACAATAAACTGTGGAAGATTCTGAAAGAGATAGGAATACCAGACCACCTGACCGGCCTCTTGAGAAACCTATATGCAGGTCAGGAAGCAACAATTAGAACTGGACATGGAACAACAGACTGGTTTCAAATAGGAAAAGGAGTACGTCAAGGCTGTATATTGTCACCCTGCTTCTTTAACTTATATGCAGAGTACATCATGAGAAACGCTGGACTGGAAGAAACACAAGCTGGAATCAAGATTGCAGGGAGAAATGTCAATAACCTCAGATGTGCAGATGACACCACCGTTAGGGCAGAAAGTGAAGAGGAACTAAAAAGCCTCTTGATGAAAGTGAAAGAGGAAAGTGAAAAATTTGGCTTAAAGCTCAACATTCAGAAAACTAAGATCATGGCATCCGGTCCCATCACTTCATGGGAAATAGATGGGGAAACAGTGAAAACAGTGTCAGACTTTATTTTGGGGGGCTCCAAAGTCACTGCAGATGGTGACTGCAGCCATGAAATTAAAAGACGCTTACTCCTTGGAAGAAAAGTTATGACCAACCTAGATAGCATATTGAAAAGCAGAGACATTACTTTGCCAACAAAGGTCTGTCTAGTCAAGGCTATGCGTTTCCAGTGGTCATGTATGGATGTGAGAGTTGGACTGTGAAGAAAGCTGGGTGCAGAAGAATTGATGCTTTTGAACTGTAGTGTTGGAGAAGACTCTTGAGAGCCTTGGACTGCAAGGAGATCCAACCAGTCCATTCTGAAGGAGATCAGCCCTGGGATTTCTTTGGAGGGAATGATGCTAAAGCTGAAACTCCAGTACTTTGGCCACCTCATGCGAAGAGTTGACTCATTGGAAAAGACTCTGATGCTGGGAGGGATTGGGGGCAGGAGGAGAAGGGGACGACCGAGGATGAGATGGCTGGATGGCATCACGGACTCGATGGATATGAGTCTGAGTGAACTCCAGGAGTTGGTGATGGGACAGCAAGGCCTGGCATGCTGCGATTCATGGAGTAGAAAAGAGTTGGAGATGACTGAGCAACAGAACCGAACTGAACTGAACTGAACTGAATGTATTCTGCTTGAGGACTGTTTCTGGGAGAAACCTTCTGGCTAATCCTGTTATCTTAAAATGTAAATGATGGGAGTGGGTCTAGAAGAACTTTACAACCTTCAGATAATCTTTGATTCATTGTAATAACGAATTAAAATTTAAATAACACCATTGCTAACACTAGAGAGGGGGTATTCTTTCTACCCCCTTCTGATGTCTATGTCAGAAGCTTTCTCTCTCTCTTTTATACTTTAATAAAACTTTATTACACAAAGGCTCTGAGTGATGGAGCCTAGTCTCTGGCCCCAGGTTGAATTCTTCTCCTCTGGAGGCCAAGTATCCTGGCTTCATTCCTGGTTTAGCAACTACATTTCATACAAGATGTTTCCCAGGTCAATATCTTGACTGATATGCAACTTGGTGTCTGGCCTGGTTTCTCCAAATCTTTTTCTCTACTCTTTACCAAAGTTGTTGCCCCAGGTTCTTACCCTTGCCCAGTGGAAACTATGTTTCAACTGCAGAACCAAACCTCAAAAGGATGAAACTAAAGAGAAAAAATCCAGCTGTAACTTAAGTCACCATATTGACTTCCAGTGAGCCCAAGGCTTATTATACAGTGTAATATGTTAGCATGCTGCTGGCAGACTAGATAGCAAACACCAGATCATAGACAGAAGAACAGGTAGCACCCCAGGTACAGGGAGAACCTCACCTTTCCCTAAAAACCAATACCTATGCCTCCCCCTCATTAATGCTACATTTAAAAATCTTGCCTTGGGGACTTCTTGGTGGTCCAGTAGCTAAGACACTGTGCTCCCAGTGCAGGGGGCCTGGGTTCAACCCCTGGTCCGAAAACTAGATCCCCCCATATGCCACAACTAAGAGTCCACAACTAAGGGTTCACAAGCTGCAACTAAAGATCCTGCATGCCGGAATGAAGGCTGATGATCCCACAGGCCTCAACTAACACCTGGAACAGCTATTTAAAAAAAAAAAAAAAATTTTTTTTTTTTTATGAAATCTTGCCTTGGTTGCTCCCCCATGAACAGTTGATTGGCAAACCAAGTCCCTGATTCTCTACTCTCTGGGCTTTGAAGAAAGCTTTGCTGTTTCAGTCTTGTCACTGGTTTTGTTATTGGTTTTGCATATTTGGTGGCTCAGACAGTAAGGGACACACTTGTAATGCAGGAGACATGAGGTGGTTGCCTGAGTTGGTTCAGGAAGATTTCCAGAAGAAGGAAATGACAACCTACTCCAGTACTCTTGCCTTGAGAATTCCATGGATAAAGGAGCCTGGCGGGCTACAGTCAGTTCAGTTCAGTTCAGTTCAGTCCCTCAGTCATGTCTGATTCTTTGCGACCCCATGGACTGCAACATGCGAGGTCTCGCTGTCCATTACCAACTCCCAGAGTTTACTCAAATTCATGCTCATTGAGTTGATGATGCCATCTGACTATCTGATCCTCTGTCATCCACTTCTCCTCCCACTTTCAATCTTTCCCAGCATAAGGATCTTTTCAAATGAGTCAGCTCTTCACATCATTTAGCCAAAGTATTGGCATTTCAGCTTCAACATCTGTCCTCCAATGAATATTAAGGACTGACTTCCCTTATGATGGTATGGTTGGACCTTCTTGCAGACCAAGGGACTCTAACAACTCTTCTCCAACAACATAGTTCAAAAGCATCAATTCTTCAGCACCCAGCTTTCTTTATAGCCCAAATCTCATATCCATACATGACTACTGGAAAAGCCACAGCCTTGACTAGATGGACCTTTATATGCTGTCTAGGTTGGTCATAACTTTGCTTCAAAGGAGTAAGCATCTTTTAATTTCATGGCTGCACTCACCATCTGTAGTGATTTTGGAGCCCAAAAAAATAGTCAGCCATTGTTTCCAATGTTTCCCCCTTTATTTGCCATGAAGTGACAGGACCAGATGCCATGATCTTTGTTTTCTGAATGTTGAACTTTAAGCCAAATTTTTCACTCTCCTCTTTCACGTTCAACAATAGGATCTTTAGTTCCTCTTAACTTTCTGCCATAAGGGTGGTGTCATCTGCATATATGAGGTTATTGATATTTCTCCAAGCAATCTTGATTCCAGCTTGTGCTTCATCCAGCCCAGTGTTTCTCATGGTGTATTCTGCATATAAGTTAAATAAGCACAGTGACAATATACAGCCTTGATGTACCCCTTTTCCTATTTGAAACCAATCTGTTGTTCCATGTCCAGTTCTAACTGTTGCTTCCTGACCTGCATATAGGTTTCTCAAGAGGCAGGTCAGGTGGTCTGGTATTCCCATCTCTTTCAGAATTTTCCACAATTTATTGTGAGCCACACAGTCAAAGGCTTTGGCATAGTCAATAAAGCAGAAATAGAGGTTTTTCTGGAACTCTCTTGCTTTTTCCATGATCCAGCGGATGTTGGCAATTTGATCTCTGGTTCCTCTGCCTTTTCTAAAACCAGCTTGAACATCTGGAAGTTCATGGTTCACGTATTGCTGAAGCTGGCTTGGAGAATTTTGAGCATTACTTTACTAGCATGTGAGATGAGTGCAATTGTGTGGTAGTTTGAGCATTCTTTGGCATTGCCTTTCTTTGGGATTAGAATGAAAACTAATCTTTTCCAGTCCTGTGGCCACTGCTGAGTGTTCCATATTTGCTGGCATATTGAGGGCAGCACTTTCACATCATCTTTCAGGATTTGAAATAGCTCAACTGGAATTCCATCACCTCCACTAGCTTTGTTCGTAGTGATGCTTCCTAAGGCCCACTTGACTTCACATTCCAGGATGTCTGGCTCTAGGTGAGTGATCACACCATCATGATTATCTGGGTTGAGAAGATTTTTTTTGTGTGTAGTTCTTCTGTGTATTCTTGCCACCTCTTCTTAATATCTTCTGCTTTTGTTAGGTCCTTGCCATTTCTGTCCTTTTGAGCCCTTCTTTGCATGAAATGTTTGCAACAGCACAAGAGAAGACTCTACACATGGACATCACCAGATGGTCAATACCAAAATTAGATTGGTTATATTCTTTGCAGCCAAAGATGGAGAAGCTCTATACAGTCAGCAAAAACAAGACCAGGAGCTGGCTGTGGCTTGGATCATGAACTCCTTATTGCCAAATTCAGACTTAAATTGAAGCAAGTGGAGAAAACCACCAGACCATTCAGGTATGACCTAAATCAAATCCCTAATGATTATACAGTGGAAGTGAGAAATAGATTTAAGTGACTAGATCTGACAGAGTGCCTGATGAACTATGGATGGAGGTTCATGACATTGTACAGAAGACAGGAATCAAGACCACCCCCAAGAAAAAGAAATGTAAATAAGCAAAATGGCTGTCTGAGGAGGCCTTACAAATAGCTGCGAAAAGAAGAGAAGTGAAACACAAAGGAGAAAAGGAAAGATATACCCATTTGAATGCAGAGTTCCAAAGAACAGCAAGGAGAGATAAGAAAGACTTCCTCAGAGATCAATGCAAGAAATAGAGGAAAACAATGGAGTCGGAAAGACTAGCGATTTCTTCAAGAAAATTAAAGATACCTAGGGACCATTTTTTGGACCGCAGCCATGAAATTAAAAGATGCTTACTCTTTGGAAGAAAAGTTATGACCAACCTAGATAGCATATTCAAAAGCAGAGACATTACTTTGCCAACAAATGTCCATCTAGTCAAGGCTATGGTTTTTCCAGTGGCCATGTATGGATGTGAGAGAGGGACTGTGAAGAGGGCTGAGCGCTGAAGAATTGATGCCTTTGAACTGTGGTGTTGGAGAAGACTCTTGAGAGTCCCTTGGATTGCAAGGAGATCTAACCAGTCCATTCTGAAGGCGATCAGCCCTGGGTGTTCTTTGGAAGGAATGATGCTAGAGCTGAAACTCCAGTACTTTGGCCATGCAAAGAGTTGACTCATTGGAAAAGACTCTGATGCTGGGAGGGATTGGGGGCAGGAGGAGAAGGGAACGACAGAGGATGAGATGGCTTGATGGCATCACTGACCCGATGGACGTGAGTTTGAGTGAACTCCGGGAGTTGGTGATGGACAGGGAGCCCTGGCGTGATGCAGTTCATGGAGTTGCAAAGAGTCGGACACAACTGAGCGACTGAACTGAACTGAACTGAGGGACCATTTCTTTTAAAGATGGACTCCATAAAGACAGAAAATCAAAGTAGCAGGTACATTTATAAGCTTAAATACTTTTATATAGCTCTTTCTTTCCTGATTTAAAATTAAATGAATAATTATAAAACTGATTTCAAATGACAGAGCCAGGCTTCAATAGAAATTATGTCTCCATGTTAATACTTTATTTTGGACTTTAATAAAATTGGTTAAAAAAATCTCATTGTGAACAAAATAGAATAAAGAATTCTCGCAACAAGGAGGTTAAACGTTCATTGATTAGTTTTAGATTACTGCACTGGTCCTTAGGAGAGGTTCATATTGTATGCTGGCCTTCAATTAGTTCTGGGTTCTGCACTCCAAGATTGAAATATGAACATCTTATTTCCAATCTATGATAGATTGTACCACCATCTGGGAGGATATTATATAGCTCTATCTCATTAACATTAGGCTGGGACATGAGATTTGCTTTAGCTCATGAGATGAGAGGGAAAGTGCCACATGTCTCTTGTTAGCATAACATTTAAGATTTATCAGGTGATTTTGTCATTGCTTTCTTCCCACTGTAAAAGAAACTTATGTCTCAGGTAGGATCTTCTTCTTTGGCCTAGATCCCAGAAAGAAGAAGACATCTGGAGCAAAGTCATAGATGACCGAAAGCCAGCATGTTTTGAGAACAAGAAGTAAACCACAGTTGTTGTAACTCATTAACATTTGAGTGATGTTTGCTACCATAGAATAACCTTCTCTATCCTAACAAAAATACTAAAACGTGTCAGATTGACCTTGGAGCCTAGCATTAATAAAAAAGGAAATCATTATAAAAAGCTGGAAAAATGGTGACTGTACATCATGCATTTGGGGAGTATTTGCTAAAACCATTCCTCAAAATAGTTGAAAGAAAGATAAGAAGTCTATGGCTTCAGGTAAACTTTGTGAAACAGAATGGTACTGATATGTATTGGTGATTATTGACTCTACTTGACAAGATGCAATGAAAAAAACGATGACCAAGGAAAAGAATTACTGGTTTACAACTGTGGAATACAGAGAATCCAGAAATTCTGGGATTTACAGGGTGAAAGAAAGAGGTAACCGTTTCTCATAAATTAACTAGTAAAAGATAAAGCTGAGAATTGCTTTAAATGGAAAAAAGCAGTTAAAACAGCTTTGAGGCAGTTCTTTGCCTGTGATAACATCTCTGAATATTTTAAGATACTGCCTAGCAGACCACTTAAGGTTGACAAAATGGCTCAAGGGAAAAAGAGCAACAAAGGAGGAGCTCACCTATTTGTGTTTGATAAGCTCACGTATAGGTAAGATGTCTAGAGAGACAGCCATGTCTGGAAAATAATTATGGATATGGTTTTGCACATACAACTGACTGAGCAAAAGAGATTAAAACAAAGTTCTGAGACAGTTGTATTTCAGAAGAGCTATCCACCTGAATCAAGCAGCATGTGATTGCTTGGGACTTAAAGTACATTCTGGGTCTCTAACTTTCTCTGAGTGGGAAGCAGGATAAGAAAATTGCTTGGTGCCCAATATTGGCATATTCTCTAATGCTTTTTTCATATATGGAGAAGAATGTTGATAGAAAAGTAAAGACTATTCTAAGAATAAATGCAGGGCCATGCAGAGCAATAAACTGAGGAGATATCCCAAGGAAAGGATCAGCTATCTCAAGACAGAATTCCTTAATACTGGAAAAGGAATATTTCCCTTGGTTCCTTGAAACATTTGCCTAAGGAAGTTTTTGAAATTGCTATTGACCAGAGTATATTTTACTGTGAGATCCTAGACTTTCTGTCTCTGTCACAATGGGATGGAACTTTCGGGAGAAACAAGTGTAGCTGAGGAAGGGAGAAAAAAATTTTTCTGTTTGCAATTAAGAGGATGAATTATTTGTAACCAAGATCATACAGTTTTTTTCTAATTACTTGCTGTTCCCCCTATAAAGGATTATCTTCCTCCAACCTATTTTCATGGACCTTTGTGATGGCCTTGCTCTGGCAGGAAATGTGAGTAGAAAAGACAAATGCCACTTCTGAGCAGAAGCTTTCACAGCTACCACACAGGCCCAGAGATGCCCTTTTCTGTCTGCCATGAGACTGGTGTGATGCTCCTTTGGCTTTTATTCAAGAATTCTTTTAAAAGCCCCATGTTGTAGTCACATTGAGTAAGAGCCTGCAACGTGCTCTAAGCAACACCTCCTTGCTTATTTCTACTATGCTTATCATTGTGGGAGACAGAAAATAAATTTACAAAATCAAACTCTACCAATAGTATTTTATTGGAAATTTGAATTTGTTTGCGTTTTCTGCATGCCTAATACAAATGATATGATTGGCTTATCCAAATCATAAAAAATGGAATCCTTATATTCAAAGATGCAGCAAGAGTTGTGTTAACTAAAGGAATCATTGAATCCTGCACCATTCAAAAAGTCTTTTAAGCAAAACACAAAGGTTTTAAAAGGAGTTTCCTTTTTAAAATTCATTATTTTTGTGTGTTTTTTTGGTGATTATTAAGAAAACAAAGGTATATTTGTTCTTTTCCGTTGAGATCCAGGCTGCATAAGAAGACAATCATCTTTTTTCTTTATTTAATTGCTTAATGTTAAAGTTGCTCTATGAATCTGAATTATTGAATAATTAAACCTACTTAAAGTTCTGAAGGGAGGTAATACTGACATGTTAATTGGTGTGTTCTCCTTCTATTTAAATCTTTGCCAGGCTTTCTCTTTAAATATCCACATTAAAATGATTCCAAAGCTGTATAAACCCTGTTCTTGTTTTTTTTATAATAACTGAGGAAATGTTTTGAGAGTGCATGCAGGAAAATAAAATCTGATAGACTTAATCTGGACAAACACATAAACAGACTTGCTTACAAAATGTATCTTTTCTATATAGGTTTAGATTGGAAATCACATCACAGCTCTTAGGTATTTATAAACTAACAAAAAAGATCCCTTTTTATATAAATATGACTTTTTAAGAAGCCAAGAGAGAGGCTGTAGGGATAGTTGCTCCCAAAGTCTGCAATAAATCCACAATTAGAAATCTGTTAGCTGTGTTAAATTTGTTTATAGTCTAACAAGAGTAGCCAACTTTATATACGGATGTCTCTCCATCTTCTGTGTTCAAGTATCTACCTTTCATTTTTTCTGTTATCATTACCTCTTCCTCTGAAAGCTAATATTTTGCTAATGTAGCATACATTTAGTACTTAGGTTCAAAATCTGATAAACTAGAAGTTGAAGCAACACTGGGATTCTATCATATATATATATTGGTTTAAGGTTTATGTCAAGGAATTCTTATAAACAGATCCTTCTAGATTGTGGTTGTGGAAACTAGTACTAACTCAAATATTTTTTGTGAATTCAAACTTCTTTCAAGGTGAAATGCAGCTATTGAGGGCACTTTTGTTTACTTTTATTGTACATTTTAATATTTATTTACATAATTATGTCTTTTGTGTCATTTTATCATTTCTTTCTTGAAAAATTATGTTGATTTTTCTTTTTACAAAGTGGGCAGAGTAACCTGTGTTTTCTTTTCCCAATTCACCTCCAGATGATTGACTAAAAGGATAATTTTAAAATATATATATTTTTGGTGATTATGAGGGATCATCAATAATTTGAAATTAAATGTAAACTTCCAAAAACCATTTTAGATATTTCTTCTAGAGTAGTAAGTAGATTATAAAGCAAATGCAAATAAAAAGAAATACTGACATCACATAGTATCAAGTAGTATTATAGTGAAAGTTGCTTGAGTGCTTGTTTTACATTACATTGTAAAATAATTTCCTTGAAACTTTCAAGTTTATCAACAATAAAAAGAAGGCAAATGATATGAAGACTGAAAGACAACATTATTTCTGCCTTATCAATAAATAGGTTTGGCACATTCAAGGTAAAATATATGGGGCAAAATTATTTTTTCCAGCAATCACAGTGTCTTAAAATCATAACCTTATTTTTAAGGTTATTTTTAAGGCTGGTAAATCTTGGAGCATAAATGTTTTTTACAAGATTGGAAATTACTTACTTCATCTTCCAAAAGTATCCATGAAGTTTTCTTTTCAAATTAAGGCAAAATCAAATTATTCATGGGGAAGTAAAACAAAATAAACACAAAGTTTAAAGAGTTATGGAGTTATTACCCTTTACAGAAAGAAGCCTGCCCTGAATGTGCATTCACACAGCTGAGAAACAAAACTTATTAAGAGTGCTTATTTCAGTTTCAAAGATTCACACCTCTGAGGGGTGATTCAAAATAGCTGTGAAAAAATTATTTTAGCAGCTATGAAAAGAAAATAATGATATCACACTAAGTTTACTGCTTCTAAATTTGATATGTAACTATATTTAAAGTAATTATTATGATCTGAAATAATGACTTACTACATTTTTTGTTTACAGTTAATGAGTTGCCATTGAATTTTAGTCAAAATATTAAAAATGCATTTCTAATAATAATGAATGTTTGTTCAATATTTGAGCTCTGTAATTTTACTTAAATTAAGATTTTATTGCAAAGTCATTCATAAAGTGTCATTTACTGACATTTATTTTCATATACATTCTCATATACATAGGTGATAATAGATGACAGATAGAATTCTGGCATTTTCATATGAATTGTAAGAATGTGTGTGTGTGCTCAGTTATTCAGTCGTGTTTGACTCTTTGTGGCCCCCAAACTGCAACCCACCAGGCTCCTCTGTTCATGGGATTTTCCAGAAGAGAATACTGGAGTGGGTTGCCATTTCCCACCTTGAGGTAGTTGATCAGATTATGTTGACTACCTCGCGGAGACAGAACAAAGCACTGCAAAGTAGAGCCCACAGCCAAGTAGCCGTATAAAACATATGGTTCAGGAGCTCAATATATACTGCATGCAGCCTTAACTTTAGTACACTGATTTTTAAGCTTCCTCTTCAAAACTTCAGTATAATGTGAGGATTCAAATTCAGAGTTATTTATAATTTAGTTCTTGCTAAGAAAGAGTAAAAATTGCTACTCTCACTCAAATTTTTACCAGGTTTGTTCAGATCCATGTTTTTCTATCCTTCGCACTAAACTTTATCCCTTGAGAAGGGTGAAAAGGTCTGTGAAGCATGCATCATATCTATACTTGTGTTTCTTGTAATAAAATGGTGAAAACTAGAATGTGGAATCAGAGATTATGACTACTGCCTCAGTTTCCTTCTTTATCCTTTATTAGCATAAATGAAGGGTAGCACACACTGAAGCCTGTAAGTTTTTACTGTGCTTAGTCGCTCAGTTGTGTCTGCCTCTTTGCAACCCTATTGACTGTAGTCTGCCAGGTTCCTCTGTCCATGAGGATTCTCCAGGCAAGAACACTAGACTGGACTGCCAAGCCCTCCTCCAGGGGATCTTCCCAACCCAGGGATTGAACCCAGGTCTCCCACATTGCAGGTGAATTCTTTACTGTCTGAACCATCAGGGAAGCCCTGGGGTTTTTTTTTACTGTGCTTTTACTATGTTAATAAAAACCTTGGGACTGAAGTCAATAATTCAGCATTCAATGACATACTAATTGCTAGGGATAAGATTGTTGTATTTGTTGTTTAGTCGCTAAGTCATGTCTGACTCTTTGCCACCCCATGGACTATAGCCTGCCAGGCTCCTCTGTCCATGGGATTTCCTAGGCAAGAATACTGGAGTGGGTTGCCATTTCCTTCTCCAAGGGATATTCCTGACCCAGGGATCAAACCCATGTCTCTTGCCTCTCCTGCACTGGCAGGTGTATTCTTTAATGTCTGAGCCACCAGGAAAGCCTGCTGCTGCTGCTGCTGCTAAGTTGCTTCAGTCGTGTCCAACTCTGTGCAACCGCAGAGACAGCAGCCTACCAGGCTCCCCTGTCCCTGGGATTCTCCAGGCAAGAACACTGGAGTGGGATGCCATTTCCTTCCCCAATGCATGAAAGTGAAGTTGCTCAGTCGTGTCCGACTCTTAGCGACCCTATGGACTGCAGCCTACTGGGCTTCTCTGCCCATGGGATTTTCCAGGCAGGAGTACTGGAGTGGGGTGCCATTGCTTCTCCATCAGGAAAGCCTAGAACAAGACAAACTAGAAACTAAAACTACTGTCCAGAGACATGGACAGGATTGGATAGGATTGATACTAGGCTTTGCAAGAACCATAACGATGTCTTCAGAGTCATTTACTTTATATTTTGGTCCTGACCTTTTGACACAGAAAAACAGTGAAACCTCTCCCAAAATTATATCCCCAACCTGCTCATCCTTCTTACATGTTCATTCTTTGGTCACGGTAAGGGCAGGGTGAGTTGGGGAGAGGAGGAATAGACTCCAGGTAATGGATTCAGTCAATAAAACTCATTATGAAATGAATAATGTTTGAAGTCCTCCTTTCCTTTTTTGTTTCTCCTCTCCCATATGTCTATAATATCTATAGAAATATTATACTGTTTTCCAAAATCTATTACACTGGGAGCCTAAAGAAATTCCTCTTGTGTGGGAGGTTATATTCCAGTAAAGGAGACATTAACAAAATAATCACAGAATACAAAATGTATCTGGTAAGCTGGACTGGTATTCATAAAGTAGAAAAGAGGATCTGACATTGTTGGGCCCTCAGGGTGGTGAGCAGCAGGAGATAGAGGGAATGATTGAATATCAGTGTCTTTTTTTTTTTTCCCCTGAAGAATGAGTTTTAAACTAAGATCAGAAGGAATGGTTGCTTTTATTATCTTAGTATGAAAGACAAAAGTATAGACTAAACTTACTGAAAACTGCTTTTCCTTTACATACATTCAATGAGTTATTTTTAATCTGGTAATCAATAGTTTGCTAGTGGATTTAACTATGAATTCAGTATCAGGAAAGATATAGAAAGTGATTAAAACTTAGTCTATGTTTCAACAAGTTTGCAAATTAATGAAGGTGTTAAATAGATATACATTAAGTCTATATCACTGTTCATGGGCAAGTTTGGAAATGCATATGAAGGAATTCTTCATTGTATAAATTCTATAAATTAATACAATACTCCCACATTGGTTTATAATTTTTTGTCCTCTTTTAAACTTTAGACATTGAAATTCAATGAAAAATAGAATTCTTGACAAAACACACATACACGCATACAGATACACCCATGAACTTCAGAACTTCAGAAATCCTTAAGATGCTTTAGTAATGTTCTAAGACCTTGTTGGTTGCAGTTGTTCAGGTTCTCACTTAAAGTCCAACAAATGTTTCCTGATAGAGGATAATGAGCCATCCCATGTTTACAATGTTTTCTGATAGAAAGCACACCTATGTACAGTTTTCCTGAAGATGTATGTTATACTTCTTTCTCTGTATGATACAATTTTATCTAATGAAAACTCTAAATAGATCCTTTTTGACTATAGAGAAGGTAGAAGTATTGGAATTCATTTTTAAGTTTTGAACTTTAATGAATCATGATTGACTCCTTAGAGAATGCTTGTTGTCTATAACTCTTCCTTGTTGTTTTTTAAATCTTTAAATTATTTTACTTTTAATTATAGGATTATTGCTATACAACATTGTATTGGTTTCTGCCATATATCAACATGAATCACCCATAAGTATATATATATGTCCCCTTTCTCTTGAACCTCCTTCCCACCTTCCACCCTATCCCACCGTTCTAGGTCGTCACAAAGTTCCTTGGTGTTTTAGACTAAAGATATTTTCAAGACTCTAAATGATCTTCTAAATGATCTCAATGCAGCAATGACTGCATTGAGAAAAGTAATGTAATCTCTCTTTGGTCTTTATTCTGCTTAATTTCCTTTTTAAAGTTGTGGCTACATCTAATTTATACTTCAATCTTAATGAATTTTTAAAATTCTTTACTGTTTAGAAAATATAGAGAAAGTACAACTAGTTTTGTTGTTAGCAAACTAATTAATTTCACAAAAATATGTTAGAAGAGTAAAAGATGAAACAGAGTTTGGTTAATCAGTGCCAGTTTACTTGTCTGTGGAGAAGCAAGAGAGTTTGGACACAATTAAATGGTTTTCAAAGGTACTCTTAATGTCAGATGTCTCAAAACGTACTTCAAGTTGTAAGAATTATATTGTTAATAAACTAATTTAGAGCTTTTTTCCTATCATCGTACTCAATGTTGATTTACTTAACCAGAAATTGAATGATGTTCAGTTTTAGCTCTTTCTGAAGATATGTCTTTTTGTTTGTTTGTTTGTTTTTGTTTTGCCTTTTTTATGAGCTACATTGTCTTTTAGCCTAGTGCTGCTGATTTAGCTATTGATTTTTCAGAGAGGAAATTTTCTAGAAGTACACCTACTCTTACTCATTTGAGTAAGTCCCCAAATCTATCACTTGACAGACTGTAAATCAAGTTTTGATTGTTTTAGTTTTAAATAAAGGACTTCACCCAATTGGTTAATAAAGGTATCTAAATAAATGACTAGTATGTTTAAATATTATGCATATATTTCTGCAAAAAATTATTTGATGTTTTTGAGTATATACTGTATTTAAAAGATATCACTGCTTCCATGAATATAATCCTTGACAATACATAGATTTTTCCAGTTCTTTTGTGTCTATTCTACTTTAGAAAAACCTATCAAGAGAACAGAAGTAAGGTGAGTCAAGAAAACTAAAAAAAAAAAGATAGAAAATGTTGGGACACAGTAGAACATCAAGCCATTGAAAGATCCAGTGAAATTCAGCTGCAAGAAACTGAAGCCATTCTATCCATCTTAAGAGGTTTAAACACAGAAAATCAGTTTCTTTAAAAAAAAAAAAAAATCAACTGAGGGAGAGCAAGAGGCATTGTATGCTCACTTTCCAGAAATTATTCTACAGTTCTACAAGGTCCAAGTGGAGAACTGATATTTCTGCCACTTCAGTTCAGTTCAGTCGCTCAGTCATGTCCGACTCTTTGCGACCCCTTCGCAGCACGCCAGGCCTCCCTGTCCATCACCAACTCCCGGAGTTCACTAAGACTCACGTCCGTCGAGTCCATGATGCCATCTAGCCATCTCATCCTCGGTCGTCCCCTTCTCCTCCTGCCCCCAATCCCTCCCAGCATCAGAGTCTTTTCCAATGAGTCAACTCTTCGCATGAGGTGGCCAAAGTACTGGAGTTTCAGCTTTAGCATCATTCCTTCCAAAGAAATCCCAGGGTTGATCTCCTTCAGAATGGACTGGTTGGATCTCCTTGCAGTCCAAGGGACTCTCAAGTGTCTTCCCCAACATCACGGTTCAAAAGCATCAATTCTTCTGCACTCAGCTTTCTTCGCAGTCCAACTCTCACATCCATGCATGACCACAGGAAAAACTATAGCCTTGACTAGACGGACCTTAGTCGGCAAAGTAATGTCTCTGCTTTTGAATATGCTATCTAGGTTGGTCATAACTTTTCTTCCAAGGAGTAAGTGTCTTTTAATTTCATGGCTGCAATCACCATCTGCAGTGATTTTGGAGCCCCAAAAAATGAAGTCTGACACTGTTTCCACTGTTTCCCCATCTATTTCCCATGAAGTGATGGGACCGGATGCCACGATCTTCGTTTTCTGAATGTTGAGCTTTAGGCCAACTTTTTCACTGTCCACTTTCACTTTCATCAAGAGGCTTTTCAGTTCCTCTTTACTTTCTGCCATAATGGTGGTGTCATCTGCACATCTGAGGTTATTGACATTTCTCCCGGCAATCTTGATTCCAGCTTGTGCTTCTTTCAGTCCAGCATTTCTCATGATGTACTCTGCATATAAGTTAAATAAGCAGGGTGACAATATACAGCCTTGACGTACTCCTTTTCCTATTTGGAACCAGTCTGTTTTTCCATATCCAGTTCTAACTGCTGCTTCTTGACCTGTGTACAGATTTCTCAAGAGGCAGGTCAGGTGGTCTGGTATTCCCATCTCTTTCAGAATTTGGCACAGTTTATTGTGATCCACACAAGAAGTAGTTATTTGGGGGCTTATGATAGAAGCTTTGACACAGATATCTTCTTATGCTTGTCAAATGGAAGCCATACTACCTCTGCCTCCTATTCCTCAACCTTTTAGAAAGAAGCTGGAAGAATGCAATTTACAAGCTCTGACATATCGATAGGCACAGTCAAAGGAGATCATGGCAACTCAGTATATCCACTATAAACTCATCCTTCTTGCTGAATAACTGAACATTTTATTTAGAATATTTTAATCCTTTTCTCATTGACATGTAAACTAAATTGTTCTGAGTTGGAATTTTGAAGCCCATCATATACGTTAGAAAGTAAGCCTACTTATAATTAATAAACTGGGTCTTCTTACAAATTTGAAAGACATAGGGTTTAGTAACTGTCTTTAACTTGTCCTTTGAGGACTAGAAACTAACAGTCAGTTTACAGTGTTATTTTTCCTTCGGAAAATCTGCAAGTCACTTGAGTCGTTTCTCAGTTACATAATGACTATATTTCTAATCATCTTATATTCTATTCATTTGGTTCATAACATTTCTATTGGGCTCACAGTTTACGCATTGGAAACATTTTTAATTATCAAGGTTCTAATCTCTTCATTATTCCCATCTATTTTTTCTCTCTCTAAATCCATGACAAATAACAAGGGAACAATCCAGGACAAATTCAGAAAACTAATATTTATTCAACTAGCACACCATAGTGCTTTCAGACATACAGATATGTACAGTGTGCCCTCTTACCACAAAGTTGGAGTTTAATGGAAAGTTTAAATGTCATGATACTGTAGTACAAAACGTAAAACTGCATGTATAAACCACCATTGTTTCTTCCACTTACTTTCTCCACCACACACTCTGTATCTCTTTTGCCTCATTTTAAAGATCTTATTCCTGATCTTTAAAATGCTATAATCTAATATGGCAGTCAGGACAAGTAAATTCAGCCATAAACAATAATATAAAACTGTTTAAATTCAGTTCCATAGCAGAGCTGCAGACAATAAAGATGTTTGTAGATGTGTCTTATAATTCTCCCTTACTAATATTCAGATACCAAGTGCCATTGATCTCTCTTTTAAAACCCTGTTACATCTTTATTTTTCCTCTTTATGCATCAATACCAGAGGCTTCACCTAAATGACTCTTTAAGCTCCACTTTCCCAGCTTTCAATTTCTGTGCATTTGTATGTATCTGTTTCTGTTTTTCTCTGCTCATCTTGTCTCTGACTATAACTCTCTCTTCTCTCTCTTTCTGATTCACATTGTAAGTCCTTGTCAAAAATAATCTTGATCAAATAAAACTTTCTGACATCTCCATGCTTAATACTTTTTAGTAGTTTGCTCTTCTCCCTTGGATCAAGTCATGGGCTTATAAAAAGGATATATTAAAATTACTTATCCTGTACTCTCACTTTGCACATGAAGGAATAAGTTTCAGAGAGTAATTTTTATATCCACTTAAACATTTTGTGCCCTCTAAATGCCCATTCATTCACCATTCCTCAAATATTTATACAGTGACCAGATGATTCAGCAGATAACCATACACTTTCATCTTGCTTTACACAGTGCCCAGCAGTGTACCTGACTCCTGCAACATGTACAAACAATATTGATTGGATGGATAAAGGAGTGTATGGTTGGATGAGTGACTGAATGATTGTGAAATATTCTGGGAATCCAAAAATTACAACAGTCTTTCATTATAATCCATCATTAGTGACTTCTTCCAATTTCAAAAGAGAAGACACAAGGGTTGGAAACTTTTTTGGAAAGGTTAGGTTACTAACTTCAAACCTGTATTGGTAGAGCAAACCACCTTTATATATTTCAGGTTGGTTTAAAGAATTTAATGGAATTTACAAGCTAATGTCCTCCAAGTCAAACTTTAGTGTCATCAGTGCCTATGACGACTCCTGTGTTGCCCTGCAAAGAGACATTTATAGCATATATTACTTGTATCCAATCACAAATACAAACTTGCTGAGTGGGTATATTAGTGGATAGAAGATTCCCAACTTTTTGGAGCTTACATTATAATATATACAATAAACATAATAAAGGAAGTATTTAATACACTATGTTAGAATCTAATACATGCTAGAAGAAGAAAAACAAAAAGCACATAAAGTAAGGTTGACTGGGTTTTCTGGGCGAGTGAGGGGGACAGATTATGGCATTAAACTATGCAGTGGGAACCAGCCTCAATGAGAAGTTGAAACTTGAGAAAAGGCTTGGAAGAAGATGATGTTTTTGGCAGAGAAAAGGATTGAACAAAACTCAAGGCAGAAGTTTGCATATACTATTTGTCCAAAAAGAAGGATGTCAGTGTGGTTGGAGCCAGGGGACATGGTACTAAAGAGGTCAGAGATACTAAGATGACATTTGAGACATGGAGTAGAATCCTGTTGAAGAAAATTTTAAGGGCTTCAGCTTTTACTTTGAGTAAAATAAAGAGTTCAGGGTTTTTAACGTTGTTCATTTCTGTTCTGTGATATTTATTATGCTGCTCATACATTCATATACTCACTCATCCATATACTCACTCATCTTCCATACACATGTGTCCCAGATTGAAACACTGAGAAGAAAGGAGAATTAGAATAATCAGTAAATTTGAATAAAAGAAAATTATAATAAAGGAATTAAAGTTTTAGAAGGATAAAATGGGGTTAAAGTGAGGTTTGAAATTTATGATTTCTGAAGTGAAAGGGTTTCAGTGATAATAAGAAATCTTTGGTTTTTTTTTTTCCTGTTGCTTCAAAGCTGAAATTGCACGAGTGCTAACTCATGCATAGTCCTAATTTAAAGTGAGACTGATCTCATCTCCTCTTCTGTTTTCTTATATTTAAGTAGTTTTACATTTAACTGAATTGGATCCAACTCAATACATTTACTGAAGCTGTGTGATATAATGGTTAAGAATTTCAGTTTCTCAAGTAGTTATGTGTGTATATGAGTGTGTGTGTGTGTTCAGTCACTCAGTTGTGTCTGATTACCTGCAGCCCCATAGATTGTAGCCTGCCAGATTCCTCTGCCCACGGAGTTTTCTAGGCAAGAATACTGGAGTAGGGTGTCACTTCCTACTCCAGGGGATCTTCCTGACCCAGGGATCAAACCTGAATCTCTTGCGTCTCCTGCATTGGCAGGTGGATCCTTTACCACTAGCGCCACCTGGAAAAGCTATGACAAACCTAGTGAAAATGAAAGGAAGTTGCTCAGGCATGTCCAACTTTTTGAGACCCCATGGACTGTAGCCTACCAGGTTCCACCGTCCATGCGATGTTCCAGGCAAGAATACTGAAGTGGGTTGCCATTTCCTTCTCCAGGAGATCTTCCCGACCCAGGGATTGAACCCGGGTCTCCTGCATTGTAGGCAGACGCTTTACTGTCTGAACCACCAAGTATTACTTTATTGACAAAGGTCCATCTAGTCAACACTATGATTTTTCCAGTAGTCATGTATGGATGTGAGAGTTGGACCATAAAGAAAGCTGATCACTGAAGAATTGATGCTTTAGAGCTGTGTGTTGGAGAAGACTCTTGAGAGTCCCTTGGACTGCAAGGAGATCCAACCAGTCAGTCCTAAAAGAAACCAGTCCTGAATATTCATTGAAAGGACTGATGCTAAAACTGAAACGCCAATACTTTGGCTACATGATGCAAAGAGCTAACTCATTTGAAAAGACCCTGATGCTAGGAAAGAAAAGTAGGAGGAGAAGGGGATGACAGAGGATGAGATGGTTGGATGGCATCACCAACTTGATGGACGTGAGTTTGAGCAAGCTCCGGGAGATGGTGATGGACAGGGAAGCCTGGTGTGCTGCAGTCCATGGGATCACAAAGAGTCGGACATGACTGAGCAACTGAACTGACAGAGCACCACCTGGGAAGCCCTCTCAAGTAGGTATGCTTCATTTTAAATATTGATTTTTTGATTATTGGCAATGTAACTTTGTTGGGTTACTTGACTATTCTGAGACTCTGTTTCCTAATAAGTAAAATATGGATAGTTATAGTATCTATCTCATCAGTTTTTGTGAAAATAAAATAATTAAATACTTGTGAAGGGCTTAAAACAGTGTATTTCTTTACTGAAATAATGAAATCGATGATATAGGTGACCATAATATTTCCCCAATGAGTACTGCAAGGGTTTCAGAGATTCTTTAAGGAATAGTCCCTATCTTTGTGATATGTTAACCTGTTGCCTCATTAAAAGTTGCCTTATGTAGGTTCAAATGTCTTATGTGCATATTCTGTTTCCTTAAACAAATTACATGTTCCAACAGGATAGATATGTAGTAACTAAAAGAAAAATTTCTGTATTTATTCATTAAGTATTATATTTTCAGTTATATATTATACATTCTTATTTCCAATTTATATTTATAATCTGGGAAATATATTAGGTATACATTGGATTTCTATTAATTCAATCACTTTATTTCTTTGATGGTTGTTATCTATTCATAAGCTGAATCATATTCTCACTTGTGAATATGATCATATGATCCAGCATGATGTCAGAAATAGAAAACCAACCCTAAGTGTTTGGTTTCCTGGATACATTATAATTTGTCATTCTTATAAACATCTTGTTCTATCAGGGTCCTTGCCCTGGGACTTAATCATCAGATCTTCTCAAGCAGACATTTTATTGTTCACTGCTTTTAAATGCTAAGTGGTGAATTTTCTGGGGCTTTCTAGCAGCAGTATCTTCATCATAACTCTTTCTCTATAATTACCTAATTTCTTCATAAGCATCTTCCCAATTGAGTCAACAACCTCCTGTTTTTCTGAGGTCTATATTCTTTAGGGATATAACTACACAGTTATATATAGACAATATGTATCTTGATATTTCTATGTTGATGACTACTTTTTCCTTTTACTTACTCTCTACTCTTCAGACTTAGAAAAGTATGATTTATCCATTATGGATCACAGGCAACATAACAATCATGTTTGTGTCACAATTTGTGCCATATAGATAGCAATACTTAATATCTCTTCTGATGCAATTAGAATATGGAAATGTCACAAACACACTGGTAAAAGAAATAATATTATGCCTAACACGGTACCATAGTAGTTTGGCAATCGATATTGATGGCTGTGCCAACTAGCAGTTTGGAAATTTTAAGAGCCTCTTAACAATCTTAAAAGTCTTAGTTATTTGCCACCTGAATCTGAGTCATTTCTAGATTTTAGTAGTGAGACACAGATTTAAATGTATCTACATATTCAACAAATCAACAAAAAAACATGTGTTAAAACACCACATTTCTTGAAAAAAAAAATTAGGCTCCATTTAAACTATTATGTGTTTTTAACTGTCTCTGAATAAGAGAAACAATTAGAGAAAGACAAACTTAATGATGCATGTGTCATTTTAAACACTGGTTTAAAAATAGAGAGTCTGGTTCTGTGACTTAGTTTTGTGAAAAAGATTCTACTATTTTGTTTGAGTAGAAGGGAACATTAAGCATTTTCTTGCCAAGTATAACAAGCACCTAGAAGAATGTGCTGGGCAAAGCAGGAGCTCCATGAGCATTTGTGAAAAATTGTGTGAATTCTAACACTTAATATGTACTTCTTCCCTACTTCATATGAGCAATGTATGTTTGATTCATGTTCTTATCCCATAAATACTTTGAACTCAGATTGCATATAAACTAGTCTACAACACATTTTTATTTCACATAATTATTTTATATTTATGCTTTTATATGCACTTGTTACTTTATTTTAGTTCGGTTCATTTGCTCAATCATGTCCGACTCTTTGCAACCCCACGGACTGCAGCACACCAGGCTTCCCTGTCCATCACCAACTCCCTCAGCTTGCTCAAACTCATGTCCATCGAGTTGGTGACTCCATCCAACAATCTCATCCTCTGCCTTCCCTTCTCTTATCTTCATTCTTTCCCAGCATCAGGGTCTTTTCCAATGAGTCAGTTCTTTGCATCCGGTGACCAAAGTATTAGAGTTTCAGCTTCAGCATAAGTCCTTTCAATGAATATTCAGGACTGATTTCTTTTAGGACTGACTGGTTGGATCTCCTTGCAGTCCAAGGGACTCTCAAGAGTCTTCTCCAACACCACAGTTCAAAAACATCAATTCTTCAGCGATCAGCTTTCTTTATAGTCCAACTCTCACATTTATACATAATTACTGGAAAAACCATAGCTTTGACTAGATGGACATTTTTTGGTAAAGTATGCTTTTTAATATGCTATCTAGGTTGGTCATAGTTTTTCTTCCAAGGAGCAAGCATTTTTTCATTTCATGGCTACAGTCACCAGCTGCAGTGATTTTGGAGCCCAAAAATATAAAGTTTCTCACTGGTTTCATTATTTCCCCATCTATCTGCCATGAAGTGATGGTATTGGATGCCATGATCTTACTTTTTTGAATGCTGAATTTTAAGCCAACATTTTTGGTCTCCTCTTTCACTTTCATCAAGAGGTTCTTTAGTTCTTCTTCACTTTCTGCCATAAGGATGATGTCATCTGCATATCTGAGGTTATTGATATTTCTCCAGGCCATCTTGATTCCAGCTTGTGCTTCATCCAGCCCAGTGTTTCTCATGATGTATTCTGCATATAAGTTAAATAAGCAGTTTGACACTAAGCAGCCTTGAACTACTCCTTTCCCAATTTGGAACTAGTTTGTTGTTTCATGTCCAATTATAACTGTTGCTTCATGACCCACATACAGATTTCTCAGGAGGCAGGTAAGATGATCTGGTATTCCCCTCTGTTTAAGAATTTTCCACAGTTTGTTGTGACCCACAGAGTCAATTGCTTTGGCGCAGTCAATAAAGCAGAAGTAGATGCTTTTCTGGAACTCTCTTGCTTTTTTGATGATCCAGTGGATGTTGGCAATTTGATCTCTGGTTCCTCTTCCTTTTCTGTACTTTCTACTTTCTGCCTTTTCTCCTCAGTTCTTCTGCCTTTTGTTACTTTATTTAACAAATATTTATTGAACATCTACTTTTGGTCTGGTACTGTATACATTTCTAGAAGCCTTTGCCCTCCAGCAGCATATGATCTAGTGATGCATACATGCATACAGGTTAAAAGTGTTAAGATAGGCTTATTAAGTAGTGTAATGACAGTATATGGGAGGGCCAGATAATAAAGTCTGGGAAGGTAGACTAGAAAGACTTCTTAAAGAAAATAATGAAAGCACTATGATGGGAATGACAAGGAGGTGTAAAACAGTTTTTAGGAGAGACTGAGATTATGGTGCTGATACCAGGTACTGAGATCCACTGTGTACATTGCCTCTCAACTCTGGGATCAGTGACATGGAATTAATAGATTGAAAGAAACCATGGTGGAAAAGAGCTTTTTGTTTGTTGTGAGATAGCAGAAACCTGATCATAAAATAGCCAGTAAACCACAAAATGCACTAAGTACCTTACATAAAATACATTTGATAAATTTTGAGAAAAAATTATAATTTTGCCTGTATGAAGAATAATATGTTCAGTAGAAAGTGAATTTCCAGTAACTTTCATTTCATACCATTCCATTTTTCTGCCCTAGGGAGAAATGCAGTGTTGTATTAATGTCTCCTGTAAAGTGAAGTGAAACCGTTAGTCGCTCAGTAGTATTTGACTGTTTGCAACCCCATGGACTGTAATCCACCAGACTCCTCTGTCCATGGAATTCTCCAGGCAAGAAAACTGGAGTGGGTAGCCATTCCCTTCTCCAGGGGATCTTCCTGACCCAAGGATCACAGCTGCATCTGTTACATCTCCTGAATTGGCAGGAGGGTTCTTTACCACTAACACCACCTGGGGAGCCTATTGTATCTCTCATCTCTTGTGATAGGGAGCTGCCCTTTGAACAGTGTCTTATTATTTATAAGAGTTTCACTATTGGAATTTATTAACTTTATGAACATAAAAATCATTGTTATTATAATTGTCATAGTTGTAGTTTTGTCTTCATATCCAGAACAGATATCCTTCTGTTACCTGCTCCAAGGAATAAGTCATTGTTTTTACATACACTCCATTTTTATTTCTCTTCTATTCTTACCTTCCCATACAGATGGTAAACGGTGATGAGATTACTTAACTTTATCATTGCCATGGCAAAGTCTGGAACCAGGAAATCCTGCACAGAGATATCTTTCCCCAGAATGTTTTTTTCTCTATTTATTATAGTAATTCTCAGGTAATTTGGAGTTGTTTACTACATGAATGAAACATCACAGAGAAATACAGATTTTTATTTTGGGATAATTTCCTTTTATTCTGATTTGACCAGAATGAGTTCCAGTCCAGAGCCTATGCCATTCATGGGACCAATGACTTTTTTAATAATTCAGACACCTCAGTGATTAACCTAAAGCTTATATTTATTCTGTTAATAAAAGAGAACAATATCCTAGAATTCATAAGAATATGTTTCCCTGAATTTGCCCTTTCCTTAAAGGTTTCATACCCTTTATCCTAATACTTTGGAAATAATTTTTTGTTCCTTATTTGTATGTGTTTTGGGAGTTGTGTTTTTCTTCTTCCTTTTTTTTTTGTCCTTTATTTGTTTGCTATTGGAATTTTCCTCAATTCCTACTAATTTACACTTATTTATTTGTATTAATTTGAATTCTGGCTTTTATAATTTGTTTATAAGTTTCAGTATTTCCTAATTTTAATATTTTATGACACTTTCCACCTATTTTTCTTTATTTTTTTTTAAATTTTGTCGATATTGCATGACCCCAATTGCAAGTCTCCATTTCTTCTATATTGACATTTTCAGGAAGGCATAAACACAACAAATAAGATTATATCCTAAGCCTCTTTTGTATTTAAGGTTAGACATGTGTCTAAATGAAGTCGCTCAGTCGTGTCCAACTCCTTGCAACCCCATGGACTATAGCCTACCAGGCTCCTCCATCCCTGGGGTTCTCCAGGCAGGAATACTGGAGTGGGTTGCCATTTCCTTCTCCAGTAGATCTTCCCAATCCAGGAATTGAACCCAGGTCTCCCATATTGCAGGCAGATGCTTTACCACCTGAGTCACCAGGGAAGCTCAAACCTTGGCCAGTAGACTGTAACTCTGATATTATGTGCAATTTATAGGGACTTCCCTAAGAGACATTATTGCATGCCCATTGCCCATTCTAATTCATTAATATTTCTATCCTATTGTTGAAATACAGATAACTCCTAAGACATTAAAATTTTAAGGAATAGAGGAGTGATGAATTTCGTGGAGCAGACCCACTATACAAGCCATTGACTGTGTACCTCCAGACACTGCTAAGTTTTTTCCTGACATTCAAACCTAGACACCGTTTTAATAATACAGTTGGTTAAACATATTTTTTTTCCTTTATGAGTATATTCCTTTGTATTCACCTTAAGATCCTCCACCTCAGTAGAAACATAACTTTAAAAATACTAAATTATTGCATCGTTAGAGGATAAAGATTCAGTGAATGAGAAAAAGAAAAGAAAATGGTAATAGGAAAGACCACCTACTGTTACAGAAGTGGTGAGAGAAAAATGTTGCAAGCAGTGAATAGTCAATGCTTCAGAACAAGTGAATCTGACAAATGTGCACTGAATGTGGAATTATGAAGTATTTTGTAATTTTCAATGCTGCAATTTTAAGCTGTGTTCTAGCTGTTGCATGTTAGCATCGATACCCTGTTCTAGTCAGTGTATACAGTGTATAATAAATTTTCCCATTTTTGTTCACTTTGTGTTTATAGTACATAAAAATGTACTGTACCTGTAGCTTTTTTGATATCTATAAGCAGATTTTTTTATACCTATAGTTTTCACAGAAATTGCTATATCCCCTTTTTTCCATGGTTTTCTGTAAGTAGAGTATACATTCCCCTCTTTTTGATGTTAAGTTTAGCCATGGGGCTTGCTTTGACTAATGCACTAGGGTTAAATCCTTAAGAGGTATCATGTGTTTCTACTCACATATATTGTACTTTTCCCTCAGAAATGAAAAGAGCCTGGCTTGAGCTGTGCACCCAATGCACAATCTGAAGCAGAGCCACCCCAGTCAAGCCACAGATACTAGAGAGAATTGATGATTGTCATAAGGTTCTGAGATTTAGAAGTTGTTTCTTACACATCATTATCATAGCAGTAAAGTAGTATACATTTGGTAAACACTTATCTAAGTAATGGTGATACAAATGATGAACAAAATGGTGCATATATTTTTCAATAAAGTTCTTGGTGACAATGAAAAAAAGTCTCTTTCATTTTTGCTTGAAAAATGAAGGAAATTTTTGGTCACCCCAATACATGATGACCAGACTGTACTAATGACATAACTTGCCACAATTCCAAGAACTGGCCTCAAGAAAATGGGGACAAACTGACTCTGGAACTGAAGACTAAGTGTACTTAATTAAGATGATGCTGATCAGATCACCTCATGACCAATTTTGAGATGACTGTCAGAGCTGACTGTACAGTTTCTGCATGTAGCCTTTAGCCTATAAAAACACTTGCCCTTCTTCTCGGGGGTGAGGGTGAGTTAGCCTTTGGACAGACATAAATACACACACACACACACATATATACATATGCACACATATATGTATATACACATGCATATGTACAATACTCTGTTTAGTTGCATAGGGTTCTGCAGAAGCAGATTGCATTTGGTTTAGTGAATCATTGTTTACATTTCCAATAATTTTTAGGCAGTGGGTCCCACATTTTAATTTTGCACAGGGCATCACAAATTTTGTAACCATTTCTGACTACATACACTAACCATAGGGGTTAAAAAAATGTTTCAGTCTTACTCTTCTGATGATAAAACAGATCCATAAACGTTAAGTAATTTGTGTGAATTTCCATATACTGTATAGCCAAGTGGTAAAGTAGGATTTCTAATTCCAGATTTAGTATTCTTTATTACTACTACGTTTTATTTTGATCTTTTTTTTTATAAAATTGGTCATTTTCAAGTTTAAAATAAAATTTTCAGAATTTTATGGTGTGTCTGTTATTTTTCAAGCTAGGAACTTTAAAACAGTTCATGTATAATTAATAACATTATTCTTTATTACCATTATGTTAGAAGGGGGAAAATTCTCTCTTTAGAAACCATAGCAGTCACTTGAAGAAGAACCTGGACTGGCTCACTTTGGTCACATACCCATCCTTGAAATTCCACTCTGAATAGCACATTTTTGTTAACTGGTTTGCATTTGCTGGCCAATCCCTAAACTGGAAGTTATGCAAAGTACCATTCAAATCTTATGAACTAATATGGAAGACAACTAGTTCCCCAAAACCACAGTTGACAGGCTGATACAATATTTCTACTAAGTAGTTAAGATGGAATGTTAAGCCATATTTATCATATTATAAAATCCATGTTATTTTTAAAACCACAATGCAGATTTCTGGGGCTAACTCTATGCCAGCACTACCATCTCATGTTTTAATATATTCTTAGTGATATAACATGGAATGATCTGCCTGTGTTAGGAAAACTCCTTACATATAGTCATTGCTGAAATATGATATCTCATAAGACATTTATAGAAGCAAGTTATTGTTAGCAAATAAGCCATCCTAATATCTTATGGGTTTCCATGTGATTTGAGGCTAGTCGTTTGTAGATTGCATAGTTTATTATGTTTCTATGTGTACAGAGTTTGTGATTATGGCCAAAAGAAAGATGGTATTGCAGAATGACTGGAAAAATCAACTGTCATCCTTACCTCTCTGCTTTATACCAGCTTCCATACTAGCTAATTTTTACATTATTCATTGTAATTATAGTACTCTAAACTGCTTGTGGAAACTAGATATCTTCTTTATATCATGAAATATTTTGGTTTCAAAGCATTCCTGTGGGTTTTCCTTTCTTCAGTGTATCTTATTTCTTGTAATTTTTAGTGAAATTTATAACCTTATATAGTCATTTCCTGGGTAGAAATACACACACACACACACACACACACACACACACACATATATATATATATAGTGGACATTTTAAGTGAAATATTACTTTTTAGATACAATCCACTTATACTGAGAACAAGCAAAGTAACACAAATAAAATACATTGATAAAACCAAGAACAAAGTTATTTTAAATTGAATTTAAAGCCGAGCCAGAAAAAACATTTTTCAACATATCACAGCTAGAACCAGTCCCGATGTGGTCCTAATGAACTTCTGAGAAGTTATGTTTTTTATTCTTTTTTTTTTCTTTCTTTTTTTTTTTAATCAGAACAATGTCTTTGCCGTCCTTTCCAAGGAGTTCAACAACAGATTAGAATAACTATCCTGTAGATTAAATAAAATTTTAAACTACTTTATCTTCTTACAATGGTGTTTACTATTGGTACTTATGAATTTAGTATATACATTCTGTCCCTATTTTTGTTTTTATTTGGATGGAGAAATATAATAAGCTTAACAACAACAAATGAATAAAGAAAAATTCTCCAAAATACCCTTTTACATAAATTGGACAATGTGACAGTATTGAAATTTCTGGAAGTCTTTAAAAGGGATTATCTCATCTGGAAATGGCACCCACATGTGCTTTCTGCAATATGTACCTAATCGTAAGCGTTCCAGTAGCCATACTGTGTACCTGAAGTTGAAAACTATGGCAACCAGAGAGAAAACAAACAACAAATTCCCTGGCCACCACCATCCCACAGAAACTTTAGTCCTTCAAGTGTTTTCAGAACCACCAGACCAGTCCTGGACTAACTACTTCTAGAACTCGTTTGCATGGGATTATAAACTCTTACTATAAACTGAAAGCCAACATACTGCTTTATTTACTTATTGAATGAAATTCCCAGATTATAAATTTGTTCTCTTTGTGTATTTGAGGTTCTGTTTTCTTCTTTTTAAATATTCAAATCCTCTCTCCACCCTAACATCAACATAATTATTATGTTTCAGTTCTTTTCAGATTTGCAATATTTTTCTTAGAATAGAACTCATGTAAATGGATTGGAGAATGTAAATTATCCAAATGGATTGAAGCAACACTAGTTAATTGATGCTTTTAGGAATATTTAAAGCATAGAGACTCTTTAAATACACTTGTGGGTTGATATAGCACTTTTTAAAAACCCATGTATTTAGGATCCGTATATAAAATCTAAGCCATAGTTGCTATTTACAAAGAAAAGTGTGATGGACTTAAATCTAGATATATGAGTGAAACAATAGTGATCAGCCACTGACAGAGTTCTGCTGTTTGAAGCATACAGAGTCTCGGTTGTGCTTTATCCACAGCTCTTCAAAAGATTTTTGATCCGTAGATAAAGAATTTGTTAATACTTTAAAGTTTTAAACTTAAAATCTATAAAGATTTTTCTTTGTCTGAGTCTCATACGTGACAGTTTTACTTAAGCAAGAAAATTCCTTCAGTATTGAGACCAACAACTCACTCCAGGCATTTTTGGGATACTAAAATTACAACAAAAAAATAAAAGTGATGTCTGGAAAAAAATGTAGTTAAGGATATAATGCAATGAAAGAGAAGAAATGACCTAAAGATTGGGTATTTTATGAATTAATACTGAGGGAGATTTAATTCTTTTCTTGTCCTTAAGACTTCTATTATTGCCCCTTCTTAATTTTGACTAACTCAAGGTATAAATTTAATTTTGTGTTCATTCGAAAAGATGTTCTTAATATCTCTTAATGACAATGGATTTGATTCTTTTTTCTTTTTTGTCTCATTGCATGTTGGTTTTGCCTTTTTTCTGAAATCGATCTCATTTTCACTTACATCATTGATGCCTGTGATTTTATTGGATTTTAAGTTTTCTGAACCCATCTACATGTTATTCTTCTTGTAAATCCTCACCATTCAGCTTCTTTCAATGGCAGCTGCTCAGTTGATACGCTTGAGAACATCCATGAATGACTAGAAGAAATCTCACATTATAATTGCATCTAGAGAGAAAAGTATTATCACAGCACCTGAGGCCAAGGGAGATTATGAAGTACTCATACCCAGGTACTTGGCATTCATATCTCAGGCGCTTCCTTAAGACGTCTAATAGCTACAATTGTTCTTTCCACTGGCACCTCCATTGCCTGAGGGATATGTATAAAGGACAAACATTCTCTTGCTTGATCATTATTCTATAGACCTATAAAATTACTTCTTTAAAATGAATATTCCTGGGAATACTCACCCTTCAATTTTGATTCAATTACAGGTATTTCCCACTTTTTGAAAGTTTGCTCTATGCCACTTCGCTTTTACAAAAGACCTACATTAGTATTTATTTCTTTTTGCATACCCGAAGAAATCCAACAAAAAATAGTGAAGAATGAAAATGGCAGTCAGATTATTTTGCAGCTGGCGAGAACACCAAGAGGCAAGAGTGGCACCACCAAGCTCCTTTCCTGGGAACTGCAGTCAGCAGGATGAAACATCAGTAAGCATCTATGCTTTAGCTTGATGTGTCCAAAGGTAATTACTCCTTGTTTGAACAATATTCTGCTTACCACTGATGTCATATTAATGCTCTACTTTTTGGATAATGGGGAATCTCTCTATTATGAAGTGAAGCCCTGGGGTCTGAACTGTTAAAAAACAGTGTAGGCAATATTGATGTAGATGGCCCAGAAACTATCCTTTGGGAAACATTGTTCTAATTATTTTCTTCCTCATATGTTTGGTTGTTAGCTTCTAAACATATCCCAGACCCCCTTTACATCAATTATCACAAAAGAAAAAGAAAACAATTAAAGAAAGGATGTATCCTGCAAAACTCCAATTGTAATGGTAGTGAAATTATTTGACAAGAACTCAAACAGAAATTATCGTTTCTTACTATTAACCCAGCTACAAATGAATCCCACCTGTGAATAAGGTATTGGTTGCTCAGCTGTGTCTTAACTCTTTGAGAGTTAAGACAGTCCCTTCTCCAGGGGATCTTCCTGACCCAGGGATGACCGAGGAGACCTTTCCAGGAGACCCTGGGTTTCCTGCATTGGCAGGCAGATTCTTTACTGTCTGAGCCACCAGGGTGAATAAGGTAGTGCATCTTACTACTAACATTACTACTAACATTTCATAATTCACAGGTTTATAGATAAGGAATGCACAACAGACAATTCTGGATATGTAGTTGAAATAATGATGACCGACTCCAAGTCAAAATGCCCAATAATTTCAACGTTATCATAAATTTTTACTGAGAATTAGAAAACACAAACTTGTTTTAAAATGACATTTCTTCATTTTGTGAAACCTAAATTATCTGTATAAATATTGCAAATAACAATTGCCAGCACATGAAATGGTTAAATAGCATCACCAACTCAATGGATATGAATTTAAGCAAATTTTGTGGTAATTTCATATACCACAATTTCAATATTAAAAATTAAAGGATATTAAAGCAAAAATTGAGTATCTTCTTGGTAGAAATCTTTTTTTCAAAATCCAAAACAATGTTTTTTATTTCTATATTTTTATATTATGATTTACATACCATTTTGGGGCATCTTTATTTAATGTTTTAAAGTTCTCATTGTATAGGGTTACATTTTGCTTTAAACATTATTTCTCTTTTCTGACATTTAATTATTGTCAGTAAAATTATAATTTAATTAGTATCTCATTGATTGTACTAAAATATTAAATTTACTTTTCTATCTGTATCTTACACAAAGCAATTTATCATAAACTTAGATCATTTTCCTTGTGAAAATATGGTCTATTTTAAACTGTATTCTTACTTAACACTGATATAACATTTGTGGTATAATCTTAGTAATATATTTCATGAAAATAATTTTTATGTCACATATATTCATTTAAACAATGGACTGAGGATTTCCCTGGTAGCCCAGTGATTAAGACTGTGCTTCCACTGCATAGGGGTCAGGTTAAATCTTGGTTTGAGAACTAAGATCCCATATGCCACTGGGTGCCACACACACACACACAAAAATGGTTCCAATAAAGTTGTACTATGGGATAAACTGATTTCTAAACTGTTAATCCAAAGACTACATCATTTAAGTAGCTATTATTCTTCCAGCTAATAAATTTTTGTTCAATATTGTTTTTAATCTGTAAACTATTTCCTATACAGTCATGTACACATGTGAGAGTTGGACCATAAAGAAGGCTGAACACTGAATAATTGATGCTTTCAAATTGTGGTGCTGGAGAAGACTCTTGAGAGTCTCTTGGACTCCAAGGAGATCAAACCAGTCAATCCTAAAGGAAATCATCCCTGAATATTCATTAGAAGGACTGATGCTAAAGCTGAATCTCCAATACTTTTGCCACCTGATGTGAAGAGTCAACTCATGTGGAAAAGACTGATGCCAGGAAAGACTGAAGGCAAAAGGAGAAGGGAGTGGGAGCACATGAAATGGTTAAATAGCATCACCAACTCAATGGACATGAATTTGAGCAAACTTTGGGAGATAGTGAATGACAGGGGGACCTGGTGTGCTGAAGTCCATAGGGTCACAAAGAATCTGACATGACTCAGGGACTGAACAACAACAGCAAAGGAAGTAGGAGTTAGGATTTGAATCCAGCCAGCCTAACTCCATGGACTTTACTATATCTGTAATGATAATGGATATGTGTATAAAGTCCTTTTTTTTTCATTGTTTATTTGGAAGGAGGGAATTTCCTGTTTCTAATCTTTTTATTTTAGAGGTATGCTATCACATTTTGGACAGTATGTCACCATTTTTAGTAAAACAAACAAATGAAAAAAAAAAAGAAATTGAAGCATTCTAAGACAAGTAGTTTATGTGGACAAATGACAAGATTTTTAGGTTTTTGAGATACTGACTCACAGGAAAAAAATGTGAAAGGTATTTGCATAGAAAACCCCAAACTCCAAAATAGTTTGTAATGTCATTAGCTTAACAGTTAGCTCTTCTGAGAAGAAAAACAGCATGTTTCTCACAGAATTATTATATCTGCAAATGTTATATATCTTCAAATATCACCATTCCAAAGTCAAGGATGAAATTGTAAATATGTAATTTATAGGAAAAAAATTAAAGGTTTTACTTTAAGAATGAGAACCAGATGAGATGAATAAAGGGTCTCTTTAATTCTTTTTAATTCATAGCACAAATACTTCTTTTCTTCTCTCATTTGTGGGATATTACCTGCATCTCTGTTTATAATGGAGACAATACAAGAGGTGTCAATTTTGTTTCCCTAGCGGTTCATGGAGTCACAGAGTCAGACACGACTGAGCAACTGAACTGAACTGAACTAATGATCTTGGACAAATAACATCATCAAGCACAATATCAAAAAACAACCTAATAGTATGCCATTTAATTTACTGTATGATATGGTCATAGGTAAACTTAATTGAAAAACAATCTTATTGCATTCTGGGGTCAATGTATAGGAGATAATTTATAAAGCTGATGGATTCAAAGCACTTCTTTTGTGGTTCAGCTGGTAAAAAATCTGCCCGCAATACAGGAGACCTGGGTTTGATCCCTGGGTTGGGAAGATCCCTTGGAGAATGGAATGGCTACCCACTCCAGGATTCTGGCCTGGAGAATTCCATGGATCACAAAGAGTCGGTTTGGGCTTAGCCCTCTTTACTTTAAGGATTATTATTATTATTATTTTTGATGGATGGCATCACTGACTCGATGGACATGAGTTTGAGCAAGCTCTGGGAGATGATGATGGACAGGGAAGCCTGGTGTGTTGCAGTCCATGGGGTTGCAAATAGTTGGACATGACTGAGAAATTGAACTGAACTGGATTCAAAATAATTTATGAAGTTCATGTATCCAAGGTAATATCAAGGAATGAAAAAGTGGCTTGAAAAAAAAAAGGTAAGAACATATATTCAGCTTTATGGATATGGACAGGAGCTTTTAGTATGGCAAATGAGGACTTAGAAGCTCTGATTTCTGTGGAGGTACCATCATTCTTTGAATTAGTCACTTAGAATTTGTGATCCTTAATCCTTTGAGATATAGTAGTAAAACAGAGAGCCTTCTGTTTAAGAAGGATGGGAATAGGCAGATGAGACCGGCTCTGATTTGTGCCTTGGGTGAAATCTCTGTTTCTTCTACCTTTTTTTTAGGGTTGATGAACTTTAATGACTGACAGCAGGCTGACATGACCTCACAACTGTGGACCCATCAAATTTTATAATCTCTTAAATCAGCTTCAGAGACCAATGCTACAGTCACCAGACTAAATCTTTCTGCCCAATGCTATCTAAAATCAAGTGACTGGAGAGAGAATATTTTTCACTAATGTAAATATGAAAGACATAACACTTTCACAAAACAGAAACAGACTCATAGACATAGAAGCCAAACTTAGGATTACCAAAGGGGAAAGGGAGAGAAGGGTAAGTTGGAGTTTGAGATTAATAGATACACTGTGCTGTATGTAAAATAGATAAACAACAAGGATCTACTTTATAGCACAGGAAACTATATGCAATATCTTTTAATAAGCTATAATGGAAAAGAATTTGAAAATGAATACATATGTATTCATATGTATTTACTGGGACTTCTCCTCATAGCTTAGATGGTAAAGAAGATGCCTGCAGTGCAGGAGACCTGGATTCAATCCCTGGAAGATCATCTGGAGGAGGGCATGGCAATCCACTCCAGTCTTCTTGCCTGAAGAATCCCCATAGAAAAAGGAGCCTGGCAGTTTACAGTCCATGGGGTTACAAAGACAGAGCAACTAAGCACATATATTACTAAATTACTTTGCTATACACCTAAAACATTGTAAGCAGCTATACTTCAATTAAAAAGTAGTATAAAGAATGATGGGAATATTTTTAAGAAAGATAAAGGAAATCTCTCATTATTACCAGATATGTTTTAAATCACCACAATAGAAAGTATCATTGACTTATGCACTTCATAACTATCTTGTACATAATGATACTATAGAAAGGAAAAAATGTGATAATCTTTTGAGCCAATATCTACTGCTGCCTGAAAAATAATACACAATTTTGCAGTAGGGACAATATTTAGAAAAAAAATAATGATACTTTCTATAGGAAACAAATTATCTTTCAATTACACCTGAAAAATGAGTGAGTTCTTGAGAACTCTAAGTTGTTCTGATTTCTTGTTTCTAAACCCAAACACTGCTATCTTTTTGAACTTCAGTAACACTGGCTAAATCCAAAATGCAGTACTTGGATGCAATCTCAAAAATGACAGAATGATCTCTGTTTACAAGGCAAACCATTCACTATCATGGTAATCCAAGTATATCACCCAAGCAGTAATGCTGAAGATGCTGAATGTGAATGGTTCTATGAAGACCTACAAGACTTTTTAGAACTAACACCCAAAAAAGATGTCCTTTTCATTATAGGGGACTGGAATGTAAAAGTAGGAAGTCAAGAAACACCTGGAGTAACAGGCAAATTTGGCCTTGGGTACAGAATGAAGCACAGCAAAGGCTAAGAGAATTTTGCCACGAGAACACAATGGTCATAGCAAATACCCTATTCCAATAACATAAGAGAAGTCTCTACACATAGACATCACCAGATGGTCAAAACTGAAATCAGATTGATTATATTCCTTGCAGCCAAAGATGAAGAAGCTCTATACAGTCAGCAAAAACAAGACGGAGCTGACTGTAGCTCAGATCATGAACTCCTTATTAACAAATTCAGACTGAAATTGAAGAAAGTGGGGAAAACTACTAGACCATTCAGGTATGACCTAAATCAAATCCCTAATGATTATACATTGGAAGTGAAAAATAGATTTAAGGGACTAGATCTGATAGACAGAGTGCCTGATGAACTATGGATGGAGGTTCATGACATTGTACACACATGTCTTCTGACAGGGATCAAGACCATCCCCAAGAAAAAGAAATGCAAAAAAACAAAATAGCTGTTTGAGGAGGCCTTACAAATAACTGTGAAAAGAAGAGAAGCAAAAAGCAAAGGAAAAAAGGTAAGATATACTCAATTGAATGCAGAGTTCCAAAGAATAGAAAGGAGAGATAGAAAACCTTCCTAAAGGATCAGTAGAAAAAAAATAGAGGGAAACAACAACAGAATGGGAAAGACTACAGATCTCTTCAAGAAAATTAGAAATACCAAGGGAACATTTCATGCAAAGATGGGCTCAATAAAGGACAGAAATGGTATGGACCTAACAGAAGCAGAAGATATTAAGAAGAGGTGGCAATAATACACAGAAGAACTATACAAAAAAGTTCTTCTTGACTCAGAAAATCACGATGAGTGATCACTCACCTAGAGCCAGACATCCTGGAATATGAAGCCAAGTGGGCCTTAGGAAATATCACTATGAACAAAGCTAGTGGAGGTGATGGAATTCCAGTTGAGTGATTTCAAATCCAAAAAGATGATGCTGTGAAAGAGCTGCTCTCAATATGCCAGCAAATTTGGAAAACTAAGCAGTGGCTATGGGACTGGAAAATGTCAGTTTTCATTCCAATCCCTAAAAAAGGGAATCCCAAATAATGCTCAAACTACCACACAATTGCACTCATCTCACACGTTAGTAAAATAATGCTCAGTATTCTCCAAGTGAAGTCGTTCAGTCGTGTCTGACTCTTTGTGACTCCATGGACCATAGCCTACCATGCTCCTCTGTCCATGGGATTTTCCAGGCAATAGTACTGGAGTGGGTTTCCATTTCCTTCTCCAGGGGATCTTTCAGAACCAGGGATGGAACCCAGGTCTCCCACATTGTGTACAGACACTTTACCATCTGAGCCACCAGGGAAGTCAATATTCTCCAAACCAGGCTTCAAAAATACATGAACCATGGAATTCCAATGTTCAAGCTGGTTTTAGAAAAGGATTAGGTAACAGGGATCAAATTCCCAACATCCATTGGATCACAAAGATCAAGAGAGTTCCCGAAAAAACATATATTTCTGTTTTACTGACTATGCCAAAGCCTTTGACTGTGTGGATCACAATAAACTGAGGAAAACTCTGAAAGAGAAGGGAATGCCAGACTACCTGACCTGCCTCTTGAGAAATCTGTATGCAGGTCAGTAAGCAACAGTAGAACTGGACATGGAACAACAGACTGGTTCCAAACAGGAAAAGGAGTACATCAAGGCTGTATATTGTCACCCTGCTTATTTAACATATGCAGAGTACCTCGTGAGAAACGCTGGGCTGGATAAGCACAAGCTGGAATCAAGAGTGCCTGGAGAAATATTAATAACCTCAGATATGCAGATGACACCACACTTATGGCAGGAAGTGAAGAAGAACTAAAGAGCCTCTTGATGAAAGTGAAAGAGGAGAGTGAAAAAGTTGGCTTAAAGTTCAACATTCAGAAAACTAACATCATGGCATCTGGTCCCATCACTTCATGGCAAATAGATGGGGAAACAGTGAAAACAGTGACAGACTTTTTTTGGGGGGCGGGGAGGGGCTCCAAAATCACTGCAGATGGTGACTGCAACCATGAAATTAAAAGACACTTACTCCTTGGAAGGAAAGTTATGACCAACTTAGATAGCATATTCAAAAGCAGAGACATTACTTTGCCAACAAAGGTCCATCTAGTCAAGGCTATGGTTTTTCAAGTAGTCATGTATGAATGTGAGAGTTGGACTAGAAAGAAAATTGAGTGCCAAAGAATTGATGCTTTTGAACTGTGGTGTTGAAGATGACACTTGAATGTCCCTTGGACTTCACAGAGTTTCAACCAGTCCATCCTAAAGATCAGTCCTGAGTGTTCATTGGGAGGACTGATATTGAAGCTGAAACTCCAATAGTTTGGCCACCTCATGTGAAGAGTGGACTCATTTGTAAAGATCCTGATGTTGGGAAAGATTGAAGGTGGGAGGAGAAGGGGACAACAGAGGATGAGATGGTTGGATGGCATCACTGACTCAATGGACATGAGTTTGAGTGAACTCTAGGAGTCGGTGATGGACAGGGCGACCTGGCATGCTGCAGTCCGTGGGGTTGCAGAGTTGGGCACGACTGACCTACTTAACTGAACTGAAATGAACTGAACACTGGCTAAGATTAAGCAGATACTGCCCAAGTTAGGTGCATGCAAATCTCTGACTTCGAATGAAAACAAATGCTGAATCAAAAGATTTAGTTCCCTGATTCTATTTTTCCAATTCAGTGAAATGGATATTTATTGGCTATTTTAAACTCTTCTGTTTTTTAGCATTTGAATTTAAGGTTATATATTTTCCCATAAACTTGCATTTTATGAAACAAACACACTTTATGTATTATTTCCATTATTACTTAATTCATAATAACAATGCTTAAAACTGATTTCTTCTTTAATTTATGTATTTGTTAATTGAAAATTTTATAGGGAATTTTATAGTTATTTCTTTGGTACTTTTATTAACTTCTTTCCACTGTGGTTAGAAAGTACACTTTGTATAATCTTAATCCTTTGAAATTATTTGAGACTTGATTAATGGCTAAGGATATGCTTATTTTTTGAAAATATTCCATGTTTACTTATAAAGTACATGCATTCTGACTTCTGGGAAGCATTGTCTTATAGTTCTCAATTAGATCATTTTTATTAATCAAGCTTTTCTAAACTTACAAATCCTTACTGATTTTTGTAATTCTTTTTCATAATTATTCATAAGTATGCAGATGGTGATTGCAGCCATGAAATTAAAAGACACTTACTCCTTGGAAGGAAAGGAGGAGAAGGGGTCGACAGAGGATGAGATGACCTGGATGGCATCACTGACTCGATGGACATTAGTTTGAGTGAACACTGGGAGTTGGTGATGGATAGGGAGGCCTGGTGTGCTGCAATTAATGGGGTCGCAAAGAGTCGGGCATGACTGAGTGACTGAACTGAACTTAATGAACTGATGCCAAATCTCATGCTATGAACATAAATTGGTCTGTTTTCCCTCTTGTTTTGGATCTGTTTTGTTCAATCTATTGAGAGTGTTTTCGATTGCATATAAATTTAAAAATGTAACTTTTCCTAATGACTGGATTGTAGTATTACAATGAAATGTTATTAGAATAACTTTTGCTTTAAAATCTACTTTTCTGATATTACTATAATGGTTTCACTTTGATAAATTATTTAGTGGTGGTATTTTAAAAATTTATTCATTTACTTGGGGTGCAGTATGGAGATTTCTTGAAAGAAATGAAAAATACAGCTAATATATGATCCATAAATCCCACTTCTGGGCATATATCTTGCGAAAAAACATGGTTAAAGGATACATGCACATCAATGTTCACTGCAGTACTGTTTTTTATAGCCAAGACATGGAAACAAACTAAATGTTCATTGACAAATGAATGGATAAAGATGTGGTACATATACACAGTGGAATATTACTCAGTCATTAGAAAGAATGAAATAATACTATTTGCAGCAACACAGAAAGACCTGGAGATTATCATGCTAAGTGAAGTAAGTCAGACAGAAAATTATGATAATACAGAAAAATATGATATCTCTTATATGCCAAATCTAAAAAAGAAATGATACAGATGAACTTATTTATAAAATAGAAATAGACTCACAGACTTAGAGAATGAACTTAAGTTTACCAGGGGGAAGAGTGAAGGGGAATGATAGATTGGAAGTTTGGAATTGACATGTGACACAGGATGAGATGGTTGGATGGCATCACTGACTCAATAAAAATGCACACTACTATATTTAAAATATGTAATCATCAAGGACCTACTGTATAGCATAGGGAATGTGTGCATGCTAAGTCGCTTCAGTCATGTCCAACTCCTTGTGACCCTATGGACTGTAGCCCACCAGGCTCCCCTATCCATAGGATCCTCCAGGCAAGAGTACTGGGTTGCCACGTCCTCCTCCAGGATAGCATAGCAAATTCTGCTCAATATTCTGCACTAACTGTGCTCAATATTCCATACTAACCTAAATGAGAAAAGAATTTGAAAAATAATAGATATATATATATGTATAACTGAATCCCTGGGCTGTACATCCCTAAAACTAACAGAGTGTTGTTAATCTACTATTTTTTTAAAAAAATAGTGACTATTGATTTTTAAAAAGTAGATTCATATACCCAAGTTTTTCCAAAAGTTTTACTTCAATGTTTTCTAAAAACCAAATCAAGTGCCAAAAAGTATATAGTCATATATATAGTTTTCCTTAATATTTGTATTCTAAATAAAAACTAGTTCATTTTATTAGGTAGAATTGATTTGGATTTAAAGTAAAAGCATATATGTTTAAAAATTCTATATGTCTGAATTGAGCAACTTCTCTAATTTGTTTGTTGGCTTAGTTTTATTTTCCTCAAATTCAAAATGGTGTTCCCTAAACTGAAAGCCATGCTAACTTTAGCAATTAAAAAAAAAGATTTCTCAGAATCTTTCTTTTTGCTGTTTTACAGACAAAAATAAAAACTTTTATATGTAGATTCATGTGAGAAGGAATACATAGAATCATTATTATTCACTATATTATGTACTATTCCCATCTCAATGGTGTGTCTTATATTACACAATAAAATTGTGCAGCTAGATCACAAAGAGCACCATTCATTGGTGCTTAAGATTTTCTTGTTTGTATGCAGTGTGATGTCAGTTTAAAAATATGAATCACACTGTTTATTTTGGTCGGTGGTTATTGAATAACCACAAACATGAATTTTATAAAAATTCTTGAACTTGAATTCATAATATACTAAATCTTTTAGGACTCTTTACAACTCAACCTATGAACGTTGACAATAGATAAGCTATCACTAAATAATTGCCTATCATTTCTTTCAATGGCTCCAAAATCTTGATTTTTCATGGTATTTATATATATATATAAAAGAATACACAGAAGAACTGTACAAAAAAGATCTTCATGACCAAGATAATCACGATGGTATGATCACTCACCTAGAGCCAGACATCCTGGAATGTGAAGTCTGGTGGGCCTTAGAAAGCATCACTACGAACAAAGCTAGTGGAGGCGATGGAATTCCAATTAAGCTGTTTCAAATCCTGAAAGATGATGCTGTGAAAGTGCTGCACTCAATATGCCAGCAAATTTGGAACACTCAGCAGTGGCCACAGGACTGGAAAAGGTCAGTTTTCATTCCAATCCCAAAGAAAGGCAATGCCAAAGAATGCTCAAACTACCGCACAATTGCACTCATCTCACACGCTAGTAAAGTAATGCTCCAAATTCTCCAAGCCAGGCTTCAGCAATACGTGAACCGTGAACTTCCAGATGTTCAAGCTGGTTTTAGAAAAGGCAGAGGAACCAGAGATCAAATTGCCAACATCCGCTGGATCATCAAAAAAGCAAGAGAGTTTCAGAAAAACATCTATTTCTGCTTTATTGACTATGCCAAAGCCTTTGACTGTGTGGCTCACAATAAACTGTGGAACATTCTGAAAGAGATGGGAATACCAGACCACCTGACCTGCCTCTTGAGAAATCTGTATGCAGGTTAGGAAGCAACAGTTAGAACTGGACATGGAACAACAGACTGGTTCCAAATAGGAAAAGGAGTACGTCAAGGCTGTATATTGTCACGCTGCTTATTTAACTTCTATGCAGAGTACATCATGAGAAACACTGGGCTGGAGGAAGCACAAGCTGGAATCAAGATTGCCAGGAGAAATATCAAAAACTGCAGATATGCAGATGACACCACCTTTATGGCAGAAAGTGAAGAGGAGCTAAAACGCCTCTTGATGAAAGTGAAAGAGGAGAGTGAAAAAGTTGACTTAAAGCTCAACATTCAGAAAACAAAGACCATGGCATCCAGTCCCATCACTTCATGGGAAATAGATGGGGAAACAGTGGAAACAGTGTCAGACTTTATTTTTGGGGGCTCCAAAATCACTGCAGATGGTGATTGCAGTCATGAAATTAAAAGACGCTTACTCCTTGGAAGAAAAGTTATGACCAACCTAGATAGTATATTCAAAAGCAGAGACATTACTTTGCCGACTAAGGTCCATCTAATCAAGACTATGGTTTTTCCATTGGTCATGTATGGATGTGAGAGTTGGACTGTGAAGAAAGCTGAGCACCAAATAATTGATGCTTTTGAACTGTGGTGTTGGAGAAGACTCTTGAGAGTCCCTTGGACTGCAAGGAGATCAAACCCATCCATTCTAAAGGAGATCAGCCCTGGGTGTTCTTTGGAAGGAATGATGCTATAGCTGAAACTCCAGTACTTTGACCACCTCATGTGAAGTGTTGACTCATTGGAAAAGACTCTGATGCTGGGAGGGATTGGGGGCAGGAGGAGAAGGGGACGACAGAGGATGAGATGGCTGGATGGCATCACCGACTTGATGGATGTGAGTTTGAGTGAACTCCAGGAGTTGATGATGGACAGGGAGGCCTGGCGTGCTGTGATTCATGGGGTCACAAAGAATTGGACACGACTGAGTGACTGAACTGAACTGAACTGATATATATGTATGTATATATATACATACATATATATATATATACTGAAAAAATATATGTATGTATTGTAAATATATGTAAATATGTATTTTCAGTACATGTATATATTCAGTATATATATATATATATATATATATATATATATATACACATACACATACTGATATTACTTACAACTATACCCCTGACATTTTTTATATTTTTATTACTTCATAAAATTGAGTACAAATATTTTCAGTATGGATGATACAGTGCAATAAAACAAGGGTAAGCATTAGTCTTTTTTTAAAAAATTCCAATAAGTCTAGAACACAATCTTTAATCTAGTAGTAATTTTTATTCAATAGATTTAAATGCAAATTTGAGAAAAAATTCAAATATTAATTGGTTAATGTCTCTTAGAATGTATAATTAATCTAAGTCTAAAATATGTAAACAGTAATTCTGAATCAATTGATCATTGATATTACTAGAAAATGTTTAATTATGTGAGCACATCATTGTTAATTGAAAGGATTTTACTTTTTTAAAATATCTGTATTTTTTCTTTCATAATTTTTAGCAAAATTTTCATAACAAATAATGATTTATTTTTGTCCTCTATCCATATAATCGTAATATTTTATTACTTTGAATGAGTTTTGAAGGTCCAACATTTAAATGAAAATTAAGCAACTGGATCTGTACACAGCAGAGCCATTGCTCGAGGTATCTGGTGTACTGTTACAAGGAAGTTTTATGATATGTATTGTTTATCTCAACCTACATTTTACCATATCTTATATGTCTGCTAACTAAGATTATTTAACTTAGTCCACAATCTACCCTTCTGCTTAGGAAACAATAATTAGTGTCTTTCTGAAACAGATTCATATTAAGTGTCCCCCAAAATCTTCAGTATTAAACCATAAATTTTATGCATTTATGTTTTGGAGAAGGAAATGGCAACCCACTCCAGTACTCTTGTCTGGAAAATTCTACTAACTGAAGAGCCTGGTAGGCTACAGTCCAAGGGGTCACAAAGAGTCAGACATGACTGAGTGACTTCACTTCTACTAAATTTTATGCATTTATGTTTAGTCTTACATAAATTTGTAACATGAGTGAAAATACTGATTTCATTGAGTGTGGAAATCTAATAAACTGAAAATTTGGGATTGAGAATATTATGCAAAATAAATTAAATAAGGGAAGCCTATGAATAATCTCTCAATGGAGTGAGTTAATCAAACTTTTAAAAAACATTCAAAATGCCCACATCACATTATGTATTTTTAAAACACAAAAAGTGAAAGTGAAAGTGATAGTCACTCAGAATCCCTTGGATTCTCCAAGCAAGAGTACTGGAGTGGGTAGCCATTCCCCTCTTCAGGGTATCTTCCTGACCCAGGGATCAATCCCAGGTCTCTGGCATTGCAGGCAAATTCTCCATGGTCTAAGCCACAGAGGGAAGCCCTCACAACACAAAGAGCCATGTTAACAGCACCAAAGCCTCTACACTCTGTCCTCTGCTTCTGTGTTACCTGTCTTCCCCACTACAGCTTGATTGAAACTATTGACCTTTATTTCTTTTACTTTCCTTCTTCTGTGAATCTAAGCTTAATCAACTCACCACTTCCATCCATCCTTTCCCCTTCCTTCACTAGTTTTTCATTAATTATGAAAACTCAACAAGGATAGTCAATTCCCACAAACCTGGGAGTTCTTTTCCTTGGGATGACTTCGCTTGGATATTAATGTATTGTTTTTACAGTTTAAATTTACAGTTTGTTCTTATATTTATATTTCCAATTTTTGAGAGAAGTCTCAATGTAATTCTCCAAGTAATGACAAAAGCCCTAAAAACAAGGATATATATACAGGAAATCTAACATTTCTCTGCAAGTACTGTGTCCACAGAATAACGTGTGAGATCTGAGAAGTATCTGAAGGTATCGGTTGATCCAGTTCATTGTCCACTTTCACATATTCCACCTTTACCTATGAAACTTTTGGAGTGAAAAACCCTTAATATTAATTCTCAGGATTGTGGTTTCTGATACATGAATGTAGACAAATAATCAGAAACTGCCTCTCAGAACTTCCATAAAAATTTAAAACTAAATAAAACTAAGTAAAACATAATTTGTTCTAAAGTGTTGATTTTCTCTTTTGTTCCCCTCTTTGAATACCATATAAGCATTATTTATGGTAGAGACGTAAGTGAAGTGAAGTGAAGTGAAGTCGCTCAGTCGTGTCCGACTCTTTGTGACCCCATGGACTGTAGCCTATCAGGCTCCTCCTTCCATGGGATTTTCCAGGCAAGAGTGCTGGAGTGGATTGCCATTTCCTTCTCCAGGGGATCTTCCCGACCCAGGAATCAAACCCAGGTCTCCCGCATTGCAGGCAGATGCTGCCACCAGGGTAGAGACATAAGTTAATGAAAATTAGTCTTCAGGAGGAATTCAAACATGCCAGATTATCATTCATTGAATTTGTAACTTTTTAATAAGAGCTAGTTCTAAAAATTCCAGGTTGTTTTTGTACTAATTTTCTTTTCCAATATACCTAGTCATTTAATAAGTGATTATCATACTGTGAAAAATAGTATCTTTTTTAAAAACAAAAAATAACTGTGATTTTTTTATTGATAAAAAGTATTAGATTCATCATCTCTTGGGTTATGGAGAAATATGACAATATTTCCATATACATATTCTTTTTTATGAAAAAATATTGCACCAGCAAAGTTTAACACCTTGGTTTTTTGGCCAATCAATTTTGAGGTTGTTTCCTGTACAGTCAGTGTTTTGTTTCTAAGCTGTTTTACTGCAGCAGGCAGGACATCTAACTGAATACATTGCTTCACTGAAACAGCCTGGACTTTAATTCTGTAACAGTCCTGTTACATTACCATCTTTCAGGAGGCCTGTCACTAAGCCATGGCAGTAGGTAAGAAGAGCAGGAAAGGAACATTAATGAAGGCAGTTGCATTCTGGTGATTTCCCAAGAGAAGACAAACACCAATCTACTGAAGGACTTTGGCTGCCAGCAGGTAAAATCAGGACACTGCCTTTATTTCCAGCATATTAGGGATGTTTCAATTCTGCCTTCCTCAGCTCAATGGAGAACATGCTGACAGACCCTGACCTTTCATCAGTGGAAGCAGGGAAACTGAAGGTTATTTTAGGACTACCTAGCAACAAATTCATAAGCCTGTCAATTCCTAAGAATTAAGTTTGTGGCTTCCTCATTAGGGAATGTGATAATCTATTTGATTCTGTTATAATTTCAGAAAAAAAACGCATAAGTTACCATATTTGTTAGTTTTGTCCCCCCCCACCCCCCCTGCTTTTGTCTATTAAATGGAGATGGTTACTCTTACTTTCCTATCTTTCTGATGTTCATTGGCCCATTTTACAGTCTGTAAGAAATGTGTACATGTCATCTACAACCTCAAGATGCAAACTGGCTTTTACTCATTTGTGCAACTGGGTACTGAGGTTTATCAGTCTCCAGTGAGCTTCTTGTCCTGTTTATTGTTCCCCTGTGAGCATTCTTCCCTCCTTTCACACTGAAGTTGTCCTTGCATCCGTTCTGTGTTTTCACACCATGGTGATTTCACCCATGCTGCTTCCCTGCCTGCAACATTCTCAGCCATCTTTGGCCCTCTGCTAGACCACTCTATGGCTTCTCTAGTAAATGCTATAATCAACTAGGACCATATTTTTGTCTCCAATGCATAGCACACCTGCTGAAATGCAGTAGGCTCTCATTAATTATTTAAACAAATGCACTAATGGTGACTTGTTATTTAATGTTTCTTAAAGAAGAGAATAATGTGTATAACGTTTTCTCTTGAAAGTGGGCCTCATTTAATAATTTAAATGGTTAAGTTTTTTCTACACAAAGTTTTTTAGAAAAAAGATCTACATATTTTTATTTCCATATAAATATTATGCCATCTAAGTTTTAGATTTACCTCCACTACTTAAACCTTCAATTATACAAAAATATTATATACTGTTTATTTAAAGGTAATGTTATATACTATTTATTCACAGATTTTACCAATTTCTCACTGCCTTGTGTCCTCTGTTTCATGTTTTCAAGACAACAGCCTCAAATTCCTTGCATCTTTTATCCAATTACCCTGATTGGCAAAAGCCATGAGTTAAATCCAACTCTGCTAACACATCCAGTTGGCCTATAAAACCATCACGTGATCTATTTGATCAATGATTTCACTCTTTTCCTCTATTTCTCTATATTCTGTAATTTTTACTCATCTCTTTCACCCCTCTCTGCTGAAAGACTTGGGGCTTCCCTGATAGCTCGGTTGGTAAAGAATCTGCCTGCAAAGCAGGAGACCCCGGTTGGATTCCTGAGCTGGGAAGAGCCAATGGAGAAGGGATAGGCTACTCACGCCAGTATTCTTGGGCTTCCCTTGAGGCTCAGCTGGCAAAGAATCCGCTTGCAATGTGGGAGACCTGGGTTCGATCCCTGGGTTCAGAAGACCCCCTGAAGAAGGGAAAGGCTGCCCACTCCAGCATTCTGGCCTAGAGAATTCTATGGACTGCATAGTCCATGGGTTGGCAAATGGTCAGACTCGACTGAGCAACTTTCATTTTCACTGCTGAATGATTTACCCTGAGTGTGGAAATATGCTTATCTCTTTATTCTCTATAAATATTTTTCTACTCTATATCCTTTCCTGCTGTTAATTAATTTCTTTTCTTTCCCTTTTTCCAGTAGTCATGTATGGATGTGAGAGTTGGACTATGAAGAAAGCTGAGCACCAAAGAATTGATGCCTTTGAACTATGGTGTTAGAGAAGACTCTTGAGAGTCCGTTGGAGTGCATGGAGATACAACCAGTCAATCTTAAAGGAAACCAATCCTGAATATTCATTGGAAGGACTGATGCTGAAACTCCAATACTTTGGCCCCCTGATGTGAAGAACCAAGTCATTGGCAAAGACCTTGATGCTGGGAAAGATTGAAGGCAATAGGAGAAAGGGATGACAGAGGATGAGATGGTTGGATGGCATCACTGACTAGATGGGTATAAGTTTGAGCAAGCTCCAGGAGTTGGTGATAAACAGGGAAGCCTGGTGTCCTGCAGTCCATGGAGTCACAGAGTCAGACACGACTGAGCGACTGAACTGAACTGAACTGAAGAACCCCTCAGTAGTTTTCTGCATTCACAAATTAAATTCCTTTTTCTTCATGGACTCTAGAACCTACTCTCTCAATGTTTTCCCCACACCACTAAACTGCTGTAGTCAAGGTCACCAGTGACCTCCATGTTCATGATTATAGAAGTTAATTCTCATTGCTTACTCAATGTTCATCATAATTAACCACTGGTGATATTTAACTTGCTGCTTCCTCCTTAAGATAATTTTTTCATTTGATTTTTATAACACCATATTCCTGGTTTCCAAAAGGGATGCATTTGTCCAAGTGCAGCGAGAAAGATTATGCATAGTCCATAGAGAAGTTAAAAATAATAATACAACTTACTGAAATGTTCTGTTTTTACTATCATAATTCACCAACAATAGTTTTTACCAAAAAAGAGAGCATTTTGTTATGCTGGTTTTTAAGAACTGTTAAGCAACTGAGCACAGCACAACACATAGTTATTGCAGAATTTTAATAATTTAATCTTCAAGTTAGCATCTTTTTTGCCTGTGACTCACACCATGTTACCAGTCTTCCTTTTCAGAGTTAGCTTTGATGATTCAGAATTGTTTGAGCTCTTTTTCAGCATGGTATGTACTCCAACCCCTGTGGATCCTGTTTTTAAAAACAATGGATTCAAATATGAGTGATGCACCAGCGCAGTCACTGTAAAAGTGAGGAAACAACATGAATTGCTTCAATTCTATTATTATTATTATATCTGTATTGTTAATTTGTTTATATAATTTAAAACAATAAGATAGCTAGGAAACTTCAGTATGTGATGTTTTTGTTCGCTCTGTGAGTTCTAGGTCATAAGGGAAACTGGGTTTTAATAATTTCCTTAAAATTGGAACTAATTAGAATTTAGACTTATTTCAATAATTTGGTTTAAAAATAAAATTTTTAAAAATAAAAATTAACAGAACTGCACTATCAGAAATTATTGTGATAGACCAATATGTCTTCCCTTTTTCCAAAAAAGTTATTAAATATTATAAATTAATTTCATTAGTTGTAATATAAAATTATTGTTATGTTTTTCTGCTTACTGAAACTGACTACTTTAACAATAAAAATTTATGATCTCTAGAAGTTCAAAGTCAAATATCAGCAAAGTCAGCTCCTTCCAAGGGCTGTGAGGGAAAGATTCGCTCCAAGCCTCTTTGGTTGGCTTACAGATGGCTGTCTTCTCAAGGAGAATGGGGATGCATGTTAAGTCACTTCAGTCATGTCTGATTCTTTACAACTCTATGGACTGTACCTCCCAGGCTCCTCTGTGCATGGAATTCTCCAAGCAAGAATACTGGTGTGGGTTGCTATTTCCTCCTCCAGGGAATCTTCCCAACCAGGGATCAAACCTACGTCTCCTGCACTGGCAGGCAGATTCTTTACTACTAGTGTCACTTGAGAAGCCCGCCCAGGAGGACATATTATGCCATCTGCCTACAAACACAGTTTTATGTCTTCATTCCTGATTAGCATATACCATTTGTGTCATCTTCCTGCCTTATTACCAAAAATTTCAGTATGATGTTGAAAAGAAATGGTGAGGGAGGCATCCTTGCCTTGTACCTAAAGGAAAGCTTTAGGTTTCTCATCATTAAGTTTGATAATAACTGTCTTACAGACTTTAAGACAAAAGTCTTACAGACTTTACCAAGTTAAGAAAGTTCTCCTCTACTCTTAGTTTCATTCATGAGATTTTATCATGAATGGGTATTGTATTTTGTCAAATGCCTTTTATATACTTATTGATATGATCATGAGATTTTTCATTCTTTTAGTCTATTGATGTAATGATTATATTAATTGATTTTTGAATGTTGAAACAACTTTACATACCTGAGATAAGTCCCACTTGGCCATGCTGCATAATTATTTTCATACTTTTTTGGACTCAATTTATTAATATCTTGTTGAGTATATTTACATTTATTTTCATGAGGGATATTAGTCTGCAGTTTTCTTGTAGTATCTTTGTCTGGTTTGGTTTTGGGGTACTGATAGCCTTATAGAGTCAGAAAGTATTCTCTCTGCTTTTATTCTCTGAAAGAGAATGTAGAGGATTGATATAATTCTTTAAATATTTGGTTAGAATTCAAAAGTGAACTCATTTGTGTTTGGTACTTTCTCTTTTGGAATGTTATTAATTATTGATTAGTTTTTAATATGTAAGACTCTTCAAATTAATTCTTCTTGAGTGACTTTTAGTAGTATGTGTCTTTCAAGGAATTGGTCCATTTCATTTAGATTATCAAAATTGTAAGCATAGATTGTTCATAGTATTCCCTGATTATCTTTTTAATTTCCATGAGGTAATGATGCCTTTTCTTCAATTTCTTATATTAGTAACTTGTGTTCTCTTTTTTCTTAATTAGCCTGCCCAGAGTGTTACTGATTTTATTAATCTTTTCAAAGAATCAGCTTTTGATTTTGTTGATTTTCTTTATCGTGTTCTTGTTTCAAGTTTCATTGATTTCTACTCTAATTCTTACTTATTTATTGCTTACATTGGATTTAATTTGCTCCTCTTTTTCTAATTTTCTAAGTTGGAAACTTAGGTATTTGGTTTTAGATCTTTTCTAGCCCAGGTCAGTTAGACTTCGCTATGGCAGGTTAGACTCTGGTTAACTAGTTTCCTCTGAGGGCAAATCTTGTTAAGAAGGACAAGATGCTCTGAATTATTTCAAAATGGTTCCTTTCCCTCTCACTGCTGGAAGGCCAAGGAGATTTTCCTTCGATATTTACTATGGGAACCTGGTTAAACTCCTAGAGATAAATTTTAAAGTATTGTAGGGTTTACCCTATGGCTCTTGGAACTAATAAGTAATTACACCAAGGTTACCGAATACAAGTATAGTATACAAGTCAATTGTTTTCCTATATGCCAAGAGGAATTTGAAATTAAAAACACAATACCATTTATATTAGTATCATTCAAAATGAAATACTTAGGTATAAATCTAGCAGACTATATGTAAGATGTAATATGAGGAAAATAATAAAACTGAAATACAAAATCAAATATAAATAATAAATATAAAGCTACTCCATGTTTATTAATATGAAGACTCTGTATTGTCAAGATGTCAATTCTTCTTGATTTGCAGATTCTATGTAATCCCAATCAAAATTCTAATAAGTTATTTTATGGATATGGATAAACCTATTCTAACATTTAAATGGAGAGACAAAAGACCCAAGAATAGCCAAAATGACTTTGAGGAAAAGAACAAAGTTGGTGGACTGATAATACCATCTTAAAGAATTATTATAAAGCTACAGTAATCAAGACAGTGTGGTAACACTGATAAAACAGACAAAATAAATCAATAGAACAATATATGGAACTCAGAAATGGGCTTCCTTCATGGCTCAGATGGTAAAGAATCTTCCTGTAATGCAGGAGACCTGGGTTTGATCTGTGGTTTGGGAAGAACCCCTGGAGAAGGAAATGGGTAACCCTTTCCAGTATTTGTGCCTGGGGATTCTCCTGACAGAGGGGTCTGGCAGGCTACAGTCTATGGGGTTGCAAAGAGTTGGACATAACTGAGTGATTAAGCACGTAGCACACAATTTCATATTTGGTGAAGGACAAAGACAGTGCAATGGAGTCAAGACAGTCTCTTCAACAAATGATGCTGGAACAATGGTTCATCCACTTTCAAAAACATAACTCTAGAAACAGACTTAACATCTTTCATAAAATGAACTCAAAATGAACCGTAGACATAAATGTAAATAGAAAAAATAATAAAACTCCTAGAAAACAACATATGTGAAAAATCTACAAGACCATGTCTATGATGCTAGCTTTTTAGATATACAACGAAAGGCACATAAAAAAAAAAAAAAACAAACTTCTGTTATGTCAAAGAGTGTGTCAAGAAAAGTCAAAGATGAGCCATAGATAGAGAGAAAATATTTTCAAAATACACTTCTGAACAATGAATACTGTAGAAAATACACAAAGTACTCATGATATTAAACAGCCCCCTTTAAAAATGGGCCAAGGAACTTTAATATCTCATCAAAAAAGATGTAGAGATAGCAGTTAAGCATATGAAGAGAAGGCCCACATCATACCTCCCCATCAGTCAGTTCAGTTCAGTTCAGTAGCTCAGTCATGTCTGACTCTTTGCAACCCCATGAACCGCAGATGCCAGGCCTCCCTGTCTATCACCAACTCCTGGAGTCTACCCAAACACATGTCCATTGAGTCAGTGATGCCATCCAATCGTCTAATCACCTGTCATCCCTTTCTCCTCCTGCCCTCAATCTTTCCCAGCATCAGGGTATTTTCAAATGAGTCAGCTCTTCACTTCAGGTGGCCAAAGTATTGAAGTTTCAGCTTCAACATCTGTCCTTCCAATGAACACCCAGAACTGATTTCCTTTAGGATGGACTGGTTGTATATCCTTGCAGTCCAAGACACTCAAGAGTCTTCTCTAAGACCACAGTTCAAAAGCATCAATTCTTCGGCACTCAGCTTCCTTTATTGTCCAACTCTCACATCCATACATGACCACTAAAACCATAGCCTTGACTAGATGGACCTTTGTGGATAAAGTAATGTCTGCCTTTTTTTTTTTAAATTTTATTTTTACTTTATTTTACTTTACAATACTGTATTGGTTTTGCCATACATTGACATGAATCCATCACGGGTGTATACAAGCTCCCAATCCTGAATCCCCCTGCCACCTCCCACCCCATATCATCTCTCTGGATCATCCCCATGCACCAGCCCCAAGCATCCTATATCCTGTATTGAACATAGACTGGCTGTCTAGGTGGTCATAATTTTCCTTCCAGGGAGTAAGCATCTTTTAATTTCATGGCTGCAATCACCATCTGCAGTGATTTGGGAGCCCCCCAAAATAAAATCTAACACTGTTTCCACTGTTTCCCCATCTATTTGCCAAGAAGTGATGAAACTGGATGCCATGATCTTAGTTTTCTGAATGTTGAGCTTTAAGCCAACTTTTTCACTCTCCTCTTTCACTTTCATCAAGAGGCTCTTTAGTTCTTCTTCACTTTCTGCTATAAGGGTGGTGTCATCTGCATATCTGAGGTTATTGAGATTTCTCCCAGCAATCTTGATTCCAGCTTGTGCTTCCTCCAGCCCAGCGTTTCTCATGATGTACTCTGCACATAAGTTAAATAAGCAGGGTGACAATATACAGCCTTGACATACTCCTTTTCCTATTTGGAACCAGTCTGTTGTCCTCATCTCAACTATAAAACAGCAATGAAGCACCCCTATACATCTATTGGAATGGCTAGAACTCAGAATACTGACAAATGTTGGTAAGGATGTAGAGTGAAAGGAATTCTAATTCACTGATGGTGGGAATGCAATGTGTTACAGCTACTTGAGATAAAAGTTTGGCGATTTGTTACAAAACTAAATATATTCTTAGTATGTGATTCAGCAATCATTTTCTTTCATTTACTCAAAAGATCTGCAAACTTGTGCCTACATAAACCTGAACACAGATATTTATAGCAGCTTTTTCATAACTGTCAAACTTTGGAAGTAACCAAGATGTCCTTCAGTGGGTGAATGGATAAATAAACTGTGACATATCCAGAAAATGGGATATTACTCAGGGCTAAAAAGAAATGGAGGAATCTTAATTAATACTATTAAGTGAAAAAAGTCAATATGTGAAGTTTACATATATTGATTCATACTATATAATATTCTGGAAAAGGCAAACTGTGGAGGCAATAAAAAACTCAGTGGTTGCCAGAAGTAGGGGTGTTGGGGGAAGATGAATAGGCACAGCATAGATTTTTAGGTCAGTGAAAATACTTTGTATGGTATTATAATGTTGAGTATATGACATACTGTTTTTCAGACCCATAAAATGTACAAAATCAATCCTCAGGTAAACTATGGACTATGGGTGATGTGTCAATGTAGGTTTATCAATAGTAACAACTTTGTCATTTAAGTGAGTGATACTGATAATGGGGGAAGCTATGCATGTGTGAGGGTATAAGGAAAAGCTCTGTACCTCTTTCCCATTTTTGTCATAAATCGAAACTTCTCTGTAAAATTAAAGACAACATAAAATTATCGACTCTGGGTATCAAATATGCCAGGTATGCTGTTACATAGTAATCTGATTTTGTACTCAACTCACTGCTTAGACCTCAATCTTATGTTTTTAAATACTTCTATGCACTGTCTTGCAAATGTACATTCTAAGCCCAACTTCTACCCTGAACACTAATTTCATAATTTCAAATGGCTTTTGCTATACCACTTGAATGTCTTATAGATGACATAAAACAGGTTCAAAAATGAACTCCTAGTCTTCCCCTAGCAGACTTGATTTTCCTTGTTTGATCCACATAGTAAATGGCAACTGCATTCTTCCAGTTACTCAGGTCAATTTCTGGAGTCATAATTTATTTTTTCTTTTTCTGTTCTATACCATATATGGACTATTAGAAAATCCTGTTACCTTTAACTTCAGATACATCCAGAATTCAACCATTAAACCACTGTTAGTCATGATGACAATGATCATCTTTGTGCTTGAATGTTTCATCAGACCCATATAGCGTGCCTCCTTTCTTATACTCTGACCTTTTTGGCCTAGTCTCTTCAAAGCTGTCAGAGTGATCCTGTAAATTATTAGATGCACATGAAGTTTCTTTCTCAAAATATTCTAATATTTCCCCATTATTCTTAAAAGTAAAAACCACTATTCTTAATTTATGATGGTCTGTAAGGTCCTGGGTTGTCTCGTCCTTATTGCTTTCCTCTTGCTTCTTAATTATTCTCACTGTCATTTACTGTTTCATGTCTGTGTCTATCTTTGCTTATCCTTAGCATATGAGATATGCCTTATCCTTAGGAATTTTCCCCCTGGTACTTCATATTTTACAAACCTTTTTCTCCAGATATCCCAATATTATCCTCCCTCTCCCATATTTTAATAAGATGTTCATGAACAATCCATTTACAACAGTAATATATCCTTTGAGGTCTGTTGCCCCCATGGTGCTCTATTTTATTATTTTACTATATTTTATATAGTAGTGATTTACTACATAGTTTATATATTTATCTACTATTCTATTTCTATAGCAGCCTTGCTAACCTTCAGTGAATGGAAACTTCAGGAATATTTTGGTTGCTTGTATTTTATTTTATTTCTTAATTCCTTTATTTAAAAGGGTTTATCTGGCACATTACAAGTGCTCAGTAAAAATCACTGAATTAATTGAAAAAAAACTCTGCAAATTTAAAAACAAATATCAATGTTGTAAATAGATCTCAGTTTGTCACATACCAAAGGAAAAAAAAAATGATGGAGATTTTCATTAAGGTGAATACCAGCTGATATAACAAATATACCTGAACTGTCAGTAGCTAATCTTTGTTTAAGCAGTAGTTTGAAAAAATATGTTCTAAGTCAACATTTCTTCTCCAAATCATGACTTAAGGATTCTTGAAGACTCCTTCTACTGTGTGGATGAACCATTGTTATATGCAGTTTCTAAAATTATCTGAGGAATTGTACTCATTCTTGGAACATTCTGGGTACATTTTAAATGGGTAAGCCTTGCATTGGTTTACAACATTTTTCAAACATATTCTATGGGCTAGCATTCAGTCTGTTGGCCACATTAGCTATAAGACCAGTTAGAAGAGGAAATGACATTGATCAATACCATTCTCTGACACAGCAAGTAATGAAAAGCACAAAAGAAACTGAGGGTGTCTGATTAAATTTAAATCTAATAATACCCATTGTATTGCAACATATCATTAAGCCATAATTATATACTTGTCTTAGATGATTTTTCTAATTATAAGTGCTTAAAATATATAATTTTGGCTATTTTGCTTATCCCATGCAAAATTCAAGGAGAACATGTTTAGTAGGAATCTTATCCAACCAAACATTTTAATTGTTGCTTTTGGTGTTGCTTTACATTTACCTAGCAGGTGGATTCTTCAAACTAATGTAGTGTTATGTTCTTATAGATGTTCTTGCCAATCTGAGCATCTGGCTTTGTAAACTCCACTTATAACAAAAATTTCTCAGACTGAGAGTTATGCTCAAGTGCACAGGTGGCATTCAGAGAAGTTCTAATGAAAACATACATTAAGGTTAAAGAATGAAGCAGAATTAAAAGGTTCACTGATTCAACCTGGGGGAAAATGATGTCTTTTGAGTTTTCTAAGTATTATAGGGATTATCTAATTTTAAACACTCTATGCTGGCATTCCACAAATTATGTACCATACAGCAGTAGTTATGAGACATGACCAATGTGGAAAAAGCTCTGCACCAATAACAAATATGTTTAGAAATATTTTATTCAATAGTTTCATTCTAGGAACATCAAAATAAAGGTTGATACAGTGAAGTCACTAAGATACCCTTGAATTCTATTTAGTTATATGTTAAGTATATTCCTCACGTTGTTTTGACCATGAAACTATTTTCTCACATCAGTACCTATTTTGTTAGTTTCCTAGAGCTGCCATAGAAAAGTACCATAACTGGATGTCTTAGAGTAACAGAAATTTATTATCTTACAGTTCTGTAGACTAGAAATCTGAAATCAAACTACTGGCAGGGACACACATCTGAAACCTACAGGAAAAAGATATTTTCTAGCCTTTTCCAGCTTTTAGTAGCCCAAGACATTTCTCAGTTTTTGTAGCAGCATAACTTCAATCTCATCTCCATCTTCACTTGTTCAAAATACCCCTTTTAATCATAGTGGATTACAACCTAGCATCTACAAATCTACATATTTCCTGAGGAACACAATCTAGAATATATTATGCTACCTAATTGCACGTCTTAACTATTGCAATGGAATATATATGTTGCATGACTTTTTAAAAACTTCTGGTTACAAAAATATTAGCGCTAAATACAGATCAAGCTAATAATTGTTTCATAACCACAATTTATCTGAACTATCTCCACTGTTTACTCACTTACTAATATCATTACTAAAAATGACTCAAATTTTATTACCTTCTGATAATTGATTAGCAATATCTATGTAAAATATTATAGCAAATCATATCCCTTTGTACTATACAATCTAAGGTTATGAATGATTCACAGTCATTAACATGTGAAAATGTACATACATTTTAATCTTCATCTTGAGTCAAAGCCTCTTATATACTAGAATGTTAATATATATATTGGGTCACTTGTACATTGAGTCACTTTGTGCCAAATTGTCTAAAAATTTAGTTAATATATTTTCCCATATACCTTTCAATCTATAGCAACATATGCACATTGAAACCCCACTAACTATTCAAGCATTATTGAAATGCTATCCATGAACATGGAATATCTCTCTATTTAGTTCTTTTTCAATTTCATTCATCAGAGTTGTATAGTGTCAGCACAGAATTTTCTTGCCACTGTAATTCCTTCATGTAAGTTAGGAACTGGACATGAAGAAGAAAATAACTTTTTTGTACTTTTTCTAAAATCTCAGATACCAGCTCAGTACTACCTCACTACATTCATGTGTTATCTCTTCCAATCAACACCATGTTTGAGCCATGTCTTTATCTTTTTTCTTATATTTTCTTGCTGCTTCCTATAATTTCTGTCATCACACTTAAGGTTTGGCTTCATGAATATGATAGGGAAAAATTCTCTGCTGAACTGTATCCAATGTAGAAATTTATAGTACCAAAATTTAACAGAAACATTAACACATTTTGTTCCAAGTTTCCAGAAACCACCCTCATATTGGTAGGAAGACTGGCTGCAAAATTTCTCTTTGTTTCAGTGTGTTTTTTACCAATATTTGCAACAATTGCAACTGGTGAAGCAAAGACAAAACAAGGATATCCTCTAGGAATTATGAACTACATATGTTCTGAAACTGCATTTTCACTGAACTCAGACTCTATACATCTTTATTCAAGTTCATCAAAAGCTACATTTCTTGCTTTTTGAACTTCAAAACTGTCCTTACAGTGAAGAACTGGCTGAATAGGTTTTCCCTTTTTTAACTCACCATAACTTATTCTATCCAAGATAGATTGAAAAATTTCAATGTGATGATACTGTTGTAAATTTCAAAAAGAAAATCAAAATTAATATTTTCCAATGGATGTTCTGCTTATTTTCATTATATGGTTTTAAGATAGTTAATAATTATCTACCTTGTCACTTGTCCTTCAGTTCTGTCATCTTATTCCTAACCTTTTCACTTTCTCTATCATGAACAATTCTAATAACCTAATGATTTCATTAGTTCCACCAGATGTAGAGTTATACCTTCCCCCTCACCCACTGTTTCCCTGTTTTGTTCTTTCATTGTAAATAATGCTTTTATTTGGACTCCCCAGAAGCAGAGCCAGAGAAGGAAGATTAGTGTGAAAGAGATTAATCTTAAAGTGTTCCCAGGGGAAACTAGTAGGAGAATGGGGAAGTGGGACCAAGAAAGAAGGAAGTCCAAGGAAGGGCACCCCAGTAAGCTATGTTGATGAATATTACTTTTAGTTCAATAATATAGGTACTTTGGAGATGGTATGTGTTACAGCTCAGACTTCTCTTTATTAGTGTACAAGAAACCTGAAATATTTACATCTCTTCATCTTTCAGTCATTAGTTAAATGCTACCTCTGGGGAGATAATAATTTCCAGGCATTTCCAACTCTTCTTGAATGCAGCCAAATGGATAAGTGAAGCCCAACAAAGAACTGCAAGTACTGCTGGTGGGAGTGAAAGTGTACTGATTCAGGCAAACACTCCTTTAAGCTGCCTTATAGCACTCTTCAGTTCAGTTCAGTTCATTTCAGTAGCTCAGTCATGTCTGACTCTGCAACTCCATGAATTGCAGCACACCAGGCCTCTCGGAGTTAACCCAAACTCATGTCCGTCGAGTCAGTGACGCCATCCAGCCATCTCATCCTCTACTGTCCCCTTCTCTTCCTGCCCTCAATCCCTCCCAGCATCAGGGTCTTTTCCAGTGAGTCAACAATTCGCATGAGGTGGCTAAAGTATTGGAGTTTTAGCTTTAACATCAGTCCTTCCAAAGAACACACTGGACTGATCTCCATTAGGATGGACAGTTTGGATCTCTTTGCAGTCCAAGGGACTCTCAAGAGTCTTCTCCAACACCACAGTTCAAAAACATCAATTCTTCAGTGCTCAGCCTTCTTCACAGTCCAACTCTCTAATCCATACATGACCACTGGAAAAACAATAGCCTTGACTAGACAGACCTTTGTTGGCAAAGTAATGTCTCTGCTTTTTAATATGCTATCTAGGTTGGTCATAACTTTTCTTCCAAGGAGTAAGCGTCTTTAAATTTCATGGCTGAAGTCATCATCTGAATTGATTTTGGAGCAAAAAAATAAATAAATAAAGTTTGAAACTGTTTCTACTGTTTCCCCATCTATTTCCCGTGAAGTGATGGGGCCAGATGCCATGATCTTCGTTTTCTGAATGTTGAGCTTTAAGCCAACTTTTTTCTCTCCTCTTTCACTTTCATCAAGAGGTGTTTTAGTTCCTCTTCACTTTCTGCCATAAGGGTGGTGTCATCTGCATATCTGAGGTTGTTGATATTTCTCCCGGCAATCTTGATTCCAGCTTGTGCTTCTTTCAGTCCAGCGTTTCTCATGATGTACTCTGTGTTCAAATTAAATAAGCAGGGTGAGAATATAAAGCCTTGACGGACTCCTTTTCCTATTTGGAACCAGTCTATTGTTCCATGTCCAGTTCTAACTGTTGCTGCCTGACCTGTATATAGGTTTCTCAAGAGGCAGGTCAGGTGGTCTGGTATTCCCATCTCTTTCAGAATGTTCCACAGTTTATTGTGATCCACACAGTCAAAGGCTTTGGCATAGTCAATAAAGCAGAAATAGATGTTTTTCTGGAACTCTCTTGCTTTTTTGATGATCCAGTAGATGTTGGCAATTTGATCTCCGGTTCCTCTGCCTTTTCTAAAACCAGCTTGAATATCTGGAAGTCCACAATTCACATATTGCTGAAGCCTGGCTTGGAGAACTTAGAGCATTACTTTACTAGCGTGTGAGATGAGTGCAATTGTGCGGTAGTTTGAGCATTCTTTGGCATTGCCTTTCTTTGGAATTGGAATGAAAATTGACCTTTTCCAGTCTTGTGGCCACTGCTGAGTTTTCCAAATGTGCTGGCATATTGAGTGCAGCACTTTCACAGCAACATCTTTCAGGATTTGAAACAGCTCAACTGGAATTCCATCACTTCCACTAGCTTTGTTTGTAGTGATGCTTTTTAAGGCCCGCTTGACTTCACATTCCAGGATATCTGGCTCTAGGTGAGTGATAACATCATCATGATTATCCAGGTCGTGAAGCTCTTTTTTGTGCAGTTCTCCAGTGTATTTTTGCAACCTCTTCTTAATATCTTCTGCTTTTGTTAGGTCCATACAATTTCTGTCCTTTATCAAGCCCATCTTTGCATGAAATGTCCCCTTGGTGTCTCTAATTTTCTTGAAGAGATCTGTAGTCTTTCCCATTCTGTTGTTTTCCTCTATTTCTTTGCATTGATCACTGAGGAAGGCTTTCTTATCTCTCCTTGCTGTTCTTTTGAATTCTGCATTCAGATGTGTATATCTTTCCTTTTCTTCTTTGCTTTTCACTTCTCTTCTTTTCACAGCTATTTGTAAGGCCTCCTCAGACAGCCCGTGCTTTTTTGCATTTCTTTTCCATGGGGATGGTCTTGATCCCTGTCTCTTGTACAATGTCATGAACCTCCATCCATAGTTCATCAGGCACTCTGTCTATCAAATCTAGACCCTTAAATCTATTTCTCACTTTCACTGTATAATCATAAGGGATTTGATTTAGGTCATACCTGAATGGTCTAGTGGTTTTCCCTACTTTCTTCAATTTAAGTCTGAATTTGGCAATAAGTAGTTCATGATCTTAGGATTCCATGTTATAATGCTCCAACTATCTGTTTGAAGCTTCATATAATGATCTACCTCTCTATGAAAAAGCTGCTTATGCAAACCACCACCTGTGGCATGCTGCTATACCTTCTAGATATAATGCTGTGGTTCAAGCTGAATTATCTAGTGTAGTGTGTATTAAAAACCCACTGATGACAGATCTAAGCTATTCCTCATACTAAGCAGTTAACTTTCAAAGCCCAATAATATGGCCAGATAGTACACCCTGTGCCCAAAATAATATGAAACATCTAAATATAATAATAATAATAATATAGTGCCCTGGGTTCATGGAGAGCATTACATACCTGGTTTTCCTAAGGGGAGAAAAATTTTAAAATCTAATACTCTTTTGATGTCTACTTTAGACTTGTTTATTCAAAACCAACTTTAATCCTTACTTTTAGGACAGATTTAAATTATGAGCATAATTTAAAAAATTATAAGAAGATTTACATATAAGCATATGCATCCCTAATTATTCTTATATTAATACATAAATCTGTGTGGGTTAGTTGCTAAGTCATGTCCAACTCTTTCTGACCCCACGAACTGTAGCCTGCCAGGTTCCTCTGTCCATGGGATTCTCCAGGCAAGTATACTGGGGTGGGTTGCCATTCTTTTCTCCAAGGGTCTTCCCAACCCAGGGATTGAACCCAGGTCTCTTGCATTACAGGCAGATTCATTACCATCTGAGCCACCAGGAAAACCCATATTAACACATATATACATATCCATATTATTATGTTATTATCCTAATATTAACACATGTATATTTATGTCTGTATATATATATATTATTTAAAATAGTCATATATATATATTTGTGTGAAGGCAATGCCAAAGAATGCTCAAACTACCACATAATTGCACTCATCTCACATGCTAGTAAAGTAATGCTCAAAATTATCCAAGCCAGGCTTCAGCAATACACGAACCGTGAAATTCCAGATGTTCAAGCTGGTTTTAGAAAAGGCAAAGGGATCAGAAATCAAATTGTCAACATCTGCTGGATCATGGAAAAAGCAAGAGAGTTTCAGAAAAAACATCTATTTCTGCTTTATTGACTATGCCAAAGCCTTTGACTGTGTGGACCGCAATAAACTGTGGAAAATTCTGAAAGAGATGGGAATAGCAGACCACCTGACCTGCCTCTTGAGAAATCTGTATGCATGTCAGGAAGCAACAGTTAGAACTGGACATGGAACAACAGACTGGTTCCAGATAGGAAAAGGAGTACGTCAAGGCTCTATATTGTCACCCTGCTTATTTAACTTATATGCAGAGTACATGATTAGAAACAATGAGCTGGAAGAAGCACAAGCTGGAATCAAGATTGCCAGGAGAACTATCAATAACCTCAGATATACAGATGACACCACCTTTATTCAGATAGTGAAGAGGAACTAAAAAGCCTCTTGATGAAAGTGAAAGAGGAGAGTGGAAAAGTTGGCTTAAAGCTCAACATTCAGAAAACGAAGATCATAGCATCTGGTCCCATCACTTCATGGGAAATAGATGGAAAAACAGTGGAAACAGTGTTAGATTTTATTTTGGGGGGCTCCAAAATCACTGCAGATGGTGACTGCAGCCATGAAATTGCGCTTACTCCTTGGAAGAAAAGTTATGACAAACTTAGATAGCATATTAAAAAGCAGAGATATTACTTTGCCAACTAAGGTCCGTCTAGTCAAGGCTATAGTTTTTCCAATGGTCATGTCTGGATGTGACAGTTGGATTGTGAAGAAAGCTGAGAGCCAAAGAATTGATGCTTTTGAACTGTGGTGTTGGAGAAGACTCTTGAGAGTCCCTTGGACTGCAAGGAGATCCAACTAGTCTATCCTAAGGGAGATCAGTCCTGGGTGTTCATTGGAAGGACTGATGCTGAAGCTGAAACTCCAGTACTTTGGCCACTTCATGCAAAGTGTTGACTCATTGGAAAAAACCCTGATGCTGGGAGGGATTGGGGGCAGGAGGAGAAGGGTATGACAGAGGATGTGATGGCTGGATGGCGTCACTGACTCAATGAACATGAGTTTGAGTAGTCTCCATGGGTTTGTGATGGAGAGGGAGGCCTGGTGTGCTGCGATTCTTGGGGTCTTTAAGAGTCGGACATGACTGTGCCACTAAACTGACTGATAATACAATTCAAGTCCTTCTTGAATTTTTATTTCCCAGGCTATAGTTCTCAATTTGGCTCAGAAAAACTTTTCTATTCCTATCATAAATTTACTTATTACTTTTATTGACAGTTCTAACTACAAGACATACAAATACATTGTGAAAATATGTATTTTTATTTTAAAGTAAATGTTTGAAATAAAATATTATTGCTTTTAAATACTACACTGATTAATTGGAGACATAAACATAAACTATATTTTTAAATAGATAATTTCTTATGCCTTTTTATTTTTTGATAGTCTATAATCATTTTGCAAGTGTTGAGAGGCACATAATTAAAAGAAAAAAAAATACCATGAGTCAACTTGTCCTCAGAAAGTTATATAAATAGTACTAAATAACATTTTGTATAAAGGTTGTGATATTGTGATTTATAACAATGAATATATATTTGGTCATCATCCTTGTTTCTGTTTCTGACACAGAAATTCCAAAACCCTTATAATTTCTTCAGTGATAAGAACAAAATGTGTCTTTTGTTATTTAATGAGGTGACTTTTGGTAAGCACCTAAGCTTGTTGCCTGGTGGGTTACAGAGTCCACCATGTAATTAGAGGGTTGGAATCTTCAGTCTTCAGTCCCACCCTTCTGACTTTCAGGAACAGGTGGTGAGCTGGAGGTTAGATGAATTACCAATAGCCAATGATTTATTCAATCATTATTACAATGAAGCCTCCATAAAACCCAAAAGGATGGGGTTCTGAGAGCTTCAGGTTGGTGAACAAGTGGAGATTTAAGGAGAGTGATGCAGTCAGAGACAACGTTGAAGCTCCATACCTTGGTCTGTGCATCTTTTCTATCTGGCTCTTCTTGAGTTATATGCTCTTAAACTAATGGTATGGTTAGTAAAATGTTTCTTTGAGTTTTGTGAGCCACTCTAGCAAACTAATAGAACAAGGAGAGGGTTTGTGGAAAACCCTGATGTATAGCTTATTGGTTAGAAGTACAGGTAACAGGTGAAATGGCTGGGAGGGGGCAGTCTTGTAGGACTGAATGCTTAACCTGTGGATACTGATGCGATCTTCAGGTAAATAGGGTCACAATGAGGTAAATTATAAGACACTCAGCTGGCATCGGGTAGAGACTCTACTCCTATATGTTGAAATAGGGTCCAGGAACCCCCAAATAAAGGGTAAAATAGTATTCCTTATACATCTGTATTTAATGATAAAACAAACTTGAGAACAAGCAGAAATCGAATGCAAATTGGTTAAAGAATTGTATTATATTTTGCTTACTTTCCTTCCATCCGGAAAGAGAAAAGAACAAATTTGTTATTCTTCTGTTCTAATCATTGTTTTATTCTCCACAGTACAAATAGGATCTTTTAGAGTATTTCCTCAAATTTTGTAAAAGAAAATATTTTTTGACATCAAATGATCCCTATATAAAAGAATACCTTGTGGCCCTTGCACTTGTTCTAATAATTGGGCATTGAGATGCGATGCCTTTAATAATCTTTGTAATTCTGATATTATTTTAGAATTGTATTCTCTGCAGAGGGATAAATAGGTATTTGAGCAACAAAGTTATATGAAAAATGTTGTTTGTAGACCTGGTACAACATGTACTGTTTGCAGAATGACACTTTCTTGGAGAGTTCTTTTCCTTAAACCATAAATGATGATACCTGTGTTTGAATTGTTCCCTATGACAAGGCAGCTGGCCCAGGTTTCATCCCAACCCAAGAGTTCCTACTCTTTCTGTTGCGCTGAGAATCTTCAGTGGTTGGCATGCCAATGTCTCATTGGGCATTTATTTTCCCAAAAAGGGGCCACACATAAACTAAAAACTAAGACCATCTGAAGGCTAGGCCAGGGCAACCTGACCTCCATCATCACATTTAATCATTTTTCTTTCATCTATTCTCACTCTTATACATTTTATATCCATACATTGCCATCTATGTATTCAAGCTCTTATTCATTTCTAAAGATTTCCCAATTTCTCCGTGATTTTTTCTTTGATTTTTTTGTGTTGTTTTCCACCACTTATTTTGCTTCTCAACTCTTATTTTCTATAGAGCTATTGTTTCTTTTTCTCAGTGTGCTTTTATTATTCCTAGAGATAAAGGACCCCTACTTATTTGTATAGCACTTATCTGAGAAGATTATTAGTAAATGCTTTTAGAATTGAATTATCAAGAGTATTCTTCAGTAAGTTGGGGGATAGGAGATGTACAAGAAAGTAAATCTGCATCTTTAGAGACTACCTTGATTACCATCCCTTCATCCTCTCCTGTGTTATTCCAGCAGTTTTATATATTATTTATCTGTATTGATGCTCTGTGAAGACAATAGGGAGGAATTCATTATGCTTTCAAGGCAGCACATAGTACTAAATGTGGTTACAGGTCACCAATTTTTCCATTATTCTTGGGAGCTCTTAATTGCACACACTATTAGTATCATTTCTTTTCAGGCAATAGAAAAATGAGTCTTCATAAAAGCTAAGCATATCAGTCCATAAATGTGTAAATTGTATATGCTGCTTAATGTAGTGTTGCTGATGTAGCCCAACTGGGTTTATGACATGCATATCCCTCACTCACTAACAAGGCTGGAGGAATCTATGAGAATGTGTTTCTGACTCTTACTATTTCCCTTAATGTATGAATAGGGTCATGGCCTTGATGAGGTTTCTTTTTTCAAAACAAAAACCTGGTTTTCCAAAATATAAAGGCTAAAAGGAAACATTTTTACCTATTTTTATTAAATTTTTTACTGAATTTAAAACTTCTGTAGGTTTTTATTGGTAAGTTAATAGTAATTTGAAAAAAGAATTGAAATCGGTTAATAGGCATTCATGAGCAGCTAGTTTATAATTAGTTATAAACCTATTCATCTGAGTCTCTTCTGCATGTTCACCAAATAACGACTTAATTGTAAATTCCACCAGGAATGCTGTTAATATTAAACAGCCAAGATAACAGTGTTTCAAGAAAGATGTTTTTACTCACATCATAATTGTAACCAATTTCACAGAATAAGTACTTATATGCATTTCTAATAACATTGCTATTTTCCTAAGAAATGAAGGGCAAGAGAATATAAAGTCATAGTAAATATTTTTAAACATAATTCCTAAAACTTAAATTCTGTATGGAACTTGTGCCTACATTAGATTTATCTGTGCACCTGATACTCCATAAATATGTGCTGCCTTGCTAACTGACCACAAGCACTTGGGATAAATCTTAAGAATGTCTGGGAGCAGTTGATCATAAAACATAGATAAATTATTGAAATGTCTGAAGGTTAAACTCACTTTCCAATAAAATGGAAAAGGTTCATATAAAAAGTAAAATAAGTGATAATTTAAAGCCATTTCTTTTCTTTCAAAGAACTATGGAAATTCAATGAAAAAATTGGAGAGATATTTCAGGTGAAAAAATGAGAATGTTCCTGTGGTTTCTAAAAAAGGAATTTTTCTTTAGAACACGCTCCTTTTTATTTGAGAGAAAGAGATTTGTCTGCTTTTCGTTAGAAAATGTGCCCTCTGCCATTCCTTTTAAAAGGCACTGAGTGTCCCCTCTCTTCAACCTCAATCACAAGAACTGCTAGAAAGTATTATTGTGATGGAAATAATTGTTTTCTTTTTCCCACAGAAACAGACTCATTGAATGCATGCCTTGTTTATTAATAAAGGGAGAGCTTCTTTATGGATATAAATTTATTTCATGAGTGGGTAAAAAGATGTTTTGATGCTCACATAACAATACAGTACAACATTCACAGTACCTAGTGAAATGATTTAAATGATAGAGCTATATAAAATTTTGTTGAAAAGATTTTAATTTACAGCAAGCTCAGGCCTAAATTGTAATTGATAATAAACATAATGACACTGTAAATATTTATGGATACTTCCGCAGTTTTATCTATTTTAAACAAATGCAAGTATATAATGATTAGATGTTTTATATTGAGGGGAAACTTTGAATGAAACTAAATTATCTAAGAATAAGCTATTCCTTGCTTGCGTGTGTATTGAGTCGCTTCAGTCATGTCCAACTCTGCGACTCTATGGACTGTAGCCTGCTAGGCTCCTCTGTCCATGGGATTCTCCAGGCAGGAATACTGGAGTGGGTTGCCATTTCCTCTTCCAGGGGATCTTCCCAACCCAGGGATGGAACCCTCATCTCTTATGTCTCCTGCATTGGAGATAAGTTCTTTACCACTAGTGTTATGTGGGTAGCCCCAAGCTATTCCCTGAGATGTACCAATTGTCATATCAACCAAATGTTTGAGTTGATCAATTTGTTTTCCACCAAAAATTGCTCCAATCCAAGGATATCCAGAGCATTATGCCTAGAGTCCTATCCATATTGATAATGCTGCCATCTTGCTTAATCTTGGTAGAGACAATGGATCTTATGTTGTAAGAAGAGAACAAATGAGAAATCTGCAATTCACTCATAATACTACCTGGTGAGCCTGTGTGAAGTTGTGAAATTACAAGTGGAAATGAGGCTTGTGTTGGATTATGTTTTGCAACTAACACTGACATGAACTTAGAAAAATCACACTTTTCTTCTTTGGGTTTCAATTTTCTCATCTTTTATATCTGTGGGTTATTATATAATCTCTGACTTATACATTGTATAGAAATCAAAATGTGAGGGCTTCCCTTGTGGCTCAGTGGTAAAGTGTCTGTCTGCCAATGCAAAGGACCCTGGTTCAATCCCTGATCCAGGAAGATGCCACATGCTGCACAGCAGCTAAGCCCTGGGTGCCACAACTACTGAGCCTGTTCTTTGCAGCAGGAGAAGCCACCAAGATAAGATGCTTGTGCACCACATTTATAGAGTAGTTCCCACTTGCCACAATTAGAAAAAAGCCCCTGCAGCAATGAAGACCCAGCACAGCCAAAACTAAGTAAATAATTTTTTTAACAAAAATCAAAATGGGAAATTCATTGATCAGAACATATACACATATATGCTATGTTTATACTTAATTTCCTAGCTCTAGGCTAGGAACTGATAATAATACATAATTCAGAATACTGTCCCTCATGATAGACTTTAAGCCAAAGAAAGAATACAGAAACTACTCTTGTGTATTATAACTTGACTTTACTTTTAACTGATTTAAACACATATGACAATTTATAACTTCTTAGGTAATCTCTCCTTTACACCTTGTAAACTTTCAGTTACAGACATGACAAAGATTGAAAGAAGGTTGAATTTATTTTCTATTCAAGTATTTTCAAACAGATTTTACTGAAAAAAAAAACCTTAATATTTTAGTGTATAATAGTTGACCATTCTTACCCATGGTTTACCCACCAGCACGTATCTTAGGAGAAGTCCAGCTGTTGAATTAAAGCCATAGTATTTTTAATAAAGCATGTGAGCCAAAAAAGAAAAAAGGCAACTGAATATTACAAATTGATAAGTGAGAAAGAACTCATGGGTAAATAAGTTTTAACTTTTATATTCCTAAAAGGTCACTGGCAATTTATTTTTGAGTCTTATTCTAGTTAAGAGCATGATAGATAAAAATATTTTCAACTGTAAACAGTCTTGATTCTTTTGTATAATATCTATAACTGTGTTAAGAAGTAAAAATTAACCTAGATGATACTATAGTATATTATTTTATAAAGAATTGACCATACAAAGATTTTATATGTAATTGAAGATACAATGACCCACATTTAGAGACAATGGCCTGTCAAGAAGTATACTTTTGGTTCCCATATTTAGTTTTTTTTTTTTTCCATCTAAAGATATTTATCTTTTCCAGGTTAGTCATAGGAATGTAATTGAAACGTAAATATATTTTAATAATAACCAGTATTTAAGGGCCTAATATCAATCCCTGAAAATGAGTCCATAATTAGGATAGCCAGAATCATACGCATTACATAAATAAGAGTTATTTTTTCATAGTAGGGATCTATTCAGCATATCTCTGGTTTCTGAGATAAGTATCCCTTTGTTGGTTACATGTCCTTCAACTGGAATTTTCCCCCAAAGACTCACTTTCAATACACACAAAATAATAATGTTTTATACCAGCTAATCAGTCCAAGTATATTTTTTTGATCTGTGGTCATTTCTCTGAGAATTCAGCAAGAAGATAGAAAAGACTGTACTGTCATCATGTGCAGGCAGAAACAGAAAAGCCAATGAAGAGAGTCAGAGAAGGAAGTAGATGCTGAAAGAGGAGCAGAAACCAAAGTAGCAAGAGTTGTTCTTCCTTTTGCTTCATGTATTCTCTCTGCATTCCCATAATAAACTTGATTATCTTTTCCTTAAGCTAGTTTCAGTTGGTTTCTCTGACTCGTAAGCAATCTTCCATAATAAAAGGAGTTTCTAACTAAAATTAATAATGGTGGATTAGAGCTTTATTTCTGGAGAAGGAAATGGCAACCCACTCCAATATTCTTGCCTGGAGAATCCCAGGGATGGGGGAGCCTGGTTGGCTGCTGCCTATGAAGCAACTTAGCAGCAGCAGCAGTAGAGCTTTATTTCATTGGAATAGTTATTTTGACGGTCCAAGACCCAAAGAAACCTGTGTAGTCCAATCTCCTTTATCCCACAGACCAATAAATGCAGGTCTTAAAAGAGGTCTAATTAATCCTATAGAGAACAAAAGCAATAATCAGTTCCAATTAAGGTCTCCAAAGAAAAATATTCTTTTGGCCTAGGTATCCTCCCTCCATAGGTATTTCAGGGATGCTTCCTTTTGAACCAAGGTTTGCATAGATATGGTCCACAATTTCAACTTCTTTTTCACAGAGAAAGCAAAAAGAACTGACTTATTCTCAAAGTCTCATTCAAACAAGATATGTATTACAACCTGCCAAACCAAACTGAAAGATCATTCACTATAGTGTTTTCTCATCAATCCTTTTTCCTGAAAATTGTCAGCAGTCCATGTCACAAATGTTATTAATATCAGAAGGAATACTTTATTCATGCACTTATTAATTTTAAAGCTACAAATATATGTTGCTTCAATTTATTCAATGAGACAATAATTGAGTATAGTGTGAAGTGAAAGTCACTCAGTGATGTCTGACTCTTTGTGACCTCATGGACTACACAGTCCATAGAGTTCTCCAGGCCAGAAAACTGGAATGGGTAGCGTTTTCCTTTTCCAGGAGATCTTCCCAACCCAGGAATCAAACCCAGGTCTCCTGTCCCACAGACAGATTCTTTACCAGCTGAGCCACAAGAGGAGCCCAAAAATACTGGAGCGGGTAGCCAATCCCTTCACTAGGGAATCTTCCTGACCCAGGAATCGAACTGGGGTCTCCTGCATTGCAGGCAAATTCTTTACCAACTGAGCTATGAAGGAAGCCCATAATTGAACACACTAAATGTTTAATATTAGTGACAGAAGTCAGAGTGTCATGACATTGATATTTCACTTGTTTATTTTCAATACACTTTCAGTTCTAAACAAGCATCCTTTCTTTCCTTATCACTAAAAGCACAGTTTTGAGAAATTCTTAATTGAATACCACCAACAAAACAGAAAATAATACAATTAGCTTCTTTACTGTATAAATTAAACAAAGTATTTAGAAGAAATCTGCTAATCCAACCTAAAGCTGAAAAAAAAGCTAAGAAGGAAAACAACTCACAGTATGATATTACTAATAATCACATGCATAAGTATATGCATATATGCAAATTTGTATGTATAAAATCACTATAGTAAATATAAATGAATGAATCCAGTTAATAATAAAAACTAATGCTAAGTATTTTATACAAACTAGTCACTATTCTAATGGTTTTACTTATATTAAATATTTTACTTCTCCAAGCAAATCCATCATATAAATATTATAATTATTCTTATTTCTAAAAAGGAAATCATAGCCTAGAAAATTTAATTAAATTTGTCCATGGTCACAAAACTGAATCCAGAGAACATTTTGTTGATGACCATTCTATTTTGTCTCATAAAAATATAAGCAATCACAATCTAGATAAAATAATATCCATAGATGGTCACTTAGGTTGTTTCCATATGTTGGCTATTGTGAATAATGCCACAATAAACATGGGAGTGTGGTATATTTATATAATGGAATACTATTTGGCCATAAGAAAAAAAAAATTCTGCCATTTGCAACATAGATAGACCTTGAGGACATTATGCTAAGTGAGAAGTAAATCAGACAGTGTAAGACAAATACTCTATAATATCTTTTATATGTGAAATCTGAAAGACCTGAAAATGTAAAAAAAGAGAGTAAAATGGTGGTTACCAGGGGTTAGGCCATGGGGGGAATGGGAGAGATGTTAAGGGTATATACCTGTAACCAGTAGATAACTAAGTCTTGGAGACTTAATAAACAGTACAATGATTACAGGCAACAAACATGTATTATCAGCATTAAACTTTCTAAGAGATTAGGTTTTAATTGTTCTCAAGGCAATAAAAAATATGACAATTATATGAATCAATACAAGTATTAGCTAAAACCACTATGGTAATCATACTGCAATATAAATCAAATCATTGTTGTACATCTTAAATTTTCAGTGTTGTATGTAGCATATAACAATTAAAATAGACAGACAAGTAGCAAGGTGCTCTTTAAAAGATATACATGAAACGGCTTTCTTATCCATTCATCTGCTGATGGACATCTAGGTTGTTTCCATGTCCTGGCTATTATAAACAGTGCTGCGATGAACATTGGGGTACATGTGTCTCTTTCAATTCTGGTTTCCTTGGTGTGTATGCCCAGCAGTGGGATTGCTGGGTCATAAGGCAGCTCTATTTGCAATTTTTAAAGGAATCTCCACACTGTTTTCCATAGTGGCTGTACTAGTTTGCATTCCCACCAACAGTGTAAGAGGGTTCCCTTTTCTCCACATCCTCTCCAGCATTTATTGCTTGTAGACTTTTGGATTGCAGCCATTCTGACTGGTGTGAAATGGTACCTCATTGTGGTCTTCCTAGATGTCCACCAGCAGATGAATGGATAAGAAAGCTGTGGTACATATACACAATGGAGTATTACTCAGCCATTGAAAAGAATACATTTGAATCAGTTCTAATGAGATGGATGAAACTGGAGCCGATTATACAGAGTGAAGTAAGCCAGAAAGAAAAACACCAATACAGTATACTGACACATATATACGGAATTTAGAAAGATGGTAATGATGACCCTTTATGCAAGACAGCAAAAGAGACACAAATGTATAGAACGGACTTTTGGACTCTGAGGGAGAGGGAGAGGGTGGGATGATTTGGGAGAATGGCTTTGAAACATGTATACTATCATGTAAGAAACGAAGTGCCAGTCTATGTTCGATACAGGATACAGGATGCTTGGGGCTGGTGCTTGGGGATGATCCAGAGAGATGATATGGGGTGGGAGGTGGGAGGGGGATTCAGGATTGGGAGCTTGTATACACCCGTGGTGGATTCATGTCAATGTATGGCAAAACCAATACAGTATTGTAAAGTAAAATAAAGTAAAATAAAATTAAAAAAAAAAGATATACGTGAAACAAAATTACTTACACTATATCAAAATAATAGATAGAAGAAAAAATGTCTAGTAAATATTAATAGAAATATGCTTCAGCAGATTTAACAGACTCAAGTACCTTTTAACACCAAATGGGTTAAAGCTCATATTAAATCCTCTGCATGGCCTACCTCTTCTCACACCCTTTTATTCCACATTTCCCATGGCTCAGTCCAGTTAAGTCATGTAACCTTTCCATTACTGAAACTTTCCTTTAAGCCTACCTTCCCCAAACCTTTGTGGTTACTAAAACACTGTTTGCCAGTAACTGACATAATTTGATCTATCAAGCACTCTCAGGATTATATTCCAAAATATTGCCTCAAAGTGGCTTGCATCACACACTATTTCTTTATCTAGCTTTATTTTTTCTTATATCATATTTCAGTACACAATATTACAAAGTAATCAGTTTTAATTTTCATTATCTGTTTACCCCAGTAAAAGGTAAGTTAATGTAAGCTAATCCTTCTTTTAAAAAATATTTGCATAAATATTTTTATTATAGAAATAAAAAGAAATATTTTTAACAGCAAAAAGAACAATATACTAGGATACTAGTAAAATTACTACCAGAGATATTTTTAAATAATGCTAATAATTAAAAAGAGAAATTGGCAAATCCACAGTCATAGTGGGAGAATTTTCAAGCATTTGCCTCAGAGACTGACAAAGCAGTTGAAAGTGAGTAAAGTAACAGAACAGTACCACAAAAAAATCACATAAAATGATTTGTTAGATAAAGCCTTGCAACCGTACTGAGGCAATATGAGCTGAACAGAAAAATTTTTAATTTTGATTTTATGTCTGTGTCTGAATACATTGATATATTGATCCTAGTCTTGAAAAATAGAGGAAGTATATTCTCTTAGTGCTGTGTGGAATAGGTCACAGAGAATTTTCAAGTAAACAAAAATCTAAAATAGGCCTTTCATGCAAATTTCACTCTCCAAGTATAATTCAATAAAGTTATTATTGATAACTAACAATAAAAAACATCCCAATCTCTGTCTCAATGCACTTAGAAATTAAGAACACATATATTGTATGCCTTATAATTCACAAAAGTTTACCTCACTATTATTGTCATAGGTGTCCTGGCTGGCCTTTAATCAAATTTCTACTTGTATTTCTGCCACATGTGGTATGTAGCTTCTTCACTGGTTGATGTTCCATTTAAATGCTTTTCATACTAATTAAGGTATTTACATTTTGGACAGTCACAATGACAGATTAAAAGCCATATGAATAAACAACACAAAATAAAAGAACTGATTTATTTTGGAGGAAAAAAAAAGATAGCAGGGAGGATCAGATTGCACATATCACCTTGAAGTAATACAGTTCTTGTGAAATCTCTTGTGTGTTGACTTTCACACCCCCCAGAAAACTGTACAGAATAGAAAGAAGTGCATAGGAATAAAAATGACACCTATATTTAATAGAAAACTCTTTGCTAGTGCTGCCTTCTTAACACAAGAAGATGGATGAGGCACTGAGGTCTAACTTTATTATTCTCTAATCAATATTTCAGTTAGTAAAGTGGAGTTGAATAAAAAAACAGCTCTGAACAACTATTTCTCATTTTAGAGTTTCTCTTGCCCTGTTAATTGCACATTGAATAATCTACTAACTCTTTTTTCTCATAATTCTCTTATATAGGATTAAACAATATCATATATTATGATCTCTTGATCAATAATTTATGAAAATCTAAGCAACATGATATTGAATTGAATATTATTCTAAAATCAATACTAATATAGATGAACACTGTAAAACAAGCAGTTTTGGGGTGGAGCCTGGCAATCATTGTTTCAGTTTTCAGTAAAGAAGAAAACTAATTCTGGGTGATTTGTGATTGTGTAAACTTCCCTGGTGGCTCAGATGGTAAAGTGTCTGTCTACAATGCAGGAGACCCGGGTTCGATCCCTGGGTTGGGAAGATCCCCTGGAGAAGGAAATGGCAATCCACTCCAGGACTATTGCCTGGAAAATCCCATGGACAGAGGAGCCTGGTAGTCTACAGTCCATGGGGTCACAAAGAGTCGGACACGACTGAGAGACTTCACTTCACTTCAACCAGTTACTGAAGTCTTTGTGGAAGGGGTTTTCCCAGAATTTTTAATGGAAACATACACAAACACACACAGACAACCACACACAATTTTCTGGCTTTTTAAGTCTGTGATTCAATCAAGATCTATCGTGGATCCCAGATTAGGGTCTTTGTTAGATGTGGTCTCATGTCAATAAAATATGTCACTGTTGTCTTAATAATTGCCTCAAAAATAATAAATGATTGTTACTAGTTTTATCACTAATTCCAAACAAGCCCATTTAAATGCTCACGTCTAACATAAAATTTATGTTAATTTGTGAACTTGGGTGGTAGGGTTTCAAATTGTGGAGAACAAATTTCATTTCACAATAAGAGAGCTTAGTACCAAAATGATGGTGATAAAAAGTTAGATGAATCGGAAAGCTTGGATTTAATAACAACGCAGTCACCCTATTGTATTTTTTATCTGCAGTGTAAACTCTCATGTGTAAAACAAGTTTGGCAAAGGTTGAATGATAAAAAAGATATTGAACAGGGAAATCTAAATTTGGAGAAACAATCACTAGTTTATGGGTATTTTTTTTTTGAAACAAGTGAAGAATTAAGAGTTTAATCAATTGTGTGTGTGTGTGTGTGTGTTGATGTGTGTGTGCGTGTAGTATTTTGTAATGTATATAAGTGCATTTATATCCATTTGCTTATTTTTAGGAACGATCATATTGTCTATAAGATGACTCTTTGGAAAAAAAATTGTAAAATATATTTATAGACAATGAGTTACTTTAGGTTATTTATTTTCTGTTTTGAAATAAATGATGGTGGAAAACAATAGGCATGTGTCCTTTTTAAAAGTTACTATGTATTTATTTGATATAGCCTCTATTATCTGAGTTCAATGTTTTAACTGATAAAACAAAATTTATTATTACTAGAAATTACTTCATGATCCTCAATTGAAATTTAAGGATTTATATATTTAGTCTTTGGGTACTAATATCAGGACTTATTTGCTTGCTTTAACTGATACAAAATGTAATATTACCAGCAATAACTTCATGACCTTCAATTGAATTTTAAGGATTTACATATTCAGTCTTTGGGTACTGATATGAGGACTTATTTTCTATAGAATTAACTATCATGAAGTACTTCCACCTCTTTTTTTTATAGTTGAAGAATTAATTACTTTTGGACATCTCGATTGCTTCCAGAGTGAGTGTTTTACTTTTTATTTTTTAGGTTTTTAAAAGATGTCATTAAGAATAACTCTTGATGGATAAAAATTACAATTTTGAAAAAATAAACATAAAAATTGAAATTATTAGTGAGCTAAAATAATTAAATGCAATAAAATGTTTACTTTTCTATATAGTAGCCAGATAACATAGGAGGACCTAGTGAAATCTGACCTAACAACAATAAAGTGTGACTGAACAAAGTAGGTCATTATTCTGAAAGTGAAAATGTTTATTCCCTTTTTTAAAAAGATGGTATTTATAATTTTTCAGTCTCAAACAATATCAGATTCAGCATACTAATTAAGAAAATTAAATCAGCTCCTTAATGGCAGTGAATTTAATGGTAGCAAGCAGCAGACTTTTCTTAATACTATTAAATATATTAATACTATTATGAAAGAAGTTTACACCATGGGACAAACAGTGGAAAGTAAAAATTCATGAAGCTCAAACAACACAACCATCATCAAAAATTTGTAGTGAATTATTTCCTAAATTTTCTATGCAAACACAAAATGTAGGTAACTGCATTTTATAAATAATTGAAATGAGTGATATTTCCCTGCTTAATCTGGATATTATATTAAAAATTATGTATTATTCTGAATCAGACATTTTTAATTAAAATATCTTGGAATATTTTTCTACATACTTACTTATAACCCACTTTACATTTATTTTTACACCCTCCAAACACTGCATGGTTACTATAATACATATTTATATATATACTTGGCTATTAGAAAAAAAAATCACAGAGATTATTCATGCTTATTTTTCTGTATGTATTTGTCTTTGATTAGAAAGATATAAATTTCTAACTTTTGATTAGAAATAGTATAAATTTCTAGATAAAGAAATATATATGTTCAGGCGTTCATTGCTGCCTACCCCCCTAAACTGCGTCATCCATTAATACTCTCAGTAGTAGTATGAATGTGCTTTTCCCCCATACATTGTGTAATAGGAAGAGTATTAATACTCCAATTAGATAGATACAAATTGTAATATCATTTATGCTTTTTAAAATTATTTATTAATGATATTTACCATTTTTCTTGATCAATGCATTTTTAAATTCATTCATGCCTAAGTCTTGGTAAGCCTATTTTAAATAATTGAACTTTATAGCAGACATATGAGAGTAGCTAATTTAAGCTTTTTGAATATCTTCTGATTAAAAATAATTTAGAAAATGCAAAAACCATGAGAGAAAAAAATCACTGTTCAAAATTCCAGAAACCAAATAACCCTGATTAAAATATGGTATATTTCTCATAAGCCATTTCTTCCCTATGTACACTCTGACAGTCTCTTTGTCCACACATTCCCACACCCATACCCATACATGTCAGAAATACAGCATACTTCATAATGTAGAGACACAGTTACATTATGATTTTTAATCTTCTGGTATTATAATTGTTCAAAACTTATTTTAATAAATATATATCACATTGTATGGTTGCATGATAGTTTATTTCCTATTGTAGAATATTGAGCAGGTTTCCAATTATGTACTATAGTAAATCACTATTGTAAGAATATTTGATAATATCTATAAAAAATACATTGGCTTCTGTTTCTAGTGTTTTTTTTTCTTAGCTGTTGTTAAGATGTTAGTCTTATTCTGCAATATTTTGATAAGTTGCCTTGCAGGTATCATAGAGTAAGCTTACAGCTCTATTTAGACAGGTGTGGGCTTCTCCTGCATACAGGGATCTCTAATAGGGAAACTGGATACAGGAAGCAAGTAAATCTGGTTTTAGACTGAAGGGAGAACACATTTTTCAGAATGACTCTTTTGAATCTCTACTTTAAAAATATACTTGAGGGAAAGGAAGACCTTACTTCCTGGTGGTAAGAAAAAAGCAAATTTCCAAATTACTTTCTACAAAAATATTGTACATTTTTAGTTTTCTGTCTGTAGTGTTTAGCTCATCTGTTTTTACCTATTCAACATTGTATAGTATGCCTGCATTTTATTTTTGTCAAATTTAGAATTGAACATTTTATAATGATTGCACTTACATAGCTTTAATTGCTTATGGTTGTGAATAGTATTCTCATGCTTAATAATTAATTATCTATATATTTATAAATTATATATAGAAATTATGTATATATTTATAGATAAAATAATTATAATTATTTTTAATTATAATCAAATAATTATTTATTTGATGGGTTGCTTGTTTTTGTTCTTTCTCCACTTTTCCTTTTTATTTTACATATGCTCATTTATACAGAGGTTAACTTTTAAAACTGATTTAAATGCAGCTTACCAAAAATATTTGCTATTGTATTGAATTCACTTTTACTTTACATGTCATTATTCTAACTTTTCAATATAAAATATATAGCTTTTAAAGTGGCAATATGATTCTAATTATAGTATAATACATATTTATTGGTGAAATTTGAAAAAATATAGAAATATAATTTAGTGAATGGAATAAGGTATGATATCACACGGTACAATCTACTCTAAAAGTGTGGTAATTGGTTATATAGATATTTCACGTATAAATGTATAAGATATACATTTTATTTTGTTATGTATTAAATACATTGTATCTTATGCTAGATAAAGTTTATTTCTTATTTTTTCGCTTACAAATACTATATCTATATACTATATCCTGTTTCTTAGATAGCTTTGAAAATATGAGTTCCAAATCTCTATATAGAGATATATAATACTTTACTGTATTTGCAATTTTGGACACTAGGCTTATTTGTCATTTATGCAATCATAAATAAAGGCAGTGATGAATATTCTTGTTCATAGTTATTTGAGGGCATTTATGCTAAAATTGGGCTTCCCTGATGGCTCAATGGGTAAAGAATGAACCTGCAATGCAGGAGAAACAGGGGACATGGGTTTGATCCCTGGATCAGGAAAATCCCCTGGAAAAAGGAAATGGCAACTCATTTCAGTGTTCTTGCCTGAAAAATCCCATGGACAGAGGAGCCTGGCCGGCTATAGTCCAAAGGGTCGGACACCACTGAGCGACCAAACACAAGACTAAGCACACGTAGCACATGCTAAGATTATGTCCATGGGATGAATTCTTCAAAGGATAGATCTAAAACTATGAAGATTTCTAAAACTTAAATATATTCTCATATTTATTGTTAACTTTATTGAAGTGTTTTCTCAACACCTTTTCAAAGAGTGGGTGTGTGTGTAGGGGATGATTTATAAGTATGTAACCAAGAAAAAATAATTCTATTATAACTGCTTAATTGACTTTTAGAAGGCTGATTTTTTTTTTTAATTTTTAAACACATACATAGACTCTATCAGTATTGAAAAAAAATGTGTTAGTCAATCAGTCATGTCCAACTCTTTGTGACCACATGGACTGTAGCTTACCAGGAATTTCTGTCCATAGAATTCTCCAGACAAGAATACTGGACTTGTAGCCATTCCCTTCCCCAGGAGATCTTCCAGACCCAGGCATCAAACCTGGCTCTCCTGTATTGCAGGCAGATTCTTTACCATCTGAGCTACAGGGAAGTCCATTTTCCATTATATATTTCTATAAATTACTACCTGAGTTTGACTAGGTAATAATATAAGCAGGTAAATTAAGAGAAATATGAGTGGAAAGTCAAAAGAATTAGCCAGGTTCTCAGATATGCAACATACCTTTCAATACTGGGCTCAATGAAATGCATACTCAGAAGGGAATGCCAAGCACACCTCATAAAATAAGATAATGCATCCTTTGACAGCCTTCTATTATTTATCAGTGATTAAGATCAATAATCAACTAGTGAAGTCAATGTCAGCTACGATTTTGGGTATTTATGAGGTCCTCATAAAAAATCAGCACTTTCATGAGCCTCTTCCAAGATGAGTAGCATATACAGATTCTACCAGGTCTATACATCTCCTCTTATTCAGGTGACAATTATGACATCCTAGATTACTCACCTAGAGCCAGACATCCTGGAATGTTAAGTCAAGTGGGCCTTAGAAAGCATCACTACAAACGAAGCTAGTGGAAGTGATGGAATTCCAGTTGAGCTATTTCAAATCCTGAAAGATGCTGCTGTGAAAGTGCTGCACTCAACATGCCAGCAAATTTGGAAAACTCAGCAGTGGCCACAGGACTGGAAAATGTCAGTTTTCATTCTAATCCCAAAGAAAGGCAATGCCAAAGAATGTTCAAACTACCACATAATTGCACTCATCTCACATGCTAGTACAGTAATGCTCAAAATTCTCCAAGCCAGACTTCAGCAATATGTGAACCATGGACTTCTAGATGTGCAAGCTGATTTTAGAAAAGGCAGAGGGACCAGAGATCAAATTGCCAACATCTGCTTGATCATAAAAAAAGCAAGAGAGACCAGAAAAAACATCTATTTCTGCTCTATTGACTATACCAAAGCCTTTGACTGTGTGGATCACAATAAATTGTGGAAGATTCTGAAAGAGATGGGAATACCAGAACACCTGACCTGCCTCTTGAGAAACCTATTTGCAGGTCAGGAAGCAACAGTTAGAGCTGGACATGGAACAACAGACTGGTTCCAAATAGGAAAAGGAGTACATCAAGGCTGTATATTGTCACCCTGCTTATTTAACTTATATGCAGAGTACATCATGAGAAATGCTGGGCTGGAAGAAGCACAAGGTGGAATCAAGATTGCCAGGAGAAATATCAATCACCTCAGATATGCAGATGACACCATCCTTGTAGCAGAAAGTGAAGAGGAACTGAGAAGCATGTTGGTGAAAGTGAAAAAAGAGAGTGAAAAAGGTGGCTTAAAGCTCAACATTTAGAAAACTAAGATCATGGCATCTGGTTCCATCACTTCATGGGAAATAGATGGGGAAACGTGGAAACAGTGGCAGACTTTATTTTTTTGTGCTCGAAAATCATTGCAGATGGTGATTGCAACCATGAAATTAAAAGACACTTACCCCTTGGAAGGAAAATTATAACCAACCTAGATAGCATATTTAAAAGAAGAGACATTATTTTGCCAACAAAGGTCCATCTAGTCAAGGCTATGGTTTTTCCAGTGGTCATGTATGGATGTGAGAGTTGGACTGTGAAAAAAGCTGAGCACCGAAGAATTGATGCTTTTGAACTGTGGTGTTGGAGAAGACTCTTGAGAGTCCCTTGAACTGCAAGAAGGTCCAACCAGTCTATCCTAAAGGAGATCAGTCTTGGGTGTTCGTTGGAAGGACTGATGTTGAAGGTGAAACTCCAATATTTTGGCCACCTCATGCGAAGAGTTGACTCATTGGAAAAGACCCTGATATTGGGAGGGATTAGGGGCAGGAGGAAAAGGGGACGACAGAGGACGAGATGGCTGGATTGCCTCACCGACTCGGTGGACATGAGTTTGAGTGAATTCTGGGAGTTGGTGACGGACAGGGAGGCCTGACGTGCTGTGACTCATGGGGTCACAAAGAATCGGACACGACTAAGCCACTGAACTGAACTGAACTGGGGGAGATCACTGGACTTTACTTTTGTTTGCGTTTGTGCACTGTCTTATCCAATTACCAAGATAAACAATGTTCAGAATTTGTATTTCTATAAAGTCAAATAACAGTCTGCTAATAGATATATTGTGAAGATAAAATATGATCATGTATATAATTAATGTATTGTGAAAATTTTACAGTTTTACAAAAAAAAAATAAGTACAGAGAGATACATACAGAAATGAAGCTAATTAAGCCAGACAGGAAGAAATTTTTATTTTTTGTGAAGACATATAATTGTGATGTCCATTCTTCAAGATCCCTAAGGGGGACAATATAATAAGTAGGATGTTCAAAGAGTAGGTCTATAGAGACCTTTGAATAGTTAACAAAGACAGCATCAGTAAATCCTACGTTTCAGTTCAGTTCAGTTCAGTTCAGTTCAGTTGCTCAGTCATGTCCACTCTTTGGGTGCTCACGGACTGCAGTATGCCACATTTCCTGGTCCAACACCAACTCCTGGACCTTATTCAGACTCATGTTGATTGAGTCGGTGATGCCATCCAACCATCTAATCCTCTATCATTCCCTTCTCCTCCTGTTCTCAATCTTTCCCAGCATCAGGGTCTTTTCAAATGAGTCAGTTCTTCAGATCAGGTGACCAGCGTATTGGAGTTTCAGCTTCAGCATCAGTCCTTCCAATGAATATTCAGGACTGATCACCTTTAGGCTGGACTGGTTGGATCTCCTTGCAGTCCAAGGGACTCTCAAGAATCTTATCCAACATCACAACTCAAAAGCATCAATTCTTCAGCACTCAGCTTTCTTAATAGTCCAACTCTCACATCCATACATGACTACTGGAAAAAACATAGCCTTGACTAGACAGACCTTTGTCAGCAAAATAATTTTGCTTTTTAATATGCTGCCTAGGTTGGTCATAACTTTTCTTCCAAGAAGCAAGTGTCTTTTAATTTCATGGCTGCAATCACCATGTGCAGTGATTGGAGCCTCAAAAAATAAAGTCTGCCATTGTTTCCACTGTTTCCCCATCTAATTCCCACGAAGTGATGAGATCAGATGCTATGATCTTAGTTTTCTGAATGTTGAAATTTAAGCCAACTTTTTGACTCTCCTGTTTCACTTTCATCAAAAGGCTCTTTAGTTATTTTTCACTTTCTGCCATAAGGGTGGTGTCATCTGCATATCTGAGGTTATTGACATTTCTCCCAACAATTCTGTTTCCAGTTTGTTTTTCATCCAGCCCAGCATTTCTCATGATGTACACTGCACATGAGTTAAATAAGCAGGGTGACAATGTGCAGCCTTGATATACTCCTTTCCCAATTTGGAACCAGTCTGTTGTCCCATGTCCAGTGCTAACTGTTGCCTCTTAACCTGCAGATTTCTCAAGAGGCAGGTCAGGTGTTCTGGTATTCCCATCTCTTTCAGAATTTTCCACAGGGTGTTGTTATCCACACAGCAAAGGCTTTGGCAGAATCAATAAAGCAGAAGTAGATGTTTTCTGGTACTCCAGCTTTTTCAATGATTCACTGGATGTTGACAATTTGATCTCTGGTTCCTCTGCCTTTTCTAAATCTCGCTTGAACACCTGGAAGTTCATGGTTCACATACTGTTGAAGCCTGGCTTGGAGAATTTTGAGCATTACTTTGCCAATTGTACCAATAAGGTGGTAAAAAAAAAAAAAAAGAATGCTTGATGATTGAAAGGCAAGAGTTTGGTTTTGTCAGGGGAGTGTAACCTCCTCAGTTCTGTCTCATCACAACAAAAATTTGAAGCTATGGACATTAAAGCCCTCAGCCTCGGCGTGTCACAGCTCTCAGACAGTCCGTGTTATAGTTCTCGGTTCTTGGACAGACCTTGTTATAGCTCTCAGACAGATCAGTTTTATTTAGAAAATACATCCTCAAGGTTTGAGGGCATACCGACCCAAAAGACACAAAAAATAGAGAGAGAGAATGAGCATGCATGTGGGGGAGAGAGAGACTCCTGGCCCTTTGGCTCCTCTTTTTACATTTTTTCCTTCCCCTGTTCCTGCTCTATGTAAATTGGGCCAGCTAGGAGTGCTGTTTATTCTACCCGAGGTCCTCATTCAGCTCCTGGGACCTTCCTTTGTTATGTTTTTGTGGGCTTTTCCCTTCGTTGTCTTTTAGCCACTGCCATTCTGTACTCTTTTTTCTTATTCTAACTACCTAACAGTTACAAAAGGAATTATTAAAGAATAACCTGCTGTAATTGCTGAAGATGAAAGCACCAGAGGCAAATTATCATGCCCTTGCAATCATATATTGGAGGTTATTGGGACTATTTCAAAAAAGAGATGATTATGGTATACTGTCAATGATAACAAAATAAAGTTAAAACAAGGAAGAAAATGGGATCAAAAGAGTAGTAAGTTAAGATTTAAAATTTGTTAAATGTATAACTGCCACTAAAACTTAATTTCAGTAAATCAAGCACAATAACAAAAGTTAAATAGTAAAGCTTCTCAAAAATTTACAGAGTAGTATGTAATAACCAAGTGAGAAAGACAATATAAAGTGAGCTGAAGGGGGAAAAGACTCTTGGGGGTCCCTTGGACTGCAAGGAGATTCAACCGGTCCATCCTAAAGGAGATCAGTCATGGGTATTCATTGGAAGGTGTTTATGTTGAAGCTGAAACTCCAATACTTTGGCCACCTGACTCATTTGAAAAGATCCTGATGCTGGGAAAGATTGAGAGCAGGAGGAGAAGGGGATGATGGAGGATGAGATGGTTGGATGGCATCACTGACACAAAGGACATGGGTTTGTGTGGACTCCCGGAGTTGGTGATGAATAGGGAGGCCTGGCATGCTGCGGTTCATGGGGTCACAAACAGTCGGGCACAACTGAGCAACTGAACTAAACTGAACTTGTTTGCATTTATTAATATACTTTTAAAATTGAGTTCTAACTTTAAAAATTCATCACGTCACATAACAGAGAAAGCAATGGCATCCCATTCCAGTACTCTTGCCTGGAAAATCCCATGGGCAGAGGAGCCTGGTAGGCTGTGGTCCATGGGGTCGCTAAGAGTGGGACACGACTGAGCAACTTCACTTTCACTTTTCACTTTCATGGATTGGAGAAGGAAATGGCAAACCACTCCAGTGTTCTTGCCTGGAGAATCCCAGGGACGGGGGAGCTTGGTGGCTGCAGTCTATGGGGTCGCATAGACTGGGACATGACTTAAGTGATTTAGCAGCAGCAGCATGTCACATAAAGATGTAAATTTCTATTGTATTTTAGGAAAGTGCTAAAGTTATTTGATTTTTGAAAAACTCATGAAAAGAATAGAAGAGTTTACAAAAAAAGACAAAGAAATATAACTTCTTGAATATGTCTTTTTTTTAATAAAATATAATTTTTTAAAACTGTGAGAAAGAAAAAAAAATGTGGTATTTTTACTCTCAATCCTTCCCTTGATCTTATGTATGCAGACTTTCAAAATGGCCTGGGGTGACAGTGGGCATTTTATCACAGTTAAAAAAAAAAAAAGAAATATGTCAGAACCCAACGATCGATCCAACGATTAGGTTGTCTTTTTGTGAGCTCTAAAGATTTAACTAAAATAAAATAACACAGATAAAATTGGTTCTTTGTTTTAAAATCAAATTATACTTACTTTATTGAATTTGTTGATACTTTACTCATTTGAGCCACAGATCTTATTTGCAAAATTGGTTCACCATTGCAAATTTACTTCAGAGTTGCTTTATTTCGATACTTCTTGAAAGATACATATTTGGAACTATATACTGGTGTTCAAATTTATAATCACAGGTACCAAATACAGTATTTGATTGTTTAGAATTAGTTTTACCTACTTAGAAATACATTTTCTTATGAAAGAACAAACAATCCCATTACTTTCCTGATAAAGAAACACATACACTCACACAACACACACAGACACACACACACAGTCTTACATATGAATGTATACAATTAAAAGGTTTTGGCAGTTATAACATTTATAATATCTTTTCTTGCTATGATGTTATTAGAACAAAAACAATAGAATACAGCATGCAATTTAACTCAGCAATTCTAAAATTGCTCATGAATATAAGTGTCATGCCAGTGTATGCTCCTCAGTTTTCGTGTTGTCACAACAAAGATTTGGAGTGACGGACATTAAAGCCCCTTCAGTGTGTCACAGCTCTTGGGTCTTGGATAGAGCGTGTTATATAGCTCTCAGGTCCTGAACATACCATGTTATAGCTCTTAGACAAATCAGTGTTACAGCTCTATTTTGTTTAGAAGACAGCAGGAAATCCATCTTTGAGGTTTGAGGGCACATCGATCCAAAGACGTGAAGAGAAGAGCACCCCAGCGCGCAAGAGAGAGAGAGAGGGAGAGAGAGCTCTTTGGCTCCTCTTTTTGTATGTTTTTTTTTTTTTTTCCTTCCCCCTGGGCCTGCCCTATGCAAATTGGGCTTAGTCAGGAGTGCTGTTCCACCTGAAGTCCTCACTCCAGTCCTTGGAAGTTCCTTTGACCTTCCTCTGTTCTATTTTCACGGGCTTTTCTCTTCCTTGCCTTTTGGACTCCGCCACTTTGGACTCCTTTTCCCTATTCTAACTACCTAACATAAGTATATTCACACAAATTTTAAAAAAATACATCAACCAAAATCTAACAGTTCTACAGTGAATCATCCCATGAAGTCAATAAAGGGCTATCCTTTTTTCTTTATTTGTAGTTTTCATGATAATTATTTGAGGTAAACTAGGCTATTGCCTGTCTCTGATTTTAAAAGCCACAATTTTTAAGCAATGGGACAAAGAGATGCTAGCTTCTTAATTACAGGTAATGCTCCAAAATACTTCTTATAAATCTATTTACATATGAATCCAAAGTAACAACATGCAAATGAACCCATTTCAAATAATAGCTATCTTCATTTCGTGTGTGTGGGATGGGGGGAGAGAGGCAGTGGCTTTGGTTTACTAGCAACTTTGTTCAGACTACGGGAGATTAAATGTTGATATTTCATAATTAGAGATGCTTCTCTTTTTTTAAGGAAGACCTCATGATTTTGAAAAACATTTTCAAGATGAGTTAGAGCTGCACAAATAGACAATGTAATAGATTAGTATCATGTTTTATCCCACTTTATATTTTCTGTTTAGTGGGATAAGAAGATCAAATAAGGTAGTCTCTATACATTAGTTTTTACCATCTTCTGCAGACTATTTTTTCAAAAAGAGAGAAATGGGGCATACATCTCCAAAGGTGACTGGTATATTATCTGGATTATCACACTGTTTAGAACCTTATGTTAATTTCTATAAGATATATAAATATTGTACCATAAAATAAATAATGTGTAATAATTGGTAGAATAACATTCACTGTGCCAATTTGGGTCATTTTGCACACTCTTCTAAGAAGGTTGTGCTAGGGACTACTAATTTAAATATAAACAAGTAAAATAAAACTCTTCTCAGTAGAAGTATGTCACAAATATGGGGAGTACTTGTAGTTTATTACATTTTAAAATCAAATTAAGAAGTCTTATTAATCAAGACAATAGCATGCAGAAAAAAAAGGGAGAGAGGGGATTTCATTTCCCTGAGCAAATTCGTTCACTGCATTTTCCAAACTTGGGGCATGAAAGTCAAAGGTCCACAAAATCTGGCATATATTGAAAATTTTATTTAATTTTTCAAAATTAATTAATCAAAAGCATTTGCTGAAGGCTACCTTATTTTCCACACAATAAACTGTGGAAAATTCTGAAAGAGATGGGAATATCAGACCACCTAACCTGCTTCTTGAGAAACCTGTATGCAGATCAGGAAGCAACAGTTAGAACTGGACATGGAACAACAGACTGGTTCCAAATAGGAAAAGGAGTATATCAAGGCCGTATATTGTCACCCTGCTTCTTTAACTTATATGCAGAGTACATCATGAGAAATGCTGGGCTGGAAGAAGCACAAGCTGGAATCAAGATTGTGAGGAGAAATATCAATAACCTCAGATATGCAGATGATACCACCCTTATGGCAGAAAGTGAAGAGGAACTAAAAAGCCTCTTGATGAAAGTGAAAGAGGAGAGTGAAAAAGTTGGCTTAAAGCTCAACATTCAGAAAACGAAGATCATGGCATCTGGTCCCATCACTTCATGGGAAATAGGTGGGGAAACAGTGGAAACAGTGGCTGACTTATTTGGGGGGGCCCTAAAATCACTGCAGATGGTGACTGCAGCCATGAAATTAAAAGACGCTTATTCCTTGGAAGGAAAGTCATGACCAACCTAGACAGCACATTCAAAAGCAGAGACATTACTTTGCCAACTAAGGTCCGTCTAGTCAAGACTATGAGTTCATTCTAAAGGAGATCATCTGGGCGTTCTTTGGAAGGACTGATGCTGATGCTGAAACTCCAATACTTTGGCCACCTCATGCAAAGAGTTGACTCATTGGAAAAGACTCTGATGCTGGGAGGGATTGAGGGCAGGAGAAGGGGACGACTGAGGATGAGATGGCTGGATGGCATCAGTGACTCGATGGATGTGAGTCTGAGTGAACTCCGGGAGTTGGTGATGGACAGGGAGGCCTGGTGTGCTGAGATTCATGGGGTCGCAAAGAGTCGGACACGACGGAGTGACTGAACTGAACTGAACTGAATATTAACTTGGAATAATGTAGTGATTTTCTGTATCATATAGCATATTATTCAGACAAATAATAAAGCTGAATAAATTATAAAATATAGATGCTGAAAATGACTCACTTGTGCTCTAAGTTTAAAATTAATAATGATCATGTTTAAGAAAACAATAATATCATGTTAACAAAATAAATTTAAAAGAATAGTTAATAAATGTATATTATGAGAAGTACAAACTGGCAGAATATAAAGCTTGTTGGTCTAGTATTTGGGGTAGAAAATAATCTTTATGTCATAGTGGGCCATAACCTTGAAGTGTTTCAATGATAAGTAATGGTGATGAAAAGGCATGATATTTCATAGCATTAATGACTTATGTAATAGGAAATTGATTTCCTAACACCTTTCCCTTGCATAGTGTATTTTCCTTAGATTGAAAGAGAATCAATACATGAATATCTGAGTATATGAAAGGCAGCCAAGTGCAAAGAAAACACTATTCAATTAGCAATTAGGAGACCTGATTTCTTAACTTAATTGTACCAGAAAAGAGTTGTGTGACCTTGGACAAGTCATTCAGTCTTTCTAAGGTGTACTTTCTTCATCCAAAAAAAAAACAAAACTGATATCCAAGGCCCAAGACTAATTTTATATAATTCAATTTTGAAATAAATTTAAGTAAAAAGGAAAGTATTAAAAGCCTTGAATATCTTTTGATGATGTTTCCCACTGTCTTCTATAGAGGCCATTTTCTTCTTTCTAATACCTAATGCTTTGTGGGTCAGAAGGTAAAGAATCTGCCTGCAATGCAGGAGACTAGAGTTCAGTAACCCTGTCGAGAAGATCCCATGGTGAAGGAAATGAATGGCTACCCAATCCAGTATTCTTACCTGGGAACTCCCATGGACAGAGGAGCCTGTCCATGGGGCAGCAAAATAGTCAGATAAGATTTAGCGACTAAACAACAATAACTGTTCTTACTGAATGCTCACAAAACTCTAGATCAGTATTGCTCCTATTTAATTTTATAAATGAAGAAATTACCCTAAGAGAAGCTAAACAATTTGTCCATCTTCACAGTGTTAGTGACCAGTCAGACTAGGATTCAAATACAGACAGTCTGATTCCACAATCTGTGACTTCAAATATCACCTACACTTCCATCAATATGTATTTTTGCTCACACAAACTTGGGAAACACTAGCTTCAACAAAGCAAAATCAGTTGAATGCAAGACATTTTGGAATATTTAAGATTTGTTTGGCATATTCAAGAGAGAGTCATGTGCAGAGCTGCCTACATTTTTTTTTTTTTTTTGACTATGGAATTCCTATGAGAAGGAATCCTGACCATGTCAAAAGCACTAAAGTTGGAAAATGCTGATTTGAGATATCCAATGGTAACTTCACCCAGGAAGATCTTTATAAAAAACAATTCTTTAAATAATTTGGAGAAGTATTAAAGATTATCTGTCTACAGGATTTGCTTTCCCATAAGACTAAATTCCATTTCCCATGTTCTTTTTTTTTTCTTTTTAGTATATTTTAATGTAAGAAATTTTACCAATGCATTAAAGACATGTTTACTGGGAATGGGCTTCAGAATGGTGACTGTTCTGAAAATATGTGAATATTTTTATACTAAGAGCATTCTTTCCCAGGAGTTTTGCTTAGGACACTGGGAGAACATTGTTTACTGTTTCTTAGTAGTTCTGAAATTCAAACAATGATTATTTGAAAAATATTTTCTATCATACATTATAAAGGGATAAAAATAACCCACAATTTACAGCATTATTCTGTGGATGTCTAAGTATGTTATTTATATTCATCAAATAAACTAATAAAACAGAAATCACAATTATTCCAAATTAGATACTTCATCATATTTAACCATCTGAGGTTTTCTAAGTATCACTTTGAAAAAAAGAATTTACCAAAAAAGTCACAAAAACAACAGTAAAAAAGAATTTATGTCTCCTGAGACTTACAAAGTATATTTAATCTCATAAAATACCCCAGAATTCAAGTGCAGGGAACAACATAATACAGTTAATCCTCATTATTCATAGATTCTGTATTTGTAAATTAGCCTGTTCACTAAAATGTACTTGCAACCCTAAAAGCAATACTTACAGGTACTTTGTGTTACCAGCAGACATGCTCAGAATGGAGAAAAACTTGTGTCACTCAACTCGTTCATTCCCAGTTCAGGTTGAAGGAGATGATGCTCTGCCTTCTTGTTCCAGCTCTCACACTGTAATAGTACCCTTTCCATGATCTATTTATTACCAATTATAAAAAAAGGAGAATGAAATGGTAACCCACTCTAGTATTCTTGCCTGGAGAATCCCATGGACAGAGGAGCCTGGTAGGCTACAGTCCATGGGGTCAAGAAGAGTCAGACATGACTGAGCAACTAACATACACACTAAAAGAAAAAAGTGTGCTTTGTTGGTGATTACACTGCTTAAAATTCCCCAGAAGTGTACAACTGAAGTATGGTCTAGTATTCCTGAGTGCAAGAAGGCTGTGATATGCCTTCTGGAGAAAATACATGTATTAGATATATTAGATAAGCTTCATTCAGGCATGAGTTATAGTGCTGTTGGCTGTGAGTTCAATGTTAATGCATCAACAATGTCATACAACCAGAAAAGGGAGACTGATTAAAAAAAAAAAAAACTACAATAGATTATGTTGCTGTGAAGCTGAAAGACAAATAAATTTAATTATGTTACCCAAGAAAAGGAAAATGTTAAACTCTTCTTGGCTAGTTCTGACTGCATCCCATATTTCAAAAAGGGAAGAATGTGAAATTCTCAGTCGTGTCTGACTCTGCGACCCAGTCCGTGGAATTCTCCAGGCCAAAATACTGGAGTGGGTAAGCTGCTCCCTTCTCCAGGGCATCTTCTCAATTTCCTTCTCCAGAGGAATCTTCCCAATCCAGGGATCAAACTCAGGTCTCCTGCATTGCAGGTAGATTCTTTACCAGCTGAGCTACCAGTGAAGCCCAAAAATCCTGGAGTGGGTACCCTGTTGCTGCTCCAGCAGATCCTCCAACCCAGGAATCAAACTGGGGTCTCCTGCATTGCAGGTGAATTCTTTATCAGCTGAGCTACCAAGGAAGCACCATTTCAAAACATGAAATAGTATGGGAAATATTAAATGCACAGGTGAGGGAAGTTCTGCAGATCAGGGCTTGGGAGAAACATGTATAATAACATGTAAGAATCTAAATGCCCGTCTATGTCTGATGCAGGATATGACACGCTTGGGGCTGGTACACGGGGATGACCCAGAGAGATGTTGTGGGGAGGGGGGTGGGAGGGGGGTTCATGTTTGGGAATGCATGTACACCTGTGGTGGATTCATGTCAATCTATGCCAAAACCAATACAGAATTGTAAAGTAAAAATTAAAAAAAAAAAAATATTGCTATGCATTATTATAGGATAAAAGTCATGCTGAAGAACAGATTTTAAATACTGATGAGACTAATGTGTTTTATAAGAACTTGGCCAAAGGATTCTATATTGCAAAAGGTATTTCAGTTGACAAAAACGTAGTGGCTAGAAGTTCTCAAGAAGCTGACCCTGTGCTTCACTGTGAGTAATAGGCCAGCATTTGTTGAAGTGTGACCAATGTTCACAGCAACATCATAGAACATTAGTACTGTAATAAATGAGAATCAACTGCATACTTTAAGATTTTCTTTCCAGATGCTCCCCTGACATAATTTTAAAATGTATAGAAAGAAATCTTGCAAATAAAAGCTGAAATAATTTTTTGAGCTACAGAAATCATTGTTCTGGGTTTCTAATAGGAAAACAAAAAGCATCAAATGGGGTGACTAGATTGTCCCCACTCTAAAGTGACTTGTTTATAGTGAGGACTGAGGAACCAAAGTTCCACTTTGAGATCTCAAAGGAGAGTAGAGAAAGAAAACCCATGACATAAAAGTCAGAATTCTTCAAGCAATGGGAGTAAAAAAAGACCCTCCAATCTCCTAAAGTAGATTTTTGGACAGGAAACTGCCAGAATGGAAGAATATGACAAGATGGGTCTTGAGGATGAATTGCCCCAGTTACTGAGCATTGCCACATACACTTGGAAAATTAAGAAGGAGCTGTTTATTCTTTATTCAAATATACCATGAAGTTTATTCTCATTCATATGATATACTTAACTCATTTTAAAATCGAGGATAATAGCAGACACATGAGAAGACATGCCCGATTTGATGTGGTGGATAGGCTGCTATATATATGATCTAGTATTATACATACAAACTTTAAAATGAGAAGTTATTTGGAAAAGCAGATCTTTGGTTCAAGAGAAAGGGGTATAGGTTCTTTATGATTATAGATATAGCTATAGAGAAAGCAAGGGAATTTCAGAAAAACATCTGCTTCATTGACTATGTGAAAGCCTTTGACTGTGTGGATCACAACAAACTGTGGAATGTTCTTAAAGAAATGGGAATAGCAGACCATCTTATCTGTCTCCTGAGAAACCTATATGCAGGTCAAGAAGCAACAATTAGAACCTTACATGGAACAACTGATTGGTTCAAATTTGGGGAAGGAGTATGACAAGGCTGTATATTGTCACCTTGTTTATTTAACTTCTATGCAGAGTGCATCATGCAAAATGCTGGACTGGATGAATCACAAGTGGGAATCAAGATTGCCAAGACAAATATCAACAGCCTCAGATATGCAGGTTACTCTACTGGCAGAAAGCAAAGAGGCGCTAAAGAACCTCTTAATGAAAGTCGGGGATGACCCAGAGAGATGTTGTGGGGAGGGGGGTGGGAGGGGGGTTCATGTTTGGGAACGCATGTACACCCGTGGTGGATTCATGTCAATGTATGGCAAAACCAATACAGAATTGTAAAGTAAAATAAAAAATAAATAATTAATTTTTAAAAAATCAAAAAAATTAAAAAAAATTAAAAAAAAGAAGTTAAAGGGGGAAAAACAAGAGAAAGAAAGTGAAAGAGGAAAGTGAAAAAGTTGGCTTAACACTCAGCATTTGAAAAACTAATATAATGGCATCCAGTCCCATTGCTTGATGGTAAATAGAAGGAGAAAAAGTGGAGGCAGTGATAGATTATATTTTCTTGGCCTCCAAAATCACTGTGGTCTTCCCAGGTGGTGCTAGTGGTAAAGAACCCACCTGCCAATGCAAGGGCCATAAGAGATGGAGATTTGATCCCTTGGTCAGGAAGGTACCTGGAGTAGGAAATGGCAACCTGTTCTAGTATTCTTGCCTGGAGAATCCCAAAGACAGAAGAGCCTGGTAAGCTACAGTCCATAGCGTTGCAAAGAGTCAGATATGACTGAAGTGACTCAGAATGCAAAATCACTGTGGACGGAGACTGTAGCCATGAAATTAAAAGACTCCTGTTTCTTGAAATGAAAGCTATGATAAACCTAGACAGTGTATTAAAAAGCAGAGATATCACTTTGCAGACAGACAAAGGTCCATATGTCAAAGCTATGGTTTTGCCAGCAGTCATTTACAGATGTGAGAGCTGGATCATAATGAAGGCTGAGCACTGAGTAACTGTTCCTTTAAATTGTGGTGCTGAAGAAGACTTGTGAATCCCTTGGACTGCAAGGACATCAAACCAGTCAATCCTAAAGGAAATCAACCCTGAATATTCATTGAAAGGACTGATGTTGCAGCTGAAACTCCAGTACTTTGGCCACCTGATGCAAAGAATGGACGCATTAGAAAAGACCAAGGTGCTGGGAAAGATTGAAGGCAAAAGGAGAAAGGGGTGGCAGAGGATGAGATGGTTAGATAACATCAACTCAAAGTATATGAGTTTGAGCAAACTGTGGGAGATAGTGAAGGACAAGGAAGCCTAGCATGGTGCAGACCATAGCATTGCAAACAGGTGGACCCGACCTAGGGGCTAAATAATAAGGTATAGCTATAGCAAAGCTACAGAGAATTATAAACACTAAATATACGCATGATCAGTCACTCAGTCATGTCTGACTCTTTGCAGCCCCATGGACTGTAGCCTACCGTGTTCCTCGGTCTATGGAACTTTCCAGGCAAGAATACCGGAGAGGATTGCCATTATTAACTCCAGAGAAGCTTCTTGACCCAGAGATCATATCCACATCTCTTGTATCTCCTGCATTGGCAGGTGGGTTCTTTACAACTAGCACACCTGTGAAGCCCAATACACACATTTATACTAATATATATTATTAAGTGCATATACTCCTGGACTTCCCTGGTGGCTCAGACGGTAAAGTGTCTGCCTACAGTGCAGGAGACCTGGGTTCAATCCCTGGGCCAGGAAGATCCTCTGGAGAAGGAACTGGCAACCCACTCCAGTATTCTTGCCTGGAAAATCCCATGGACAGAGGAGCATAGTAGGCTATAGTCCATGGGGTCGCAAAGAGTTGGACACGACTGAGCGACTTCACTTCACTTCACATATATATTTAGCATATATTTCTATTATACATTATCTATCTATCTATATTATTCATACATATCAAGTACATAGGTTTGGCAGTTAGCAACAAATACAGGTAATTGAACACAAAGCTGCAGTTGAAACACTAAAGCAAACTGCAAAAGAAATGGGTGTTAGCAGCAGTTAACTAGAGGAATGTCCACTCCTAGGGAGTTATAGAAGAAAATTAACAAAACAGAAGACATCATAATGCTGTGAAGAAAGTAAGACAGAATATAATGATGTGACTGTTGAGACTGGATGTCATTACCAATGTGATTTTCATATCAACAGAAGTAACAGGCTGAAACAAGGTATGTTATATTCAAGGCAATCTGTGCATCACAAAAATGAAGCTGAAGGAACATTATATGGAAAACTTTTGACAGCAAGGTGGGATGAGAGCAATGAGAGAAGCAGTGAAACTAACCTTCCTCAAGTTTCTACATCCTACAGACTTAAACTTTTAAAGAGAATTTCATGGTGCTTGGGACTTGAAAATACTCAACAGATTTCATTTAAATAAAATATTTAGGCTCAAGGGAAAAAAATAACCATGTGATCTGTATATTACCAATTTCCTACTAACACAGGAAGGAAAACTGAGACAATGACATTAAGAAACCTGTATCAGGATACACAGTACAGACTCAAGTGTGAATCCAGGCAAGTTCAGATTTGAAGTGTTTATGTATGGCTGCGTTCCTTCACTGTTCACCTTAAATTACCACAACATTCTTAACTGGCTATACCTCAATACAAAATAAAAAGTTTAAAGAAAGAAAATTTGAAGTTTGAGCTCTAACTCTGTTATAATGCCTAAGTATCTAAATTGGTAGCATGGAAAATTCCCTCTCTAAAAAATGATTTGTTGATTTATCTAAACAGACTATACTTTTTAGATTAGTATTAGGTCACAGCAAAATTGAGGGAAAAGCATGGAATTTTTTTTATATACCCTCTGTCCCTACAAATACGTGTGTGTGAGTGTATTAATCATTCGGCATGTCCAACTCTTTGCAACCCCATGGACTGCAGCCTGCCAGGCTTCTCTGTTCTTGGGATTCTCCAAGAAAGAATCCTGGAGTGGGTAGACATTTCACTTTCCATGGGCTCTTCCCGACCCAGGGATCAAACCCAGGTCTCCTGATTTGCAGGCTTCTTTACTGTCTGAGCCACATACATAGTTTCCCTAATTACTATTAATAATATCTTCTAGCAGAGTGGTAAAATTGTTACAGTTGATGAACCAACATATCATTATAATCCAAAGTTCACAGTTTACAGTAGGTTTCACTCTTAGTGTTACACATTATATGTCTGTGCTCAGATGATAAAAATCTGCCTGCAATGCAGGTGACATGAGTTCAATCCCTGAGTCTGGAATTCTTCTGGAGAAGGAAATGGCAGCCCACTCCAGTATTCTCACCTGGTGAATTCCATGGACAGAGGAGCCTGGCGGGCTACAGTCCATGGGGTCGCAAAGAGTCCGACACGACTGAGTGACTTCACTTTCTTTTCTTTCTCTGAGGCAAATACCAAGGAAAGGCATATGTCCTGTTTCTTAAGAAACGGCCAGATAGTCTGCCAACGCTGCTATACCATGCTGTAGCCCCAGTAGCACTGTCAGAGTTCCCATTGTTGCACATCCTCACCAGGATTTAGTGTCCGTTTCTTGGATTTTGGCCATTCTCTGATAGGTGTGTGGTAGTATCTCATTATTGTTTTAATTTGTATTTCCCTGATGACGTATCATGTGGAACATCTTTTCCATAGGTGATTCATATCTTTATATTGTCTTTTGTAAAGTGTTAAGGTCCGTGGCCCATTTTTAAATCAAGTGATTGTTCTCTTATTCCTGAGTTTTAAGAGTTCTTTGTGTATTTTGGGTACATATCCTTTATAAGATATATTTTGGAGATATTTTCTCCCAATTCATGGTTTCTGTTTTCATTCTTTTGACATAGTTTTTGGTAGAGTGGGAGTTTAGAATTTTAATCAAGTCTAGCTCATCAATTCCTTCTTTCATGGATTGTGCCTTTTGTGTTGTATCTAAAGTCATCAACAAATTCAAGATTTTTTCCTGTGTTACCTTCTGAGAGTCTTATAGATTTGGTTTTACATTTAGGTTAGGTCTGTTACTCACTTTGAATTAATTTTTATGTATGACTAAAGGTCTGTGTTTAGATTTTTTGCATAAATACATCCAGTTTTTTTCAGCACCATTTGTTAAAAAGATTGTCTTTGCTCCATTATATTGTCTTTGCTCCTTTGTTAAAGATCAGTTGTTGATTTTAGGTGATTCTATTTCTGAACTCCCTGTTCTGGTTCAGTGATTTGTCTATTTCACCAACGTCATACTGTCTTAATGACTATAGCTTCATAGCATGTCTTGAAGTTATGTAGTTTCAGTCCTCCAAACTCTTCTCTTGCAATATTATGTGGTTATTTTGGCTCTTTTGCCTTTTCATAAAAGTTAAGAACCAACTTGTTTATATCCATAAAATAAGTTGAATTTGATTGGGATTCTCAAAACATATAGATCAAAGTTAGAAGGAACTGACATTCACAGTATTGAGTCTTAACCATCGACAAACTATTATGGAATTTCTCTACGTTTATTTATTTCATTTATGTTTTGGAGTTTTTCTCATAGAGATTTTGTACATTTTTTTTAGCTCTATATCTAAGTATTTAATTTTGGGGGTGCTAATGCAAATGATACTGTGGTTTCAATTTCAAATTCTCTTAGTTCACTGCTAGTAGATAGGAAATCAAAGGATTTTCATGTATTAAACTTGTAACCTGCAAACTTGCTATAATCACTTATTCATCCCAGAAGGATTTTTGTTTTGTTTTGTTTTTCCCATGTAGTCCAGCATGCATCTTTGAACAAAGTCTGTTTTGTATTTTTCTTGCTAATCTTTATACTTTTGATTTCCTTTTCTTGTCTTACGGCGTTAGTTAGGACTTACAGTACAATGCTGAAAAGGTGAAGTAAGAGGGGACATTCTTATCTTGTATCTATTTTAGTGAAAAAACTTCTAGTTTATCACTAATTATAACATTAGTAGTAACTTTTTTGTAGATATTCTTTATCTAGTTGAATAAGTCCTCTTCCTTCCATTCCCAATATACTGGACATTTTTATCTTGAATTGGTCTTGAATTTTGTCCATTTTTCTGTATCATGTAAATTTTCTTTTTTAAAGTTTTTGATCTGTTGAATTATATTGATTTTCAAATGTTGAACTAGACATATTTGGGATAAATCCCATTTTTCCATGGTATATAATTCTTTTTATACATTGTTGGATTTAGTTTCTTTTCTTTTCTTTTTTTTTTTTTTTTGAGATTTTTTTCATCTATGTTCATGAGAGATATTGGTCTGTATTTTTCTTTGCTTGTAATGATTTTATCGGGATTTGGTATTAACTATTGGTCTCATAGAATGAGTTAGGCAGTGTTACCTGTGCTTCTGTCTTCAGCAAGAGATTGTAGAAAATTGGTACAACCTTCCTTTACATGGTTGGTAGACGTCACCAGTGAACCAATCTGAGCCCTTTGTTTTCTGTTCCAGTAGATTATCAATTATTGATCAATTTTTTGAATAGATATAGGTATAATAACATTGTCTCTTTCTTCTTATGTAAATTTTGGCATATTTTCATCCCTCTTTTGTGGTGCCCAAGGACAAAAGAACAAAGTGAGCAAGAAGGGTCTTAGAAAGCAGGAACAGAAAAAAAAAAGACCCTTATCATCCTTCCTTCCCCCATGTTGTAACTACTGAAGAGTTTTAGACCCTCCTGACCTATGTAGTCCGCCTCCTCTCCTACCCCATATAAGAAGAAGGTACTCTTCTCCCACCTAGTATACATACCTCATTCCATCAGCAGATAACTCACAAGACCCCTGTTCCGCTCCTTGAACCCTGGCTATAAAAACAGACCAAGGATCCATGTTCAAGGTCGGCTCTCCCAGACTATCAAGAAGCCTGGCCACTGTGTTGGCAGCAATTCTCCCGTCACCCACTGTAACAAACCATATTCTTCTTTCATTCTGCCTCTGGTCTGAAATTTTTTTCCAACCCATCCATGGACCACAACATCTTATCTCTGATAACATTCTTTGGTTGGTAGTGCACTTTTATGAAATTAATATAGCTATTCCTGCTTTCCCTGGTTAGTTTCAAATGGTATTTTTCTTTATCAACTTTTAATTTATATGTATCTTTATACTGAAAGTGAGTTTCTTGAGGACAACATATTTGTTGTTATTCAGTTGCTCAGTCGTGCCCTTCTTTGCTACTGCGTGGACTGCAGCATGTCAGGTTTTGCTGTCCTTCACATCTCCAGGAGCTTGCTCAAACTCATGCCATTGAGTCAGTGATGCCTTCCAACCACCTTGTCCTCTGTTGTCCCCTTCTCTTCCTGCCTTCAATCTTTCCCAGCATCAGAGTCCTTTCAAATGAGTCAGCTCTTCATATCACATGGCCAAAGTATTGGAGCTTCAGCTTTAGCATCAGTTCTTCCAATGAAATTCAAGATTGATTTCCTTTAGGATTAACTGATTTGATCTTGCAGCCCAAGGCAAAAGTCTTCCTGGTTTGAAAGCATCAATGTTTGAAAGCATCAGTGCTTCAGCGCTCAGCCTTCTTTATGGTCCAACTCTCACATCCACACACGACTAGTAGGCAAACCATAGCATTGACTAAATGGACCTTTGTTGGCAAAGTAATGTTTCTGCTTTTTTAATACACTGTCTAGGTTTGTCATAGCTTTTCTTCCAAGGAGCAAATATCTTTTAATTTCATGGCTGCAGTCACCAACTGCATTCAAGTAAACAAAGTCTGTCACTGTCTCCATTGCTTCCCCATTTATTTGCCATGAAGTGATGGGATTGGATACCATGATCTTAGTTTTCTGAGTTTTAAGCCAGCTTTTTCACTCTCCTCTTTCACCTTCATCAAGAAGCTCTTTAGTTCTTCTTCACTTTCTGCCATAAGAGCGGTGGCATCTGCATATATGAGGTTATTGATGTTTCTTATTACTCATTTTAGTAGTGAATAATTTACTTTCATTTGTATATTTATAACTAGACTAGTTTTTGTAAATGTATAATTTTCTGACTTTTATATGTAAAAAGAGTACATATCCATAAAAGCAATGCCCAGTTTTACATTTTTCATTATAAAACTCATTTTTATATGGTTAGCTTTAAAGTTTGTTCTTAAAGAGTTTATTTCCAATTATAGAATAAATGTAAGCATTCATTTTAATGGTATTTGTATTTTAAATCAAAAGTACTGAGTGTCCCCTATTATTATGTCTGATATCTTACCATTCTCATCTGAAGTATTCAACTATCTGTTTAAAATACACATGCAAATCAAAATATGCATTCCTTTGACACACAAGTTAAACATTTCTAGGACAAGAAACATCATTTATAAATGCTTTCCATTTTATGAAACCATATTGCACAATATAAAAGTAATATTCTTATAAGTCAGAAAAATTAGAAGCATTTTATAAACTATATGAGTATCTGGCACATTTCTACTACAATAGTAGTTCAGTTCAGTTTAGTAGCTCAGTTGTGTCTGACGCTTTGCAACCCAATCGACTGCAACATGCCATTGGGCTCCTGGCTCATTCAGGCTTCCTGGTCTATCACCAACTCCTGGAGCTTGCTCAAACTCATGTTCATTGAGTCGGTGATGCCATCCAGCCATCTCATCCTCTGTCATCCCCTTATCCTCCTACCCTTAATCTTTCCCAGCATCAGGGTCTTTTCCAATGAGATCCTTCTTCACATCAGGTGGCCAAAGTATTGGAGCTTCAGCTTCATCATCAGTCCTTCCAATGAATATTCAGGACTGATTTCCTTTAAGATTAAGACTGGTTGGATATGCTTACAGTCCAAGGGACTCCCAAAAGTTTTCTCCAACACCACAGTTCAAATGCATCTGTTCTTTGGTGCTAAGTTTTCCTTATAGTCCAACTCTCACATCCATATGTGACTACTAGAAAAACCATAGCTTTGACTAGATGGATTTTTTCAGCAAAGTAATGTCTCTGCTTTTTGATATGCTGTCTAGGTTCATCATACCCTTCTTCCAAGGAGCAAGCATCTTTTAATTTTATGGCTGCAGTCACCATCTGCAGTGATTTGGGAGCTCAAGAAAATAAAGATTTCTCACTCAAACTTCCCATCTCTGACACCTAACTTCTCTTGAATATTAGGCAGTGGCGTGGGTTTTCTTTGTGTCAAACTACCTAAGCTGGAACCACCTTTTCTGGAATTCCCTTCCATTTTATTTCTAATTTTGGTGAGCCAAAGGAATTTTTTTTTTTTTTTTTTTTTTGGTTATGAGAAAAGGAAAGCAGCAAAGAAAAAAATGGGCTTTTTTTTTTTTTTTTACACAAAAGATAGTTGGTACATGGCCCAGGGACCTACTCCACACATTTCACACATTATTGCTTTTCTGCTGGCTCACTTCATTGGTGCAGGGCAGCAGTTAGGACCGCAGGTTTTCCAGCTTCACCAGTTTTTTCTTCAGCCTCCCCTACACTTTGGTCAGTCAGGTGCATATACAGTTGGCATTAGTCTTTCATACAGATCACTTCAATCAGGGTTTTGAGTTCAGAGGTGATCAGACACTGACATGCCAACAACTTTGTCCACTCTAGTAGATTTCAGCTCACCTTTGTAGGTTCCGAGATAGTAAAGAATCTTGCAGGTGACCCAGGTTTGATTCCTGGGTTGGGAAGATCCCCTAGAAAAGAGAATGGCTACCTACTCCAATATTCTTGCCTAGATAATTCCATGGACAGAGGAACCTGGTGGGCTACAATCATGGGGTTGCAGAGTCTGACACAGCTGAGCAACTAATACTTTCACTTTTCCCCATTTCACATTTATTTTTCTTCTGGACAATCTTATCTTGTGACCATCATCTCCTAGTGATTATGCTTCTCCACTCAAAGCAGACTGAAAGAAGCAGATTCAAATTTGAGTGATATTTTCTGCCTCAGCAGTACCTTAGCTATACCTTTATCTCAACATTTACCAGGTTGTTCTGCACTTGTTTGTCTCTCCCACTGCATTGAATGTAAAAAGACAGAGATTTTATCTGTCTTTTTTATTGTAATAGACCAGTTCTGTGCCTTATTTATTAAAATATTTAATATATTTAATGAGACCCTTTACAAATTTATGTTTACTTAAACATTTATTGACTATTCCAAAGCCTTTGACTGTGTGGATCACAACACACTGTGGAAAATTCTTAAAGAGATGGGAATACCAGACCACGTGACCTGCCACCTGAGAAATCTGTATGCAGGTCAAGAAGCAACAGTTAGACTGGACATAGAATGACAGACTGGTTCCAAATAGGGAAAGGAGTATGTCAGGGCTGTATATTGTCACCCTGCTTATTTAACTTATATGCAGAGTACATCATGAGAAACGTTGGGCTGGAGGAAGCACAAGCTGGACTAAAGAGCCTCTTGATGAAAGTGAAAGAGGAGAGTCAAAAAGTTGGTTTAAAACTCAACATTCAGAAAACTAAGATAATGGCCTCTGGTTCCATCACTTCATGGCAGATGGGGAAGCAATGGAAACAGTGACAGACTTCTTTTTGGGCTCCAAAATCACTGCAGATGGTGACTGCAGCCATGAAATTAAAAGACGCTTGCTCCTTGGAAGAAGAGTTATGACCAGCCTAGACAGTATATTAAAAAGCAGAGATATCACTTTGCTGACAAAGGTCCATCTAGTTAAAACTATGGTTTTTCCAGTAGTCATGTATGGATGTGAGAGTTGGACTATAAAGAAAGCTGAGTGCCAAAAAAATGGATGCTTTTGAACTGTGGTGTTGGAGAAGACTCTTGAGAGTCCTGTGGACTGCAAGGAGGTCCAACCAGTCAGTCCTAAAGGAATGCAGTCCCGAATATTCATTGGAAAGACTGATGCTGAAACTGAAACTCCAATACTTTGGCCACTTGATGCGAAGACTGACTTATTTGGAAAGATCCTGAGGGTGGGAAAGATTGAAGGCAGGATGAGAAGGGGACGACAGAGAATGAGATGATTGGATGGCATCACTGACTCAATGGACATGAGTTCAAGTAACTCCAGGAGCTGATGATGGACAGGGAGGCCTGATGTGCTGGAGTCTACGGGGTCACAAACAGTCGGACATGACTGAGGGACTGAACTGAACTGAACTAAACATTTCTAAGAATTTTTTTTTTTAATTAAGTGATTTAAGGAAGTCTGTTGTTATAGTTTTTATCTCAATGGGTTCTTGTATGTAATAACAGTAAGGTGAGCAGGTGTTTAATTATAAGGTAGCCCTTAGGTCAATTGCTGATGTTTTAATAAAGACTATTTTCATGTCAAACCATCTGTGAATCCTAGCTTTCATCAGGCAAGGACTGTAGCTTTGTTCTTGTTACAGTGGGAATTAATGATATAATAGGCTATATCATCCTATAAACCTTCATCTATTAATCTAGTATAATCCTTGCTTTTATTTTTATGACCAAAGACAGTTTCAAAGCCTGTTCTGTCCTAAATCCACATGCTGTCTCAGTCATTGTTACTCTGTTATTTAGGGCAAGATACACAACTCAAAGTGTATCAGGGATAATATCTATGTTATAAACAGGGTTATTATAAGGAATGAAAGAAAATATGTAAATAAAGCTCAAACATAGTCCTTAGCACATAATATTCATCCAATGAGCATTACCTATTATTATTATCAGATTTACTTTAAGAAAATAGAGTAATAGCTGAGTGATTTATAGGTGCCCATGCAACATCATAGTTTAATTCATTGCTGATATATACACTTCGGTATAATAAAAAAAGTTCATTGCTCAGTTGAAGATATGAATTTTTCATATCTGTTACCAGATCCTACTAAATTAAGAAATCACTTCTGACTACAAGCTAAGCAATTTTTAAAATTGCTATTCTTCCATTGCTGACAGTATACCAGCAATATATTAAAATTTTAAAAATATAATTCTCAACATTATAGCTCATAAAATATTATTTATAATAAGAACTTGACTCATTGTCTCTCAATGCACTATCTCTTTAAAAAAAAAAAAGTCCACTGTAAGGTAGATTGTGGAATTTCTTTTAAATTTAATATTTCTGTATGTGGCATTCCAAATAAGTTGTAAGTTAATATAAAAATTCCCAAGGAGGAAATACCCATTTTTAAAATAGTGATACACAGTGATAGTATATTGCTACTTATTTTGGTATCCATTGAAGTCTGAGTTTAAATAAATATTGATGATGGTATCCTGTTCTCAATAATATAGATTCACATTTTGTAAACTCCACATATCTGTCAAGAGAGTCATGTACTGTTGTTAGGACACTAGTACATAACTAAAACAAACAGCAAATTGTTTCAGGGATTTCAACAAATCTCGTGCAAGGACTGCCTTTCATCATTACCATTTGTAAATAATAAACTGTCAAATGTGGGGGGAAATGGTGTGGTTTCATCATGTGATTTTTAAGAACCAATACAATCTTTTTAAAAATGTATTACATATTATGTGTGTTGAATATTATTAATAATAATTTTAATACAATCTGTATTGTGACACTATGGCACACTTATGGTATTATGATTAAAAGTGACCAACTAATTGACATTATATAATACCTTCCTGGAAGGGAGATTACCTAGGAGAGAGGATTTTAAAGGGAAAAAAAAATCTTGTAAGGAAGAAATCCTGTAAGTAGAAATCCTGTAAGTAAGGTCAGAATATTCATATTTAAAAAAAAAAAAATCTAAAATCTTTTCTCTCCATGATTAACAGATGAGGCTTCCAAATTCAGTTCATCTTATCATTGTGAAATACCACCTGAGAATCCACCATGCCATTTTTCTCTCATCTGTGAGCTCAACATTTACGTGTATCATCATTATAATCCTAACTAATTAGTTTATTTTAATTATAATCAATACACTAAGGAGACATTTGAGACAGCTGATATGATTTATTAGCAATTCTAAATGCATTTGTCCTGCTTTGGGCAGTTGTGCTACCTCTGGAATGCCGCTGCTTGCTTGGCAGCAGCCTGTCAGGGGCATTATGATTGCTGTTTGCAGAGACATTAGCTGACAGTTCTTCCTCCACTCCTGATAAATGTAACCCCTGCCATGTAATCACACGCACAAGGTCTTGACTTAGTGTTCACCTATAGCGTCATCAAACATTAGAATATGTAGCATAAATATATTATAGCCATATGTATATATGAATCAAACATAACATCATATGTAGATGACAAGAAGTTTATGTGATAGCCCCTTTTGAAATGCCAAGCTACATCAGGCTATACAAGTGCCTGTGTTGGGAGAAACCCTTCTCTTATTATGTGAAGTATACTTGAGGGTTCTTAAAAACTGATCAAGTGGAAAATAATCTCGGAGGCATGAGAGGTTTTTTCCCAAGAGTAATACTAAAAAAATCAGTGATTCTGAAATATTCTAGGCTTTGTGTTTGCATAGGAATTTCCTATATTAAGTTATTAACAAAGACCTGCACTGGATACATTCAAATGTATAACTTTCCTCTGATGCTTTTCTAGCATATACTTTTATATTTTAAAGCTCTGCATCAGGAACATGACCCTGTTTTTATTGATAAATGTTTTATTCTTCTCTCATGAATTATTCAAGTGCTGTGTCAGGCTAGCTTATTCCCAGGAAGTGAAAGGAGATCCTCAAATCATACACCATCTTTACCTTTAATAAAAACCACACTCTTTTTTTAAGCGATTGATAAAATTGTATGTATTTTGGTGACCTAACATTCTTTATTGTTGAGATAAACATCATAACTTGAAAAGTATTTGATTCATCAGATCAATCTTAAATGAATTAATTTTCTCAAGCTATTGGTCAACACCAAAAGTATGGCTCCATTAGAAATGTGTAACTTGTCACACTGATATGCTGGAATCAGTACTGCTCAGAGAAGAAAAGAGAGAACTGAAACCACTAAAGACTGTGTAATTTCATGATAAGAAAGAGACAGAATGATCTTCCCAGGTGTAAGGGTTGAAGAATGCCCAGGAAGAAGGCACTGATCTCTGGCCTCCTACAGAATGTACATTAAAATGAGAGATAAAAGTTGTCAGATAAGATATATTTTAAGAAGAAGAAGAATAAAAAGCTAAATCAGCTTTAAAGAAACTAAAGGCAACCTGATTAAGCAATTGACTTTAACTACAGAAAATATGTGATACTAAGTTAAATAAATGTGAATATTTTACCATGAAACTGGAGGAAGGGAAACTGCCAAATGCATTTTTTTTTTCCTAAAGGGAAACACTCTGTATTTTAATTTCATCATCTGTATATTTGGTTTCCTTTTTTTATTGATTTTAGACTATCAGAAATGGATGGAAACTTTAAAACACTTCTTATTTTACAGAAGAGAAGACTGAAGATAATCCCCCAAACCTGTTTCTTATAAGTAGTGCCTAGATTAGAAGGACGTTTTCAGCTTCAATCCATACTAAACAGTCTCCATGGTGTTTTCTTTTTTAAATGTGACTTTTTTCTTAAATGTGCATTATCTCTGCATTGTTTTAATATTTAATATATATGCATTTGAGACTTCCATATGTATACAAAATTCTTTACTTTAAAGCCATTACATATTATAATTTTTAAATGAAATAATTTGGTATATATAAAGAATCAGAAATATGGTTAATTTTCCAGGATAGTGTAAGAATAGTTTTCCTATAAAATATCTACAGTTTCATGTATTCATAGTGCAAATATTCCTTAACATTAAAAATGTTTGTGTTCCAACCACTTATCTATATAGAAAAATTTAATATATCAAAACCTATTTTCCTATTGATAGTGAACATCGCTTAGTCGTGTCTAACTCTTTGCAACCCCATGGACTATACAGTCCATGGAATTTTCTGGACCAGAATACTGGAATGGGTAGCCTTTCCCTTCTCCAGCATATCTTCCCAACTCAGGAATTGAAAGGGGGGTGGTCCTCCTGCATTGTAGATGGATTCTTTACCAACTGAGCTATCAGAAAAACCCATTTTTCTATTAACTCTCTTTAAACAGACACACTTACTCTCTATGTTTACAAGAACAGACAGTCCGCCTTTATTTTCTGTAACTCATAAAATCATTTTATATTACAGGCTGCATTAAATATTTTCTAATGTACATGCTGTCACCTCCTCCATACTCTTTCTCAAAGAAACCGAAACTTCCTTAGAGACATAGGACTGCTCTCCCACAATTTCTCAAAGTGATGCAAGCCACTTTTCAGAAAAGGAGGAGGGTGAGCAGGAGGAGAAAAAGGAGATGATGAAGAGAGGACAGTGGATGGTTGCTTAAGACTATACTGAGGATGAGGTTATTAACTGGCTTTGAAAAACAATGTTGTGTTCATGTGCTAAAGTCATTACTCACTTTTTCCATATTAGCAGAATCTGCATTTGAAGGGACTGAGTCTATCCCAGTCCCATGTGATTTTTGATTATATTCTATTTAATCTAAATTAATTATGCTAATCTTATTCAGGCTCCTATTTTGACTTCCACAGACTGGAGTACTTTGCCTCTGTGGGCCTGCTGGGAAATGTTTCCTTATTCATAAAAGAAAGAGCATAAGAAGGTATAATCAACTTTCCCCCAGTTAACATATTAGGACCTGCTCCTAGATTGTGAAGTACACATTCATGTACGTTTTTGTGGCAGTGTGGGAATAAGCATGAAAACAGGGTTTGAATGACTCTTTGGGTAGATGGATTAAATGTGTATGTTTAATAATGCTGTTGAGTTCCTAGAATCAGCTATCCCTGGAGCAAATAGCATATGGTTTTTAATTGTGCAAAATAATACACACTTCATATTTTAAGACAAAACATCATATTTTAAAAATATTTTATTCTGAAAATGTCTTAACTGAGTCAAAGCCTAGGGCATATGAATTTGATTTTGTAGGCATGAGATAGCAAACAAGTTTTATACATAGAGAAAAACCTCTAAAGACATGTCAGAAAGACAAATCTAGCAAAGTGTATGTGAAGAACTGACATGGAGTTTGAACAGGAGATTGCCATTTGGGTAAGAGAATATTATCTGATGCCAATGCAATTTTTTTTTTGTTAATAAAGTTTGTCATTTAATAAAAAGTTCCAGGCACATGAGAATACCAGACCATTTGGACAATAAAGAAAAGAAAAATAGACTAAAAGCACACTGACAGGTGAGTTAGCTATTTAAGTTAGGATAGAAGAACTCTAAAAAGTTTAGTATATTCACAAAATAGGAAAATATATAGATAAAATGAATGAAAGTTACAAAGAATTAAAATTTTAAAAAATAAGAAATTCAACTAGAACTGGGGAAAAATGAATTTAAGAACAGTTTGGGTAAGTTTAACTACAGATTAGACATAACAATATAGAATTAGTGAATTTTTAATAGACATGCAGAAATTGAAACACAAAGAAAAAAATGAACAGAAAAGAATATGAGAAAAAAAATGTGAGACAAAATTTAAAAAGCTAACAGAAAATTACAGACCCACATGAAGTGGGAAAACATAATGAGCTTAAAAATATGAAAGAGATAAGACTAAGTGTTAAAACTGAGAAACATATCAACTCACTGACTCAGGGAAAGGTCAGTGAACCCCAATATGTATATTTGGACAACTACATTTAAGCATAACATTGTGAATCTGAAGCAGGAGATAAATGGGTCCCAGAGTGAGAAATTGGAGTTGGTCTCTGTGGACCTATACTCCAAAATGAATATAACAGGAGAATAATAGGAGAGACTAAGCCCTACTCAGATGAAAGGTCACATATTTCTCATTCTCAAAGTCAAGGAGTCCTTTCTGACTAAAAATCTCCTTGGAGGTCAAAAGGGGAGTGGTGTCAAGCTCTCCATAGGCCTCTTTGCTAGAATCCATCTTGGCTCAGAGATGTGGGGACACACATGGAAGGATCCTGAGATGCAGCAAACAAGGACTCAGACCCAGGGAAATCAAAATGATTGGCCAAAGAAACCTGGAAGAAATTCCCCGTATAAGTGATTTAAAGTACCATGAGGATGTGACTCTCTAAGTCTGCCCTTGTGTCTATCCACGAGTATTGTACTCCTATTCTTTTAAGTAAACACTTTATTTGTTTCACTGCTCTCTGTCTTTGTGGGAGTTCTTTTCAGTAAAACTGAAGGGCTGGGACCAAACCCTGCTTCAAGTCACTGCAGGTCAAGGCCACTCAAGATCAAAACTGCCAAATATCAATGATGATGAAAATAAAATCTTACAGTAACCAAAAAAAAAAAAAAGAAGATACACTATCTCCAAAGGCATATAAATAAGACTTACAGCTGACTTTACAGTAGAATATGGAAGCCTGAAGACAACTGAATAATTTATGTGCTGAAAGATACTGTTAACTTAAAATACACATCAAATATAGTCTTCAAAACTAAAGTGTCATAAAGATGCTTTCAGACAAATATAAACAATTAATTTCAAACTGCTAAATATTATAATACTATTCTCACTTTCCCCCATCATGTGATATAGACATCTGCAGAAATGAAGTTTACTCAGGCATCAGAACCCTAAACCAGGCTGATGTTAAGTCTACAAATTATCTATCATAAGCAAGGGAAAATGAGATTTAAGTTTCAACTTATCTTCTACACTTAGGAATCAGAGGCTCTGGTGCATTAAAACTCAGGGTTCAAAAGCTCAGGACCCTGGCCATGAACTCAGTACCACCTTCTGTGAAAGAGAGAGAATACCCTTTGAAAACTAAGTGTTCTGTTAGGCTTTGAGTTTATTTAGAATTGAGAGCATATCATACTTACATATCAGGTAAATGGCATTTTGGACTGTCTGTAAAAGACTATGGGATGACACAGTAAATAAGGAAGAAGACAAGACATCCTTGACTAATCACAGAGATTAAGACTGCAATGGAACACTTACTATTCCTAAATTAACTGGGACAATCATCACGTTGCAAAAACAGAAAATTCTTGGGAGAAAAGGATGATAAGCTACAACTTCTTGCAAAAAAATCCATAAGTCACATGAATAGAGCACCTAAATCTATGCATTTAATTTGTTTACAAAATATTTATACTTGTAGAAAATACAGCCAAAGTGAAAAAAAAATTATAAAAAAGCAAAAAAAAATCCATTTAAAGTTCACTACTAAGAAAAAACTCCTACTAACATTTGTTTAAGCATCTTCCTAGATAAGTGTTTTTAAGTACAGATGTACTTATTTTAATTTTTGCTTTTGCTGTATGGTTTATATCTCTTTCCCTCTTTTAAAATTTTATTAGCAGTCACTTTGATAACTTTAGTTTTTCTATTTTTGTTGTTATTGTTTCCTAACTGTTGTGTCTGACTTTTTTGTGACACAATGGTCTGCAGCCCGGCAGGCCCCTCTGTGCATGGGATTTAGCAGGCAAGAATACTGGAGTGGGTTGCCATTCCTTCTCCAGGAGATCCTCCCGACCCCAGGAATGAATCCACATGTCCTGCATTGCAGGTGGATTCTTTACCACTGAGCCACTAGGTAAACTCAGCTTTTCTATTACTATGTGTATAATTGCTATAATTATTTTATTGTTAAAGCATTATTAAAATACAAGGTCATAATGCTTAGAATTTGGCAATGTAACTGCTTTGTGTCTATATGTATTCATGAAGAATAACTAATATGACTGGTAGGCTTATTCTGGTGTTAAGTGTGGAACACTTCTACTTTTTTTTTTTTTAAGATGAATGTTTTCCTTAAGCACGCTCCTCTTACACTCTGTGTATTGAGAAATCTGTTCTCACCCAAATAAAAGCTTGACCTTTGTCCTTGGCTTCTGGAAGACAATTTCTAGACTTTTGAAATTTCCATAATAATAGGAGTGTCTTTGTTATTCTTGTGGGCTTCTCTGAGGATACCTGATATTTTATGTTAACAAGGTGATTCAGGCTGAGCTACTCACACCCATTAGTCTTAAGGTGGATACTAGGCATATAAAAAGATAAGTATTATAAGTATCATAGGAGAATATGGATGATAGGATTTTGGTGCCTTCATCAGATTTTTTCCAAGACCAAGATACTTTTATTTTGATATCTGGGACTCTAGGAATAAAAATTGTCCATATGCTTATGGAACATACAACTCTGTAGAAGTGGGTTCCTTTTATTTTGTGAAAGCTGTTACTCTACTCTAGAAAGATTTTGATTTAGCAGTTTGTTTTTAATCCTCTTTTGTATTGTATTTGTTAAGACATCAGTGCAACAGTTTTCCCAGGTGGCGAGTGGTAAAAAATTTGCTAATACAGGACACTCAAGAGACCTGGGTTCAATCCCTGGGTTGAGAAGATCCCCTGAAGTAGAAATGGCAACCTGCTCCAGTATTCTTGCCTGGAAAATTCCATGGACATTGCAGTCTGGCAGGCTATAGTCCAGGGGGCCACAAAGAGTCGGTCACAACTGAGCACAGTATTAAGTTCCTAAATTAGTGAGACAAAAGCTACTGCTGCTGCTGTGGCTAAGTATCTTCAGTCGTGGCCAACTCTGTGCGACCCCATAGATGGCAGCATACCAGGCTCCTTTGTCCTTGGGATTCTCCAGGTAAGAATACTGGAGTAGGTTGCCATTTCCTTCTCCACTGCATGAATGCATGCTAAATTGCTTCAGTTGTATGCAACCTAATGGACAGCAGCCCACCAGGCTCCTCCATCCACAGAATTCTCTAGGCAAAAGTATTGGAGTGGGTTGCCATTTCCTTCCCCAAATATAAGGTAGTATTGTGTTCTGTTGGAAACTGAATTCATTCATTGAGAGATTTGTTTTTATTTTCAGATTATCAAAAGTTTATTTTCACCTAACATTTGAGCATGATAGTTTGTAACTGAAAGTATTCCAGGGTGGGGATTGAGCATTTTCATTCTTAAAAGAAAAAAAAAATTTAAAAAATTTATGTCAGTTAAATTCCACTTCAGCATTGTGGTTTAGTAAATTTCTTTGCTCTATGGAGGAAAAGGTGTTAAATTTGATATTTTAAAATACCTTTCTTCATGGTTAAACATGATTTCTAAATATTTTTACTTGGATTTCCTTCTGGTATGGCCAAATATTTAGCTTCCTGTTTACATTTCCTGATGTTTTCAGAAAAAATCAAAATAAATCCATTCCCCCACTCCACCAAAATAATAACCAACTATATGTGCAACTAATCAATCAAACATATTATAGTAATAAAACCTTTGGAATCAAAGCTCTCATGAGTTTTTCAAATTAGCAATATTCTGTGCAGATGGTCATATAATAACTTTGAAAGAATAAAGCATCTTGAGGGAGGTTCACATGTGGTACCTTCTTGGACTTAGCCCTATGATGAAGCACAAGATGGAATCAAGATTGACAGCATAACAATAACCCTACATATGCATATGACACCACCCTTATGGCAGAAAGTGAATAAGAACTAAAGAGCCTCTTGATGAAAGTGAAAGAGGAGACTGAAAAAGTTGGCATAAGGGAATTCAAACAGGGGGTCTGTATCAACCTGGATGGGTGGGATGGGGAGGGAGATGGGAGGGAAATTCAAGAGGGAGGGGACATATGTACACCTATGGCTGATTCATGTTGATGTTTAACAGAAAACAACAAAATTCTGTAAAGCAATTATCCATCATTTAAAAATAAATAAATTAAGGTGCAACCATGAAATTAAAAGATACTTACTCATTGGAAGGAAAGTTATGACCAACCTAGACAGCATATTAAACAGCAGAGACATTACTTTTCCAACAAAGGTCCGTCTAGTCAAGGCTATGGTTTTTCCAGTGGTCGTGTATAGATGTGAGAGTTGAGCTATAAAGAAAGCTGAGCACAGAAGAATTGATGTTTTTGAACTGTGGTGTTGGAGAAGACTCTTGAGAGTCCCTTGGACTGCAAGGAGATCCAACCAGTCCACCCTAAAGGAGATCAGTCCTGGGTGTTCTTTGAAAAGACTGATGTTGAAGCTGAAACTCCAATACTTGGGCCACCTGAGGTGAAGAGATGACTCAGTTGAAAAGACCCTGATGCTGAGAAAGATTGAGGGCAGGAGGAGAAGAGGATGACAGAGAATGAGATGGTTGGATGGCATTACCAACTCAATGGACATGGATTTTGTTGGGCTCTGGGAGTTGGTGATGGACAGGGAGGCCTAGCGTGCTGCAGTTCATGGGGTCGCAGAGTCGGACACGACTGAGTGACTGAACTGAACTGAACTGAAAAAATTTAAAAGATAAAAGCTGGCCTAAAACTCAACATTTAAAAAACTAAGATCATGGCATCCGGTCCCATCACTTCATGGAAAATTGATGGAGAAACAATGCAAACAGTGAGAGACTTGATTTTCTTGGGCTCCAAAATTCACTGTAGATTGGTGACTGTAGCCATGAAATTAAAAGATGCTTTCTCCTTGGAAGAAAAGCTATGACCAACCTAGACAGCATATCAAAAAACAGAGACATTTCTTTGCCAACAAATGTCCATCTAGTCAAAGCTATGGTTTTTCCAGTGGTCATGTATGTATGTGAGAGTTGGACTATAAAGAAAGCTGAGCATTGATACTTTTGCACTGTGATGTTGGAGAAGACTCTTGAGAGTCCCTTGGACTTCCAGGAGATCCAACCAATCCATCCTAAAGGAAATCACTCCTGAAGGACTGATGCTGAGGCTGAAACTCCAATAGTTTGGCCACCTGATGGGAAGAACTAACTCATTGGAAAAGATCCTGAAGCTGGGAAAGATTGAAGGCAGGAGAAGAAGGGGACAATAGAGAATGAGATGGTTGGATGGTATCACAGACTCAGTGGACATGAGTTTGAGCAAGCTCCAGGAGATGGTGATGGACAGGGAAGGCTGGCATGCTGCAGTCTATGGGGTCACAAAGAGTCAGACATGACTGAGTGACTGAACTGATGGACTGGAGTTTACCCTATGTATCTCTTCCTTTGCTAATATTCTGCAGTCTTTTCCTATTATCAGCAGCTATAATAGCTTTCAGTTGGTTCTATCTTCCTAGTAAATTATCAAACCTGAAGGTGGCCTTGGATGCTTCCTTCCTTCTAACTTTATATTTGGGGCCTAATTCCCTACAATGGAGGTCCTGGCAGACTTGGCAGTCTGGGAGACTGTGCCCTCAAGCTCACTCTTTGCCTAACTTGGGGCACTGCTATATCCATTGTTTCTAACCAGGGAGTTGGATTGATTTAAATGATTACTTGGGAATAATAATTGTAGGAAAATAGGAGAACAATAATTTTATGTTGAAATGTGTCCTTAAAAATTAAAACATGTGATTTATTTTCTGCAATCTAACTTTTAATATGGGACAAATGTTACAGTATTTATTATAGGCAACATTATGAAGTTGGAATGACAATCCTGGGTTGAGGATATTTAATGTAGATGCTAAAATAAACTTTAATTCATAATTTTCCCTTTTTTGTTTTCTATCTGTGGGCTCACTCCAAACATAGTAAAGTTTTTTTCTCCTCCCAAATGTAATAAGATTTAAAATATATTATGGATAATATGTTTGTGTGTGTATATATATATATATATGTATATATAAAGTTCCATGAACCACTTGGACCACAGTTTTGAGGCAGGTGCTCAGAGAGGAAACTGCTTGGAATCTTCATGATAAGGTATCTGAAGAAAATTTGAAAAGTACAAGTCAGAGGTATGTATCCTGGGACATTTACCAACCATTTACCACCTGAGACTGTTCTTTAAATCGTTCTCTATTCAGGATCCTCTGAACAGTTGAGTTTGGGTTCATGAAAATGTATGTAAGATAAGAGTAAGCTTTGATGGTCCCTTTGGATGATTAATGACAATACATAAGGTAGGCATAGAAGATGGAGGTGACATAGTGAGGAAAAATGACTTGTCATTCTCTTTGTAGGTCTTTATATGAAATCAAATGCATGTAACAAATTATAATAAATCACTGCTGTGAGCTTTTCAAAATTACCATTATTTAGATATATATGCCTTCATTTGTGCCATATATATGCCATATATGCCATATATATGTCATATATGCCATATGCCTTCAAGTCATTTTTATTATATCACTTACATATATCAACTTATTCTCTTTTGTTCACTGTATTGATTTTTTAAGAAGAAAATAACCCCTCAAAATCAAATCAATAATATTTTAATAACATCACAAACTTTAGAAAAAGGAATGTAAAATATCAATTTCTCTCTAGGAGTTTTATTTTTAAATAACAAACATTCACTAACTAGCTTTTCTTCATGTTGGAAATACTAGATTTGACTTCATGATTGTTCTTTGTTCGTAGTCATTTATAGTAAGCAAGGCCAAGAATAGAATGGTATTTGCATCAAATGCATTTAAATTAGTAAACAAGACAATTTACATGTTATTATCTACCATGTAATCACTCTTTTTCCTGTACATTATTCTTATGGGAGAATGTTGCTTTAGCATATTATTTCTTCAAATATTAATCAATGTCTCACATTAAAATCCTCCTGTGCCTCTCATTCCACCAAGTTAATTTCCTAAAACAGTCATTGTTTGTGATATAGTAGGAATATTAGACTAAATGATATTAGAATATTTGGTTGTAGATGAGTAATCTCCCTAAACTATTTTTCAAGATCTATAAAATATTCATTCAAATACTTATGTGAAACTTAAATTTGCTGTGAAATCAAGTTTAATAAAGTGTAGAAGCTCTTTTTAAACTGCTGTATCATTTTATAAAACTTCCAATTTTATATTGGAGTATAGCCAATTAACAATGTTGTGATAACTTCTGGTGAACAGCAGATTAAGTCATACATACACATGTATCCATTCTCTCCCAAACTACCCCCATACAGGTTGCTACATAACATTGAGCAGTTTCCTGTGCTATACAGTAGGTCCTTGCTGATTATTCATTTTAAATATAGCATAAACCACCATAAGTATCTGAAAATAGCATCAGCGTATTTGTCAAATTATACCTGTATATAAAAAAAAGAAAAAAACATTCCCCCTTGATCATATATGTAGTATCTTAACTCCTAATCCTAGCATATAAGACATCGTAAAATCAGACTCTACTTAATACTCAGTAGAAAACTATTTTTTCAACATCTCCTTCACTTATCTATTCATTCATCCACACATCATCTGTATATTAATAGAACAAATAATCTTTAAGATCCATTTATTATCTCAAGGTATACAATAGATCCAGGAACTCTAACTGTAAACAATGTGTTGTTTCTGTTTCAAAGATACACTGGTCTTGAGTGGATGTATCAGTTATCTACAGCAATGGCAATGTTACCTAATAACCAACCTCAAAGCCCTTGGTGGCATACCTACCATAAGTAATTATTTTAGTTCGTTACTCTGTAAGTCAATAGGGTGACTGATGATATGTGCCAGGGTTAGCTCACCTCAGCTGGCACCTCCTGAGTGTTTGTGGCTATCTGGAAAGTGACCTGCTCTAAAATGACTTTAGGTAGGACAACTTGTCTGTTCATCATGTCATCTCTCATCCTCCAGTGGACTAGCCTGATCTGACTGTAATAGTCTAAATAGAGATACCCAAGAGAAGGCTATCCTAGGCATGTCCTCACGGTGAAGGCAAAGGAGTGAAATGGAGCAAATTTTCAGGAAACGTGAGAACAGGGTTAGAACTGACATACTTTCACAACAGGCTCACTCTATCCATTAAGAAGTCATATAAATATTATTTAAATGATGGGGAAGTAGACTTCCTTCTTGATGGAAATTGCTGTAAAATCATATTTAAAGCCTGTGGATAGAGTGGGTGAATAATTTTGTAATCAATCCCCTACATTAAGAGACACAGTAAATGAATACATAATATAGTAGAAAGTGAAAATGTTGGTCGCTCTGCCATATCCAACTCTTTGCAATTCCATGCACTGTAGCCCACCAGTCTCCTCTGTCCATGGAATTCTCTAGGCAAGAATACTGGAGTGGGTTCCATTTCCTTCTCCAGGGGATCTTCCCAACCCAGGGATCAAACCCAGCTTTCCTGCACTGAAGGCACATTCTTTACCATCTGAGCCACCAGGGAAGCCCAATATAGTGAAAATAACTCATGCTCTCTACAACTTTTGTTCCCAACTTTATCTTTTCTCTGTGTCCAAATTGTTCTCAATGGCATTTTAAACCATTGATTACTCTCTCCCTTCTTTCTTCTCTCGCTCTCTGTTGGCAGCTCATTGGAAAACTTCAAGTCTCTCCTTTCCTAAAATAATCTGGACGCAACTTTTCTTTCTCAAGCTCTCACTTTATACTTTTCCCTCTACAAGTCTTCCCTTGTAGCTCAGATGGTAAATATTCTGATTGCAAGGACAGAGACACAGGTTTGATCCCTGGGTCAGGAAGACCCCCTGGAGAATGAAATTGCAATCCACTCCAGATTCTTGTCTGGAGAATCCTATGGACAGAGAAGCCTGGCAGGCCACAGCCCACTGGGTCACAAAGAATAAGACACGACTGAGCTAACACTACTATCAAACACTAGGAAATTGTTCTTGAGCACCCATTCCTGATATTCTAAGCAAGATTTTTTTAGATTTGCTTTTTCTGCTTCCAAACCAAATATTTCCTCTCAATCTTTGCCATTCAATTTCAGTCCCTACCACTCTACTGATAGTATGTACAGTTTCCCACACCTCAGTCTAGGGCTTAAGACCTTATTCATTGGCATTTTGACTTTCTTGAAACTGCATCTTTGGTTCTCTACTACCTCTTATCCCAGGAGCATTAATTCTCAATCTATTGCTTGCTTTTCCTTTACTTTCCAAGTGAACAGAAATAACAAAATGTAAGAGGAAACAAGCACAGAAAATATAGGTGATAACTAAAGTTGCTTGCAATTTACTGTGCATATTGACATGGTTTTTCAAGTATTTGAACCTAGTACATATCAAATATCTTAAGGTTAGTTTGATTAAAAACTAAAATCCATCTTTTACAGTTATGTTTTAAAATTTTTTAAACTAAAAATATTTAGAAAGGAAAATTTCCCAAGAAGAATAAAATAAACATTCTGATGCAGAGATTCAGCTTTTTACCCTGGAATTCATATTCATTTGGCCTTCTCTGATGGCTCAGATGGTAAAGAGTCTGCCTGCAATGTGGGAGACCCACGTTCAATCACTGGGTCAGGAAGACCACCCTGGTGACAGAAATGGGAACCCACTCCAGTATTTTTGCCTGGCAAATCCCATGGATGGAGTAGCCTGGTGGGCTTTACTCCATGGGGTTGCAAAGAATCAGACACAACTGAGTGACTAACACTACCACTATTATATATTCATTTGGTTTAAGAGTTAAGTAGTATCCTCGCATGATATCCCTATTTATTATATTCAGTGTATTTTAATTTTATTCCACCCTTAATACATCTACTATATCCAGCAAGAATGAGCAAATGCAAAGAAAAAAGAATTAAAATCTTGATGCTAATTTTACGGCATCATTTTATTACTTCCTTATTGTACATTAACTAGATTTTGCTTATTTATTTAGTTTAAAAATATACATCCTGCAAAGTGTTATTTTATATTCTCCTTTTAAAAGCAGTAAAATTTCCTACTGGGAGAATTGTTGGTAAATTGTGCTGGGGGCTCCCTAAACAGTATGTTTTGGTAACATGTACTTCTACCAAAAGTCTTCCATAATAAATTTATTGTTTAAGCCTGGAGGTGTCTAACTATTCTTCCCTTGAGATTAGCACACAAACTGTGTTTTTCAGTCTCAATCATTTCTTACACCTATGATTTGTTATAGTTGTTTTACTTTAGTCTTTTTAGATATTTTTGAATCGCCAAAAATAACAGGTGTACATAATTACAAGTGTAAAATTTTGTAAAGAAATATATATTAGCCAATGATTTTGAGCCAAAGCTTTTCACGTTCGGTACAAGTTATTGTTGTATTTAATATCTTTAGAAAGACGTTGTCGTACAATGACATAAAACAATTTTTAAAAAATGGCCATGGCTTTGTACTGTAAAACAGTTTTCACAGTGGTTAAAAAAATAATAATAATAACTTTATTCTCTCCAAGTAATCAAGACACATCGTCCTCATCATGAGGTATATTATTCACAAGACCTTCAATAAATAAAGTGGTTATGATGATTACAGATTATTTTTTTTATTCTAAGATTTCTTAAGGACTAAGCCTGACGAGCAAAAAAAGGACAGTTTCCCTGATACTTTAGTGTGTTCTGAAGCATACAAAGAGTGAAAACATAAAATTATTAATTTTGGATAAAGGATAAGAGAGTTATACTTGAATCATTGTTGATTTGAATTGTAGGACATTTTATCCAAAATGGAGTTTTAAATTGAGTTTCAGGTGCTAAACTATACATAAATAAAACAAAGAAATGAGTAAAATTCTAACGATTGATAAAGATATGCTTACAGTTAGGTTAAAAAATATCTGATTGTTGCCCGGAGAAAAATGCACAATGTAAGAGCTGTGAGTTGAATTTATTCAGTGTTTTACTGATGACTATAGCCAGAGAGGCAAGCTTCCAGGTTGTTCTCAGGAACTACATTGAAGGGGCGGGAGCCAGTATACATGTGAAGTATTTGGTTGGGAAATACACGTAATCAAGCATATATCTTGATAAAAGTTCGCTGCTAGTTGTGTGGATGAGGTAACTCAGTTAGTGATTTTTAGTGCTTATCTATGTATAGAAAGATACAAGAATCTGGGGTCATTGAAATTCTTCCTTAAATAGGCATTTCAACTATCTAGGACCCCATATCACAAATACTTCACCACGAATTCTTGAGAGTACTTATAAGTCAGTGACTATAGTGGCTAATGACTAACTCCTTGTATAATTTGAATGGCAGGCAACATTCTTTGCTTACAAAAACATTTATGAATTTGTGGTGGTTTGGTGGTGTTCATTAAATGTTCAGTGGATGAATAAATGAACACAGCCAATATTTAGGAATATGTAAAGACCGATTCTAACAGTGAGAGATAAAATTGTTCATTACTGAACATGTTTGTATTTTCTTTAATTGAAATTAAAACACAGACACACACACTGAAGTTGGAGATGAATCTATTTAGATTTGGAAGTCTCCAGATTAAAACAAATAGTAAAGAGTAATAATTGATAATAATATTGTTTCATTTGACTGATCCACAGGAGAAGTATATCTTCCAGGACCAACTGCTCATCTTCCTTCTGCCTCTGTGTATGTGTGTGGGTGTGTGTTTGTGTGTGTTAGTCGCTCAGCCATGTCTAACTCTCTGTGACCCCATGGACTGTAGGCCATCAAGCTCCTCTGCTCATGGAATTCTCCAGGCAAGAATACCAGAGTGGGTCACCATTCCCTTCTCCTGGGAATCTTCCCAAACCAAGGATTGAACCTGGGTGTCCTACATTGCAAGCAGATTCTTTACCACCTGAACCACCAGGGAAGCTTAGTATAGTTACTCGCTTCCCAGCTTTTCTGAGTCCTCAGCTCATAATTTTCTAGAGCTTCAGCTGTTCTTGCCTTACTCCACCTCACTTAGAGCATCAGTCTTCCTGATTCCAATAATATTCTTACCCTCATCTTGTTCAGCACATCTTTATCTAAATAACACTCTTATTTTTCCTTGCTTAATCTTGTGCTTGCTTGGCCTTCCTCGCAATTTAAACTAAACTTTTTATCTAAGACTGAATTGCTCCTTGCTACTCAAAGTGTAGCACAACTAATATTATCTGGAAGCTGACATGATATAAAATAATTTTAGTTCCTATCCAAGACCTATTAAGTCAGAATCTATTTTAAAGGATCTCTATGTAATATATTTGAATAATAAAGTCTCAGAAGCACTTAACTATGAGTTTGTTGGCTTAAAATATTGTAATAGTTTTTCTGTTCAGTCAGTTCAGTTCAGTAAGTCAGTCGTGTCCAACTCTTTGTGATCCCATAGACTGCGGCATGCCAGGCCTCCCTGTACATCACCAACTCCTAGAGTTTGCTCAAACTCATGTCCATTGAATCAGTGATGCCATCCAACTAACTCATCCTCTGTCGTCCCCATCCCCTCCTGCCTTCAATCTTTCCAAGCATCAGGGTCTTTTCCAATGAGTCAGTTCTTTGCATCAGGTGGTCAAAGTATTGGGGTTTCAGATTAAGCATCAGGCCTTCCAATGAATATTCAGGACTGATTTCCTTTAGGATGGATGGTTGGATCTCCTTGCTGCCCAAGGAATCTTCTCCAAAACCACATTTCAAAAACTTCAATTCTTCGGCACTCAGCTTTCTTTATAGTCCAACTCTCACATCTATACATGATTACTGGGAAAACCATAGGTTTGACTAGACAGACCTTTGTTGGCAAAAATGTCTCTGCTTCTTAATATGCTGTCTAGGTTAGTCATAACTTGCCTCCCAAGGAGTAAGTGTCTTTTAAATTCATGGCTGCAGTCACTATCTGCAGTGATTCTGGAGCCTCCAAAAATAAAGTCAGCCATTGTTTCCACTGTTTCCCCATCAATTTGCCATGACGTGATGTGACCAGATGCCATGATCTTAGTTTTCTGAATGCTGAGTTTTAAGCCAACATTTTTACTCTCCTCTTTCAATTTTATCAAGAGGCACTTTAGTTCTTCCTTGCTTTCTGCCATAATTGTGGTATCATTTGCATATCTGAGGTTATAGATATTTCTCCCGGCAATCTTGATTCCAGCATGTGCTTATCCAGTCCAGAGTTTCTCACGATGTACTCTGCATATAAGTTATAAATAAGCATGGTGACAATACAATCTTGACGTACTCCTTTTCCTATTTGGAACCATTCTGTTGTTACATGTCCAGTTCTAACTGTTGCTTCCTGACCTGCATACAGATTTCTCAAGAGGCAGCTCAGGTGGTCTAGTATTCCCATCTCTTTCAGAATTTTCCACAGTGTGTTGTGACCCACACAGTCAAAGGCTTTGGCACAGTCAATAAGGTAGAAGTAGATGTTTTTCTGGAAATCTCTTGTTTTTTCAATGACCCAGCAGATGTTGGTAATTTGATTTCAGGTTCATCTGCCTTTTCTAAAACTAGCTTGAATATCTGGAAATTCAAAGTTCAGATACTATTGAAGACTGGCTTGGAGAATTTTGAACATTACTAGCATGTAAGATGAGTGCAATTGTCCAGCTATTTGAGCATTCTTTGGCATTGCCTTTCTTTGGAGTTGGAATGAAAACTGACCTTTTCCAGTCCTGTGGCCACTGCTGAGTTTTCCAAATTTGCTGGCATATTGAGTGCAGCACTTTCACAGCATCATCTTTCAGGATTTGAAATAACTCAACTGGAATTCCATCACCTCCACTAGCTTTGTTTGTAGTGATGCTTCCTAAGGCCCACTTGACTTCACATTCCATGATGTCTGGCTCTCTACGAGTGATCATACCATCATGATTATCTGGGTCATGAAGATCTTTTTTGTACAGTTCTGTGTATTCTTGCCATCCCTTCTTACTGTCTTCTGCTTCTTTTCCAGTAGTCATGTAAGGATGCAATAGTTGGACTACAAAGAAATCCCTTGAATCTATTTGTCACTTTCACTGGAAATTGTAAGGGATTTGATTTACATCATACTTGAATGGTGTAGTGGTTTTCCCTACTTTCTTCAATTTAAATCTGAATTTGGCAATGAGGTGCCCATGATCTGAGCCATAGTCAGCTCCCAGTGTTGTTTTTGCTGACGTCCTTCAAAATGCCTCATGTTTGTATTGCTACACTTTGTGCCCTCAACCCTGCAGCAGGCCACCACTGACAGACACCTCCACCAGAGACTCCTGGACACTCATGTGCAAGTCCGGGTCAGTCTTGTGTGGTCACTGCTCCTTTCTCCTGGATTCTGGTGCACACAAGGCTCCGTTTGTGCCCTCCAAGAGTCTGTTTCCCCAGTCCTGTGTAAGTTCTGGCAGCTCTATAGTGGGGTTAATGGTGACCTCTTCCAAGAAGCCTTATGCCATTCCCAGGTCTACAGCACCTAGAGACCCTGCTCCTGTAGCTGTCCCCTGCTGACCCATAACTCCTCAAAAGATACCCAAGCACAGTTCTGTCTCAGTCTCTATGGGGTTCTTCTGTTAGGTGATCAAAGTCATCTTGTGTTATCTTGTATTATTTTTAAACTTTTAATTAATGTGCAATATATCTTCAATATATGAAGCAAGTAATGAGTAACAGGCAAAGAAAAGAGAGTCTTGAATGATCTTCAGAAATCGAAAAATGGCAATAGTGTGTATATGAGGTTTCTGTTCTGGGTGCACAGCTGCTTTAAACATTTTTTTTAGGAACTTGATGTCATAGGTGTATTTTTTCATTAATCTATTCATTATCTCATTGATTCATTTAAATGGTATTTCAATAAATATTTCCCTAGAATCTAGTGTGTGTTAGCTCTGTGTCCTTGATAGCTCTTAGTCTAATGACGGTTAAAAAAATAGTGATTCATATAAAATTTTTTCTGTGCTATTGTCAGACAGCTAAATTCTTAAGTGACAGTTTGAAAACTAATATAACATTGTATAGTAAACAGGAAATACATCCTATTAAAATAATAAAAACAATAACAAGAAAAAAAAAAACTTATTTTACTATTAGTCCTTCCCTGTCCTGATTTAATGGTTTTTCTTCATGACTGACTTAAGAGTTAATGTAGGTGCTTTTATTTCATAGATTAATATTCCTTAGCAATCTTCAATTGACAGTGGGTGAAAAAATAATAAATGTAATAGATGAAGAAATAAAATCAAAATTACTGAGAATTTAATGCCTTCTAAAAAAGCATCTGAAAGTATCACTTCATTTTGTTTTCTACACTCATTTGACAGTAAGCTTTATTTGCTAGGCTCCTCTGTTCATGGGATTCTCCAGACAAGAATACTGGAGTGGACTGCCATTTTCTCCTCCAGGGAATCTTCCCCTACCTATGGATCAAACCCAAATCTCTTATGTCTCCTGAATTGGCAGGCAAGTTCTTTACCATTAGCATCACTTGAGAAGTCCCTATATAAATGCTAATGATAATGAAATAAGTAAAACCTTATTTTCAGGTAAAGAGGATACATTTATATGTCCCAATATGATGTATTCTGTTTATTTGTATAACAGAATATGTGTGTGCCAGTCAAAATAACAAGGAAGATAGAGAATGTACAAAAGAGGAGATCAAGAAAGAGAGGGAAGTCTTAAGAAGTAGAAATATACATATATATATTTTTTTGCATCCCAGCAATTCACCAAAATATTGATGCAATCTTAACATTATTTTCCAAGGAAAATAATGAGCATGAGAAGAACATCTATTTTAACTACACATCTATTACCAACTACTTTCCCAGGCTCTAGAAACTTCACAAGTATTATCTCACTTTATCCTCACAAGGAACCCATGAGATAAATAATACCATCAACCCTGTATTTCAGATGAGGAAACTGAGGCTCAAAAAGGTAAAATAATTCAGTAAACATCTTTCAGATAGTAAATATTAATCCAGGATTCAAATTTCAGATGTATGAGATTCCAAAGCTTCCTCCCCATGGGAAGGATGAATTAATTGTATTACTCCTTCTAGTATGATATACAAATGCCTCATTTTTCAGACTGAAGGACACTGAGCTTCACACAGATGGCTCTATGATTAGCAGCAAATTGGCTCTTAATTGGAAAGTAAAAAAGTGATCCTTGAAATTCCATGTAGAAAAATCACTTAATATCAGTCACATTGCTCTCTGGCAAGAGTTAATGAATTAATTATATTTACATAAGCAAAACAATGAAGCAGAAAGTAACTCTTCAAATTAAAAAAAAAAAAAAAGATAGCTTTTAAAATGTATTACCAAAGCAGAATCCTCAATGAGAAGATGATCTTGAATACTCCTAAATCAGCAAGTTAAAGAATCTGCATTCATGTGTCTATCACACTTAACCTTTGCACCCATTCCTTTCACTTATATAAGGGTGAAGAAGAAACCACAAATTAGAAAGAAACAAAGTACTGAGGACATTTATGAACATTAAAAAACAAACATATGTATGCAGAATAAGGAAACTGACATGGGTTATATTTGAAAAGTTATGTGTGAGGTTCCTGTTAGTAACATCAACAAAAGAAAAACAAAAAGATTTAAGAACAAGCAATCTATATAGTAAGGATGGATAAATAATCACTTCTATAGCTTGTTAATAGCCACATAGAGGCTTCCCTGGAGTATGAGAATAAATGTGACTGGAATATGGCGTACCAAATGTTCTTTTGGTATGGTCACTTATTGTGACTGAGAGAGACTGTTGAGAGTTGAGAGAGCGTGGAGAATTGGATTATTGAGAGAAATTTAACCAAGCACAAAGGGATAGTAGAATTGTATCTTTATGAGTTCCCCTTCTGTACGAGGCACACATAATGTATTTACCACAACTGAGTGAGCTCGCTTAAGAGCCATTTATGATGTGTAATGCTCTGTGTCCTCTGTTTGAATGTAGGATGACAGGTTAATTGAATAGTGGCAGGGCAAGCGATCAGGGTCACGCAAGATGACTAGTGTCTATGATGGCTAAAGACAGTACTTACTAAAAAGCTTTTATACACAGGTACAATTTCAAACAGTCCTTTTAGAAAAGTATCCATTCATCTCTTCTGAGGCATCCAGAAATTTATTAGCTAAAAATTTCAAAAGCAAAATTTTAAATAGTGAATCAGTCTTGTAGATTGGACAATTAATGAACAACTCTGAAAAAGTATATACTTGATTATTCAATATTAACTATCTCAAAACCATTATGGCTGTCTGTGGTTTATTGACTCACCTTCTGGGATCAGTTTTATTAAAGCTGAAAAGCATGTGTTTTTTCTATGAAAAAAATCACTTTATTTTCTTTTATATGTTTGTCTGTATATATAGAGTGAAAATATACACATGGGGGTGTGTACTTTAGAGTTTTGAGAAAAATCATTAAAATATAAAAATAGTGTACAACATTACTAGTATGCGCCAATTGTCAATAACTTTCAATTCAATGCAGTTTTTAAATTATTTTTTCCTGCCACTTCAAAACCATTTATTAATCTCTAAAACCCCACTTTGTGGCTTATTTTTGTGTTCATATTTATTATCTAAAGTATAAACTTAATATTTTATTTTAAAAGTTTTCATGCCTCTTTTTACCCTTCAGGTATATGCTTCTTCCTTTCAACTGAAATCCATTTTACTTTTTGGAATGGCACAGTAAGGACATACAAAAATTCAGCCTTCCATAAAAGGAATGAGAACACTGCCCAAAAGGGTCAGCATCAACTTTTTTTTGCATCCCAGCAATTCACCAAAATATTGATGCAATCTTAGCATTATTTTCCAAGGAAAATAATGAGCATGAGAAGAACAGCAAATTTTGTGGATTTTAACTTGCCCTTTTCCCATCCATTTCTCTGGAGCTCCAGGGCAGACTTGAAAACCATTCATCATGCAGCCAAGTGAGCTTTGAATGTCAGCAGTCTAGCAGTAACTGAAGGATGCCAAATGGGTTGGAAGATCCTCAGAAAGTTTTTCAGAGAACTGTTATCTGACCTGCATATTAGCTCTCTGGAGAAGACCCACTCCCAGGCCTTCTCTTTGTTTGATAGGATTCAGAGCACACTCAATAAGGAAAGAGTCCTGTCCCCAGGGTGTTGTATAAAAACAAGCAAACAAACAAAAAAGCAACAATGGTTTAAAATTGCAGCTGCCTAAGGAGGCAATACCAGTTGGACAAACAAGTAACTTGGTAAAACTTAAAAGGAAAATCTGTAAAATTAGCCATATGTAGAGGCTTTGAAAAGCTATGACATACTCCTAGGATCTGAGGCTTTGCAGGTGGTGCTAGTGGAAAGGAACCTGCCTGCCAGTGGAAGAGACATAGGAGATTCAGGTTCTATCCCTGGTTGGGAAGATCCCTTGCAGAAGGAGATGGCAACTGACTCCAGTATTCTCGCCTGGAGAATTCCATGGACAGAGGAGCCTGGCAGGCTACAGTCCACAGGGTCGCCAAGAGTCAGACACAACTGAAGCAACTTAGCACACACACTTCTAGGATCTAGAAGGACATTCTGGTGTGCAAGAGTGTGTGCATACACAGGAAAGAAACATCTCTTACCACTGGTTAACCTTGAGGCCCTGTGCCTTTAGGAAGCGAGAGGTAAGGCAAAGTTTCAAATTGCTAAAGTGTTAAAGTTGTGTCTCAACATATATAGAAAATCCTAAGCAAAGGATAGAGCCTTATTAGTTCAATGCATTTAAGGAAATCTTTGCTCAATCATTAGCTGACCATTAACCTAACTGAACATACATTTCAGTGGCAACACAGGAAAAATAATTCTGTGAGATAACATATTCAAAGTGCTGAAAGAAAAAGAAAGTCAAATAAGAATTCTATAAGCCACAAAATTATCTTCAAAAATGAAAGCGATATTGTTTCTAGACAAATGCTGACTGTCAGGAGCAGTCATGCTCTACTAGAAATACTAAAAGGGGTCTTCAGGTAGAAATGAAATTACATTATAAAATAACTCAAATCTGTGTGTACATACAGATACATTCACACAATTAAAATATCAAAAAAGGTAACAACAGTGTTCCATATAAAAGACAGTATATTTTTATTTGTAAACTCTTTGCATATCTGATTTAAAAGGCACAGAGATTTAATGATTAAACCATTTTAATGTGTTTATTATGTAGAAAGATGTAATTTATATGATAATAATAGGACAAGAAGAGTGGAAGGGCCAGAAATATATTGGACACAAATTATTATATAATATTGAAATTAAGTTGGTAGTCATTCAAATGATATTGTTTTAGGTTAAGATGTTGCCTTATTCTTTCCAGGCTATCATAACAAAAGGCCATAGATAGAATTTCTTAAACAATATAAATTAATTTTTTGCGGTTCTGGAGGGTAGGAAATCCAAGATTAAGGGATTGGCAAGATAGGTTTTATTCTAAAGTCTCTTTTCTTGGCCACCATCTTGCTGTGTGCTTGCTTACATGCATGCACAGAGAGAATAAGTTCTGGTCTCTCTTCTTATAAGGTAGGGCCCTCATGACTTCATCTGAACCTAATTATCTCTCAACAACCCACCTCCTAATACCATCATATTGGGGTATGGGACTTCAATATATGAAACTGCTGATGTAGGAAGAACATAGTCCACAACAAATATTAATGCAACCCCCAGGGCAACTAATAAAAACAATGATAATTCAAATAATAAAAGACAGAAGGAATTTAAAATAAAGTACAAGAAAATATTTAATACTAGAATGACATACCACTTTGCACTCACTAGGATAACTAAGAACAAAAGGAGAAATAACAAACATTGGTGGAAGGTTTTTAGGAATTAAAAATGCTAATATTGGCATTATTCCTAACAGTCAAAAGTGGAAACGATTCAAATGTCAACTGATGAATGGATAAACAGAATGTGGTGAATCAATAAAATGGAATGTTGTGTGTGTTAGTTGCTCAGTCATGTCCGAATCTTTATGACTCCATGGGCTGTAGCCTATCAGGCTTCCCTGTCTATGGAATTCTCTAAGCAAGAATACTGGAATGGGTGGCTGTTTCCTTCTCTAAAATGCAATATTACACAGCTGAAAAAAAATAATAAATGAATTATATACATTATCAGTGTCAGTTCAGTATCCGCTTAGTTGCTCAGTCTTGTCCGACTCTTTGCGACCCCATGAATCACAGCACGCCAGGCATCCCTGTCCATCACCAACTCCTGGAGTTCACTCAAACTCATGTCCATCAAGTCAGTGATGCCATCCAGCCATCTCATCCTTTGTCGTCCCCTTCTCCTCCTGCCCCCAGCCCCTCCCAGCATCAGGGTCTTTTCCAGTGAGTCAACTCTTTGCATGAGGTGCTAAAGTATTGGAGTTTCAGCTTCAGCATCAGTCCTTCCAATGAACACCCAGGACTGATCTCCTTTAGGATGGAGTGGTTGGATCTCCTTGCAGTCCAAGGGACTCTCAAGAGTCTTCTCCAACAGCAAAGTTCAAAAGCATCAATAATTCACCACTCAGCTTTCTTCACAGTCCAACTCTCGCATCCATACATGACCAATGGAGAAACCATAGTCTTGACTAGATGGACCTTTGTTGACAAAGTAATATCTCTGCTTTTTAATGTGCTTTCTAGGTTGGTCATAACTTTCCTTCCAAGGAGTAAGCATCTTTTAATTTCATGGCTGCAATCATCATCTGCAGTGATTTTGGAGCCCCCCAAAATAAAGCTGGACACTGCATCCACTGTTTCCCCATCTATTTCCCATGAAGTGATGTGACCAGGTGCCATGATCTTCATTTTCTGAATGTTGAGCTTTAAGCCAACTTTTTCACTCTCCTCTTTCACTTTCATCAAGAGGCATTTTAGTTTCTCTTCACTTTCTGCCATAAGGGTGGTGTCATCTGCATATCTGAGGTTATTGAGATATCTCCTGGCAATCTTGATTCCAGCCTTTGCTTCCTCCAGCCCAGCATTTCTCATGATGTGCTCTGCATATAAGTTAAATAAGCAGGGTGACAATATACAGCCTTGAAGTACTCCTTTTCCTATTTGGAACCAGCCTGTTGTTCCATGTCTAGTTCTAACTGTTGCTTCCTGACCCGCGTACGGGTTTTTCAAGAGGCAGGTCAGGTGGTCTGGTATTCCCATCTCTTTCAGAATTTTCCACAGTTTATTGTGATTCACACAGTCAAAGGCTTTGACATAGTCAATAAAACAGAAATAGATGTTTTTCTGGAACTCTCTTGCTTTTTCGAAGATCCAGTGAATACTGGCAATTTGATCTCTGGTTTCTCTGCCTTTTATAAAATCAGCTTGAACATCTGGAAGTTCACAGTTAATGTACTGCTGAAGCCTGGCTTGCAGAATTTTGAACATTACTAGCATGTGAGATGAGTGCAATTGTGCGATATTTTGAGCATTCTTTGGCTTTGCCTTTCTTTGGGATTGGAATGAAAACTGACCTTTTCCAGTCCTGTGGCCACTGCTGAGTTTTCCAAATTTGCTGGCATATTGAGTGCAGCACTTTCACAGCAGCATCTTTCTGGATTTGAAATAGCTCAACTGGAATTCTATAACCTCCACTAGGTTTGTTCGTAGTGATGCTTTCTAAGGCCCACTTGACATCACATTCCTGGATGTCTGCCTCTAGGTGAGTGATCACCATTGTGATTATCTGGGTCATGAAAATCTTTGTTGTACAGTTCTTCTGTGTATTTTTGCCACCTTTTCTTAATATCTTCTGCTTCAGTTAGGTCCATACCATTTCTGTACTTTATTGAGCCCATTTTTGTGTGAAATGTTCCCTCGTTATCTCTAATTTTCTTGACGAGATCTCTAGTCTTTCCCATTCTGTTGTTTTCCTCTATTTTTTGCATTGATCGCTGAGGAAGGCTTTCTTATCTCTTCTTGCTATTCTTTGGAACTCTGCATGCAAATGCTTATATCTTTCCTTTTCTCCTTTGCTTTTCACTTCTCTTCTTTGCTTTTTTGCATTTCTTTTCCATGGGGATGGTCTAGATCCCTGTCTCCTGTACAATGTTACGAACCTCCGTCCATAGTTCATCAGGTGCTCTGTCTATCAGAGCTAGTCCCTTAAATCTATTTCTCACTTCTACTGTATAATCATAAGGGATTTGATTTAGGTCATACCTGAATGGTATAGTGGTTTTCTCCACTTTCTTCAATTTAAGTCTAAATTTTACAATTTGGAGTTCATGATCTGAGCCACAGTCATTTCCTGGTCTTATTTTTCTGAGTCTATAGAGCTTCTCCATCTTTGGCTGTAAAGAATATAATCAGTCTGATTTCAGTGTTGACCATCTGGTGATGTCCATGTGTATAACAGGAATGAATCTAGGAAACATTATACTAATGAATAAACCTGTCATGAAAGACCACTTGTTGCGTAATTTGATCTATACTGTGTGCATAATAGGGAAAACATGAAGACATAGAATAGATTTAGTGGTTACCAGAGGCTGGGGAGAAGAGAGTGGAGAGTGACTATTAAATCAAATCCCTTACGATTATACAGTGTAGAATTTTTTTCTTTTTTAAAAAATATTCTAAAATTAGATAGTGGTGATGGCTGAGCAATTTTGTGAGTATAATCAAATCCACAGAACTGTACACTTCAAAAGGGTAAATTCCATGGAATTTGAATTATATACTACAACTTTCTTAATCTGTCCCTAAAGATATTATTCTTGGTAAGGAATTTTCTTTTTTTCTTTCTTTCTTTCTTTCTTTTTTTTTATTTTACTTTACAATTCTGTATTGGTTTTTGATTTTATTGTCTCAAAGATCCAAGGTGGGGAAGGCGTTGGGGAGGATTTAGTTCAAACTCTCTTCATTACATTTACTGTGGATAGAAGTCTTTGCTCAGAGACAATCAAAGGAATACTTGCAAGAAGTTAAAATTTATACATCTCTGTTCTACTTGCTTCACAGAAATAAATGATACATGTTGTAAAGCCTGTATATAAATTACTATAATATCAGGCAGATATAGCGAAGTCTATAAAAGCAATACAATCTCATCCTGTAGGAACTCAAAAGAGTGAAAAATTGAATCCATTTAGTGCTTTAATTTTTTTTTACATTAAAAAAATAAGATGGCTGTCAAAGCTTGTTCTCAAAGTCTGTGAGTCTATTTCTGTTTTGTAAGTTTATTTGTATCATTTCTTTTTAGATTCCACATGTAAAGGATGTCATATGATATTTTTCCTTCTCTGTCTAACTTATTTCACTTAGCCAGGGGGAAGGGTGGGGAGAAGAGACTGACTTTTGCTTTGCATTTCTGAATTTCAGCTTTATTTTTGTAATTTCACACTATATGGATTTATGGAATACAGAAATATATATATATATACACACATATATATGTATATATATATAAGTTCTGCTTAAGCATTTAAAATACATGATTGATGGCTGATTAGTAAGTCCGTGGAACTTTAGCCAACCAGACCTAGAGAACTCTGCTTATCAGCTCTTCACATCTACCCTTAGCTCTGCAGAGTTATATATAACTTCACAATTACTTTACTGTTTGGAGACATCTGCTTGTTGACTTAACCACTGAGTGGTTCACTAATCAGGGCACGCCTTTAAGGACTGATGCTAAAAATCTGCTACTTTAGACATTGTTCATTATGCAATTCTGTTCCTTATTTAAAGCACCACAGGACAAAATTCTAGAAATTTGGTTAAAAAATAAAAGAAGAAATTTCTCTTAAATAATGGATATTTTTTGTTGTAAGGAATAAGGATATATTGTACAGCACAAGGAAATATAGTCATTATTTTGTAATAACTTTAAGTGGAGTACACTATAAAAATACTGAATCACTGTTGTATACCTGAAACTAATATAACATTGTAAATAAACTATGCTTCAATAAAAAATAAAATCATAATATTTATTAAGCTTTTTATCATTGGGTATCTGAAATGATTGGTGGTAAATTTAAAACTCACCTCAGATTTCTGTAAAACTATGGCCTTACTCCTTATAATCCCTATTATTTTACACTTCTTATCCATCTTGTATATAACAATATCTATACTTAACTCTTGACAACTAAACCTATACCTACATTCACTTCTATTTTCACACCTGCACATTATCCCATATCTATATCTGTACCTATATATTGTCTATATACCTATCCCTGTATCTATTCCTGTTCCTATTACTTTTACTTTTTCCATACCTGTACCTATGCCTATAAATTTATATCTATCTGAGACCAAAGTGTTCTTCATGGTTTGACTACATTCTTGCTTCAACTTAAGAACTAATGTGGTAGTAACAGTTGGCATGTATTAGGACAACACATTATTTTACTTACTGGATGACCTGAAGATTTGCAATAGGCAATTAATTTTATATTTCTTGTATTAATTTTTAATAAATACATATATCCTTATCCAAATTTCCTTTTGCAAAGTTGATTATGTTTTATCTGACTTGCATATAAAACCAGAAGTAATATTGGAGGTTCTGGTGAGCTGCTGACAATGTCTTGAAGAATTAAACGATCCTTAGAGATCCAGCAAATGAAGAATGAAGGCTGGGGATAAACACGTAGCAGGCAGTTTCTTGACATGGGGATTTTTTCTTCTCTCTGATGTATATGCCTAATTTACACAATAGTGATGCATTCATTTCAGTTCAGTCACTCAATAGTGTCTGACTCTTTGCGACCCCATGAATCGCAGCACGCCAGCCCTGTCCATCACCAACTCCCGGAGTTCACTCAGACTCACATTCATCAAGTCACTAATGCGATCCAGCCATCTCATCCTTTGCCATCCCCTTCTCCTCCTGCCCCCAATCCCTCCCAGCATCAGAGTCTTTTCCAATGAGTCAACTCTTCGCATGAGGTGGCCAAAGTTCTGGAGTTTCAGCTTTAGCATCATTCCTTCCAAAGAAATCCCAGGGCTGATCTCCTTCAGAATGGACTGGTTGGATCTCCTTGCAGTCCAAGGGACTCTCAAGAGTCTTCTCCAACACCGCAGTTCAAAAGCATCAATTCTTTGGCGCTCAGCCTTCTTCACAGTCCAACTCTCATATCCATACATAACCAGAGGAAAAACCATAGCCTTGCCTAGATGGACCTCAGTCGGCAAAGTAATGTCTCTGCTTTTGAATATGCTATCTAGGTTGGTCATAAGTTTTCTTCCAAGGAGTAAGCGTCTTTTAATTTCCTGGCTGCAATCATCATCTGCAGTGATTTTGGAGCCCCCAAAAATAAAGTCTGACATTGTTTCCACTGTTCCCCCATCTACTTCCCATGAAGTGATGGGACCAGATGCCATGATCTTCATTTTCTGAATGTTGAGCTTTAAGCCAAATTTTTCACTCTCCACTTTCACTTTCATCAAGAGGCTTTTTAGTTCCTCTTCACTTTCTCCCATAAGGGTGGTGTCACTGCATGTTTGAGGTTATTGATATTTCTCTCGGCAATCTTGATTCCAGCTTGTGTTTCTTCCAGTCCAGCATTTCTCATGATGTACTCTGCATAGAAGTTAAATAAGCAGGGTGACAATATACAGCCTTGACGTACTCCTTTTCCTATTTGGAACCAGTCTGTTGTTCCATGTCCAGTTCTAACTGTTGCTTCCTGACCTGCATACAGATTTCTTAAGAGGCAGGTCAGGTGGTCTGGTATTCCGATCTCTCTCAGAATTTTCCACAGTTTATTGTGATCCACACAGTCAAAGGCTTTGGCATAGTCAATAAAGCAGAAATAGATGTTTTTCTGGAACTCTCTTGCTTTTTCCATGATCCAGCAGATGTTGGCAATTTGATCTCTGTTTCCTCTTCCTTTTCTAAAACCAGCTTGTACACCAGGAAGTTCACGGTTCACGTATTGCTAAAGCCTGGCTTGGATAATTTTGAGCATTACTTTACTAGCATATGAGATGAGTGCAATTGTGCAGTAATTTAAGCATTCTTTGGCATTGCCTTTCTTTGGGATTGGAATGAAAACTGACCTTTTCCAGTCCTGTGGCCACTGCTGAGTTTTCCAAATTTGCTAGCCTATTTATTGCAGCATTTTCACAGCATCATCTTTCAGCATTTGAAATAGCTCCACTGGAATTCCATCACCTCCACTAGCTTTGTTTGTAGTGATGCTTTGTGAGGCTCACTTGACTTTACATTCCAGGATGTCTGGTTCTAGATGAGTGATCACACCATCATGATTATCTGGGTCATGAAGATCTTTTTTGTACAGTTCTTCTGTGTATTCTTGCCACCTCTTCTTAATATCTTCTGCTTCTGTTAGGTCCTTACCATATACATTGGGCAGGGCTAATTTCTTTAGCCTTCTTTTTCTTCTTTTTCTTAAACTACTTACCTCTCTGTAGAATGACTGAAAAGGTAAACTGTTACATTATCAGAGGAGTTTAATGAATAGCAAGCTTACTGAATTTGACTAATCTGAGTGCATAAGCATTTTTTCCTTTCTTTGAAGAACATGTTAGAGAACTAATGAATGGCAAGTGTGTGCACTGTGTTTAATCAGGTCCCTGGTGAGTAATTTAAAAATAATAAACTTTGCATAAACATAGGTGATTATAATTACAACAAAAGCCAGGAGAGACCATACTACTTCCTACTTCCAAAACCACTATGAGAATTTTTATTGCCAAGCTAGTGTTTAGTGACATTTATTATTTTTGGCATTTTAAATTTCAGCTATTTTGTCTAGTGTATAGTGACATTTTGTCGTGGATTTAATTTGCTTTCTCCAGAAAACAAATGATGTTAAATTGGCCTTGAATATTCATTGGAAGGACTGATGCTGCAGCCGAAGCTCCAATATTTGGTCACCTGATGCAAAGAGCTGACTCATTGGAAAGACCCAGATGGTGGGAAAGATTGAAGGCAGGAGAAGGGGACAACTGAGGATGAGATGGTTGGATAGCATCACTGCCTCAATGGACATGAGTTTGAGCGAGCTCTGGGAGTTGGTGATAAACAGGGAAGCCTGGTGTGCTATAGTCCATGTGGTCGCAGAGTCGGACATGACTGAGTGACTGAACTGACTAAACCAAATGGTCATTTCTATACTTCTTTTGTTCAAGCCTTCCCTCTTCCCCTCCCTTTTTTATCGAGCTGCTTTTTTCTTTTTAGTACTAAGTTCCAATTTATTCCTTTTTCTTCAGGTAGTTATAATTTTCATATGAAATTATGTTGTTACATTTGAGCCATCTAGACACTGAATTTACTCTACTTCCCTAAAATCATGCAAGTGATTCTGAAATTCCAGGTCAACATGGGAATTAAAATTTCCAGCATTATAAAGATTCTGTAGTATTATAAAGATTCACCTGTCAACTCCTTTCCCTTGCTCTCTCTTTCTTTGCTCCAACTGGAATGTCCATCATCTCTGACCCATGTCCTTTCTGTGGCCTTTGACGTGGTCCCACTACCTTGTCTCTTGCTCTTTTGGTCTGTCTTTCTCAACTACATTGTGGTGATTTATCATAACATAAATCTCCACCAGCAATTCCTCTTCTTTTGATGAGGCACAGCTCCTTATTATCAGTATCATTTCAGTGGCACTGAGCTAGATTTAACTCAGTTTTATCCTGTTCGTTTCTAGTGTATGGGATGCAACATCTGTGAATGCTAGGGGCTGATGGCCAAAGGGATATTCACGTGGCTGCCTCCAAGATGCTCAGTGAGAGAAGCTTAACCCAGTGGTGACACCAGCCTGCCATCACTTAATTCCCTCCATGTACCCCCTCTGTCACCAGCACACTCCCAACCATCACTGCTCTAACTTAAATATTTGATTTCAGAATTTGGAAAACTTCACTATTTTTTTAAATTTTATAATATGTAATTACCAAAAGTAATTAATTGAGTGTCCCTTTTGTATGAGGCATTAGGGTTAAGAAATAAAATTTAGGGTAGACTAAGATTATAGCAACTCAACGAAGGTAATGTAGATGCAAGAATATGTACAGTGTTTGAGAAAAATATTGCATAGTATTTGGAGCATTCCCAAATTTTTTCTGCTCTGCAATCGGACCATTTGACAGTCCTGTATCCATGCTTTGACTCTGATTTTTAGCTCTATCCAAATTCCTTCTCTTTTACAGCAAATTCTACAAAAAACAATCAAATCTCTTTATAACATTTCCCTGAATCTTTCCGAAGCTAAAAGTTATTTGATGTCAATCTAGACATTGTGAGAGTTTATTATTATATTTCTCTTTTGTCATTGTTTCCTTTATACCATGACTTATACTATGCTGTGCTTTTATAGAGTCTCCCACTCGATCTGGACTCCACATAATTTTATAGCATAGGAACTCAACAGATGTTACAATTTTGTTGAACATGAAATATTTGAACTTTAGTATGAATTGAGGAATAAAATTCACCTTTTCATAAAATAGCTGTTTAGGATGATAAATAGGTTAATCACTTTCATAGAATACTGATCAGTAATACTGTGGTATATAGACACTGAAGCAGAGAAATATTTCATTCATTCATATATATTTTCATTCAATAAATAGTTGTAAAGAGATTACTATGTATCCACCACTTTTAGGCCCAGGACTCAAGTGATACCAAGGACCGCATTGTATCCTCTCAAAATTTATGTTGAAACCTTAACCCCACAATGTGACCATATTTGTAGTAAGGAAATAATTAAGGTGAAATAGAATCATAAGGGTAGGATCTTGACCTAACAGGATTAATGTCCTTATAAGAGGAGACACCAGAGAGATGACTCTGTCTGTTTACCTTGTGGTGACACAGGGAGACGGCAGCTATCTGCAAGCCAGGAAGAAAGCTTTCACCAGGAACTGTATCAACTGGCACCCTGAGCTTGAATTTCCCAGCCTCCAGAACTATGAGAAAATAAATTTCTGTTTTTGAAGCCACACAGTCTATGGTATGTTATGAGTAGCCTGAGCAGACTAATACAAGTGGTAAGCAAGAAAAAGTCCTATACACATTCTAGTGGGAGAAACTAATGTGAATGTTATTAAAATGAATTATGCATGAGTAATAATCACAGAAAACTAGCCAATCTGATCACAGGTCAGGGGCGAGGCTGAGACAAGGTCAGGGCAACGGCCGAGACGAGCTACCCCAAGTCCAAGGGCCTTCTGATACCCTCTCGCAACACCTACCGTCTTACTTGGGTTTCTCATACCTTGGACCTGGGGTATCTCTTCACGGCTGCTCCAGCAAATTGCAGCTGCTGCTCCTTACCTTAGATGTGCAAACTACCACACAATTGCACTCATCTCACACACTAGTAAAGTAATGCTCAAAATTCTCCAAGCCAAGCTTCAGCAATACATGAACGCTGAACTTTCAGAAGTTCAAGCAGGTTTTAGAAAAGGCAGAGGAACCAGAGATCAAATTGCCAACATCTGCTGGATCACAGAAAAAACAAGAGAGTTCCAGAAAAACATCTATTTCTGCTTTATTGACTATGCCAAAGCCTTTGACTGTGTGGACCACAATAAACTGTGCAAAATTCTGAAAGAGATGGGAATACCAGACCACCTAACCTGCCTCTTGAGAAACCTATATCCAGGTTAGGAAGCAACAGTTAGAACTGAATGTGGAACAACAGACTGGTTCCAAATAGGAAAAGGAGTACTTCAAGGCTGTATATTGTCACCCTGCTTATTTAAATTATACACAGAGTACATCATGAGAAATGCTGGGCTGGAAGAAGCACAAGCTGGAATCAAGATTGCAGGGGGAAATATCAATAACTTCAGATATGGAGATGATACCACCCTTATGGCAGAAAGTGAAGAAGAATTAAAAAGCCTCTTGGTGAAAGAAGAGAGTGAAAAAGTTGGCTTAAAGTTCAACATTCAGAAAACTAAGATCATGGCATCTGGTCCCATCACCTCATGGCAAATAGATGGGGAAACAGTGGAAACTGTCAGGCTATTTTTTGGGCTCCAAAATCACTGCAGATGGTGACTGCAGCCATGAAATTAAAAGACGCTTACTCTTTGGAAGGAAAGTTTTGACCAAACTAGATAGCATATTCAAAAGCACAGATATTATTTTGCCAACAAAGGTCCATCTAGTCAAGGCTATCATTTTTCCAGTGGTTATTTATGGATTTGAGAGTTGGACTGTGAAGAAAGCTGAGCACCAAAGAATTGATGCTTTTGAACTGTGCTGTTGGAGAAGACACTTGAGAGTCCCTTGGACTGCAAGGAGATCCAACCAGTCCATCCTAAAGGAGATCAGTCCTGGGTGTTCATTGGAAGGACTGATGCTGAAGCTGAAACTCCAATACTTTGGCCACCTCATAGTAAGAGTTGACTCATTGGAAAAGACTCTGATGCTGGGAGGGATTGGGCGCAGGAGGAGAAGGGGACGACAGAGGATGAGATGACTGGATGGAATCACTGACTCGATGGACATGAGTTTGAGTGAACTCTGGGAGTTGGTGATGGACAGCGAGGCCTGGCGTGCTGTGATTCATGGGGTCCCAAAGAGCCGGACACGACTGAGAGACTGAACTGAACTGAACTGATGCACGAGTGCCAGTTCCCCAACTTAAGTCCTTATTGAAAGCAATGAAGGAATGAATCAACTGAATGAAATATTAAAAGTTTATAGTTATCTCAGAAAAGAAAAATAAGGTAGTTAACTTGAAAGAAAACTATCAGAGCACTTCTTGAAAGAGGTATGAATAAAGAGAATAAAGACTCTAATATTTGAAGAGGTCTGGGAACCATTGCCTATTATGAGAAGATGAAATTGGGAGACATAACTAAATCATTTTTGGTCAAGTGTTAAGTTATGGAGAAATATAAAGGGACTGTCTTGAGCTCCCTAGGAAGAGTTTCCCCAAAGGTTTAAGGGAATGAAGAAATGAGGGAAGGCTACTTTAGGATCATTGAAGTGGTTTGTCTGATCCTGATCTCTGATTTCTGGAAGAACAGTTGCTTTTTTGCAAGGCAAGGCAAAGGTCTCAACATTCAATAACAGTAGACGAAATGATTGCTGCTGCTGCTGCTAAGTCACTTCAGTTGTGTCTGACTCTGTGCGACCCCATAGACGGCAGCCCACCAGGCTCCGCTGTCTCTGGGATTCTCCAAGCAAGAACACTGGATTGGGTTGCCGTTTCATTCTCCAGTGCATGAAAGTGAAAAGTAAAAGTCAAGTCTCTCATTCGTGTCCGACTCTTAGCGACCCCATGGACTGCAGCCTACCAGGCTCCTCCTCCATGGTATTTTCCAGGCAGGAGTACTGGAGTGGGGTGTCATTGCCTTCTCCAGACAAAATGGTAGAGAAACTAATTTTCAGACAATAGCATGTATGTGTGTGGTGATGGTATTTTAGAAGTATTACTCAGAGAGTAGCAGCAACTCTGTGTAATCTGAAAAGCTAGACAGACCTACTATTATCCTGGACCTTCATCCTATATGCAGGATATTATGTCCAAGAGAAGTCAAATTTACAATTATTGCAAAATTTAAGAATAGTTAGCATCTATGTAGCAGATTCTGTTTGGTCATTTGATAGCATGGAGAGTTAAGAGGGCACATGGTATACAAAGAGAACATGAGAAATTTAACCTTAGCTTTAGTAATTATTAACCTAGAGATCCATGCAATTTATCATAATAGTAGGAAGAGCTAATATTTGTTGCACTTTCACTGTTTGTCAGATTCTGTGTTCTACATAAATGATCTCAACTAATTTATTCCTTTGGAGTGTCCACGTGATATTTGTCTTTTCAGCATTTGCTGAAAAAACAACATAGAGTGTTTCATAAACAAATTGTGAATGAATCTATTTAAACCAAAAATGATATTCACTCATGGAAAGACTCAGACTTTGTTATTGGCTCTCTATTCTTTGATAGGTCTATCATTTATTTAAATAAAGGCAAAATTAGCACAATCATCTGATTTTTAATTGGCATAGATATGGGTAGAATAGGTAATGCAGTAATCAAAGAGTGGTCTTCAAGATGATCTACCTAGTTCATAATGATGAGTTTAAACAAATAGGTACAAAATTAAATATATTTTTATTATCATGTGTTTTATCATTCTTCTTACTTGGAGGGTAAATGCATAATTATTTCATGTATTTTGTCACTTCCACACACGAAGATGTTAATTTAGCAGTTTTAACTGAGGAACAAAGAGGTCATAGATATAATATTTATGGATATCCCACTAAGATGAATATTTTAAAGAAAAAAATCTAGCTACATAATTCTTAATTCATTATCTACATTCAGACTCTTAAAGAATTATGTCATCCATGATTAAAAGAGATTTGAAAGATATGTTTGGAAATAGCTATTGGCAAACTATTGTGTGTCAAATAATTCCCAAGTGTAAAGAATAATGGGTGCCTGACACTTATCTCAAGATTAGTGAGATAAGCTTCAAGAGAATTGAGTGGAGAACTTGGCATGTATGTCCTGAAGTTGCTATGATAAAGAGGATACTTTTGACTCCTGCAATTAAAAGGGAAGAGGTGGGATGATTAGCCCTTCAAAATGTGAGCAAAGAAGGGATAAATGAATTGGGCTCAGCTTATATTTCCCAATTTGGACAAAAGATATATTTCCCAGAGATGAGGTATGGGCCACATGAGTAAGACAGGTGGCTTTAGGTTTTCTTGGATCATGTCTGAGAGGGCTGCCCATGGGATGGAAACCTCAACAAAGAGAAGTCATGGTTATCAGAAGATTCTTTGGGGCTGCTAAATAAGTAAGCAGCAAGACAGAAGAAAGTGCAAAATCTGTATCAAGAAGAAAAAATATGACAGGTCCCAAGGGACTGAATCTCTGAAGAAACCATATGTGATAAATGGCTTCAAAATGGTGACAATTTGTCACAAGTCCCTATAACCACGCCCTTAGGTAGTCCTTTCTCATGTGGACTGTGTTTGGTCATAGGATTTGTTTTTGCCAATGGAATAAAAATAAAAATGACACAGGCAGCAATTTTAAAACTACTGTGCATCAGGGATAGCCTTCCCTTTTCATGTTCTTTGTACTCTGCCATGTGAAGAAGCCATATTACCTTCTTGAAAGATGCAACATTAAACACAATCAAGCCTGCTGTCCCGGGTTACACTAAACCTACCTCCAAACATCTGAGTAAGGCCTTCTGAGACCATCCAGTCCCAGTGTAGCCATGATCTGGTTTATGAGCCAACCAGGTTAAAGCGTCTGCCTTCAATGCAGGAGACCCGGGTTCAATCCCTGAATCGGGAAGATCTCCTGGAGAAGGAAATGGCAATCCACTCCAGTATTCTTGCCTGGAGAATCCCATGGACAGAGAAGCCTAGTAGGTTACAGTCCATGGGGTCGCAAAGAGTCAGACACGACTGAGCGACTTCACCTCACCTCAATCAAGAGAAGAAAAGCCCAGCCCACTCAGTAGAAGTGCACAGCTGACCTGTAGACTCATGAAATATAATAAAAAGCTGCTGTTTTAAAACACCAAGTGTTGGGACAGTTTGCTCACAGGGAACGTTAGTTGATAAACCATAAAATTCCCAGCTGAAATAAAGGAAGCTTTAAATATTAGCCAGGTCTAAACAGCTTAGTGTCAGCTCATGGCAGAAGCAGTGATTCAAGAATTTTTCCCTGCCTCCTTATCATTCTTGACTCTCTTCACTTTCCATTCCAGAGAGTTCAGAGACATCAAAAGTGATCTGAGAGGGAGAAAGAGAGAAGGAGCAGCCCCCTCCACCAACTGCATGCCTGGATGTTGGAGGGAATTAAGAATTAGCTTTAAACACATCAAAATGGTTAGAGTTTTGAGTATTATATAGGAGTGAACAAAATGACAGTGTTCAGCAGCTCTCAGTGAAGATGATGAAATTAAGTGTTATTTGAAAAAGGAATGAAACAGCCTGTATTTTCATCCAGGAGCAAAGAAAAAAGCTTCTTCAATACATTTCAAGAAATGCTTTTTTTCTACCCAGTTAAAGCTCTTTTCCTGATATCCTGATTATTTGCAGAGCAATAAAACATCCAGCAATTTTTAGTAGCTATATATATGTATATGTGTGTGTGTGTGTGTGTGTGTGTATTTCAGGTTTAGTTATAAAACTCTAAATACCAATATCATTAAGGATTCTGGGGAAATGTATGATTTTGAAGATAATTTATAAGCTATAGTTTCTCAGTGTTCTGTTTTGAAATGTACATACCTGCCATGGAATCAGTGAACCTCGAAAAGCTTTCTTCCTTCATAGATTCATGGCTTTACATTACAACAGAGTGACAACTTAAATGTCCTTAATGGTATTATGCTTCATTGATTCTGGAAATAGATGAGCCTTAGTAACACTAATCCTTTTCCACATGGCAAAATTATAAAATGGATAGAGTCTTACTCACATTTTCTATGTGAAATTTAGACACAATTAGCAAGGTAAAGAATAAGGTATTTCACATTTTGTATGTTACACTATGAATTCTATATCAGGATATACTTTATTTTTACCCTATTATTCCCGACACAAGGGAAAAGATGAGCACTGTTCACCAAATGTATTTGTTTATTAACAACTGAAAAAACAACAATCACAGAGCTGAGCTTTATTTCCTGTGTATGTAGCACACCTAGTATGGAATCTTGATTTATGTAGAAGTTTTCTTTATTCGGAGAACTACAAGGATCGTCTTTTCCCAACATTACTGATGGAATTATCTGAAATATAAAAATATGCTGCTCTCTAAAAAATAAATCTTTTTGTCTTCACCTGTGATGAGCTTGGAGAAGACTCTTGAGAGTCCCTTGGACTGCAAGGAGATCCAACCAGTCCATTCTAAAGGAGATCAGTCCTGGGATTTCTTTGGAAGGAATGATGCTAAAGCTGAAACTCCAATACTTTGGCCACCTCATGAGAAGAGTTGACTCATTGGAAAAGACTCTGATGCTGGGAGGGATTGGGGGCAGGAGGAGAAGGGGACGGCCGAGGATGAGATGGCTGGATGGCATCACGGACTTGACGGACGTGAGTCTGAGTGAACTCCGGGAGTTGGTGATGGACAGGGAGGCCTGGAATGCTGCGACTCAAGGGGTCGCAAAGAGTCGGACATGACTGAGCGACTGAACTGAACTGAACTGAATTGTGATGAGGTTAGATGTTGCCATTTTTACTGTTAAAAAGGAAAACCTTAAGTCAGATGTGTTTTGAATGAATTGTTGATTCACAATGGAAGTTGCTCACAGCTAAAATGAAATATGTGACACATTCACTACTGTTTGTTCTCTCAGATTTCTAAATGCAAAGACAAAAAGGACAGAAAACACTTTGTGTTTGGTATAACCTTGAGAATCAATCCTAACAGTTAACTGCCAAATTGCTGAGTTACTTGCTCTTATTATCTTCCAACTATTCCACATTCCTTTAATTGATTCAATGTTGTAAAGCTAAATGCCTTGGGTTACATGTAACACAGAATACAGTACAACGTAATGCAATTTCATATATAATCTTTTGTAATTGCTTATTACACATGGCTGTATATGAAAGATAGAAACAATAATAGAATAAACAAAAAATATTTAGGCCAAACCTTACTACTGAAATTACATTGTGAAAGATCCTGATATAGTTTTTGATCTACCGTGTCCAGATGTAAGCAATGAGATGATCAAATTTCCCAGATCTCCCTGGTTTTACATTAGACACAGTAAGGGATAACTGGCAAAGGGACTCACCTTCCCAATAGTTAGAATGAATTCTGTGCATTTTAAAAGGGCAAACAACTAATTCACAGTTAAAGTTGATATATAAGGAGTAAGACATCATTAAATTGCCTAAAGACCTGACACTGTATGATAAAAGCAAAGTATCAAAATTGACCTTGCTATCAATATGAGACTGGACAAAACCTTAGGCATGAAATGAATGTCAGCTCTATGAAACGCAAACAAGTACACAGGCACCTTAACATCATTTGTTGTTGTTGTTGTTTGTTTACTCAGTAAATCATGTCTGACTCTTTTTTGACCCCATGGACTGTAGCAGAGGGCTTCCCTGGTGACTCAATGGTAAAGAATTTGCCTGCAATGCAGGAGACACAGAATACATGGGTTTGATCCCCAGGTCAGGAAGACCCCCGGAGGAGAGCATGACAACCCATACAATTATTCTAGCTTGGAGAATCCATGGCCAGAGGAGCCTGGCAGCCTATGGTCCATGGGGTCGCAAAGCATCTGACACAACTGAAGCAAATAAGCACATATGCATGGACTGCAGCCCTCCAGGCTCCTCTGTCCAAGAACTTCCTTCTGCAGGGCGTCTTCCCAAGCCAGGGATCGAACTCTTCATCTCCTGCATTGGCAGGAGGATTCTTTACTCATGAGCCAACATGGAAGCCTTAACATCATTTAGCCAGGACCAAATTTTAATGGAAAAAGGGTGGTAAAACACATTCATTTAGGTTGAACAGAAATTTTTTAAAATTATCAATGTTCAACAAAATGCACAATTCGAAAAGCATGTAACGCCTTATTAATTTTTCACTGTTATTGCTCTCATTACATTGCCAACCTCTGAGGATTCTCTATTCTGCAGATACACCTTAGTAATAATCTAACTCTTCTAAGTTGACAAATTTTCAGAGTTTGACTAGACAAATTAAGAGACTCATACAAAACTAATTCTATAATGAGTTCATAACAGTGAACAGTGTTACTACAGAATCAAGGATTTTGTCCCTATTCAGGGCTGTCAAATGTCTCCTAATGGTAAAAAGTTTGTAGGGCATGAATCCAAGGACTGCAGAGGATGATCTGAATAACATTTCTATGAATGTGAACTTTTAAATTTCTAGTCATAATAAGACAGATTATTAAAGTTTCTTTAATTGCAACCCCACATCCGAGATCAGGGGTGGCGGCTGAGAGGAGCTACCCCACGCCTGAGAGGAGCTACACCACGCCCAAGGTCGGGGCAGCGGCCGAGAGGAGCAACCCCACGTCCAAGGAGCGATGACTGTGCAGGTGTAAAAGGGCCGAGAGGAGCTACTCCACATTCAAGGTCAGGAGGGGCGGCTGTGAGGAGATACCCCTTGTCCAAGGTAAGGAGCAGCGGCTGCTCTTGCTGGAGCAGCCGTGAAGAGATACCCCACGTCGAAGGTAAGAGAAATCCAAGGAAGATGGTAGGTGTTGAGAGAGGGCATCTGAGGGCAGACACCCTGAAACTATAATCACAGAAAGCTAGCCAATCTGATCACATGGACCGCAGGCTTGTCTAACTTAATGAAACTAAGCCATGCTGTGTGGGGCCACCCAAGACAGATGGGTCATGGTGGAAAGGTCTGACAGAAACTGGCCCACTGGAGAAGGCAATGGTAAACCACTTCAGTATTCTTGCCTTGAGAACCTCATGAACAGTATAAAAAGGCAAATGATAGGATATTGAAAGAGGAACTCCCCAGGTCGGTAGGTGCACAATATACTACTAGAGATCAGTGGAGAAATAACTCCAGAAAGAATGAAGAGATGGAGCCAAAGCAAAAACAATACCCAGTTGTGGACATGATTGGTGATAGAAGCAAGGTTCAATGCTGTAAAGAGCAATATTGCATAGGAACCTGGAACACTAGGTCCATGAATCAAGGCAAATTGAAAGTGGTCAAACAGGAGATGGCAAGAGTGAACGTCGATATTTTAGGAATCAGCAAACTAAAATGGACTGGAATGGGTGAATTTAACTCAGATGACCATTATACCTACTACTGTGGGCAGGAATCCCTTAGAAGAAATGGAGTAGCCATCATGGTCAACAAAAGAGTCTGAAATGCAGTACTTGGATGCAATCTCAGAAATGACAGAATGATCTCTGTTTGTTTCCAAGCAAACCATTCAATATCACAGTAATCCAGGCCTATGCCACAACCAGTAATGCTGAAAAAGCTGAAGTTGAAGAGATATATGAAGACTTACAATACCTTTTAGAATGAACACCCAAGAAAGATGTCATTTTCATTATAGGGGACTGGAATGCAAAAGTAGGAAGTCAAGAAAAACCTGGAGTAACAGGCAAATTTGGAATTGGATTACAGAATGAAGCAGGGCAAAGGCTAATAGAGTTTTACCAAGAGAACGCACTGTTCATAGCAAACACCCTCTTCCAACAACACAAAAGAAGATTCAATACATGGACATCACCAGATGGTCAACACCAAAATCAGATTGATTATATTCTTTGCAGCCAAAGATGGAGATATTCTTTGCAGCCAAAGATGGAGAAGTTCTATATAGTCAGCAAAAACAAGACCAGGAGCTGACTGTGGCTCAGATCATGAACTCCTTATTGCCAAATGCAGACTTATATAGAAGAAAGTAGGGAAAACCACTAGACCATTCAGGTATGACCTAAATCAAATCCCTTATGACTATACAGTGGAAGTGAGAAATAGATTTAAGGGACTAGATCTGATAGACAGAGTGCCTGATGAACTATAGATGGAGGTTCCTGACATTGTACAGGAGACAGGGATCAAGACAATCCCCATGGAAAAGAAATGCAAAAAAGCAAAATGGCTGTCTGAGGAGGCCTGACAAATAGCTGGGACAAGAAGAGAAGCGAAAAGCAAAGGAGAAAAGGAAAGATATAAGCATCTGCATGCAGAGTTCCAAAGAACAGCAAGGAGAGATAAGAAAGCCTTCCTTAGCAATCAATGTAAAGAAATAGAGAAAAACAACAGAATGGAAAAGACTAGAGATCTCTTCAAGAATATTAGAGATACCAAGGGAACATTTCACACAAAGATGGGCTCGATAAAGGACAGAAATGGTATGGACCTAACAGAAGCAGAAGATATTAAGAAGAGGTGGCAAGAATACACAGAAGTACTGTACAAAAAAGAACTTCATAACCCAGATAATCACGATGGTGTGGTTGCTCACCTAGAGGCAGACACCCTGGAATGTGAAGTCAAGTGGGCCTTAGAAAGCATCACCACGAACAAAGCTAGTGGAAGTGATGGAATTCCGGTTGAGCTATTGCAAATTCTGAAAGTTGCTGCTGTGAAAGTGCTGCACTCAATATGCCAGCAAATTTGGAAAACTCAAGTGGCCACAGGACTGGAAAAGGTCAGTTTTCATTCCAATCCCAAAGAAGGGCAGTGCCAAAGAATGCTCAAACTACCACACAATTTCACTCATCTCACCCCATCCCAGGACTCTCGCCTGGAAAATCTCATGAATGGAGGAGCCTGGTAGGCTGCAGCCCATGGGGTCCCGAAGAGTCGGACACACTGAGCGACTTCCCTTTCACTTTTCCCTTTCATGCATTGGAGAAGGAAATGGCAACCCACTCCAGTGTTCCTTCCTGGAGAATCCCAGGGATGAGGAAGCCTGGTGGGCTGCCATCTATGGTGTCACACAGAGTCAGACACGACTGAATTGACTTAGCATCAGTAGCAGCAGCACACTCTAGTAAAGTAATGCTCAAAATTCTCCAAGCCAGGCTTTAGCAATATGTGAACCATGAACTTCCAGATGTTCAAGCTGGTTTTAGAAAACACAGAGGAACCACAGATCAAATTGCCAATATCTGCTGGATTATCGAAAAAGGAAGAGAGTTCCAGAAAAACATCTATTTCTGTTTTATTGACTATGCCAAAGCCTTTGACTGTGTGGACTACAATAAACTGTGCAAAATTCTGAGAGAGACGGGAATACCAGCCCTCCTGACCTGCCTCTTGAGAAACCTATATCCAGGTCAGGAAGCAACAGTTAGAACTGGACATGGAACAACAGGCTAGTTCCAAATAAGAAAAGGAGTACATCAAGGCTAGATATTGTCACACTGTTTAGTTCAGTTCAGTCGCTCAGTTGTGTCTGACTCTTTGCGACCCCATGAATCGCAGCACGCCAGGCCTCCCTGTCCATCACCATCTCCCGGAGTTCACTCAGACTCACATCCATCGAGTTCGTGATGACATCCAGCCATCTCATCCTCTCTCGTCCCCTTCTCCTCCTGCCCCCAATCTCTCCCAGCATCAGAGTCTTTTCCAATGAGTCAACTCTTCGCATGAGGTGGCCAAATTACCGGAGCTTCAGCTTTAGCATCATTCCTTCCAAAGAAATCCCAGGGCTGATCTCCTTCAGAATGGACTGGTTGGATCTCCTTGCAGTCCAAGGGACTCTCTAGAGTCTTCTCCAACACCACAGTTCAAAAGCATCAATTCTTCGGTGCTCAGCCTTCTTCACAGTCCAACTCTCACATCCATACATGACCACAGGAAAAACAATAGCCTTGACTAGATGGACCTTAGTCGGCAAAGTAATGTCTCTGCTTTTGAATATACTATCTAGGTTGGTCATAACTTTTCTTCCAAGGAGTAAGCGTCTTTTAATTTACTGGCTGCAATCACCATCTGCAGTGATTTTGGAGCCCCCCCAAATAAAGTCCGACACTGTTTCCACTGTTTTCCCTCCTATTTCCCATGAAGTGATGGGACCTGATGCCATGATCTTCGTTTTCTGAGTGTTGAGCTTTAAGCCAACTTTTTCGCTCTCCTCTTTCACTTTCATCAAGAGGCTTTTTAGCTCCTCTTTACTTTCTGCCATAAGGGTGGTGTCATCTGCATATCTGAGGTTATTGATATTTCTCCCGGCAATCTTGATTCCAGCTTGTGCTTCTTCCAGCCCAATGTTTCTCATGATGTACTCTGCATATAAGTTAAATAAGCAGGGTGACAATATATAGCCTTGACCTACTCTTTTTCCTATTTGGAACCAGTTGTTGTTCCATGTCCAATTCTAACTGTTGCTTCCTGACCTGGATATAGGTTTCTCAAGAGGCAGGTCAAGTGGTTTGTTATTCCCATCTCTCTCAGAATTTTGCACAGTTTGTTGTGGTCCACACAGTCAAAGGCTTTGGCATAGTTAATAAAGCAGAAATAGATGCTTTTCTGGAGCTCTCTTTCTTTTGCGATGATCCAGCGGATGTTGGTAATTTGATCTCTCTTTCCCCTGCCTTTTCTAAAACCAGCTTGAACATCTGGAAGTTTATGGTTCACATATTGTTGAAGCCTGGCGTGGAGAATTTTGAGCATTACTTTATTAGCATGTGAGATGAGTACAATTGTGCAGTAGTTTGAGCAATCTTTGGCATTGCCTTTCTTTGGAATTGGAATGAAAACTGACCTTTTCCAGTCTTGTGGCCACTGTTGAGTTTTCCAAATTTGCTGGCATATTGAGTGCAGCACTTTCACAGCAGCATCTTTCTGGACTTGAAATAGCTCAACTGGAATTCCATCACCTCCACTAACTTTGTTCATAGTGATGCTTTCTAAGGCCCATTTGACTTCACATTCCAGGATGTCTGGCTCTGGATGAGTGATTACACCATTGTGCTTATCTTGGTTGTGAAGATCTTTTTTGTACAACTCTTCTGTCTATTCTTGCCATCTCTTCTTAATATCTTCTGCTTCTGTTAGGTCCATACCATTTCTGTCCTTTATTGTGCCCATCTCTGCATGAAATCTTCCCTTGATATCTTTAATTTTCTTGAAGAAATGGTAATGTTAACCATTACCAAGATTCATTCCACCCTTCTATCCTGCCATTTCTGTTTTCTCCCCTTAGGAACTCAAAAAGGAATCAGAGGGGATACTGTTTCTTTTTTTGTATCAAATTTTAACAATAAGGGACTTTTTTTTCTTTAAGTTTGCAAACAGACTTTCGAGTCTCAGTGGGGAGAATGTGTCACATGTCAAACCCTAGCCAGTCACTTGCAAGGGGAGTTGGATCATAATGATTGACTTAGATCAACTAAGAATTATCCTCAGAATTGAAGAGAGAAATGCAGTTCCTTGAGTCTTGTGTGGATGTAGTGCTGACCTAAACCAAACTGGACTCTGCTAATAAGGACAGTTATCTGCAAGACTGACTATTTGCCATGCATCGTGCATGAGGCTAGGAAGGTAATGTTGAACAAAACACATCATTCTGACTTTAAGAGGATTTGAAAATGCTGATTAATTATTTTAAAGTCACACAAGTGATGACAAATAACAATTTTTTTTAAAGAAAAATGTACAGGGAGATATAAGACCATGCAGAAGTGTGGTCGAGAGGAGCTACCCCATGTCCATGGTCAGGGGCAGCAGTGGAGAGGGCCTACTCCACCTCCAAGGTAAGGGGTGGCAGCTGCGCTTTGCTGGAGCATCCCTGAAGATACCCCACATTCAAGGTAAGAGAAACCCAAGTAAGATGGTAGGCACTAAGAGAGGGCATCAGGGGGCAGATAGACGGAAACCACAATCACAGACAACTAGCCAATCTGATCACATGGACCACAGGCTTGTCTAACTCAATGAAAACTAGCCCATTCCTTGTGGGGCCACCAAAGATGGATGGGTCAATGGTGGAGAGGTCTGACAGAAACTGGTCCACTGAAGAAGGGAATAGCAAACCACTTCAGTATTCTTGCCTTGAGAACCCCATGAATAGCATGAAAAGGCAAAATGATAGGACACTGAAAGATGAACTCCCCAGGTCAGTAGGTACCCAATATGCTACTGGTGATCAGTGGAGAAATAACTTCAGAAAGAATGAAAGGATGGAACCAAAGCTAAAACAACAACCAGTTGTGGATGGGACTGCTGATAGAAGCAAAGTCCGATGCTGTAAAGAGCAATATTGCATAGGAACCTGGAATGTTAGGTCCATGAATCAAGGCAAATTGGAAGTGGTCAAACAGGAAATGGCAAGAGTGAACATCGACATTCTAGGAATCTGTGAACCAAGATGGACTGGAATGGATGAATTTAACTCAGATAATCATTATATCTACTACTGTGGGCAAAAATCCCTTAGAAGAAATGAAGTAGCCATCATAGTCAACAAAAGAGACTGAAATGTAGTACTTGGATGTAATCTCAAAAATGACAGAATGATCTCTGTTCCTTTCCAAGGCAAACCATTCAAAATCATGGTGATCTAAGTCAATGCCCTGACCACTAACACTGAAGAAGCTGAAGTTGAACAGTTCTTTGAAGACCTACAAGACCTTCTAGAACTAACATCCCCAAAAAATGTCCTTTTCATTATAGGGGACAGGAATGCAAAAGTAGGAAGTCAGAAACACCTAGAGTAACAGGCAGATTTAGCCATGGAGTACAGAATGAAGCAAGGAAAAGGCTAATAGATTTCTGCCAAGAGAACGCACTGGTCATAGCAAGCATTCTCTTCCAACAACACAAGAGAAGACTCTACACATGGACGTCACCAGATGGTCAATACCAAAATCAGATTGATTATATTCTTTGCAGCCAAATATGGAGAAGCTCTTCACAGTCAGCAAAAACAAGACTGGGAGCTGACTGTGGCTCAGATCATGAACTCCTTATTGCCAAATGCAGACTGAAATTGAAGAAAGTGGAGAAAACCACTAGACCATTCAGGTATGTCCTAAATCAAATCCCTTACAATTATACAGTGGAAGTGAGAAATAGATTTAAGGGACAAGATCTGTCAGACAGAGAGCCTGATGAACTATGGAGGGAGGTTCGTGACATTATACAGGATACAGGTATCAAGACCATCCCCAAGAAAAAGAAATGCAGAAAAGCAAAATGGCTGTCTGAGGAGGCCTTACAATTAGCTGTGAAAAGAAGGGAAGTGAAAAGCAAAGGAGAGAAGGAAAGATATACCCATTTGAATGCAGACTTCCAAAGTATAGCAAGGAGAGAAGAAAGCCTTCCTCAGTGATAAATGCAAAGAAATAGAGGAAAACAATAGAATGGGAAAGACTAGAGTTGGAGAAGGAAATGGCAACTCACTCCAGTGTTCTTGCCTGGAGAGTCCTGGGGACGGGGGAGCCTGGTAGGCTGCCGTCTATGGGATTGCACAGAGTCGGACACGACTGAAGTGACTTAGCAGCAGCATCAGCAGAGAACTCTTCAAGAAAATTACAGATACCAAGAGAACATTTCATGCAAAGATGGGCACAATAAAGAACAGAAATGGTAGGGACCTAACAGAAGCAGAAAATATTAAGAAAAGGTGGCAAGAATACACAGAAAAACTGTACAAAAAAGATCTTCATGACCCAGATAATCACAATTGTGTGATCGCTCACCTAGAGCCAGACATCCTGGAATGTGAAGTCAAGTGGGCCTTAGGAAGAAACACTGCCATCAAAGGTAGTGGAGGTGATGGAATTCCAGTGGAGCTATTTCAAATCCTGGAAGATGATGCTGTGAAAGTGTTGCACTCAACATGCCAGAAAATTTGGAAAACTCAGCAGTGGCCACAGGACTGGAAAAGGTCAGTTTTCATTCCAATCTCAAAGAAAGACAATGCCAAAGATTGCACAAACTACCACACAATTGCACTCATCTCACACACTAGTAAAGTAATGCTCAAAATTCTCCAAGCCAGGCTATAGCAATACATTAACCGTGAACTTTTACATGTTCAAGGTGGTTTTAGAAAACACAGAGGAACCAGATATCAAATTGCCAACATCGACTGGATCATCACAAAAGAAAGAGAACTCCAGAAAAACATCTATTTCTGCTTTATTGACTATGCCAAAGCCTTTGACTGTGTGGATCACAATAAACTGTGGAAAATTCTGAAAGAGATGGGAATACCAGACCACCTAACCTGCCTCTTGATAAACCTGTATGCAAGTCAGGAAGCAACAGTTAGAACTGGACATGGAACAACAGACTGGTTCCAAATAAGAAAAGGAGTACGTCAAGGCTGTATATTGTCACCCTGCTTATGTAACGCATATGCAGAGTAAATCATGAGAAACGCTGGACTGGGAGAAGCACAAGCTGGAATCAAGATTGCCAGGAGAAATATCAACAATCTCAGATATGCAGATGACACCACCCTTATCGCAGAAAGTGAGGAAGAACTAAAGAGCCTCTTGATGAAAATGAAAGAGGAGTGTGAAAAATTTGGCTTAAAGTTCAACATTCAGAAAACGAAGACCATGGCATCTGGTCCCATCATTTCATGGGAAATAGATGGGGAAACAGTGTCGGACTTTATTTTGGGGGGCTCCAAAATCACTGCAGATGATGATTGTAGCCATGAAATTAAAAGACACTTACTCCTTGGAAGGAAAGTTATGACCAACCTAGACAGCATATTAAAAAGGAGAGACATTTGTCAACAAAGGTCTGTCTAGACAAGGCTATGGTTTTTCCAGTGGTCATGTATGGATGTGAGAGTTGGACTATAAGGAAAACTGAGCGCCAAAGAATTGATGCTTTTGAACTGTGGTGTTGGAGAAGACTCTTGAGAGTCCCTTGGACTGCAAGGAGATCCAACCAGTCCATCCTAAAGGAGATCAGTCCTGGGTGTTCATTGGACAGACTAATTTTGAAGGTGACACTCCAATATTTTGGCCACCTTATGCAAAGGGCTGACTCATTTGAAAAGACCCTGATGCGGTGAAATATTGAAGGCTGGAGGAGAAGGTGATGACAGAGGGTGAGATGGTTGGATGGCATCACTGACTCAATGGACATGGGTTTGGGTGGACTTTGGTAGTTGGTGATGGACAGGGAGGCCTGGCATGCTACAGTTCATTGGGTTGCAAAGAGGCAGACACGACTGAGTGACTGAACTGAAGTAAGGTTTCTATGATGAAATGCATTTGACCTATACTTTGAGATCTAAGTCAGAGAAAGGAAACAAAAAGAAGGGAAATTATATTCCTAGCAAAAGAAAGAGTATCTGCATAGGCTATGAGGCTAGTTTTAGTATAGCAACTTTGAGGAATGGAAATTCAGTGTGAATTCAAAAGATGTTGATGAAAGAGCTTATCAATAAGATTTCCTCCTTTTCTGCTAAAAGCCTTTCATTTGTGATCTCACCCTCATGTTACCTATGCTATATTCAAGCATCAAGGTAATAAGGAAATGGAAGTGTGAACTGAAGAAACTCTACTGATAGCTTATCAGATTCTTCACCGTAATAGTTATTATACCTCGTGCTGTGTGTCAACCCTTCACTGCTCATTAATTACTCACCTATAGATCAGTCATTGCTGTGATGCTTCTGGGAACATAAAATACCACAACACATCTGTTATTCTCAAGAATGTAGAGCAGGACTTCAAAGTCCAAAATTTAAATAGGTCACACCTCTGTAAATATTGTTTGGTATGATCAAGCTCTAGGAGCATTTCCTGATTTCCTCATGCCCCAGTGTTGGTTGAGGCAAGGGGGGTGAACAGTAGAACTGTTGTTTTCTCCTGTGGATGTTGACCAGATACCAGCAAAAAGGGTATTACTGGGCTTTCAGTTTAAAAAAAAAAAAAAAAGATAAAATAATGCTAAAGCTTAATATCAAAACATTTAGAATATACTGAAAAGGTTGAATTTTAAGAAAAAATAAGTTTTCAAAAGGAAGAAAATGTGTAATTTCAAACTAAGGTAAAACTGCTCTTCTATAATAATACTGCAAATAAAATTCATCTTAGTTGAAACATAATGGGTCTGAGGTTACATTAATATATTCTGATCCCTGATCTTTAAATCTAATATTCCCAGTAGAAAAAAAAATGTATGTACAGATTATTTAAAAAGTAAAAATTGTCTTAAATTATTTTGTCTTCTATTTGCTTAAATTTTCTCAGTTCATGCACAAAGAATTTGAGTTCAAGTGATAATACAAACTCATCATTTGAACTCAAATTCTTTGTGCAGGGTACAAAATTTCAAGTAATTTAAAATGAAAAGGAAAGAAGAGAATGAAATCCTCTTTAGCATTATTAGAAGCTTACAGTAAAAGATCTAACAAAGGAAGAAGAAACATAGAGAGATAAAGAAAGGATTAAAGAAAAAATCCACAGATGAAGCCATATAGTGTCAAGCTTATTCCTGAAATGAAAGTTTACACATCAATATCAGCTAGAAAAGGTAAAGGCAATTTTAGTATCTCTAAACATACAGAGGCACTGCTTGAACAAAAGCTGGAGATTATATCAAGAGCGTAGCTGCAGCACTTTGTATGCATTGTGAGATTTTTTTTTTCCTTTTAATAAGTTGATGTGAACAAGGCCTGCCAGCTATTCACAGTCTCTGTTACCTGAGTGTTACTTTGAAGAGTAAAATAGGTGTTTGGAAGTGTTGGTTTCAGAAGATAGTTTATAGTTACTGAAGACAGGTAGAGTCAAAATTCAGTTTATTTCACTGTATAACCTTTGATTTTTATCTCTCACTTTTCTTCTTTGTTTCATTAATAATGTCTAAATAGTTATGAAAAACCAATCCAATCCTGGTTTTACTTCTCCTCTTATTATTTCTTAAGTCATAGCAATGCATTTTAAGTAGCTCTGTGGTTATCCTGATACCTTTCAGCTTTCAGCACATTGAATAAGCATTTCACACAGACCACATTCCTAACATGCTGGGCTACAGGATCTACTGCTTTATCCTATTAAGTGTATCAGTCAGGGTACAAAGAAAAGCAGAACCAAGATGAATAATATAAAGTAAATGATTTATTACCAGGACTAGATCTTAAGCAACTGTTTGACTTGGTGGACTGGTTTCTGTGGCCGAATATCTGCATGTATACCCTTCAACCTGAGTCACTATAGCATAGCCAGAAAGTAATAAAAAGGACATGCTGGATATGGAAAAGAATAAGGGGGAAATGGAACCCAAAAGGATACAATAAAACTCACAATTGTCTTGCACTACTTCCAACTTTGATGCTACAGGTGACCTGTTAAGAAAGTTCCTGCCCCAACATCAAAAACAAAACAAAACAAAACAAAAAAAAGAAAAGAAAAGAAAAACAACTCAATTAAAAAATGGGCAGAGGATCTGAATAGCCATTGTACAAAGACGACATGCTGATGGTCAACAGGTTCTTGAAAAGATGTTCAACATCACTAATCATAAAGGCCCAGCAAATCAAAACCACAATGAGATATAACCTCACACCTGCCAGAAGGATAATTGTCAAAAAGCCAACAAATAAGAAATGCTGATAAAGATGTAGAGAAAAGGAAACCCTCATGTACTAGTGGTAGGAATATAAAATGGGGCATCCATTATAGAAAACAATATGGATATTCCTCAAAAGTGAAAAATAGAACTACCAAATGACCCAACAATTCCACTTCTGGTATTTATCCAAAGAAAGCAAAAACACTAATCTGAAAAGATATATGCAAACCTGGGCAGAAATGTCAAATCACTATGTTGTATAACAGGAACTAACACAGTGTTATAGGTCAATTATAATCCAGAAACAAACAAACAAAAATACATCTGTGGTTACCAGAGGTGAGGGATGGGGAGAGGCAGAATTGGATGGAGGCAATTAAAAGGTACAAACTTCCAGTTATAAAATAAATAAATAGCAAGGATATAACATATAGCATGATAAACATAATTAACACCACTATATGTTATACATGAAAGTTATTAAGAGAGTAAATCCTAAGAGTTGTTATCACAAAAATTTGTTTTATACTTCTTTAATTCTGTATATACATGAGATGATTGATGTTCATTAGATTTATGGCTCAGCTGGTAAAGCCTGCAATGCAGGAGACCTGGGTCCGATCCCTGGTTTGCAAGGATCCCCCGGAGAAGGAAATGGCTACCCATTCCAGGATTTTTGCCTGTAGAATTCTATGGACAGAGGAGCCTGGTGAGCTATAGGGTTGCAAAGAGTTGGACACACCTGAACAACTAACACTTTCACACTTATGATAATCATTTCAAGACGTAAGCTAAGTTATTATGCTATATACAAACTTATAAAGTGCTGTATGTCAATCATATATAAATAAAACTGGAGATAAATAAATAAATCAAGTTGGTCTCTTTCACCAGAGAGCCACACACTCTCTTAGGACAAGTGCACTTGTCTTAGGATTCAGAGAAGTTGAAAGAGGAGGTTTGGCAGAAGCCAAAGGTCCAGAAGCTGAAAGTCCAGATGCTGCCTTGCACCAACGAGATGAGCTATAGCATCAGTGTCAGTGCCAGAGTCATTTTGGCATTTCACAAAGGTATCCAAAGTGTGAAGGGACACAGCTGCTCTTTCTCTTTGCCTTTCCCAAAGCATTTGAATGCATCTCTTGACAATGCTAACACAAAACCACACAGTGAAGGAAATCTGAGGAAACACAGTACTAGCTTAGCTAAATTGATACAACACTAATTCACTCAAGTCCACTTCCTGGCAGATATGCATACTTTAACTTCAAAATAAAGAGAAGAACAAACCATGATTTTGCCTAACATGTTGAAAGTACTCATGCAACAGAGAATATGCTAAGCGTGCCCCCCAAAAAGGCAGTTTCTTTCCAAAAGACAGTTTTTCTAGATGAAGATAACTTTAGGCATCTTATAACTTAAACACTGAGGTAAACTACTATTAATACATCTTATATTACATGGTAGAGGAAAGACAGAGGAGAAATACCTGATTCATTTATGCACAAGATATAATATCAAAATGGGGAAGAAATACTCATAATTATTGCAATGCCTGATTCTACAATTGCTCATGGCCAAGTTTCTTGCTTAAGCCATTCTATATTCCCTTGGCTAGTCATGGTTTCTTACATGGTTGTTTGTCTCAAACCTTCATTCATGAAGAATCTGGGTCATTTGTAAGATTAGATTGTAACAGTTTTCTAATTACTTTAATCAGAAAGAGGCTCTGGCTGCAGCAGGCCTGGGAGGTACCACGTATGGCATAAGACCTCTTGGAGTAGGTCACCATTAGCCCTACCATAGAGCCCTGAACAGATGATCCACAAACTGGAGAACAATTGTACCAAAGAATTCTCATTTGTTATAAAAGTTCTAGGACCCACAACATATTTCCCAACCTGCAGACCTGACAAAGGGACTGAGAACCCACAGGGAATTTGATTTTGGAGGTCAGTGAGATTTGATTACAGAATTTCCACCAGACTGGGAAAATAGACTTTTGGAGGGCACAAACAAAACCTTATGTGTACCAGGACCCAGGAGAAAGGAGCAGTGATCCCACAAGAGACTGAGCCAGACTTGCCTGTGTGTATCCAGGAGTCTCCACTGGAGGTGTGGGTCAACAGTGGCCTGACACGGGGTCAGGGACACTGAATACAACAGTGCTGGTAAAAGTTCATTTGAAGGAGGTCTCCATTACTGCTATGACCCCTAACATAGTTTGGCCTCAGGTCAAACAACAGTGAGGGAACATAGCCCCACCATCCACAGATAATTGGATCAAATCATTACTGAGCATGGTCTCACCCATCAGAACAAGATCCAGATTCCCCCAAAGCCAGTCTCTCCCATCAGTGAGCTTCCACAAGCCTCTTATCCGTATCCATCAGAGGGTATACAGAATGAAAACCATAATCACAAAAAACTAACCAACTGATTACATTGATCACAGCCTTGTCTAATTCAATGAAACTATACGCCATGCTGTGAAGGGCCTACAAAGATGGGACAGGTCATGGTGCAGAGTTCTCAAAAAACATGGCCCATTGGAGAAGGAATGACAAACCCCTTCAGTATTCTTGCTTTGAGAACCCTATGAACAGTATGAAAAGGCAAAAAGATAGGACACTGAAAGATAAACTCGCCAGGCCAGTAGGTGCCTGGTATGCTACTGGAGAAAAGTGGAGAAATAATTCCAGAAAGAATGAAGAAAGAGAGCCAAAGTGAAAACAATACCCAGTTGTGGATGTGACTGGTGATAGAAGCAAGGTCCAATGCTGTAAAGAGCAATATTGCATAGGAACCTGGAACACTAGGTCCATGAATCAAGGCAAATTGGAAGTGGTCAAACAGGAGATAGCAAGAGTGAACGTTGACATTTTAGGAATCAGCAAACTAAAATGGACTGGAATGGGTTAATTTAACTCAGATGACCATTATACCTACTACTGTGGGCAGGAATCCCTTAGAAGAAATGGAGTAGCCATCATGGTCAACAAAAGAGTCTGAAATGCAGTACTTGGGTGCAATCGCAAAAATGACAGAATGATCTCTGTTCATTTTCAAGACAAGCCATTCAATATCACATTAAACCAAGTCCATGCCCCAACCACTAATGCAAGGAGCTGAAGTTGAATGGTTCTAAGGTCTATAAGACCTTCTAGTCAGTCAGTCAGTTCAGTCGCTCAGTTGTGTCTGACTCTTTGTGACCTCATGGACTGCAGCATGCCAGGCTTCTCCAGTAGCATATTGGTTTGGGAAAGGAGTACAACAAAGCTGTATATTGTCACCCTGCATATTTAATTTATATGCAGAGTACATCATGCAAAATGCTGATCTGAATGAAGCACAAGCTGGAATGAAGATTGCTGGGAGAATTATCAATAACCTCAGACATGCAGATAACACCACCCTTATGTCAGAAAGTGAAGAGGAACTAAAGAACCTCTTGATGAAAGTGAAAGAGGAGACTGGAAAGGCTGGCTTAAAACGCAACATGCAAAAAACGAAGATCGTGGCATCCTGTCCCATCCCTTCATGGGAAATAGAAGGGGAAACAGTGGAAACAGTGACAGATTTTATTTTCTGGGGCTCCAAAATCACTGCAGATAATGACTGCAGTAATGAAAGTAAAAGTTCCTTGGGAGAATATTATGACCATCCTAGACAGCATATTAAAAAGCAGAGATATTACTTTGCCGACAAAGGTGCATCTAGTCAAAGCTATGGTTTTTCCAGTAGTTATGTATGGTGTGAGTTGGAGTATGAAGAAAGCTGAGTGCCAAAGAATTGATGCATTTGAATTGTGGTGTTGGGGAAGACTCTTGAGAGTCCCTTGGACTGCACGGAGACCCAACCAGTCCATTCTAAAGGAGATCAACCTTGGGTGTTCTTTGGAAGGAAAGCTGAAACTCCAGTAGTTTGGCCACCTCATGTGAAGAGTTGACTCATTGGAAAAGACTCTGATGCTGGGAGGGATTGGGGGCAGGAGGAAAAGGGGATGATCGAGGATGAGATGGCTGGATGGCATCACCGACTCGATGGACGTGAGTTTGAGTGAACGCCAGGAGATGGTGATGGACAGGGAGGCCTGGCGTGCTGCGATTCATGGGATTGAAGAGTCGGACATGACTGAGTGACTTAATTGAACTGAACTGAGGAAGCTTACATTTTCTCAGGAGATGAGAATAAGAAAGAACATTTATTTCCTAGACTTGTGACTCTTGGCTATGGCTAAAAAAAAGTTATAAGTTAATCACTGATTTAAGGCATATGTTCTATCCTGGGCAATATAACCATAGTGTATGATTATAACTCAGACTTCAGTAGGTCACTGAATATCAGGCAAACTATTTCAAGATGATGGGTAAAAAAGTAGAAGTAGATTAAATGAGCATGATCACATTATTGCTTTTTACTTGCCATAAAGTGGTGTTTGAAGATGAGTGAAGGCAAATCAGATGCCAAGTATTTGTTTCTGTGAGAAAAATAATAGTATCACTCCTTCCATGACAGATATAGCCCAATGTAATTAACATGACACATGGTGCCTGGTTAATTCTTTTAGGAAATGGAAACATCATGAGATTTGGTTGGCCTCTTCTTTTACCAAGCAGCCCACTTTGCAATATTCATTGTCAGATTAGCTTCAGTAAGTGAAAGACTGTGGTGTTGAACCCACAATTAAGCTTCATCTCTGACACTTTGAGCACTTTATTCATAAGCTCATTGGAAAAAAAAAAAAACAAAAATCAAAACTGGGTTGGCTGGAGGGAGAGCCACTGAATGAGTCTTCTAATATACCTTAATTATAAACACCTTAATCATTCCCTTCTGCTAAGAGACTGATCTTTGGTCAGCCTTCATGAGTAGTACAAACATCCTCATATTCTTGACCATTCAGAAATGTCTATCTGCATATGTATTTCCTCAGTCATCCATCTCACCAATTTTCAGTTATCTTCTTTACAATCTCTGACCATTCATCCAAACTACTAGCCACTGCTTATGAATATCTGTATATCTCTAACTCTAGGTAGCTCTTCTTTTAGGAAAAATTAACAATGCAGCACACTACTTTAAGTTATGTCCACTGGAAGAGTTTGTGTTCATCACTCTAAGACCACCCTGAAGTTGGGCAGCAGACATCTATTTTTGTGTAGCATACCCTCTATTATCATTTGTAAATAAAAACATATTTTTTCCTCATTTAACTGGATAACATGGAATGCCCTAAGAGGCCACAGTGTAGGCTGAGAGATAGGAAGCAATGTAACAGGGCCTATCTGATATGGAAAAGTGAAGTTGCTCAGTCGTGTCCGATTCTTTGCGACCCCATGGACTGTAGCCTACCAGGCTCCTCAGTCCATGGAATTTTCCAGGCAAGAGTACTGGAGTGGATTGCCATTTCCTTCTCCAGGGGATCTTCCCAACATAGGGGTCAAACCCGGGTCTCCTGCCCTGCAGGCAGATGCTTTACCATCTGAGCCACCAGGGAAGCCTAAAATTATCTTTCTAATTGACTTCCATAGTTCCCAACTATGTTGGTGGACCATGAAGATTTAGGTATTAATGTCAAATCCAAACATGTTTCAGTTCAGTTAAGTTCAGTTGCTCGGTCGTGTCCGACTCTTTGCCACCCCATGGATGGTAGCATGCCAGGCCTCACTGACCATCAGCAACTCCCAGAGTTCACCCAAACCCGGGTCCGTCGAGTCCGTGATGCCATCCAACCATCTCATCCTCTGTCTTCCCCTTCTCCTTCAGCCCTCAATCTTTCCCAGAATCAGGGTCTTTTCAAATGAATTAGCTTTTTGCATTAGGTGGCCAAAGTATTGGAGTTTCACTTTAAACATCAGTCTTTCCAATGAATACCCAGGACTGATCTCCTTTAGGATGGACTGGTTGGATCCCTTGCAGTCCAAGGGACTCTCAAGTCTTCTCCAACACCACAGTTCAAAAGCATCAATTCTTCGGCACTGAACTTTCTTCACAGTCCAACTCTCACGTCCATACTTGACCACTGGAAAAACCATAGCCTTGACTAGACGGATCTTTGTTGGCAAAGTAATGTCTCTGCTTTTCAATATGCTATCTAGGTTGGTCATAGCTTTCCTTCCAAGGAGTGTCTTTTAATTTCATGTCTGCGATCACCATCTGCAGTGATTTTGGAGCTCAAAAAAAATAAAGTCAGCCACTGTTTCCCCATCTATTTCCCATGAAGTGATGGGACTGGATGCCATGATCTTCGTTTTCTGAATGTTGAGCTTTAAGCCAACTTTTTCACTCTCCTCTTTCACTTTCATCAAGAGGCTCTTTAGTTCTTCTTCACTTTCTGCCATAAGGGTGGTGTCATCTCCATATCTGAGGTTAATGATATTTCTCCCGGCAATCTTGATTCCAGCTTGTGCTTCCTCCAGCCCAGCATTTCTCATGAGGTACTCTGCATATAAGTTAATTAAGCAGGGTGACAATATACAGCCTTGATATACTCCTTTTCCTATTTGGAACCAGCCAGTTGTTCCATGTCCAGTTTCAACTGTTGCTTCCTGACCTGCATACAGGTTACTCAAGAGGCAGGTCAGGTGGTCTGGTATTCCCATCTCTTTCAGAATTTTCCACAGTTTATTGTGATCCACACAGTCAAAGGCTTTGGCATAGTCAATAAAGCAGAAATAGATGTTTTTCTGGAACTCTCTTGCTTTTTCCATGATCCACCAGATGTTGGTAATTTGATCTGTGGTTCCTCTGCCTTTTCTAAAACCAGCTTGAACACCTGGAAGTTCATGATTCACATATTGCTGAAGCCTGGCTTGGAGAGTGTGAGATGAGTGCAATTGTGCGGTAGTTTGAGCTTTCTTTGGCATTGCCTTTCTTTGGGATTGGAATGAAAACTGACTTTGTTCAGTTCTGTGGCCACTGCTGAGTTTTCAAATTTGCTGGCATATTGAGTGCAGCACTTTCACAGTGTCATCTTTCAAGACTTGAAATTGCTTAACTGGAATTCCATCACCTCCACTAACTTTGTTCATAGTGATGCTTCCTAAGGCCCACTTGACTTCACATTCCAGGATGTCTGGCTCTAGGTGAGTGATCACACCATCGGGATTATCTGGGTCATGAAGATCTTTTTTGTACAGTTCTTCTGTGTATTCTTGCCGCCTCTTCTTAATATCTTCTGCTTCTGTTAGGTCCCTATCATTTCTGTCCTTTTTTGAGCCCATCTTTGCATGAAATATTCCCTTGGTATCTCTAATTTTCTTGAAGAGATCTCTAGTCTTTCCCATGTTTAATGATCACCATAATTTATGATAATTTCTCTACTCCATATAAAGACTGGGAGAAATGGCTTCAGTAACATAGGAGAAAGCTAGGAGGAAGTTAACATTTTGGCTGTGTAGCATGGTCTTTCCTCTAAGCAACTGAACCTCCATTGGATTTAAAGAACACTGGCACTGTGAAATGGTACCATCAGGGAACTGGTTGAGTAGCCAAAATTCCCTCTAGTGGTGATTCAAGTGATATTTCTATTCACCAGACCTAGAGCTTTTCAACTCACACAAATCAGTGAAATCGTTAACAGGTTGTCCATCTGTGGAAACATGGTACATTATTCAATGCCAAATATATCTGCAGATGAGACTATTTTAGATTATTCCTTTGACTCTGTTTATCCACAAAATTAACAGCACCTATGTCTCTGATGATTTAGAACTTCCACTTGGCTATCGTCACTTTGGAATCTCATCATCCCTATTGCATACAGGGACTGTGGTTTGACAGTAGCATTTCTCATATTTATTTATATGCTACAGAGAATAACCACAACAGCTCTTCAGGAATAAAGAGCTATAACACAGCTCTTCAAAGTTATCCTCATGAAGGAGTGTCTTCTGGATCCCTCTGGGGTATAAGTTAAGGATCTAGTAGGCAAATTTTACATGACAAATCCTATTTAGCATGCAGGTCTCCTTAAAACTTTGGGTAACTTCATCTACAATATAACCCCCCCCCAAAGTTCTGGCATTTCCTTTTTTTTCAGGGTAAGCCACATTTACATCCACAAATCAGTCAACAGAATAGTTAGAGCCAGTACTTTCTGTTTGAGCTAACTGATTGAGTTGAGAACCTCATATCAATAAATTTACCCCAAGCAAACATTATATTCTTTCCAACTGAATCCAGAACCCTTAGGAAAAAATTTCCACATATTTTCTCCCACAATTTTTTTTTCATAAGTATCTGTCATAAATTGGGGAAAAAAATACAATTATATTGGTGTGGATTACAGTACCAGTGGTTCATACTTTGTAATTAATTCTCCAGGACCAACTGGACTTAAGTCTAGTTATATATCTAGAAGCTATAAACTTCCTGAAGAGGATCAACAGTCCCTTAAAAACATACAAGATCTTCAGGCATAAGAAGACTAACTTCTGACACAGAAGGAACAGCTATTCTTACAATGAAATGGGGCTCAGTAGAATTTAAGAGATTAAGTCCACCAGCTTCAAGAAATTCTGCCTGTATGTTCCTATTTCAATTTTCAGAAACTAAGTCCTTCTCAATCAATTACATCTAACATAAGGGATCCTATTAGCAGGAGAACTCAACTTCCATTGCAAGTTAGCTATATACCATGAGCTCATGATTTCGTTTCTACAAGTTCTCCACCGTATTTATAACCAAACAACCAACTCAATTTTATTATTTATTTTCACTAAAATATTTCAAGGCAACCACTATTTGTCATGCACTCTTTTTCTTTCTAGGTGTCTACAGGTGGTAATTCTAGGTAACTGTGTCATTACAGCATGACAAGACTACCAGAGTCTACAGATGGAAACAATGGCAGGTGGAAACTGAGGCAGTTTGGAATAATCATGTTTTACTGACTTTTTTCTGACAGATAAGTGGGTAACAGAGGTAGAAGCCTTTCTAAAGAACAAAACAGAATTCCTTATTTATGATTATTCATTGAGTGGAAAACTGATTTATCTTTCATGAAAATAGAACACTCAGGTAGACTACTGATTAATTTGTTTCATCAGCTACAGAGATCAAACTCTGAGCATTTATTTTTACACCAAAATAAAATTATCTCTTTCATGTGTTAATTTTTATGTCAGCTTAGTCTAAATGCCTTAAGAAAAGTAGATCTGTATCCTTTACCAGTTAAGAAAAAAAGTGGCTATTTGGTTCCAGTTAAATCTGACAAAAAAGAGGCTGATTAGGAATGTTATAGGGCACTGGCTGTTAAGAAAAACTGTGGATTCCTATTGCCTTGAGTCATGCAGTCAGTAAACACAAGTAGAATTTAAGAGGGTTTTTTTTTTTTTTCTATTTTTTTCAAAGACAACATTTAGAGAGACCACAGATTTTAAAACTTCAGAATGGTCATAATTTAAAAGGGAGATGAAACAACAACAAAACAGTAACAAGATTGACACCAGTCAGGAAAGTCTTCAAAACAGAACAGTCTCTGGCAGCACTGTTAGTTTTATTGTTCTGAAATAAATGGGGGTCTACTGCTGAGACGGCAGAGAAACACTTCATTACCCCCCTGAGTCCTGGATGACTGTGCATAAATTGATGGGCAGACTACACTGGATATTTCTCTGTTTACAGTTAAATTTCTAGTGGCAGAGTGAAATGCCATCTAGGCAATCTTTGATGCACCCAGCAAAGTAAGGCTAGTTTGGGACAAAGAGAAATTCTACTGCCTGTGGTTACTCTCCACTGGTTCAGAACAGAAGAAAGCAGTTAGGAATCACAGAGGGAAACTGAAGTACTAAATTTCATTTGGTTTCAAAGTTGGAGGAAAAAGTGTTAGTTACAAAGGAAGGAAGAGCATATAGAATTCAGAGTAGTTGTACCAAAAAGGACTTGGGAGATTACTGAGGCTGATAAAGATGAGGGCTTCCCTGATAACTCAATTGGTAAAGAGTCCTCCTGCAATGCAGGAGACCTCGGTTCAATAACTGCGTCAGGAAGATACACAGGAGAAGGGATAGGCTACCCATTCTAGTATTCTTGGGCTTCCCTTGTGGCTCAGCTGGTAAAGAATCTGCCTGCAATGCAGGAGACCTAGGTTCGATTCCAGGGCTCCATGGGGTTGAGCCACTAGGTATCCTTATAAGGATATTTTGTCCAATTTAGTAGAAGGGTACCTAATTTCAAGATTTCTAAGCTTAAAAATAAATTTAAATTTTAGTCATATGAAGTCAAAGTAAACTACTAGAAAAAATTATTTAAGATGATATAGTCCAAAGAATGAATACATTAGAAATAATTGAATAAACAGGTGGGTTCATGGAAGAAACAATTTCATAATTTTTTTGACAAGTAGACAGGTAGTCTAAATCTTAAGGTCACTGACTCTAGGGTCAAACTAATTTGAATTTGAATCCTGGCTATATACCTCCTACTACCTACATGACCTGAGCAATTAACTTCCCTACTTCCTGCTGGAAATACAGGTGGTTAATGGTTATATGGTCCATTAAGAGTTATTGTAAAAGTTAAATAATCAAACGCATAAAAAGAACTTAACTCTGTTCACATTGAGTACACTCCTACCTTTGCATCTGTTTGGTCCCAAACCTTAGTATTTATATATAGGTTGATCTCTCTGTCTTCCATTTGCTACTAAATGAGATGATTTCTTGGTTAAAATTTTAGTAAATTATAGATTGATGTTATATTGCATCCTAGTAACATTAAGCCATTAAACATTAATAATAATAAGGACAAATAAATGATAATATATATATATTATAATAATTGCAGGCACAATCATCTAATAGGCAGCAAGTTTGCAGAATCAAATTTTTCAAGAAAGCATTACTCCTTCCTGGTAATGAACTCTGTTATTTCAGAAAACTCCCTTCTCCTCTCTCCAGAGGACACTTGATGACTTTTCAGTCAGGGAATTTCTGACACTTCAACAAAATCTCTTAAATTTTGGTCTTCCCTTTATGGGAAATGATTGTTTCAAATTATATGTGCTGGGATGTAAAATAATTTTTTAATTAATTTTTGGAATAAATTCTTGCATGCCCATGGTGAATAAGTCTCAGAGAAGGTACTTGTGTAAGAAATACTGATGAGACTCCCTGGGCATCTGAATATTTACTGGATTAAGTAGCTAGGCTTCAAATATTTCAGATATAAATACATAATAGTATCTAAATAGCATTATTCAACCCAGAACTTTAACGTAGCAGAAGGTATTACTGACAAATACCATGTCCATACTCGGTAATAAAACCATAAATTGGTACTACATATAAATATATTCTATGTGTGGGTGCTAAGTCACTTCTGTTGTGTCCAACGTTGCAACCGTGTGGACTGTAGCATGCCAGGCTCCTCTGTGCATGGGATTCTCCAGGTGAGAATACTGGAGTGTATTTCTGTGTCCTCCTCTAGTTTATCTTCCCAATCCAGATATTGAATCTGCGTCTCATTATGTCTCCTGCACTGGCAGGCAGGTTCTTTACCATCCTACAGGGCTGAACTGTCCTATATGGCACTACTAGTCCAGTGAAGCTTTTGAGTACTTTTGAAATGTGGCCAGCTCAATTGATATGCTATTTAAGTATAAAATACACTTCAGATATTGAAGACTCTTAAAAAAATTCCAATGATTTTTTTTTATCATTTATTACATATCAAAATGGAGAAGGAAATGGCAACCCACTCCAGTGTTCTTGCCTGGGAAATCCCATAGACAGAGGAGCCTGGTAGGTTACAGTCCATGGGGTCACAAAGGGTTGGACATGACTGAGCAATCAACACACACACACACATGTTGAAATAATGCTTTTATTATTTTGAATTAAAATATATTGTTAAAATTAACTTTTCCCTTTTACTTTTTCTATGATATGGTTGCTATTAAATTGAATGTTACATATGTGACTATCATTATATTAAATAGTGGTGTTCTGGAGAATAAAATGTGGAGTCTAATAATCATAATTTTACATTTATTTAGGGATTTAAAACACTTAGGCAGTATAGCTAAGAAAGATAGTTTTGATGTATGATTTCTTCAATTCTCTCTTTCTAACCTGAAAAACCTTTCCTTCAAACTTTCCTATTCTTACATTACCTTTAAAAGGCTAGATATTTTTCCTGAAAAATTGGTAAAGAAAAAAAATTTAACAATTTTAAACTTTACTGACAGGGTAAGCTATTTTCTACTTGAATAGGAGCTAAAAACTCAATTCCCCCATTCAGGAGTACTATGACATTTCTATAAAATAACAGTTAAGTTCTCTTTGGTAGATGAAACTTAGGAAGTCTTCTATTTACTGTTCCTGTCATCATTGTTATCACCAAAACTATGAATACTACGATTATTCACAATAATATCTGTCATGTATTAGATATATAAGAACTTACTGTGCTAAGCACTTTAAGTCTATTATCTCACAACAATATTGTAAGGCATTAAGTCTATTTCACAGGAAAATAAAATAAATACTTTGCTCAAGGTCACAAAACTAGTAAGTAATAGAAACACGATCTGCCGTAAAACCTGTACCTTTAACAACTATGATTTACTGTCCAATATTAGCATGGCAATAAAAGTGCTATTTGAGATACCACTCTAACTTTTGAGATGGAATAATCAAATTATCATTTGTACTTATGTTTCCATTATGAATGTTTGATTGTATATCATAAAAACAATGTTCTATTTCTACTGCTTTATGAAAAATAATTTTAATTATTTAAAATATATTTATGTTAAGTCTTCTGTTTAATTCAAGTATTCACCCAGCCAGTATATTTTGAAGGCAGCACTAGGGCATTTTGGATACACAATTCAATTCCTAGAGAAGCATGCTTGCTGTTAAAGTCCCTACTCACTAAATTCTAACAGTGCCTCCCCATTCATGCTAATGACAAAGAACTCTCCCATGCATGTCCACATAGTTTGGTAGAGGATAAGCAGAGAGCAGAGTGTGTCTATGGTTGAATACCATTGAACATATGATTCAAATATTCACATTTAACTAAACCCTTATAGTCACATCCTTGTCATTACAGTTTGATATTCCCCTGTGAATAGCAAGCTACAACTCTCTCCCAATCCCCCACACTCTAACAGGTATAATCTTTCTCTATTTCCATATTACAAAGTAGTATCAATTAGATCCTCTTGGAAATCTCCACTTACAAATATAAGTATTTATTTGTTTGCTTACTTTTGGTTTTTAAACCATTCCAAACTAACATAGAATTTGTAAGAATTTAACATTTCTGTCAGACACTGTTCCTGAGTCATTTGTGTGTAATTTGCTGATTTGATGCTCCATCACTCCTCTTTCACTTTCATCAAGAGGCTTTTTAGTTCCTCTTCACTTTCTGCCATATGGGTGGTGTCATCTGCACTTAAATGTATAAGCTTCTACATTTAAGGTGATCTCTTATAAAACCACAGCACAACTATCAAAATCTGTTAATTAGCATTACACATAAAGAAGATTATTTTCTAAAGATGAGGACAACCCAGTATCTCTTCCATCTCACATGATCTTCTTACAATGTGAGTTTCACACGCCTCAGGGAATGTATGGTTTTGGTCTGGAGGAGGAAGAAGTGGGGGGAAAGCCTTTATTTCCTCTCCTTGTATTTGTGTTCAGTTCAGTTCAGTCACTCAGTAGTGTCCGACTCTTTGCGACCCCATGAGTCGCAGCACGCCAGGCCTCCCTGTCCATCACCAACTCCTGGAGTTCACCCAAATCCATGTCCATCGAGTCCGTGATGCCATCCAGCCATCTCATCCTCTGTCGTCCCCTTCTCCTCCTGCCCTCAATCCCTCCCATCATCAGAGTCTTTTCCAATGAGTCAACTCTTCGCATGAGGTGGCCAAAGTACTGGAGCTTCAGCTTCAGCATCATTCCTTCCAAAGAAATCCCAGGGTTGATCTCCTTCAGAATGGACTGGTTGGATCTCCTTGCAGTCCAAGGGACTCTCAAGAGTCTTCTCCAACACCACAGTTCAAAAGCATCCATTCTAAGGCGCTCAGCCTTCTTCACAGTCCAACTCTCACATCCATACATGACTACTGGAAAAACCATAGCCTTGACTAGACGGACCTTAGTTGGCAAAGTTATATCTCTGCTTTTGAATATACTGTCTAGGTTGGTCATAACTTTTCTTCCAAGGAGTAAGCGTCTTTTAGTTTCATGGCTGCAGTCACCATCTGCAGTGATTTTGGAGCCCAAAAAAATAAAGTCTGACACTGTTTCCACTGATTCCCCATCTATTTCCCATGGAGTGATGGGACCGGATGCCATGATCTTTGTTTTCTGAATGTTGAGCTTTAAGCCAACTTTTTCACTCTCCTCTTTCACTTTCATCAAGAGGCTTTTTAGTTCCTCTTCACTTTCTGCCATATGGGTGGTGTCATCTGCATATCTGAGGTTATTGATATTTCTCCCGGCAATCTTGATTCCATTTGTGTTTCTTCCAGTCCAGCGTTTCTCATGATGCACTCTGCATATAAGTTAAATAAACAGGGTGACAATATACAGCCTTGATGTACTCCTTTTCCTATTTGGAACCAGTCTGTTGTTCCATGTCCAATTCTAACTGTTGCTTCCTGACCTGCATACAGATTTCTCAAGGGGCAGGTCAGGTGGTCTGGTATTCCCATCTCTCGAAGAATTTTCCACAGTTTATTGTGATCCACAGAGTCAAAGGCTTTGGCACAGTTAATAAAGCAGAAATAGATGTTTTTCTGGAACTCTCTTGCTTTTTCCACGATCCAGCGGATGTTTGCAATTTGATCTCTGGTTCCTCTGCCTTTTCTAAAACCAGCTTGAACATCAGTGATTTCTGGATGAGAGATCTTTCTGTTTCTCCTGGTACAACTGTTGTATGGATCAAGCCACTGTGCCATGAGGAAGTGAAAGCATGGACGTTGAGAGTCCTCAAGTGAGGTCCTAAATCTGAGCTAACTCATAATAAACCATCAGAAATGTGAATAAATAAGCCTTCAGATGATTCCTGCTACCAACCAGCAAATCTTTTTAGCTGAAACCCCTGATACCATGGAACAGAAAGAAATTACCTTCACTGAACCCTTTTTAAAGGAAAAAGGGTATTAGGAAATCCACAGAATCCATAATCATGATAAAATCATTACCATTTTATGGAACGATAAGATATACTGGCTTATTTTGCAATTCCCTACTCTAGCCTTAAAATCAATCATTTCTCCAAGGAGATCTACAAACTTTTAGTGGGGAATGGTGTTTAAAAAACGTTTGACCACTAAGTGTGTTTGTGTTTTATGCTAACCTACATGCATATCTATTTCCTGGCTTTGGCAATTTCAATTCCCTACTAATGCATTTCTCCACTATTAAAACAACAGGTGTGTATGAATGTATGTAAGATGTCTTTACTTTTTCTCTCTAGGAAATAAACAGTCTTTTTTCATAAATGGACATTTCCAATCTTTTTTCCCAACTTTGCTATTCTAAAGCAATAATGCTGTTCATGTATTAATTTATAGACATCATAATTCTGTCCAGGCCAAACACATATACACATACACTCACATACACATTTTATGCCACAGACAGCTTTACTAGCAAACTAAACAGTTAAGTACATTCTGAAAATTGAAATACCATGAGAATCAATTGTGCAAATCTGTTTTTCTATGACAAAGGACTATACAAAACCTGAATTACAATAGTATAGAATGATTTGGAATTATATTTAGACAGTCCCCTATGTCAATAAGAGAGAGTTAGATTTAGTTGATGGAATTTTAATTTTCATTAAAAATGCAGGTTCTTAACTAAGCCATATTTTCTAATAAAATTCAAGATAGCATTATGAATATAGACAAACTTTGGTGAAAATGATATAGTCAAAGACTAATGAGTAGAATTTTATGTCAAAACTAGTGTTAGGTAGGGGGCGTACAGATTTAATGTACATTCCCTATCTCAAGGAGTTTACTGTCTAGTGAAAAAAGTAGCTGTATAACTAATTAAAGTACCCTATGATGAAGGCAATAGTAGTGACACATAGTAGTAGGCTAGATGTGCAAAGCTTTTCCCACCAGTTAGCAGGGGAAGTGTTTGATGGGAAGGAACTCCTATCAAGCTCCTTGAAGCAGATCAGACGAAGTAGGAATCCACCTGCAGAATACTTTATAAGTAGCTTCCTATTCTGGGAGTATTTTACCTCAATGAACTGATAGAAACACAGCTAAGTTACAGAACCAGAAATATATTCAAAGCAGCCAAGTTCATAACAAGAAGAATAATGTCAATGTCTGAGCTAGTCTCTGAAGAGCTGTTGTTTTCCTATATTTAAAAATCAGAGCTTTAATCCCTTCAAATTATGACTGTGAATTTAAGAAGAGAGAAAGCAAAAATGGCATCATTTTCTTACCCTGAAAACAGGTATTATGCTAATAATTTACTCTTGCTAACATGATAAGTCTTCAGAACATATCGTTTAAGGAAAACTTACTTAGTTAGAAATATATTTCTACACTGGCAGAGTGTGTATAACATAATGTGTTTTTTTAAAACGAAAGTCACTGGCAAACAAATACATGAAAGGATGCTCAACATCACTCATTATCAGAGAAATGCAAATCAAAACCACAGTGAGGAACCATTTCACACCAGTCAGAATGGCTGCAATCCAAAAGTCTACAAACAATAAATGCTGGAGAGGGTGTGGAGAAAAGGGAACCCTCTTACACTGTTGGTGGGAATGCAAACTAGTACAGCCATATGGAGAACAGTGTGGAGATTCCTTAAAAAACTGGAAATATAACTGCCTTATGATCCAGCAATCCCTCTGCTGGGCATACACGCTGAGGAAACCAGAATTGAAAGAGACATGTGTACCCCAATGTTCATCGCAGCACTGTTTATAATAGCCATGACATGGAAGCAACCTAGATGTCCATCAGCAGATAAATGGATAAGAAAGCTGTGGTACATATACACAATGGAGTATTACTCAGCCATTAAAGAGAATACATTTGAATCAGTTCTAATGAGATGGATGAAACTGGAGCCATTATACAGAGTGAAGAAAGATAGAAAGGAAAACACCAATACAGTATACTAACACATATATATGGAATTTAGAAAGATGGTAATGATAACCCTGTATGCAAGACAGCAAAAGAGACACAGATGTATAGAACAGTCTTTTGTGGGAGAGGGAGAGTGTGGAATGATTTGGGAGAATGGCATTGAAACATATAATATCATATAAGAAACGAATCGCCAGTCTAGGTTTGATGCAGGATACAGGATGCTTGGGGCTGGTGCACTGGGATGACCCAGAGAGATGGTATGGGGAGGGAAATGGGAGGGGGGTTTAGGATGGGGAACACGTGTACACCCGTGGCGGATTCATGTTGATGTATGGAAAAACCAATACAGTATTGTAAAGTAAAATAAAGTAAAATAAAAATAAATAAACAAAATTCAGCAAAATTTCTCATGGTGGTTCTCTATTTATGGAACAAGGTGGAGAATTATAATTAACAAGTCTTCTTTATCCACATTTTTTTAAAATGTCACTTCTTTTAAACCATTTATGGATTGCTCATTACTTCAATTTTGTCTGTCTCTCAGGAGTGTTTACTATATTTAAACTGATTATGTTTTAGTGCATTTTAAGATACTAAAGATTAAGTAGGAAGCCCTAGAATGTCTTCTACATCAAGTTAAGTCATAAATTTATTCAAAGCTGCAGATAACTTTTATTTTAAAATAGTTGTTTCAATTCATTATACTGAGTTCTAGGACAAACATCATTGAATAAATATTCTGTAAACATTTACATTTCTTCACAATAATGGGAATCACAAAGCTAAATCCCTTTGTATGGCTCTAAATATTTATCCCCATATGCTAGTAAATATACTCAAGGACAAGAGCAATCATTCTCAGTGTTCACAATTAGTAAGAGCTGATTAATCTAGAAAAATAGGTATTTCTTATGTACAACAAGACAATGCAGAAAGAAAAAAACCTGAATATGCCATCAAGTTTTTCCCCATACACATATATAACTATATATATATTATATGACAATAATATATTAAAATATATATAGATATATAGTTATATGATAATATATTAAAATATATTTAAATATTGTAAATATCACAAATGTTGAGGACCTCAAAGACAGTTCTAATTATTGCTACTTTTAAAGGACATGGTGAAATGGGAAGTCAGGATAAAGTAATGTCCTTAAAATTCACAGTAAAGAGACTTTAGTCACCGTCAGAAGGTAACTCTCACTCCATGAAATGTCCTGGCAAAAGAGAAAGCTTTTTTCCTTCTCCTTTTAATCAAACAGCTGATTAATCCTGAGATTTAAAAATCTCACTCTGATTATAATACTTTATAATTACAGCTTTGTTGTTATTGTTGTTATTCCCAGTATACTCAAGTTGTTCTTTTAATAAGATTCTTCAATCTTAAGCCACTAGTTTGTGTTTTCCCTCCTAATCTGCTTAATCCAATTAAATTTTACTTCAATTCCTGTTTGGAGTAAACTTTATGGAGTACCACTTCACCTCAATCTTCCTGAATTTTTATAAATCAGTACAAGATCAAGGATAAACAGAACTATTTGAAAGGAAAGAAAAAACATAGTATATGAAGACTGTAGCTTAAAATACAAACTTACAACAAATTAAAGGAGACAAAGCCCTGAATCAAAAATATATCCAAATAATAGGAAAGAATGTATAAACTGAACATCATGGACACTTGAATTTCAGCAAATGACAGAAAACAAATGAAGAGAGAATAAGAAAATTTGAATTAGAATATAATTAGGATATATATCTTAGTCATATCTGGCTTACAGTTTCATCAGATGTTTACAAAGAAGGATTTGAGCATTTTACACATAAAATCTCCTAACATTAAAGCTAAATAAGTATTTGTAGTTGCTATTGTGTGCATGTGTATGAATGTGTCTGTATTTCTGAATATATGTTACACAGTATATAAATATACAGTATAAGCAAACACTTGAATAAATAAATATACATAATATAGATATCCTTGAAATCTCCTGAATTATTTTTCAATATAAGCAAGAAGAATTTTTGAATCTTATGTACTCTGTGGCCATTTTCATATAAGATATTGAGGCCAGGGCTGGCAGGCCAAATGAATAGCACTTCTTAAAGACTATCACTGCCCAAGAGCACTTCTGTTAGTTTGATATCATGTTTTTTATTACATATTTTTATGATATAGCTTGAACTTATTCTTATTATGTTACAGAATCATTTGGCAAAACATTTGTTCTCCTTTTGCTGTTATAGTTGCATAATCCAAAAGCTGAACATGATGTTTTTTTCTTAGCTGGTCTGAAAATCAGTCACAAGCTAATCAAAAAGCTTTGTCTCACAAACATTAAAGTTATCTGTTTTATGTGCTTTTACTTGCACTGGTCCTTCAAGGGCTTAGACTACATTTTAAAAATCTTTTTATACCCAGCACTGGGTATACAAGAAACATATTAGGTCCCCAAAAAATGTTTGCTGAAGCCTTAATTGAGAACCAAGTCGTTGGTTCACTTTTCTCCATATATCATTTTTAAATCAATACTACATTAATTTGAAATTGAATAAAATAAAATCATATACAATACAGATATTATCATAGTAAATGATTATCTTCTTGATTTTTTTTCTATCATTATTCTAATAGCAATACCAATGGCTATTGAGTATTCTCTGGCAGGTCTTACTTTGCTTGCTGACCTACAGTGGACAGAATCTTGGATCTGTACTCAAAGAGCTCACAAATCTCATGAGAGCAATTCTAGCACAATATTTTACATTCTGAGATGGAGGTAAGGACATAGGCACAAAGGAAGTGCTCAAATTAATCTCTGTAAAGGGGAGTTAAGGTCAGTTTTCAAAAGAAAATAATATCTAAAATAACATGTCTTACTATGTCTATCCTCAAGGTCTAAAAAGGTCAATAATTAAGAAATATTTAATGACTACTTAATCTAAAATGATACTTTGACAATGTAATATAATTTCACTATTATTCCCTGTGATGTCCTTCTTAACTAAAATACAAAAGACATCTTCTCCTATACCTGAACAAACCAGGGATTGTTCAGACTTAACACAGCATCATTTGTCCTTCAACTATTAATATCCTTTTTTAAGGTATAAAAAATTTTGTCAAGTAGGATGGAATTTGCTTTTTATAAAGGACTTCTTAAATGACTAGAATGAAATTAATCTGAATGTGCTATCATATAAAAATTGCCTTTCAGAAAGTTAACAAAAATGTAAATAGGATGGTAAATAGTAAAAGGTAAATAGGATCTCATATTAAGGAAATAAATTTAAGTAAAATTGAGAAATAACCCTGCCCTCTAGTGGTGTTTGATAATGGTTAAAAATATACTGAAAACACCATGATGTTGCTACAGCAAATCTTACATTTACACAAATTTGAGTAGAAACATTAAAACCTTCTATTTTACATGAAAACAGTTACATGTTTAAACTAATGATTTGGGATGTTGTTGGAACATTTCAGTCCCTTTCGAATTTAGTAAAACAAATTGTCCTGCATGAAAAGTGTCACCATGTCTCTGCTTGTGAATGGTATTACCAAGATTGAATTAGATTATCTGATGCAACCTTCTTCCATTTGAATTTTGATTAAAAATTCACTATCTAAGAAAAAATTTACTAAGTCTCACAGTTTGTTTTTCAACCCCTTAACCAATTTATCTTGCCATCCAGTTCTCCACACTGCTCCAAGAAGCCTTCTTCACACTGTCTCAGCTTGAGAACTGGTAAAACCATGGCTCTCTTTCCTGGTACAGTGCTCTGAAGATCTGTAAAAAGAATATAAGTTATAAACTTAGCATTTTCTTTTTTATCATTGCAATCTTTATATACTTGATTACATGTTAGGTGCCATCTAAAATGCATTTCTCCCATGGGTTTTTGCTACAAGAAAAGCAACATTTTTTTCTTTTTTTCAGGTGAATATAGCATAATTGTACAAACAAATTACATTATAAAAGAAAAGACACATATACTGAAATTATATAGACAGAAACTCTGAAATCTAAAGTATCTGCAGTTTTTAAATCAGCACATATTTTACCTTTGACTGTCATAAAAACATCAGAGCTAGTCTCTAGTTGTGGAATCAAATTAAGAACTATTTGTTATTTTAGAATAACCAAATCAATCGCTCCATTTACAATGAAATAAATGTTCAAAGAGATCTACTGATTTAGCCAAGGTTGTTCAGTTGATTTGTTGCCTGGTTCACTGACAGCATTACATATATACATATAAAGTTTGTTCCACAGTTGTGTCTGATTCTTTGCACTCCCAAGGACTGTAACTCACCAGGCTCCATTGTCTATGGAATTCTCCAGGCAAGAATACTGGAATGGGTTGTCAGGTCCTTCTCCAGGGGATCTTCCTGACCCAGGGATTGAACCTGGGTCTCCATACACATAATCTTTTGGTTGAATGCTTACTTTCAACTTGCCACCATACCTACAAGTATGATTTTCTATGGTTCAGAATTGTGTCATATCCACAGTTTCATCCCAAGAATCTCTGACTATGTTGCCTCACAGAGCAAACGATAAGGAAGATGGAAGGATTATTTTGGAGTAGATCTAATGTAATCACAAAGTGACTATTAGAGTAAAGCAGGAGGATCAGAACCAGAGAAGAAACAATGACAAATGACAAGTGCAGGGAAAAGAGAGAGAGAGAGATGTGGAGAATACTGTGCTTTGAAGATAGGGTCATGAGCCGAGGAATGTAGGAAGTCCCTCAAAACTGGAGAAAAAAAAAAAAATCTCACCTCAAGCATTCAGAATGAACATGGTCTTGCCAACCCATTTTAGACTTCTGACCTGAAGAGTTTAAGATAAATTTGTATTGTTTTATACCAGTAAAATTTGCTGTAATTTGTTATAGCAGTACGAGAAAACTACTACAACCCTAAATTACAAATTCCATGACGTCTGGAATTATTCCTTCTCTTTTACTTATTTCATTGATTGTCAAAGTATGGTGCCTGAATTCAGTCTCAGCATCATCTGTGAGCTTGTGTCAGTAGCTCAGTCCATCTTTGCAACCTCATGGCCTGTACTCGGCCATGCTTCTGGGGACCTACTAAACAGTAACAACCATTCTAACCTAGAAAAAATTAATCATGGACACCAATACAGGGGCTCAGAAATCTGTATTTTGAGAAGTCTGCTAAGTGACGAATGCTGTTTGTGAACCACTGACTTATAAAAAGTATTTCCTTTACAGAATAGAGGGAAGAACACAGAGTAGAAAGATAAATATATACTTGGATACATAGAATTACTGAATTTTATATCTAACAATCAACACCTTGGCTGTCACTTCTCAATATGATTAATTGATTAATACAATTTAAGTATTCCAAAAGACTTCTTAAATAAAGAAATAGGAAACATAAAAATTCCCCTCTCCACCATGCACTTTCCCATTAAGAAGAGGAAACAGGACAAAAAAAGAAGTTAAATCTAGAGCAGCTGGTGGAATAGTGTAAATAATTCCTGATCTACCAAAATAAGACTGGGAGATAGGTGAGAGTGGACAATTTTTCATTAATAATATGTGTATTTAATGTGTCAAATTAATAAATTAAGGTTCTAAAGAATAACACTAACTTCTATTTTTGGCTCTTTTTAAATATATAGGTATATGTGAAATACTGCCTATGAAACACTCAACCACACAGAAACAAACAGAGAAAACTAAAAATAACCCATTCCAGTCATCACTTTCCCAGAATCCTCACTCTGGCTGTAATCATCCTTAATGGTTTTACAGTATCAAGTGCATGTTTAGGATTATTAATTTATATCAAAGCTCACTCTTAACATCCACTAATCCTCCCAACTAAAGGAATGCACTCATGTTTGAAGATTTATTATCTCTATAAAGGTAATATAGCTATTATGCATGAAGAAAATAACTTTATAAGGAAATAGAATGTCTGTGTGTATGTTTAAACATATAAAATAAAATATATTCACACAATACATGTATATTATATAGGGCTTCCCAGGTGGAGCTAGTGGTAAAGACCCTGCCTGACAATGCTGGCAGGGCTGGCAGGCTAGAGTCCATAGGGTCGCAGAGAGTCAGACATGACTGAAGCAACTTAGCCTGCAAGCATGCATATGTTATATATATATTTCTTTGTCATAAAGCTCTTTTTATTTTGCAACATTTAGGTACATCTTATTTGTTTTATTGACTACATATTTCTCTAAATATTGGGCATCCTAAAATGTTTTATTGATGATTGCTGCACATTTTTACTCATGATTGATGCACATTGAAATGTTCCAAGTTTTCAGAACTGTTGTACACACACACATATGTACAGATATACATTTCCCCGGTGGTTCAGGCGGTAAAGAATTCTCCTGCAATACAAGAGATGCAGGTTCAATTTCTGGATCGGAAATATCCCCTGGATAAGGGAAAGACAATCCACACCAGTAGTCTTGCCTAGAGAATTCCATGGACAGAGAAGCCTGGTGGGTTACAGCCCATGGGGTTGCAAACAGTCAGCCACAACTGAGCAACAAACACCTTCACTTTTTATACCCTAGTGCAATTACTTATTTCTATAGAACAGACTTAGTTCTATAGAACAGACTTATGTACATAATATACTCATTTAATATTTGGCTGAATATCACTAAATTGACTCTCAAAAAGACTTCATAAGTTTACACTGACACAAAAGAGATAATGAAAATGAAAAACAATGGCTTATGTTTCAATTTTGGCTTAGATAGTGAATCTTAACAAAACTGAAATGTATAAATGTTTTTTCTATTCTCAAATAACACTTCAATGATTACTTCTGTAATGTGTATTTTTAAAACTTTCCAGATTTTATAAAATTGTATTTTGGTAGACTTTAGAGTAGGAATGACATCTATTAAGATAATATCTTTATCCTTGAAATCCCCCAACTGTCCTAGTACCAGTACCACTTTGCCAATGGACTGTAATGTGTCAGTGAATGTTGTTATTATTATTGTCTGCTCATTGCATACTTTCTAAAATAATTCAAAGTGGGTGCATCTACACAATCAAATAAATAATATAATTACTCTACACACATTTGACCAAAGCATAATAAAGTACAAAATGTACCTTCAAAACCAAGAGGACTTAAAGGAAATACAGTGTTGGATTAGATGAACTGCTAAGTGCTTAATCTTAATTGACATTACAATTTAATTTTCATATGAATGTTAAACTAAGTGTCTAAATGAATGGTGAACGAGAACATTAGAGTATTTCTAATATTTAGACAACAAAGATTTTTCTGTACATTATTTTGAATGTTATTTTGGAGAAATCATGGCAATTCCTCAAATAAATTAACTAATTAATTAATTTATATCAATATCTGAAGAAGGGAACAATCTTGTCTTATAAGTTATATGCATATTCAATACATGATTGCAAGATGAAATCCAATCAAAGAAATGTATTACCAGATTCTAAACTTGATTTGAATTAAAACAGGAAAAATGTATATTTTAAGATGGGAAGAAATTTGTAATTATTTTTTAATTTAATCTTTTAACATTTCCCATTATAGACATTTTACATGACAGCTGGAACCTTATTATTCTTGTTTAGTGATGTTTTATCAATGCCTAGCACATAATATGTGTTTAATAAACACCTTGAATTAGTGGAGGGTTGTATGCTCCAACAGTAACAGAGTACAATGGTCTCACCATTTTCTTACTAGTACTAAATATTATTATTAATGCCAGTAATCATAGTTTTAACTGGAGTACTGGTAAAGTTTCAACAACTTTCTGTATGTTTATATATAAACATATTTCTCGTGTCAAATTGTTCATATGCTTTGTCTTTATCTACTGAGGCTGTATTTTATTTTTATTTTTAATTAGATTGATTCTTGTCTGTATTAAACAAATTAGCCACCTATTCTTTGAGCAGTCTGCTGTAGTAATTGAGGTATCTCTTTCACTGATAGTGTTTTTAGTAATCACAAAATTAATACTTTTTACCCAGGACAGATTCTAACAAGTCTGAGTTTAGGAAGAGGAATACATGAAGGTTAGGTAGATATCAAGCTTCTTTTCTCCCATGCATTCTTAAACAGGGCAGATAATTTACTCTTTTATATTCTGTGAATTAGTTTTAAGGGCCAACAAAAATACATAAAGGTGCAATGTAAAACCTATTCTGCAAAGGTGAAAGTTTCTACTAGAATATTTTGATCTATAAGTAAATTGAAAGCATTATTTTTTGTTAGATAAAAACACCTTGAGAAAGATGAAATCAAAATAAGGGAAAAATGCAATTTAATTACTTGGATTCTGCTAGATATAATGAGAGTTTCACTTGGGAAAGTCAGCCAATATTTTACAGAATGTAGAAATGCAATGAAATTTACACTGCCATAGATATGATTTAAAACTGCTGAGAGCCTTAATATGAAACCAAAGTAGATGCTATTTGGAAAATGGGCTATTTCAGGAAGATCTTTCTGGCACAATTAGGAGCCATTATTTCGTATTCCTTCAGGTTTGATTTCATTAGTAAAGTGAAATTCACATTGTGTTAACACATGCAAAAAGGTGGGGAACTTAGGAGAGTAAGAAGTAAACACAATCCATCTGGGCATAGCCATATTAGTATGTGCTAAGTTTTATCCAACTCTTTGTGACCCAATGGGGCTTCCCTGGTGGCTCAGAGGTTAAAGTGTCTGCCTGGAATGCGGGAGACCCGGATTCGATCCCTGGGTCGGGAAGATCCCCTGGAGAAGGAAATGGCAACCCACTCCAATACTCTTGCCTGGAGAATCCCACGGAGGGAGGAGCCTGGTAGGCTACAGTCCATGGGGTGGCAAAGAGTCGGACACGACTGAGAGACTTCAGTTTCACTTGTGACGGTATGGACGGTAGCTGGCAGGCTCCTCTATTAATGGGATTCTCCAGGCAGGAATACTGGAGTGGGTTGCCATGCCCTCCAGAGGATCTTCCTGCCCCAAGAATTGAACATGTGTCTCTTATGTCTCCTGCTTTGGCAGGCAGGTTCTTTAACACTAGCACCACCTGGGAAGCCCTATCCATAATCATAATTCCCAGTCCTAACTGTATTTATCTTAACTGCATCTTCAAAAACTCTTTAGAAAGATTGCTTTGGCTATTCGTGGTTTTTTCTGGAAATAAAAGCAAAAATAAACAAATGGGATCTAATTAAAATTAAAAGCTTCTGCACAACAAAGGAAAACATAAGCAAAGTGAAAAGACAGCCTTCCGAATGGGAGAAAATAATAGCAAATGAAGCAACTGACAAACAACTAATCTCAAAAATATACAAGCAACTCCTGCAGCTCAATTCCAGAAAAATAAACGACCCAATAAAAAAATGGGCCAAAGAACTAAATAGACATTTCTCCAAAGAAGACATACGGATGGCTAACAAACACATGAAAAGATGCTCAACATCACTCATTATAAGAGAAATGCAAATCAAAACCACAATGAGGTACCACTTCACACCAGTCAGAATGTCTGCGATCCAAAAATCTGCAAGCAATAAATGCTGGAGAGGGTGTGGAGAGAAGGGAACCCTCCTACACTGTTGGTGGGAGTGCAAACTAGTACAGCCACTATGGAGAACAGTGTGGAGATTCCTTAAAAAATTGCAAATAGAAATGCCTTATGACCCAGCAATCCCACTGTTGGGCATACACACAGAGGAAACCAGAATTGAAAGAAACACATGTATCCCAATGTTCATCGCAGCACTGTTTATAATAGCTAGGACATGGAAACAACCTAGATGTCCATCAGTAGATGAATGGATAAGAAAGCTGTGGTACATATACACAATGGAGTATTACTCAGCCATTAAAAAGAATACATTTGAATCAGTTCTGATGAGATGGATGAAACTGGAGCCGATTATACAGAGTGAGGTGAGCCAGAAAGAAAAACACCAATACAGTATACTAACACATATATATGGAATTTAGGAAGATGGCAATGATGACCCTGTATGCAGGACAGCAAAAGAGACACAGATGTGTATAGCGGACTTTTGGACTCAGAGGGAGAGGGAGAGGGTGTGATGATTTGGGAGAATGGCATTGAAACATGTATAATAACATGTAAGAATCGAAAAAAAAAAAAAAAGTTATTAGAGTGGTGCTGGTGTAGGATTTCATTATTGAGCCAATGCTTGTTGCTAAGTTCCCATATCTCTTATCCACTGTGCACCTGGGAGTGCATTAGTTAACATAGGTGGAATGTAAGAAAAACAAGTGTGGCCTTGAAATTAACCACATCAGACTTCTGAGCTAATTAGTTCTTTCTTGTAACTCACTGCACCTTTGCTCCGTGAGAAAAGTAACTCTGTTTAACATTTTCTGAGGCTGACATAGATTAGAAATATAAAGAAAAAACATTTCAAGGGAAAATAAGTTTTCTGGTTGAGCAGCCTTTATCAAAAGAGGGTCATAAAATGTTCACAGGCCTCCAAGGACAGAAGATAATGTACACAATATTGTTTATGGGAAAGGTATGCAGAAAAAATCCTGGTTTTGATAAAGACAAAACAGATGTAATGTTTGGGCTGACTCTGTATGACTTTGCATCTTTCATTTCCCTCTATGTACAGGTTAAGGTATAAAAGTCCCTTTTGAAAATAAAGTAATGGGCCTCGCTCACCAAAGAAAAAAAAAAAAAAAAAAAAAAAAAAACTCTTTAGAAAGAATTTCATCTAAATAGATCCAATTTTATGAATCCCTCTATTTTTTATCTTTAGGGAAAAAAAAGTATACATTTCAAAATAAACATTTCCAAATAGAAGAGGGAGGGCAAACCGTATAAAAGTTAGTATCTTCCATTTTTTCAGTAGTTTCCATATGTATGTTTAAAATCTAGTGAGAATCTGGTGAGCAGTGTGACACATTAATGTAGTGATAAATGATGCTTATGGTATCAAAATTCCTCCTAAAAGAAAGTTCTGGAGAAGGAAATGGCAACCCACTCCAGTATTCTTGTCTGGAAAATCCCATGGACAGAGGAGCCTGGCAGGCTACAGTCCATGAGGTCTCAAAGAGTCAGACACGACTTAGTGACTGTAGACCAAATGACAATTTAGCACCGTTTTGTAGAAGGAAAAGCAAGGAAAGGAAGAAGAAATATTCTATTGGCAGTTTGGGAGTGAGAGAGGAAGAGGCAAATAAAAATAAGCTGGAATTTTAAGACTGGCACACATGTAAAACAATGTGCTCTGGACTGGTCAGTGTGTTGCAGTTCAATCACTGACTAAGCTCTATTTTTCTGACTTTGTGAGTGGCCAGGGCCAATCTTCATTATTCATTGTGCTCGATTCACTTATTCAAGGATTATTACATATCAGTCAGTAACTGTGGGCCTTTATTTTGTCAAGTGGTACAGGAAGAAAAGACTAGACACATATTCATATTCAAATGTTTTAATTCTTTGACCCAAAGCCCTCCAAATATCTTTACTCATGTGTGAAATAAGGAAAATTATATCTTTCTTATAGGATGGTCAAAAGATTTAATGAAATAATGCACATTAAACATTTAGCACAATACCATGCATATGGTAATAAAAAAGTAAATAGTAGACTTTGGATGATGATGATGTTATGTGTTTAGGGACTGAAAATAAATAATTTACTGAACTTTCTCCCTGTCTATAATTTGTCTATCCATTACCTTTACTCTGTCTATTGAAAACAGGATGTTTAAATTATTGATTAAAACTAATTTATCAGTTTTTTTTTCATGGATCATGCTTTCAGTGTTATATTATTATTTAAGTATTAAGTATTATTCAGTGTTAAGTATTATTTGCCTAAGCCAAAATCACAAATATTTTCTCCAATTTTTTTTTCCTACAAGTTCTGAAATTTTAGGTATTATATTAGATCTGTGATTCATTCTCAGTTATTTATTTAATTTATATGGTACAAAGTTTTTATTGAAGCTTATTTTTAAGCATATGAATATCCAATTATTCTACCTATGTGTTGAAAATAATTTTTACCACTTGATTGCCTTTGCACCTTTGTTGAAAATTAGTCATTCATATATAGGGCAATTTATATACTCTCTACACTATGTCTCATTAATCAATGTGTCTATCTTATGCCAATAACACTGTCTTGATTAAGGAAATTTAAAATAAATCTTGAAATCAGGTAGCATTAGTTTTCCATCTTACTAGTTTTGGTTATTCTTGCTTATTTTCATTTACATACACATTTTAGAATCAGTTTTCATCAATTTCCAAAACTAGACTATTTTTTTAGAGTAGTTTTAGGTTCACAGTAAAATTCTCTATATATTCCCTGTCTCTGCACATTGACAGGCTCTCCCATTCCAGCACGCTCCACCAGACAATAGTCACCTTAGATGAACTTCAACTGATATATTGTTATCTCCCAGAGTCTACATATAGTTTACATCAGGATTAATTCTTGGTGGTATGCATTCTATGTGTTTTGACGAGTGCATAATGACAGGTCTACACCATTGTAGTATCACACAGAACGATTTTACTGCCTTAAAGTCCTCTGTGCTTTATCTATTTCTCCTTCTTTCCCTATGACCTTAATCCCTGGCAACCACTGATCATTTTCTGGTCGCCGTGTTTTTGCCTTTTCTACAATAGCATATAGTTGGAATTATACAATATATAGCCTTTTTAGGTTAACTTCTTTCATTAAAAATATGCTTTTAAGTTTCCTCTATTTCTTTTTATGGCTTGTCAGTTCATTTCTTTTTAGTGGTGGATAATACACCACTTTCTTGATGGAATATTTAACCATTCACGTATAGAACGACAGCATAGCTGCTTCAAAGTTTGGCAGTTATAAATAGAATTTCTACAAGCATCTGTGTGTAAGTTTTTGTATGGACATAACTTTTCAAATCATTTGAGTAAATATGGGGGTGACAGGATATTTAGTTTTGTAAGAAACCACCAAAATGTCTTCCTAAGTACCTGTAAGTTTGCATTCCCACTAGCAACAAATGAGAGTTCCTGTTGCTGCACAAACTTGCTAACACTTGGTATTGTCAGTGTTCTTCATTTTGACATTTCTAATAGGTGTAAGATTGTATCTCATTCTTGTAATCTGCATTTCCATGATGATATTATAGATGATGTGGGACCACTTTTTATATGTTTATTTGCCATCTGTAGGTGGTAGTAGTGATAAAGTGCCAATGCGAGAGATGTGAGTTCCATCCCTGGGTTGGGAAGATCTCCTGGAGAAGGAAATGGCACCCTAATCCAGTATTCTTGCCTGGGAAATCCCATGGACAGAGGAGCCTGGTAGGCTACAATCCATGAAGTCACAAAAAGCTGGACACGACTGAATATCTCAGCATATCTTCTTTGCCAAGGTATCTGTTAAGAACTTTGGCCTAATTATTTATCAGGTGGTTTGTTTTCTCACCGTTGAGTTTTAAGCACTTTTTGTACATTTTGGTCAACTGTCCCATTTATTTAGGTCTTTAAAAAATGTTACTTATTGATATTTCATAGTTTTCAGTGTACAGGCTGTGCACAACTTATTTTTGATGTACAAATATGAAATATGTTGAGGTTAAGTCAGATAAAAAATATACAATACCTATACACTGAAAATGGCAAAACACTGCTGAGAAAATTTAAAGAAGACATATGTAAATGGTGGCATTTTTACATGTCTTTGTTTAGAAAACTCAATAAGCATATTTTTATACTATTGGGAATTATTTTTATTTTTATCTCTAATCATTTATTGCAAGTATAGACATACAGTACATTTCTGTATGTTTCTCTTGTATTTTTATTATTTCTAGGACCTTTTTGTAGTTTTCATCAAACTTTGTACCTAGCAAATAATGAAAAATTCCTGAAATAAAGAGCTCTATCAGTGGATTTATTGACTAATAAAGGATCGCATTATTTTGGAATTAGTAAAAACTTGTCATGATTAACGAAAGCATTGAGATCACTAGTTTTGACAAGGACAAGATGGCTTTACTATTTAAAACATGACATGCAGAACTTCCTTGGTGGTCCAGTGGTTAAGAATCTGCCTGCTAATGCAGGGTACACAGGTTAGATCCCTAGTCCAGGAAAATCCCACCTGCTGTGGGGCAACCAAGCCTGTGCACCACAACTACTGAAGCCTGTGTACCCTAAAGCCTGTGCTCTACAACAAGAGAAGCCACTTCAATGAGAAGTCTGCATACCACAACTAGAGAGTAGCCACAGGCAGAAGTAAATAATAAATACTTCCTTAAAAATGATATGCTAATATGTCCAGAAATTCTTCTTAAATGCATGTTACTAAAAAACAAATAAGAGTGATATCTTAGAAAATAGATGTATACAAAAACCTCTCAAGAGGACTCTCTTTACAGTGGCAATTTTTCAACCACTATAATATTGGCCTTGAAAAGACGATTTCTCTAGGGAGGAATGACATGTCTGTTGGTGTTCAACTTGATAGTATTTTAAAATCTTCTAGTAATCAGTAATTATTAAATTAATTATATTAACTGTCTAGAGTTGCTCAAAAACCACTATCATTAAAATTAGTATTAGTACTTCAGAGACTGGCATAGTTTAGAAGGAGCTATCTTGTATATAATCACTTCTTACTATCACAAAATTAAAGTTGTTAAATTAATTATTAGTTGTTAAAGGTATTCCTTTATACAGAGGGTAAAACTTTTATTTACATTATTTTGTCTAATATTTGTAATATTAGACAATATTTGTAATATTGTCTAATATTATATATCATATGAGCCATAGCCAGTACCAAGATCCAGGTATGTTAAGAAAATACTTTTTGATCATGATGCCAATGATAATTTCCTTAAAACAAGTAAGAAACAAATAAAAAATGAATGTGAACAATATCTTTCACTAAAGCACACCTTCCAATAACACATTTTAATAAACTAATGTTTTTATTTGGTAACACCCAAACAGCCCAATGTAAACCTCAAAGGAAAATGTTGATTTTACTGGCAAAGAATTAATAAAAGCACAGTTTGTTCCAGTATTTTATGTGAAGTAAATAGCTATGTCTAGCTAAGATGGCCCACAATTCCAAAACAGAAACAGAATTGTTTTCATGGGATATCTGCCATGGGCACCCTTCTTGACTATTTGGTTTTTGTTTTTTTGTACTGCACTACTCCAAGTGTTTTCAGTTAGGCATTATTGGCAAAATTTGTTGTTTTAATTTATCCCTCCTTTGGATACTATAAGATACAGGAACCTGAAGCCTTGGCCCTCCCCTGTCTATAAGGAAATCCTTATCAAGTCAACTTGGCTTCCTTGATGGCTCAGATGGTAAAGAATCTGCCTGAAATGCAGGAGACCTGGGTTTGAACTCTGGTTTGGGAAGATCCACTAGAGAAGGGAATGGCTACTCTCTCTAGTATTCTTGCCTGGAGAATTCCAATGGTCAGAGGATCCTGGCGGGCTACAGTCCATGGAGTCTCAAAGAATTGGACACGACTAAGTAACTAACACTTTCAGCTTTATTTTGGTTATTATAAAATGTAGGAATTGACATTTATCTGAAGCATTGGCCCTACTCTGCCTGTAAGGAAATTATCAAGTCACCTTAACAGTGGATTCAGACTCAATACCCAGTGCAATGTGCAATTAGTCTTCTGACCATGAATTTAGTATCTGCTGTGACTGAAGTAACTGCTGGTCTTCTCTGTGCCCACTGTAGGCACTTCTGACCTATTTTCATATTGGTTTGGTTTATATTGCTGAGCTTCTGCTTCAGTGCCACACTCAGGTCTTCTAATAGGCTTTTAACCTGACGGGTGATGAGAGGAAGTGCCTTTTATATGTCTTGGTACAAGAGAAAGAGTATCTCCTATGCACTTCTTGTGATGAGAGCAGTTAATGAGTAAAGATGTCACATTCTCAGAATGGGTTTGAGAAGTTATGATTCAAGCTATGTGGCATTCTGCTAAATCTAGAAAAGAATTCCAAAATATGGAAAATGAACAGGAAAGACACAAATATGGCATAAGTAAAACAGCCTATAAGGCTTTCTGAGCTAAAGTTCTGTTGCCCATTTTCACATATCCCCTTAAAGTGGGAGTGTGCATTCCTGTAGTGAATGCCACTCAGTTGTGTTCAACTCTTTCAACTCCATGGACTATACAGTCCAAGGAATTCTCCAAGCCAGAATACTGGAGTGGGTAGCCTTTTGCTTCTCCAGGGGATCTTCCCAGCCCAGGGATTGAAACCAGGTCTCCCGCATTGCAGGCAGATTCTTTACCAGCTGAGCCACCAGTGAAGCATGCATTCCTGTAAGAGAACCAATAATGGGGTAGAAAATAGGTTCCTTGTACTTGAAGACAGATCTTTGGCTACCTGATCTGTCTCTAAGCTGATATCAAGTTATTTGGGTAAAAAAATGCTCTATAAACTTGTATTTTTTTTAAAGCTTACCAAGAATAGGATTTTAAAAATTAAAGTGTAATAATAAACATGGAAAAATTAGCTAGGTCTATGTAGAGAAAATATGCATATCCCAGCACTGACTACTTCTTCAGTTAGTTGTCAAGCTACAAAAATGTCAAGATATAAAAGGAAAGCTATAACCTGAGCACTTTCACAAATTCAGAGAGAAGAAAGTACAATCAGTGATTTTTTTCATTTTACTTTTCAAAGTTGTCAAAATCTTATTTGTTGGTTTGCTTGTTTTAGACTTAAAATAGTAAGCTTATATTCATTTTAATCACACAGACAATGCACAAAATATATCCTTGTAAATAATCTTAAATATCATGGCCAAAGCTATAGTTTTTATGCAGTGAGATATAAGATAATTCTAAGAGCCTTAACCATATAAACAACTTTTCGACTCTTTCCTATTGCTAGATTAAGTATAATATAAAAAAACCTGTGACAATATAAAGATTTCTGCTTCTTTTATTAAAAATGGAATGCTTAATGTTATCAAATTTTTCTTTGTATCTAAACATTTTAGGCTTTGGATATTATGTGGCCAATCCTAAGACCAGAAAAATTTTCAGCCCTATCCCTTCTTACCTGGACACCCAAACAAACATATCTTCCTTTTTAAAAATCAGTAACTGACGAGATATATTTAGTGTCAATCATGTTAAACCAAATTTTCCTGGAACTTTCTATGTCCTTCTAGTTTACAAATATGATTTTTCTTCATTCTAATACAACTTTTAATACAACATTTTAATATAGCAGATAAAATTTTTGTTCCATGCACTGGGGATTTCAATTAATCTTTCCTTGAATGATTGTGCCTGTCTTCTATATTAAATTTTTTGTGAATTATGTGATCTCTTTATCTTTTCTTATCTTTGATTTTCAGTTAACTCAAAGTTGTTCCTCAATCAGTAAATAAAAAGTCAGTGGAGTTTATTGCCTCTTTTTAGTTTATTTTCTTTTTTTGTTCTGGTTCTATATTAATGGTATTTTTGTCTTCATCTTGTTTCCTCAGTTTTTCAATTTACATTTTAATCTTATTCTGTTGTTTAAATGTATAATGTCTCAGCTCTCACTTCCTCACAAAATCTACTATCTCATTAAGTAATTCTATTATGAAGTTAGCACTGGGGAATTTTCCTCTATTTGTTGAGTTACATATTATTTTATGCTAGATATTTGCATCTAATTTTTAGATATCCTTTCCCTTTTCTTTAATATATTTGCTGTCACCTTATACCTTTCCCTCTTTTGAGCCATATGGTTTTCTTTTATTCATGGAGAGTTCAATTCAAGTTATATACTGGCTTTGATCTATGGATGGCTTTTTCCTCTTGGACTTTCCACATAATTTGAGATTTGCTTTTGTTCACTTCTTATTTGCAAGCTGAGAATCTACTCTGTCCCCTAAACCAAAGCCAACTATTTAGAAAGACAGAAGTTAGCTAGAGTTAGCTATGGACAATAACTATGCTGTCTTTTCTAGGATTTCATTAAATATCTTTTCCTGGGTTTATTCCACCTCAGTTCAGTTCAGTCACTCAGTAGTGTCCAACTATTTGCATCACCATGGACTGGACCATGCCAGGCTTCCCTGTCCATCACCAACTCCCAGAGCTTGTTCAAACTTATGCCCGTTGAGTTGGTGAGGCCATCTTATTCTTCCTAGAAGAATATGTCTTATTCTGCCTGGAAGAAGACTATTTTACTCCTATAGAGAAATACTCTCAGGATGGGGATAACTCTTTCATTTCAGGATGAAACTAATTCTATACATTCACCTTCTTCATTCTGCCTATAACATTACAGAAGCAGTTTTTTCTTCTGCTATCATATGCATTTAACCAATCTATTAACTTCTCTTAGAATGTAGGTAAATGTAGCAACAATTTTGTAGATCTTCTTTACATGTCAATTCCATTTTTGATAAGTGGGAGGTTTATAAAAAGTGTCACTATTATGTGTTAGAATCGTTCTCTTTTCCTTGGACTTTTGCATCTTAAAACTTATGGCATAGGGTTGAGGTATTTTTTTCTTGTTTAATAATAGCTATAGACTTTATATTTATTTATTTTCATATCTGAATTATTTAAGTATATGTGGTGTATTGAGAATCTACAACTTGACTTCCCACTATCATCTTTACTTAGAAATCCATAAAGAAAGATGAGAAGTGAGATTAAATTTGCATGAAGCTTAGTCATCATCTTCTTATTCAAAGATAGGATGTGTGCCAATTTCATAGCAATATTTTCTATACTTCATGCATTCTATAAATAAACTACTATTTTTAGAATTTAAAATGTACTATACTTTATGATTCACTAGATTAAAAATTCAGCTCAAAGAGGTCCTTCTTGAAATATGCATTGATCATGCACACTGACTGATTAATACACTATTCTTCATGCTTAAACACAAAAGGAAAAGCAGGAAGAAGAAGGAGAAATAATACAAAGGAAAATTTGTGAAAGATCTAATTGGGATAGAGGCTATTGATTCATTTCCAGGAATCATGGTCTCTCTTACTGATGGAACACCAATCTATCCCTCCCACGTATTTTAACTGCAAGATGGTTACCCAAAGAAAGCTATATTTTCCAGCATCTTACTGTAGTTAGATGTAGATATATAGCCAAGTTTAGGTCAGTGAGATGCCTGTGCAACTTTCAGATGGTACTATTTTAAAATGAAAGTTTCCTTTTCTCTATTTATTTCTCCTTCCTCAATGGAAAAAAGAGGAACAAAAACACCACCATGAACCTGGACATGGAAGCCCAGCATAGCAAGGATGATAGAGCTGCCTCAACAGCCATGTAAAGTTCATCTCTAGACTCCTTCATGTGAGAGACGCTTCTGTCTTCTTAAGTACCAAGTATTCTTCTTAGAATTATTTTATTAAACACAAAAGTGTTCTTATCACAAAAATCTAGTCTCTATACTTACTAGAGTACAATGTGTGTTAACATTTATTCATTTACAAATAATGGAAATCAACAAAAGAATATACTATGATGGCAAGAAAGAATCAGAAAGATACATAATTATAAAGTTATCGGTGTGTGCCCATGAGTGTGTACGCACTTGCTCGGCTCTGTCCAACTCTTTACAGCCCACCATGCTCTTCTGTTTTTTTTTTTTTTTTTGCGATTTCCCAGGTAAGATTATGGAGTGGGTGGCCATTTCCTACTCCAGGGATCTTCCCAGCCCAGAGATTGAATCTGTATTTCCTCTACTGGCAGGTTTGTTCTTTACCACAAGCACCACCTGGGAAGCCCTACAAAGTTATCTAGGTTTCCATAGAAAAGAAATTAAAAAAAAAAAAAAGGAAAGATCTATCTTTTCTTCCTTGCTCCATTCTTCTCTCTTTCCCCACTCTTTCCCTTAGTATGGGCTACATTTACAGGACCTTAAAGGTTATGGTAGAAATTAGGTGTAAGTAAAAAAGGAAACCATTGAAAAATTCAAAGTAGGATATTGAACAACTATGGTAGCAGTAGAAATCAAGAGAAATAGATTCATTTGATATTTATGTTGGAGGTTAAATCTATAAGGTTATAGTGAAAGTGAATTTGCAAGAGACTTCTCATTGTCTGTTGAAAGACTGGACATATTAGGGCATAAACACCCTAAAGGCAAAGATCATTCTTTTGTTTAAAGCTATTACCTAGCACCTAAATCAATGCCTCTTATATAGCAGGGACTGAATTAATGCCTATTCAATTCACAAAGTAAATGGTACTGTTCACTGGGATAATAACAACTATGGGTTTGGAGAGTTTCATGTGGAGCATTTGGACACATTAATTTGAAAATGTTCCTGACTCTTCATAATGGAGATGTGGATTTACCAGAGTTGAGAAACAGAAAGGGAGATAAGCAATACAGATAGAAGATAAAGAAGTATAACTTCTGTATACAGGCGTAACATAAAGCCATGAGTAAAGATAAGAAGGCTCTACATTCTCCCTGAATGAAAAATAATGAAGTTTATGGCACAGCCTGAGAAACTCCATGACCTAGAAAGATGGTAGATAAGAAAAGTTCAAAAGAATAGCTTTATCAAGAAGTTACTGCCTCCACATGTCCTCAGCATACTAAAACCATCTACCTGTGAATAAAAGGCCATGTGGGCCATTTAGAGAACTTCCCAGTGGCAGAATAACAGAAAATGACAAAAAGAAGGAAAGTATGGGCTTTCTTTTCCAAGTTGTGAGTAGCTAAGTTTGCTTCCTGAGCAACATAATATGATGCCTGAACACATATGAGCAGGATTTAGGGTTTTAATCAAATACAATTTACAGCAAAATTATTGTGCATATTTAATAATGTGACTAATCCTTATTGTGCTTCATGGTAATTAGGTACAATGTTAAGCAGCTTGAATAAATGAATGTGATTAGCATAATGTTAATATAGCTAAACTCATTTTTTATTGTCAAATGAAGAATAGAAAGGCAAAAATGTGGAAAGGAGGAGGCTTTTTGAGGCCTCTTTGAAACTCTATTAGTAACCTGGTAATAACCTTCTTTGCAAGGCAAATCTCCTCAATCAAAAGCCTTGCTAATTGCCTTATAAGAAAAGCCAGTAATAGTTGGACTCTGAGCTTCATTTCCTGACTTGACTTAAACTCTGTCATCTCACTGACAGTTAAAGATGCTTCAAAGATGAGAAGGAAGTAGTTTTCTAGAATTTACACAAACTGGCATCAAATAAGAGGTAGGTCAGACCAAAAGAGTCCAGGAAAAAGCCAAAGGCAAAATTGGAAAGGCATCATCAGTTCAGTTCAGTTCATTTCAGTTCAGTCGCTCGGTCTTTTCCGACTCTTTGCGACCCCATGAATCGCAGCACACCAGGCCTCCCTGTCCATCACCAACTCCCGGAGTTCACTCAGACTCACGTCCATCGAGTCCGTGATGCCATCCAGCCATCTCATCCTCTGTCGTCCCCTTCTCCTCCTGCCCCCAATCCCTCCCAGCATCAGAGTCTTTTCCAATGAGTCAACTCTTCGCATGAGGTGGCCAAAGTACTGGAGCTTCAGCTTTAGCATCATTCCTTCCAAAGAAATCCCAGGGCTGATCTCCTTCAGAATGGACTGGTTGGACCTCCTTGCAGTCCAAGGGACTCTCAAGAGTCTCCTCCAACACCACAGTTCAAAACCAACAATTCTTCGGCTCTCAGCCTTCTTCACAGTCCGACTCTCACATCCATACATGACCACAGGAAAAACCATAGCCTTGACTAGATGGACCTTAGTCGGCAAAGTAATCTCTCTGCTTTTGAATATACTATCTAGATTGGTCATAACTTTCCTTCCAAGGAGTAAGCGTCTTTTAATTTCATGGCTGCAGTCACCGTCTGCAGTGATTTTGGAGCCCCCAAAAATAAAGTCTGACACTGTTTCCACTGTTTCCCCATCTATTTCCCATGAAGTGATGGGACCGGATGCCATGATCTTCGTTTTCTGAATGTTGAGCTTTAAGCCAACTTTTTCACTCTCCTCTTTCACTTTCATCAAGAGGCTTTTTAGATGAAAGAAAGATTGTGAAAGAAAGCCAGAAATGACTTTTCTTTTTTGTATTTCCCAGTGCAATCAAATCTACTTCTTATTTTTAGGAAAATCAGAGAAAGTTCCATACCTTCTATATAGACTTTTAAGAGAACATAAATTCCTACAATCATCTGCAGTCACAAAAGTGGTGTCATTTCAGTAGTTAATAATGCCAAACCAAATGAATAATTAAAGTTTAAACTCTAATGAAAAAGTGTTTACATCTCAACTTGGTCATTGGCAGAGTACACTCCTTTAGTGGAAAAAGGAATTATGGCAGGCCTCTTTCTTTCCAAAATTTGTTATTCTATACTCTGTCATTCATATTGCAAGCTCTGGTTTCTACTTCTTCATAATTGAGAGAGAAAAAAATGAGGATGCTTATTGGAGGCCAGAAAAGTTCTTACTTGACTAAAATAGTCATGATTAACAGTTATTTTGTTCTCTGGACTTCTTATTAGGATTGAATCTATCTTTGTTTTACCTTTTTGTCTTTCTATTTCCATACTCAGAAATGCTACCAATGCCCTTATCAACTGTCATTTTAATTTAGATCTCTGTTTTTAGGGAGTCATATTATAATGACAGGAGAGGGTCATTTAATTCAGAGGACACAATAATGTTAAACAGTTGTATGCCTAATAAAGAATGAAACAAAAATTAATGACATTGTTACTCATCAAATAGAGTTGGATATTTTAATATTCCTCTCAATAATAGATATAATTCAAGCAGAAAATTAGTAAGTATAGAAGGCAAAACAAGAAAAAACAAAACAAAAACTGTTAGCAAACATGACCTGAATAACATTTACATAACAACATAAACACCTGAAACCAACATAATATTGAAAATCAACTATAAAAAAAAATTAAAAATCTCCAATGAACAATCCAAAAGGTAAATTAAGAAATAATACCATTTATAATAGCATCAAAAAGAATTATATATTTAAGATTAAACTTAATCATGGATGCAAAATATACAAACAAAAACTACATAAATTTAATTATAGTATTAAAAGAGATACATATAAATGGAATGGCAATTCAGATGAAAGTCAATATATTAAGATGTCAATACTACACAAAGTGATATACAGATTTAATGTAATCTTTATCAAAATCCCAACAGTGTCCTTTTGAAGTAACAGAAAAATATCTAACCTAAAATTCATAAGAAGTTTCAAGGGATCCTGAATTACCAAACAATCTTGAAAAATAAAAAATAGTTGTGGTGTTGTCAATAAAACAGACATATAGACCAACAAAATAAAAATATATTTTCACACATATGGTTGAATGTTTTTGATAAAGATGTCAAGAGAACACAGTGGGAAAAGGACAGTTTTCAACAAATAGTGTTGGAAAAACTGAATATCTAAATCCAAATAATGAAATCAGGCTTGTCTCTTACACTTTACAAAAATTAATTCAAAATGAATCAAAGACCCAATGACAGAGCTAAACTTATAAAACTTAGAAGAAAACATGAATAAGTTTCATGACACTAAATATGGTTGTGATTATGTGATACGAAAGTATAGGCAATAAAAGTAAAAATAGCTAATTTTGATGATGCCAACATTAAACACTTTTGTGTATCAAAGAACACAACAAAGTGAGAAGGATATTAAACAAAAGGGGGAAAATGATTTGCGGATTACATACATCTGACAAAGGATTAATATTCAGAATGTGTAACGTATCATAGAGTTAGTCACTCAGTTGTGTCTGACTCTTTGTGACCCCACAGACTGTAGCCTGGCCAGGCTCCTCTATCCATGGGATTCTCCAGGCAAGAATATCGGAGTGGGCTGCCATTCATTTCTCCAAAAGAATGTGTAAAGAATTCTTAATCACAAGAAATGTAAATCAAAGCTACAATGTGATCACTTCACACACATTAGGATAACTGTTATTAAAAAATAATAATAAATGTTGGTGAAAATGTAAAAAAAGTAGAACTCTCACATACTACTGGTGTGAATGTAAACTGGTGCAGTCTCTATGGAAAGATAATGGCTGTTCCCCAAATAATGAAATAGAGAATTTTCATATGATCCAGCAATTTTACTCTTCAGTGTATATAACCAACAAACTTGAAATCAAGGTCTTCAAGAGGTAATTGTATACCCCACTTTCAAAGCTGCATTATTCATATAGCCAAGAGGTTGAAGAGACCCAAATGTCTATCTGTGGATGGATAGAAAACAAAATGTGGTGTATAATACAATGGAATGTGATTCAGATGTAAAAAGGAAGCAGATTATGGAAATTTTACTAAGGAAAACAAGCCAAGAACAAAAGGAAGAATACTGTATGGTTCCATATATATGAAGTAAACAAAGTATTCAAATTCATAGAGACAAAAATAGATTGGTGGTTACCAAGGATTGGTACAGGTTGGAGTATGGCTACTCAATGAATACCATTTAAGGTATGCAAAATGAAAAACTTTTGGAAAGTGACTGCACAACAGAATGAATATATTTAATACTACCAAACAGTAAAATTCAAAATAGATAACATGGTAAATTTTGTTATCTCTCTTGCAGTCCAAAAGACTCTCAAGAGTCTTCTCCAACACCACAGTTCAAAAGCACCAATTCTTAGCACTTAGCTTTGTTTATAGTCCAACTCTCACATCCATACATGACTACTGGAAAAACCATAGCTTTGACTAGACAGACCTTTGTTGGCAGAATATGTCTCTGCTTTTTAATATATTGTCTAGGTTGGTCATAGCTTTTCTTCCAAGGAGCAAGCATCTTTTAATTTATGGCTGCAGTCACCATCTGCAGTGATTTTGGAGCCCAAAAATATAAAGTCTGCCACTGTTTCCACTATTTCCCAATCTATTTGCCATAAAGTGATGGGACCAGATGCCATGATCTTCGTTTTCTGAATGTTGAGTTTTAAGCCAACTTTCTACTCTCCTCTTTCACATTCATCAAGAGTCTCCTTAGTTCTTCCCTTTCTGCCATAAGGGTAGCATCATCTACATATCTGAGGTTATTGATATTTCTCCCAGTAATCATGATTCCAGCCTACGCTTCATGCAGCCCAGTATTTCTCAGATGTAGTCTGGAAAATCCCATGGACGGAGGAGCCTGGAAGGCTGCAGTCCATGGGGTCGCTGAGGGTCTGACACGACTGAGCGACTTCACTTTCACTTTTCACTTTCATGCATTGGAGAAGGAAACGGCAACCCACTCCAGTGTTCTTGCCTGGAGAATCCCAGGGACGGGGGAGCCTGGTGGGCTGCCGTCTATGGGGTCGCACAGAGTTGGATACGACTGAAGATACTTAGTAGCACCAGCAAAAGTCCTCATATATGATAAATAAGCAGGGTGACAATATACATCTTTGACGTAATTCTTTTCCGATTTAGAACCAGTCTGTTGTTCCATGTTCAGTTCTAACTGTTCCTTCTTGACCTGCATACAGATTTCTCAGGAGGCAGGTAAGGTGGTCTGGTATTCTGATCTCTTTCAGAATTTTCCACCATTTGTTGTGATCCACACAGTAAAAGAAATTAATGTAGTCAGTAAAGCAGAAGTAGATGTTTTTCTGGAACTCTATTCCTTTTTCCATGATCCAACAGATGTTGGCAATTTGATCGCTAGTTCCTCTGCCTTTTCTAAATCCAGCTTGAACATCTGGAAGTTCATGGTTCATGTACTGTTGAAGCCTGGCTTGGAGAATTTTGAGCATTATTTTACTAGCATGTGAGATGAGTGCAATTGTGTGGTAGTTCTAACATTCTTTGCATTGCCTTTCTTTGGGATTGGAATGAAAATTGACTGTTTCCAGTCTGTGGCCACTGCTGTGTTTTCCAAATTTGCTGGCATATTGAGTGCAGCACTTTCTCATCTTTCAAGATTTGAAACAGCTCAACTGGAATTCCATCACCTCCACTAGCTTTGTTCATAGTCATGCTTTCTAAGGCCCATTTGACTTCACATTCCAGGATGTCTGGCTCTAGGTGAGTAATCACACCATCGTGATTATCTGGGTCATGAAGATCTTTTTTGTATAGTTCTTCTGTGTATTCTTGCCGCCTCTTCTTAATATCTTCTGCTTCTGCTAGGTCCATACCATTTCTGTCCTTTATCAAGCCCATCTTTGCATGAAATGTTCCCTTGGTAGCTCTAATTTTCCTGAAGAGATCTCTAGTCTTTCCTATTCTATTGTTTTCCTCTATTTCTTTGCTCTGATCACTGAGGAAGGCTTTCTTATCTCTCCTTTCTATTCTTTGGAACTCTGCATTCAAATGGGTATATCTTTCCTCTTCTCCCTTGTCTTTTGCTTCTCTTTTCCTCACATCTGTTTGTAAGGCCTTCTCATACAACCCTCTGGCATTTTTGCATTTCTTTTTCTTGGGGATGGTCTTGATCACTGCCTCCTGTATAGTGTTCCAAACCTCCATCCATAGTTCTTCAGGCACTCAGTCTATCAGATCTAATCCCTTAAATCTATTTGTCACTCCTACTGTATAATCATAAGGGATTTGATTTAGATCATACCTGAATAGTCTAGTGGTTTTCTCTACTTTCTTCAATTTAAGTCTGAATTTGGCCATAAGGAGTTCATGATCTGAACCACAGTCAGCTCCTGGTCTGGTTTTTGCTAACTGTATAGAGCTTCTCCATCTTTGGCTGCAAAGAAGATAATCAATCTGATTTTTGGTGTTGACCATCTGGTGATGTCCATGTGTAGAGTCTTCCCTTGTGTTGTTGGAAGAGGGTGTTTGCTATGGCCATTGTGTTCTCTTGGCAAAACTCTATTAGCCTTTGCCCTGCTTCATTCCATATTCCAAGGCCAAATTTGCCTGTTACTCCAGGTGTTTCTTGACTTCCTACTTTTGCATTCCAGTCCCCTATAATGAAAAGGACATCTTTCTTGGGTATTAGTTCTAAAAGGTCTTGTAGGTCTTCATAGAACCATTCAACTTCAGCTTCTTCAGCCTTTTTGATTGGGGCATAGACTTGGATTACCGTGATATTGAATGGTTTGCCTTGGAAACAAACAGAGATCATTCTGTCGTTTTTGAGATTGCATCCAAGTACTGCATTTTGGTCTCTTTTGTTGACCATGATGGCTACTCCATTTCTTCTAAGGGATTCCTGCCCACAGTAGTAGATATAATGGTCATCTGAGTTAAATTCACCCATTCCAGTCCATTTTAGTTCGCTGATTCCTAGAATGCCAGTGTTCACTCTTGCCATCTCCTGTTTGACCACTTCCAATTTGCCTTGATTCATGGACCTAACATTTCAGGTTCCTATGCAATATTGCTCTTTACAGCATCAGACCTTGCTTCTATCACCAGTCACATCCACATCTGGGTATTATTTTTGCTTTGGCTCCATCCCTTCATTCTTTCTGGAGTTATTTCTCCACTGATCTCCAGTAGCATATGGGGCACCTACTGACCTGGGAAGTTCCTCTTTCAGTGTCCTATCATTTTGCCTTTTCATACTGTTCATGGGATTCTCAAGGCAAGAATACTGAAGTGGTTTGCCATTTCCTTCTCCAGTGGACTACGTTTTGTCAGAGCTCTCCTCCATGATCCATCCATCTTGGGTGACCCTACATGGTTCATAGTTTCATTGAGTTAAACTAGGCTCTGGTCCATGCAATCAGATTGGTTAGTTTTCTGTGATTTCGGTTTCATCCTGTCTGCCTTCTGATGGAGAAAGATAAGAGGCTTATGGAAGCTTCCTGATCAGAGAGGCTGACTGAGGGGGAAATCAGCTCTTGTTCTGATGGGCAGGGCCATGCTCAGTAAATCTTTAATCCAATTTTCTATTGATGGGTGTGGCTGTGTTCCCTCCATATTGTTTGACTTGGGGCCAATCTATGGTGGAGGTAATGAAGATAATAGCAACCTCCTTCAAAAGGTCCCATGCAAGCACTGCTGCACTCAGGGCCCCCAATCCTGCAGCCAGTCACCACGGACCCACACCTCTGCTGGAGACTCCTGGACATTCACACACAAGTCTGTGTCAGTTTCTTGTGGGGTCACTGCTCCTTTCTCCTGGGTCTTGGTGCACACAAGGTTTTGTTTGTACCCTCGAAGAGTCTATTTTCCTACTCCTGTGTAAGTTCTGGCAGCTCTGAGGTGGGGTTAATGGTGACCTTCTTTAAGCGGGCTTATGCCATACCTAGGTCTACTGCACTCAGAGTCCTTGTGCCTGCAGCAGTCCACTACTGACCCATTCCTCTGCAGGAGACACTTGAACACAGTTCTGTCTCAGTTTCTGTGGGGTCTCTGGGTCCTGGTGCATACAAGGTTTGTTTCAGCCTTCCAAGTATCTCTGGTGGGTATGGGGTTTGATTCTAAATGCAATTTCACCCCTCCTACCATCATGCTGCGTCTTCTCTTTTGCCTTTAGACATGAGGTATCTCTTTTTGGTGGGATTCAACATTCTTTTGTCAACAGTTGTTCAGCAGCAAGTTGTAATTTTGGAGTTCTTACGGGGGAAGATGAGCACTCATCCTTCTAAGCCATCCTGGAGTCAAGTTGTGAACTTTAGTTAGGCAAAGATTTCTTAGGTACAACACCAAAAGCATAGTTTATAAAAGACAATATACTGAAGTTTATCTGAATTAAAACTTCTACTCTTTAAATGATACTGCTAAGAGAACAAAAAAAAAAAGCATAGAATATGAGAAAATATATTCTAACCTAATATATTCCAATTATAAAGGTCATATTTTCAAAATATGCACAGAACTCAAAATTCAAAAAAAAAAAAAAAAAAAAAGAAAGCATTCAAGCCAATTAAAAGTGGGCAAAAAATTAAAATAAATATTTAATCAAATCAATACATGGATGTCAAAAAGAATACTAAAAGATGGTCCATATTAGCTATAAACTGCAATGAGATATCCCTAAAAACATAATAGGTATAATACTAAAAAGACTTGACCACACCACGTGTCATCAAGAATGTGGAACAACTGGAAACCTCATATTCTTCTGTTGGAATGGTAAGTAATTTGACAGTTTCTTAAAAAGTTAAATTCACACCAATTTTACCATTCAGTCCTTCTACTCCTTGATGGAATGAAATGCTCAGCAATTTGCTTTCTGCAATAAAATGGTTAAATATCAAAGTAATTATACTGAGTTGAAGAAGCCAGATAAAGTATATACAGTAAGAATCTATTTATATAAAATTGTAAAAAATTCAAACTAATCCATAGCAACTGAAAGTAGGCTGATAGTTGCTGGTGATCAGAGTGAGTTATAAAAGACAGTAAGGAGGAATATACCTAGACTGTATATATATAACAATACCTATCAGAGTATATACTTAAATATGTACATTTATTTTATGCATTTATAAATTCATATTATGATAAGTAAGAAATAAAGACTTCTTTCAGATAATCAAACACTAATTGAACTTATCAGCAAATATCCACTATAAAAATTTAAAGAAAGGATTTTTGAAAAGAAAAATAATAACAGAAAGTTGGGTTTAAAAGCATTAATACTAGAAATAATAAATGTGTGATAATTTTTTTTCCATTTAAAATTCTCCTTCTTTTAAAATGTAATTCACTGCATAAAGCAAAGTGTCTTTTGTAGATATATGACATGCAGAAATAAAATACAAAATAAAAACAGCACAAAGAATGGGAGGGGGAAGTGGAATTACAGTGTCATAAAGTCCTTACTTTAGGGAGTAGCCATCATGGTCAACAAAAGAGTCCAAAATGCAGTACTGGATGTAATCTCAAAAATGACAGAATGATCTCTGTTTGTTTCCAAGGCAAGCCATTCAATATCATGGTAATCCAAGCCTACGCCCCAACCAGTAACTCTGGAGAAGCTGAAGTTGAATGGTTCTATGAAGACCTACAAGACCTTTTACAACTAACACCGAAAAAAGATGTTCTTTTCATTATAGGGGTCTGGAATGCAAAAGTAGGAAGTCAAGAAACACCTGGAGTAATAGGCAAAATTGGCCTTGGATTATGGAATGAATCAGTGCAAAGGCTAATAGAGTTATGCCAAGAGAACGCACTGGTCATAGCAAACATCCTCTTCCAACAACACAAGAGAAGACTCTACGCATGGACATCACCAGATGGTCAACACCAAAATCATATTGATTATACTTTTTGTAGCGAAAGATGGAGAAGCTCTATACAATCAGCAAGAACAAGACCAGGAAATGACTGTGGCTCAGATCATGGCCAAATTCAGACTTAAATTGAAGAAAGTAGGGAAAACCACTAGACCATTCAGGTATGACCTAAATCAAATCCCTTATGACTATACAGGGGAAGTGAGAAATAGATTTAAGGCACTAGATCTGATGGACAGAGTGCCTGATGAACTATGGGTGGAGGTTCGTGACATTGTACAGGAGACAGAGATCAAGGCCATCCCCATGGAAAAGAAATGCAAAAAGGCAAAATGGCTGTCTGGGGAGGCCTTACAAATAGCTGTGAAAAGAAGAGAAGTGAAAAGCAAAGGAGAAAAGGAAAGATATAAGCATCTGAATGCAGAGTTCCAAAGAATAGCAAGAGATAAGAAAGACTTCCTCAGCGATCAATGCAAAGAACTAGAGGAAGACAACAGAATGGGAAAGACTAGAGATCTCTTCAAGAAAATTAGAGATACCAAGGGAACATTTCATGCAAAGATGGGCTCGATAAAGGATAGAAATGGTATGGACCTAACAGAAGCAGAAGATATTAAGAAGAGGTGGCAAAAATACTGAAGAACTGTACAAAAAAGATCTTCATGACCCAGATAATCACAATGATGTGATCACTCACCTAGAGCCAGACATCCTGGAATGTGAAGTCAAGTGGGCTTTAGAAAACATCACTATGAACAAAGCTAGTGGAGGTGATGGAATTCCAGTTGAGCAATTTCAAACGCTGAAAGATGATGCCATGAAAGTGCTGCACTCAATATGCCAGCAAATTTGGAAAACTCTGCAATGGCCACAGGACTGGAAAAGGTCAGTTTTCATTCCATCTCCAAAGAAAGGCAATCTCAAAGATTGTTCAAACTACCGCACAATTGCACTCATCTCACACGCTAGTAATGTTCAAAATTCTCCAAGCCAGGCTTCAGCAATACGTGAACCGTGAACTTCCAGATGTTCAAGCTGGTTTTAGAAAAGGCAGAGGAACCACAGATCAAATTGCCAACATCTGCTGGATCATGGAAGAAACAAGAGAGTTCCAGAAAAACATCTATTTTTGTTTATTGACTATGCCAAAGCCTTTGACTGTGTGGATCACAATAAACTGTGGAAAATTCTGAAACAGATGGGAATACCAGACCCGCCCTCCCTTCCCCTCCTCTTGAGAAATCTATATGCAGGTCAGGAAGCAACAGTTGGAACTGGGCATGGATCAGCAGACTGGTTCCAAATAGGAAAAGAAGTACGTCAAGGCTGTATATTGTCACCCTGCTTATTTAACTTATATGCAGAGTACATCAGGAAAAACATTGGGCTAGAAGAAGCACAAGCTGGAATCAAGATTGCTGGGAGAAATGTCAATAACCTCAGATATGCAGACGACACCATCCTTATGGCAGAAAGAGGAACTAAAAAGCCTCTTGATGAAAGTGAAAGAGGAGAGTGAAAAAGTTGGCTTAAACTCAACAGTCAGAAAACGAAGATCATGGCATCTGGTCCCATCATTTCATGGGGAAACAGTGGAAACAGTGTCAGACTTTATTTTGGGGGGCTCCAAAATCACTGCAGATGGTGATTGCAGCCATGAAATTAAAAGACACTTACTCCTTGGAAGGAAAGTTATGACCAATCTAGAGAGCATATTAAAAAGCAGAGATATTACTTTGCCAACAAAGATCCATCTAGTCAAGGCTATGGTTTTTCCAGTGATCATGTATGGATGTGAGAGTTGGACTGTGAAGAAAGCTGAGTGCCAAAGAACTGATGCTTTTGAACTGTGGTGTTGGAGAAGACTCTGGAGAGTCCTTTGGACTGCCAGGAAATACAACCAGTCCATCCTCAAGGAGATCAGGCCTGGGTGTTTATTGCAAGGACTGATGCTGAAGCTGAAACTCCAAAACTTTGGCCACCTCGTGCAAAGAGTTGACTCATTGGAAAAGACCCTGATGCTGGGAGGGATTGGGGGCAGGAGGAGAAGGTGATGACAGAGGATGAGATGGCTGGATGGCATCACCAACTCGATGGACATGAGTTTGGGTAAATTCCAGGAGTTGGTGTTGGATAGGGAGGCCTGCCGTGCTGTGATTCATGGGGTCACAAAAAGTCGGACACGACTGAGCAACTGAACTGAAACTGAAACTGAACTGAAAGTCCTTATGCTATAATTGAAGTGTTATAGTATTATTTGAGAGCAAGACTATGATAATTTTATGATGTACATTATAGACCCTGAAGCAACCACCAAAGACAAAGTGCAATAGAATTTGTAGTTAATAATTAATAATTGAGATAAATAGACTCATAAAGCTAATTAGTCCAAATTAAGGTAGGAATGGAGTAGAACAGCACCAAAAAATGGATAGGAAAATAATATTTAGTGAGATACAGGACTAAATCCAACTCTATTGATCAATTAAAATCGATTAAATTTCACAAACTATTCAATTCAAAAGTAGAGACATAATTTTTATTTACAAATAAAGATCCAACCATATGCTGTCCACAATAAATCCATAGTAAATAAAACTTTGCAGTTAGGCTAAAAATTAAAAGATGGAAAGATATAACATGAACATTTTTCTTTTAAAATGGATAAATTAGCTATATCACTATCAGGCAAAGTAGATTTTAGAACACAGCTATTGCCAAGATTTGAGATTTGTATTTGTAGTTCCTGGAGTTGTCAGTCATTAAAGTTAGTCACATTTTACTGAATTTTAAGGGAGTTACAGTCCCAGAGATACATTAACCTGGAAACATGAGCCTAGTATAACTCACCCCTAACAAAATCCCCATTTCTTAAATAGAAAAGAACAAGATTTCTGCTAGAAGGTCACTGGCTCCACTTCCTTCTCTTAGATATAGTCATAGATAAATCGATTAAAAAAAAAAACTTTCAGAGAATAGAAATAGAAATAAACATATATAGAACCAAGAATTCATGCCATGGCCAAGACAGGGAATAATTGATAGTCCACGCCAGATAAACATGACATAAGCTACAATCCTGCCTGCTGTATGTCTTCTATTCTCCTATAATTGCTATTTGATATTCTACCTTGCCTGTCTGTTTTGTTGCTATCCTATGATCAATTATTGAAGGTATTATGAGTGAAATTTTACTAGTTAGCCAAAGGTTCCTGGACCATGATAAATAACATCCATACCTGATTTGAGAAAAACATGCTGATTGAGCATTCTAGATTCAGAGAACACATGTCCCATGACATCAATTTGGGGTTTAGCAGATAATGAGATATAGCATCATCTACCTTTGGGCATTGGTGGGGGCATTTTTTACTGTGTGTGGAGTAATCATAACAGTAATGATATATAGCAACTATAATTTACTGAATAACTATTATTTGCCAGGCATGATAACAGCCTTTCAAGTTAGATCATTTCATTATGCCTTCAGGCAATCCTGAGGTAGATATCATTATCCTTCTCCTGCAGCTGAGTTGGCAACTGGACGGAGAAGGCAATGGCAACCCACTCCAGTACTCTTGCTGGGAAGGTCCCATGGATGAAGGAGCCTGGTAGGCTGCAGTCCACGGGATCGCTAGGAGTGGGACACGACTTCACTTTCACTTTCATGCATTGGAGAAGGAAAAGGCAACCCACTCCAGTATTCTTGCCTGGAGAATCCCAGGGACTGGAGAGCTGGGTGGGCTGCCGTCTATGGGGTCGCACAGAGTCGGACACGACTGAAGCGACTTAGCAGCAGTAGGTGTTTCAACAAAGTCTCAGATCAATTTAAAAAAAAAAATAAATAAAACTAGCACAGAGTCTTACAGTTAGGAAAATGAGGTGCTGAGGTGGTTTGAATATGAAGCCAAGCACCTCGATTCTTAGATATCATATCATATATAAAACAGGCATGAATGTTGATTTCTTTCTATGAAACTAAACTACTGATGATTTAATTAAGATGAAATAGATTTTGACCCTTCTCAAGCCTCATGTGAGTCTTCCCTGGTGGCTCAGATGGTAAAGCATCTGCCTGCAATGCAGGAGACCCGGGTTTGATCCCTGGGTTGGGAAGATCTCCTGGAGAAGGAAATGGCAACCCACTCCAGTACTCTTGCCTGGAGAATCCCACAGACGGAGAGCCTGGTAGGCTACAGTCCATGGGGTCACAAAAAGTTGGACACGACTGAGCGACTTCACTTCCAAGCCTCATGTGGGTTTTCCTGGTGGCTCAGACAGGAAAGAATCTGCCTGCAATATAGGAGATCCGGGTTTGATCCCTGGGTTGGGAAGATCCTCTGGCATAGGAAATGGCAACCCACTCCAGTATTCTTGCCTGGAGAATTCCATGGATAGAGGAGCCTGGCAGGCTACAGTCCATGGGGTTGCAAAGAGTCAGACACAACTGAATGACTTTCACTTCACTTCAAACCTCATGCAGAGTAAGGCTTTAATACAAAATCAATAAATGGTTATTGAATAAATGAATTGATTACAAATTCAATATTTCTAAATCAAAAGTTTTGAACTACAGTTGGACACATGGTTTTAAGATTTGTGTATGAGCAGTAAACAATAGAGATATAATGGAGACATGAAGACATAAATGGCAAAACACTATTTTTTGTCCTCATTTGTAGCCCAAAAACTGATACAAAGAAAGATTATTTTATTTGAAATTTGAGTTTTTAAATTTAGGCCAACAGTCAAATAAATGAGCAAAGAAGTTTTTGAAGCCAAATGTGGCCTAGATTTTTTTTTTTTTTTTTAAGAAATAGCTTTCCTTCTTTGTACTTTTTTTTCTTTTTTCTTGACCTGACTTAAAACTCACAGCTTCCACAGCCAGAATAGATAAAATAGTATGGAACAGGCATTTACTTATGAAACAGCTCTTCACAAGTCACGATTAACCTCAACTACAGATTTTGTTTCTAAGTTATGCCCTTTCTTCCCTGTGTCCAATCAGAAAGAACATTTCTGAAATTCTGTTCACTGAGGGCTTATATTTTGTGGTATTTTAAAATAAGTATCAGTTGACCTGATTTTTTAAGATATATTAAATTCTGGCAGGTTATGCTGTGTGTACTTTTGTAAAGCCATGGTGTCTAAACTTTATAAAACTCATTTGTGTGTAGGTTATTTCATAACCTGAAATGACCTAGATTGACTAAGCAGTTATACTTAAATACTGGGGTTATTCTATTTTTTGATTGTTCATTATTAAGCATCTATTAGATGTTTAATATGATTCACATTCATAAACAGAATATAGACCTCAATTTCTGTGAGCTTGAGTTTGAAGTAGAAATAAGACACATAGCGTTTGCTACAAAAACAATTGTAGATTCAGAAAGATCTTTGAAACAGAATGAGATTAGGACTGGCCAATATTAGGCAAATGCAATTGAGTTCAGGAGTTCTGATTTTAGAGTAAAAAGTAGTACACAAAATTATTTGGCTATAGGGCTTAAAGGAATAAAATAATGTTTCTTCCATGTTTAAGTATGTCGATATATCTTCATTATCATCATAACAATCATCTTCATAAACTAACATTTGCTGAACACTTGAAATATTTGAGGCCCTGCTTCAAGGGTTTTTCATATATTAATTCATTAATTCTTACCAAACTCCAGTAGGGTAAATGTAAACATCATATCTATTTTATGGATGAGGAAGCTGAAACAAGTGAGAATAAAAGAACTTCTCCAAAACCACACATGTAATAAGTCATGAAGGTGGATTTATATACTTTATGATATCCAAGTGGACCACTGGAGTGTGTGTGTGTGTGCACTCACTGTATATAAATATACAGCTTAAATGTGTTCTTTTTTTTAATTTACAAAATGCACTTTTCTGTACCTTAACCATGTTGAAGTGCTTACCATGGATCGATGACAGAATGCACTTTTGAATTCTGTACTTGACCACTTATTCATTGTGTGTCTATATGTTAGCTGCTCAGTCATGTCCAACTCTCTGCAAACCCATGAACTACAGCCCACCAGGCTACTCTGTCCAGGAAATTCTCCAGGCAAGGGTACTTGAGTGGGTTGCCATTTCCTTCTCCAGGGGATCTTTCCAACTCAGAGATTGAACCCAAGTCTCCTGCATTGCAGACAAATTATTTACCTTCTGAGCAAGCCCAGCTGAGACAAATTAATTCAACTTTCTGCTCTTCAGAAAGTAAGTCAGTGATAAAATACATACCTCATAGGATTTTGAGAAATAACTGACTTTGTATAAATAAAAGCTCTTAGGATAGTGCGTGGGGCACAGCAAGTGTTCAGTAAAGATCAGTTCAAAAAGAGTCCAAAATGCAGTTCTTGGGTACAATCTCAAAGATCACAGAAAGATCTCTTGTTTGTTTTGGAGGGGAGGCAAACCATTCAATATCAATGTAATTCAAGTCCCAACCACTAAAGTCAAAGAAGCTGAAGTTGAACAGTTCTATAAAGACCTACAAGACCTTCTAGAGCTAACACCAAAAACAGATGTCCATTTCATCACAGGGGACTGAAATGCAAAAGTAGGAAGTCAAGAAATATCTGGAGATACAGGAAAGTTTGGCCTTGGAGTACAAAATGCAGCAGAGCAAAGGCTAACAAAGTTGTACCAAGAGAACACAATGGTCATAGCAAACATCTGCTTCCAACAAACAAGAGACGAATCTACACATGGACATCACCAGGTGGTCAATACAGAAATTAGAGTGATTATAATCTTTGCAGCTGAATATGGAAAAGCTCTACACAGTCAGAAAAAACAAGACCAGGAACTGACTGTGGCTGAGATCATGATCTCCTTACTGAAAAATTCAGAATTAAGTTGAAGAAAGTAGGGAAAACCACTAGACCATTCAGGTATGACCTAAATCATATCCCTTACGATTATACAGCAGAAGTGACAAAGAGGTTCAAAGGATTAGATCTGATAGACAGCATGAGGAAGGAACTATGGATGGAGGTTCATAATACTGTACAGGAAGTGGTGATTAAACCACCTCCCAAGAAAAAGAATACAAAGAGGCAAAATGGTTGTCTGAGGAGGCCTTATAGATAGCTGAGGAAAGAAGAGAAGTGAAAGGAAAGATATATCAGTCTGAAAACAGAGTTCCAAAGGATGTCAAGGAAAGATAAGAAAGTCTTCCTCAGTTATCACTGCAAAGAAATAGAGGGAAACAATAGAATAGGAAAGACTAGAGATCTCTTCAAGAAAATTAGAGGTACCAAGGGTACCAAAGATAGTCACAATAAAAGACAGAAATATTATGGACTTAATAGAAGCTGAAGATGTTAAGAACAAGTGGCAAAAATACACACAAGAAATATACAAAAAAGATCTTAATGACCAGATAACAAAAATGGTGTGATACTCACTTAGAGCCAGACATTCTGGATTAAGAAGTCAAGTGGGCCTTACGAAGCATCACTGCAAACAAAGCTGGTGAAGGTGATGGAATTCCAGCTTAGCTATTTCAAATCCTTAAAGATGATGCTGTGAAAGTACTGCACTCAATATGCCAGCAAGTTTGGAAAACTCAGCAGTGGCCACAGGACTGGAAAAGGTCAGTTTTCATTCTGATCCTAAAAAAGGCAAAGCCAAAAAAATGTTCAAACTACTGTACAATTGCACTCAGCTCACACACTAGCAAAGTAATGGTCAAAATTCTCCAAGACAGGCTTCAACATTACATGAACTGTGAACTTCCAGATGTTGAAGTTGGTTTTAGAAAAGGCAGAGGAACCAGAGATCAAGTTGCCAACATCTGCTGGATCATAGAAAAAGAAAACGAATTTGAGAAAAACATCTACTCTGCTTTATTGACTATGCTAAAGCCTTTGACTGTGTGGATCACAATAAACTGTAGAAAATTCTTAAAGAGATGGGTCTACCAGACGACCTTACCTGCCTCCTGAGAAATCTGTACACAGGTCAGGAAGCAACAGTTAGAACTGGTCATGGAAAAATGAACACATTACAAATCAGAAAAGGAGAACATCAAGGCTGTATATTGTCACCTTGCTTGTTTAACTTATATGCAGAGTACATCATGATCAATGCCAGGCTGGATGAAGCACTAGCTGGAATCAAGATTAGCAGGAGAAATATCAATAACTTCAGTATGCAGATGACACCACCCTTATGGCAGAAAGGGAAGAGAAACTAAAGAGCCTCTTGATGAAAGTGAAAGAGGAGAGTCAAAATGTTGGCTTAAAACTCAGAAAAAATGAAGATCATGGCATCCGGTCTCATCACTTCATGGCAAATAGATGGGGAAAGAATGGAAATACTGAGAAACTTCATTTTCTTGGGCTCCAAAATCACTGCAGATGGTGATTGCAGCCATGAAATTAAAGGATGCTTGTTCCTTGGAAGAAAAGCTATGACCAAACTAGACAGCATATTAAAAAGCAGAGACATTACTTTGCTGACAAATGTCCATCTAGTCAAAGCCATTGTTTTTCCAGTAGTCATGTATGGATGTGAGAGTTGGACCATAAAGAAAGCTGAGTGCAGAAGAATTGATGTTTTTGGAATTATGGCATTGGAGGAGACACTTGAGAGTCCCTTAGACTGCAAGGAGATCAAACTAGTCAACCCTAAAGGAAATCATTCCTGAATATTTACTGAAAGACTGATGCTGATGCTGAAGCTTGAATATTTTGGCCACCTAATGTGAAGAAATGACTCATTAGAAAGACCCTAATGGTGGCAAAGATTGAAGGTGGGAGAAGAGGACAACAGAGGATGAGATGGTTGGATGGCATCACTGACTCAATGGACATGAGTTTGAGCAAGCTCCAGGAGTTGGTATTGGACTGTGAAGCCTGGTGTGCTACAGTCCATGGGGTCACAAAGAGTTGGACACTACTGAGTGACTGAACTGAACTGAACTGAAATTTTAGTTACTATTGTAGACATGCTAATTCCTTTGCTGGTATCTTAATAGATATATCTTTCTTTTTTAACACCCAGCTCAAATAACAATTTTGAAAGCTCTTTAAGAATTTACTGGAAATAGAATTTTTATCCAACTTAATAAATCTTATTGTCATAATTCATGTATAGAAGCAATTGGATTGATCAGCTGATCTAGTGAATTGTCAAGCGACATTTTCTTTAATATTAGACGTAGAATCAAAAACATTTTGGTCATAGAGATGTAATATTCATTATGTTATGCAAAGAACTTAACTCATGTACCATGGAATTCTCTTTCTTTTCTAATAGCTAATAGTAAAACCAGTCAATCCTGAAGGAAGTCAGCCTTGAATATTCACTGGAAAGACGGATGCTGAAGCTCCAATCCTTTGGCCACCTGATGCAAAGAGCTGACTTGGAGAAGACAGAGGATGAGATGGTTGGATGACATCACCAACTCAATCGACATGAGTTTGTACAAACTCCAGCAGATAGTGATGGACAGGGAAGTGTGCTATTGCAGTCCCTGGGGTCTCAAAGAGTTGGACATGGCTGAGCAACTGAACAACAACAACAAATAGTCTTTAAAACTTTGTCAAGGCAATTATGCACGGAACTTCCTTATTGTTACACTTAATCTCATCTCTTCTCTACTTTCCCAAGTTTTGTTTTGTTTTTATTCATGGTAGAAAGAACACTGGATAAACCCAGGGCATTATTTACATTGATACATTCTTTTATGTAGATCCAATATAATGCTGAGAGATCTACACAGTACACCATATTCCCTTAAATACACATAAAGAATATTCCATGAATGAAACATAACCAAGAATATAAATGGACTTACATGGGAAATCACTTGATAATTAAGTTAGATTTGGGAATATTTAGAAATTATTTTTTGAGCATATAGGAAATTGTGTCATGTTTTAGTAAAAAAAAGAAATAATACTGTAATATAATATACTTTGATTGTTTATCTATTAGATATTTCTATTTTTTAATGTCAGGATAACTAACTCTCACATAGAGGAAATCTCTACTTTCCGGTTTCTTCTGCCAGTGCTTCTACACGAAGTCAGAAGATGAGGAATAGCATATAAGAAATACAAGATGAAGAGAGTCAAAAGGTACAAGTTTCCAGTTATATGACAAATAAGTACTAGGGGTGCCGTTTGCAATATGATACATATAACTAACAGGGCTGTATGTTACATATGAAAGTCGTTAAAGTAAATCCTGAGTTCTTATCACAGGAAAAGTATTCTATTAATGTCTTTAATTTTGTTATTATGAATGGATGCTTAGTAAATTTACTGTTATAATCATTTCATGATGTAGGTAAGTCAAATCATTACTCTGTATATCTTAAACTTATACAGTCCTGTATGTCAATTATATTTCAATATAACTAGAAGAAGAGGAACAAAGAAAAAAAAAACCAGGTATACCTAAAGGATATGATGAGTTCAGTTCTAGACTACTGCAGTAAAGTGCATTTCAATAAAGAGAGTCACATGAATTTTTGGTCTCAGTGCACATTAAAGTTTTGTTTTTACTACACTATGGGCTATTAAGTGTGCAGAAGCATTATGTGTTAAAATGTGTTTTAATCATGCGCTAAAAATACCCTAGTTAAAAATACTATAAAATGCTAGCCATCATCTGAGCCTTAAACTAAGTGTAATCTTTTTGTTGGTGGAGGGTCTTGCCTTGATGTTCATGGTTCTGACTGATCAGAGCAGTGGTAGCTAAAGGTTGGGGTGGCTGTGGCAATTTCTTAAGATAAGACAGTAACGAATTTAGCTGTATTGACTGACTCTTCCTTTCATGAACAATTTCTCCATAGTATGCAGTTGCTGTTTGATAGCATCTTACCCACAGTAGGACATCTTTAAAATTGGAGTCAACCCCCTCAAATTCTGCCTCTGCTTTATAAATCATTCTAAATTCTTTATTGTCATTTCAACACTCTTCACTGCATCTTCACCAGGAGATGAAGATAAATTGAAGATAAATTTCTTGAGATAAATTCTATCTCAAGAAGCTACTTTCTTTGCTCATCCATAAGAAGCAACTCCTCATCCATTCAAGTTTTATCATGAGACTGCAGCATTTCAGTCACATCTTCAGTCTCCACTTAAAATTCCAGTTCTCTTGCTATTTCCACCACATCTACAGTACTTCCTGCACTAAAGTTTTGAACCCCTCGAAGTCATCCATGAGGATTGGAATCAATTTCTTCCAAACTCTGTTTATGTTGATATTTTGACTTCTTTTCATGAGTCGTAAATGTCCTCAGTGTAATCTAGGGTCACATATCCTTTCCAGGTTTTCAGTCTACTTTGCCCAGATCCATCAGAGTAACCACTATCGATGCCAGCTATAGCCTATGCAACATACTTCTTAACAGATTATTGACTGGGGGATTTCTGCAGAAAATAATGCCTGTGGCTTGCAATTTGTTTTGTAAGTGAATGTTGAAATGTCACTGGTCAATAACATTTTGGGTAACAAAGGATATATTAATAAGTCTCTGATCAATAAGTTGTTAAACGATAAGACTTAAAAATCAAAATTACTCTTTGATGCATGGGCTGCAGAATGGATGTTTTGTTAGCAGGCATAAAAACAATCATCTTATTGCCCATCTCTATCAGAGCTCTTGGGTGACCAGGTGTATTGTTAGTGAGCAGTAATATTTAGAAAATAATCTATTTCTGAGCAGTAGGTCTCAACAGTCACTTAAACTATTCAGTAAATCATGCTGTCACAGATGTGTTGCCATCCAGACTTTGTTGTTATAATTAAAGAGTATGAACAAAGTCATTTTAGTATAATTTTTCAGATTTCCATAATGGTAAAAGGGCTTCCCTTGTGGCTCAATTGGTAAAGAATCCAGCTGCAATGTGGGAGACCTGAGTTCAATTCCTGGTTTGAGAAGATCCCCTGGAGAAGGGAAAGGCTACTCACTCCAGTATTCTGGCCTGGAGAATTCCATGGACTGGATAGTCCATGGGGTCACAAAGAGTCGGAAACGACTGAGTGACTTTCACTTTCACTTTCACTTTCAAATGAGCACTGGCTTCAACTTAAAACCACCAGCTACATTAGCCCCTAATAAGTCAGCCTGTCCTTTGAAGCTTTGAGGGCAGGCATTGACTTCTCTCTGGCTATGAAAGTCATAGATGGCATCTTCTACTAGAATGGTGTTTCATCAATGTTGAAAAATCAGTTGTTTAGCATCAGTTCAGTTCAGTCGCTCAGTCATGTCCGACTCTTTGTGACCCCATGAATTGCAGCACACCAGGCCTCCCTGTCCATCAGCAACTCCTGGAGTTCACTCAGACTCACGTCCATCGAGTCAGTGATGCCATCCAGCCATCTCATCCTCTGTCGTCCCCTTCTCCTCCTGCCCCCAATCCCTCCCACCATCAGAGTCTTTTCCAATGAGTCAACTCTTCGCATGAGGTGGCCAAAGTATTGGAGTTTCACCTTTAGCATCATTCCTTCCAAAGAAATCCCAGGGCTGATCTCCTTCAGAATGGACTGGTTGGATCTCCTTGCAGTCCAAGGGACTCTCAAGAGTCTTCTGCTACACCACAGTTCAAAAGCATCAATTCTTCGGTGCTCAGCCTTCTTCACAGTCCAACTCTCACATCCATACATGACCACAGGAAAAACCATAGCCTAGACTAGACGGACCTTAGTCAGCAAAGTAATGTCTCTGCTTTTGAATATGTTATCTAGGTTGGTCATAACTTTTCTTCCAAGGAGTAAGCGTCTTTTAATTTCCTGGGTGCAGTCACCATCTGCATTGATTTTGCAGCCCCCCAAAATAAAGTCTGACACTGTTTCCACTGTTTCCCCATCTATTTCGCATGAAGTGATGGGACCAGATGCCATGATCTTTGTTTTCTGAACGTTGAGCTTTAAGCCAACTTTTTCATTCTCCACTTTCACCAAGAGGTTTTTAGTTCCTCTTCACTTTCTCCCATAAGGGTGGTGTCATCTGCATATCTGAGGTTATTGATATTTCTCCTGGCAATCTTGATTCCAGCTAGTGTTTCTTCCAGTCCAGCATTTCTCATGATGTACTCTGCATAGAAGTTAAATAAGCAGGGTGACAAGATACAGCCTTGAATCACTCCTTATCCTATTTGGAACCAGTCTGTTGTTCCATGTCCAGTTCTAACTGTTGTTTCCTTACTTGCATACAGATTTCTCAAGAGGCAGGTCAGGTGGTCTGGTATCCCCATCTCTTTCAGAATTTTCTACAGTTTCTTGTGATCCACATAGTCAAAGGCTTTGGCATAGTCAATAAAGCAGAAATAGATGTTTTTCGGGAACTCTCTTGCTTTTTCGATGATCCAGCAGATGTTGGCAATTTGATCTGTGGTTCCTATGCCTTTTCCAAAACCAGCTTGAACATCAGGAAGTTCACAGTTCATGGTTCAGGAAGTTCACAGTTCCAGGGGCGGTGGCCAAGAGGAGCTACCCCACGTCCAAGGTCAGGGATGATGGCCAGGAGGAGCCACCCCACTCCTGAGGCCAGGGGCAGCGGCCACGAGGAGCAACCCCACGTCCAAGGAGCGGTGGGTGCACGGGTGCAGGAGGGGCTAGAGGAGCTATCCCACGTTGAAGGTCAGGAAGGGCAGTGGTGAGGAGATACCCTTCATCCAAGATAAGGAGCAGAGGCTGCGCTTTGCTGGAGCAGCCATGAAGAGATACCCAACATCCAAGGTAAGAGAAACCCACGTTGTTTAGCATAGCTACCTTAATTATCTCAGCTAGATTTTCTGTATAATTTGCTGCTCCTTCTATATCAGCACTTGCTACTTCACTTTGTACTTTTATGTTTTGGAAATGTCTTTCCTTAAACCTTATGAATAAACTTCTGCTAGCTTCAAATTTTTCTCCTGCAGTTTCCTCACCTTCCTCAGCCTTCATCAAATTGAAGAGAGTTAGGGCTTTGCTCTGGATTAGGGTTTTAGCTCAAGGGAATGTTGTAGCAGGTCTGATTTTCTATCCACACAACTAAAACGTTCTCCATATCAGCAATAAGGCTGTCTCATTTTCTGATCATTCGTGTTCACTGGAGTAGCACTTTTAATTTCAAGAACTCCTTTTCATTCAAACTTGGCTAACCTTTTGTCAGGAGAGACTTAGGTTTCAGTCTATCTCAGGTTTTGACATGTCTTCCTCACTAAGCTTAATCATTTCTTCATTTTGATTTAAAGTGAGAAATATGTTACTTGTCATTTTACTCAAACACTTAAAGGGCATTGTAGACTTGTTAATTGGCCTAAATTCAATATTATTGTGTGTCAAGGAATAGGAAAGCCCAAAGAGAGAGAGAAAGATGGGGAGATAGCCACTCAGAGGAACAGTTCAGTTCAGTTCAGTTCAGTCACTCAGTGTCCAACTCTTTGTGACCCCATGGACTGCAGCATGCCAGTCTTCCTGGTCCAACACCAACTCCTGGAGCTTACTCAAACTCATGACTACTGAGTCAGTGATGTCATCCAACCATCTCATCCTGTGTCCTCCCCTTCTCTTCCTGCCTTCAATCTTTCCCAGTATCAGGAGTTTTTCCAGTGAGTCAGTTCTTTGCATCAAGTGGCTAAAGTATTGGAGCTTCAGCTTCAGTATCAGTCCTTCCAATGAATATTCAGGACTGATTTCCTTTAGGATTGACTGGTTGGATCTCCTTGCAGTTCAAGGGACTCTCAAGAGTTTTCTTCAACACAATTCCAAAAGCATCAATTCTTTGATGCTCAGCTTTCTTTATGGTCCAATTGTCACATCCATACATGACTACTGGAAAAACCATAGCTTTGACTAGATGGACCTTTGTCGGCAAAGTAATTCCTCTGTTTTTAAAAATGCTGTCTAGGCTGGCTTTTCTTCATAACTTAATGTACGTTTTATGTGTTTTCACTGTTCCTCTGCCTTGCCGAACAGTATGAAAAGGCAGAGTAACAGTGGAAATGTACAAAACATTCATTAAGTTTGCAGTCTTATATGATAGCTCTCCAATTAAATAACATTGAAGATCACTGGTGATCACAGATCACCATACAAATATAATAAAGTTTAAAATATTACAGGAATTACCATAATGTGACACAGAGACATGAAGTGAATAACGTTAGAAAAATGATACAAATAAATTTGCTCAATGTAAGGTTGCCACAAAATTGCAATTTAGAAATGCAGTATCTACAAAGCAAAATAAAGTGAAGTGCAATAAAATGAGGTATACAGAGGCCTCTATTTCCCCAAATACACACACACACACACATACACACACACAGTTCTACTTAATCTAGAGGTATGTGTATATATATATACATATATGTATGTATATATATATATGTATGTATGTATACATGTATACGTATACACACACAGTTCTATGTAACCTAGAGGTATGTGTGTGTGTGTGTATATATATATATATATACATATATACGTATATATGTATATGCATATGTGTGTGTGTACACACACACACACACACACATCTGAGTAGAAACCTAGAATTCAATCTGTTTGTTTCCTTTGCCAGTTGACCATCTATATGGTCATAGCTTGTTATAAAGGAAATAAATGAGTCCTTCAGCTCTCCTTGCCTTCATGAGTTGGGCTGGGGTAGAAAGGAATCTAACACTTTCTAAGAAAATATTTTCTCATGCATCTTTTCTCTCATTCCCAGTATGAAGAGAATAGAAAAATTCTAAATTTCTCTGAAATAGCTGCATACAAATTCCACTTCTTTCTCATTCCCTTTACTAACAAGGCAAACAGACTTTTCTATAATAACATTGTCATGATTTATTTCATTTCCAACTACACAGACTTTTTTTGACTAATGTCAACACTGTAGAAGTCTAGGTTCTACCTATAATTTAAACAAATATATACACACATAAACATCCTCAGCTTCATATTATCCTGACATTGGTGTGTGTTTGCATGTAAATATTCTCATTTTGATTTCTTGGTCAAGGCTCTGTATAACCAATCACCTGCCTAATTCCAAATTCAACTTCTGTCATTCTTCCTTCACTGGCTATGCCTCAATTATATTCTTCAACGCCCTTTCTATCATGAGTGCTTGATATATGCTGGTCTCTTTTTCTGGCAAATGCCCCATTTTATTGTCAAATAATTCCACATTCAGATTTCCAGCATAAATAAAATTTCTCTAAATAAATCACTAACATGCAATTTTTCTGTAACTTGTCTCTTAGCACCTTATCACAAATAAAAATGTGTTTGTTTATTATTATTTCCCTTTTTTCACAACTAGACGATAAGTCCTGCATCTTTCTATTTGAGAATAATATTCCAAGAATCCAGTTTCCATGTCTTTTGTATTGAGATTAATTTTCCTAGAATCTACTATAATGCCTAATTCTCAATAAGCAATTTTAGAATGGATGATTCTCTTTCTGAACTAGACAAAATAAAATAGTATTTTTTAAATGGAAATTTAGGAGAAGGCCTCTAGATAAAATTTAAAAGAATGATTTTTACTAAGCTAAAGAATATAAATTACTGGATAAATATTCTTGCAAGTCTAGCTTCAAACAGAGAGAGTCTAAATCTATATTTTACAGGCTACTGTCCTGAACACATATGACCTTGATCAGACTAATAAAAACAGATAAATATAGTCTTTTCCCACAAGAACAAGGCATATTTTATTCTGGAAATTAGTTTTTCACATATTTGTATAGAATTATTTCCTGAAGAATTTAAGTATAAAAAACAAGGTATCCCAAATAATTATCAACTGGCATTTTATCTGTGTCACTGATGTGTTCAGCAGCATAACAATAATCTATAAGGATTATGCATGCCTATTTTTAATCAAAGAATCAAAATAAATCATAATAATGTCATTACATTCAGTGAAATACATTTCAGGAGCAAAAAATACTCCAATAACACAATGCATTAATTTTCTATTGAGGTAGCTAGGAGACTTAGAAATCAAACATTACATTTTATCTTCCTGTTAAAAGCCAAATCATTGCAAGGTTAATCCAATCATTTCTGTTTCTCTAAAGAGGAAACTTGACTCCTGAGATAGTCCTGCTGACTGTTTCTCAGGCTAACATTTTTACTTTGCTTTTATTGTTATTAAGATTTAAGTAAGTTTCATATGTGCAGTATTTGGTCTTTAGAGTTTTAAATTATTTTCAGGTACCAAAACCCTTTCTTCTCCCCTCCTTAATGATTACCAATTCTATATTCTCATGGGTAGTATGGCTTTATCATCTCTGCCTTTAATTTTATCCTTTCACACCCTGAAGGGATGATTTTGTGTGTTTCTTTACTTGCTTATAAAACCTAACAGACATCTTGGTACTGAACACAAGTAATCTCCTTCCTTGCAGGAAATTTCTCTTCAGTAACTACCATCACTAGAGCCCTTCACCAAACACCCTACACAAATCTCTTGACCTTTTCACATTTCATCCTTTATTTGGCAAACTGTGATCTATTCATGCAAAGGTGGAACACCATCAAGTCTAAGAGTTTTATTCCAGGATCCTAAAATTTTATTTAAAATAGTGTCTTTATAATTTCTTGAATTCATGTCAAAGAAATTCATGATTCATACTGTTTCTATTTAAAAGCATGTAGGAGTTTATACAAACTATTTTTGAAAGGAGGTTAAAATATCTTCAGCTCAAGAGAACTTGTTGTCCATTTCCTCTATCAGCCCTGCTGTAGTAATGAGAGCCCAAATGGGAATGAACATCATTAGCCTAAACTGGTCTAGCTCTATGGACAGTGGCCTAACAAGAAATGATGTTTCCTCAAGCAAAAATGGCAGAAAAGGCAATCTGAATTTTTGCTCTTTCAAAATGTTCCAAAATGATCCAGCATCTTATCTTTTCTCTCACTTTGCAATTGCAACTTCCTTGTTATTTTATTCCTCAAGCAGAGTAAATAGTGAAATTGAAATAGGCTACCTTTCTAATCAGACTCAGACTTGTTTTCCTCTTTTATTTTAATTTAGTTTTAAATTCCATAGCAACAAAGGCCATACAACCATGAGTAAGAATGTTATTTTAATTTGGTCAAAGATTTGTAATTTCCTATTAGTCCATAAGAGAATATTTCATCTATCAAAGTTATACCAGAGAACTAGGAAACTTTTATAGTAATACACCTATGACTTTACAATATTTTTCTTGACATTTAAATGTATTTTCTGACCTAAAAACTTTTATTAAGATTACACTATTCACCTGGTCAGTGTAACTTTAGATCCATAGAAAATCTTATCCTAGGTGAATGACAATTCTAAGTTTATACTCTGTAATTTACTAAATGAGTGACTGAGTGAAGTCGCTCAGTCGTGTCCGACTCTTTGCGACCCCATGGACACCAGGCTCCTTTGTCCATGGGATTTTCTAGGCAAGAGTACTGGAGAGGGTTGCCTTTTCCTTCTCCAGGGAACTTCCAAACCCAGGGATTGAACCCAGGTCTCCCTCATTGTAGACAGAGGCTTTACCATCTGAGCCACCAGGGAAGATTGAACTAAAAAAGTTCAGCCTCTCCAATCATGATACAGGAAGACTCAGAGTACAGATGCCAATGCACAGTTACTGTACAAGGAAGCTATTGCTCAGAATCTAACTTTCTGTTGCAAATAATATAAGGCTCCTGGTTCTCCCTGTCTATAATTTCTGGAGTTTACTAGAGCATTCCTTCATAGTAATATCACAAAAATTATATGACCTCTCACCCATAATAAGCCACTAGACCTCATCTGAGAATACAACATAAGGAAACATTACCCTAATCCATTTTTAAATTTTATTTATTTTTTATTTTTTTATTGTTTACTTTACAATACTGTATTGGTTTTGCCATACATTGACATGAATCCACCACAGGTGAACATGAATTCCCAACCCTGAATCCCCCTCCCACCACCCTTCCCATATCATCTCTCTGGGTCATCTCAGCGCACCAGCCTCAAGCATCCTGTATCCTGTATCGAACCTAGACTAGCGATTCGTTTCTTACATGATAGTATACATGTTTCAATGCCATTCTCCCAAATCATCCCACCCTCTCCCACTTCCACAGAGTCCAAAAGTCTGTTCTTTATATCTGTGTCTCTTTTGCTGTCTCACATACAGGGTTATCGTTACCATCTTTCTAAATTCCATATATATGTGTTAGTATACTGTATTGATGTTTTTCTTTCTGGCTTACTTCACTCTGTATTATAGGCTGCAGTTTCATCCACCTCATTAGAACTGATTCAAATGTATTCTTTTTAATGGCTGAGTAATACTCCATTGTGTATATGTACCACAGCTTTCTTATCCATTCGTCTGCTGATGGACATCTAGGCTGCTTCCATGTCCTGGCTGTTATAAACAGTGCTGTGGTGAACACTGGGATACACGTGTCTCTTTCAATTCTGGTTTCCTCGGTGTGTATGCCCAGAAGTGGGATGGCTGGGTCATAAGGCAGTTCTATTTCCAGTTTTTTAAGGAATCTCCACACTGTTCTCCATAGTGGCTGTACTAGTTTGCATTCCCACCAACAGTGTAAGAGGGTTCCCTTTTCTCCACACCCTCTCCAGCATTTATTGCTTGTAGACTTTTGGATTGCAGCCATTCTGACTGGTGTGAAATGGTTCCTCACTGTGGTTTTGATTTGCATTTCTCTGATAATGAGTGATGTTGAGCATTTTTTCATGTGTTTGTTAGCCATCCGTGTGTCTTCTTTGAAGAAATGTCTATTTAGTTCTTTGGTCCATTTTTTGATTGGGTCATTTATTTTTCTGGAATTGAGCTGCATAAGTTGCTTGTATATTTTTGAGATTTGTTGTTTGTCAGTTGCTTCATTTGCTATTATTTTCTCCTATTTCGAAGGCTGTCTTTTCACCTTGCTTATAGTTTCCTTTGTTGTGCAGAAGCTTTTAATTTTAATTAGATCCCATTTGTTTATTTTTGCTTTTATTTCCAATATTCTGGGAGGTGGATCATAGAGGATCCTGCTGTGATTTATGTTGGAGAGTGTTTTGCCTATGTTCTCCTCTAGGATTTTTATAGTTTCTGATCTTACATTTAGATCTTTAATCCATTTTGAGTTTATTTTTGTGAATGGTGTTAGAAAGTGTTCTAGTTTCATTCTTTTACAAGTGGTTGACCAGTTTTCCCAGCACCACTTGTTAAAGAGATTGTCTTTACTCCATTGTATATTCTTGCCTCCTTTGTTGAAGATAAGGTGTCCATAAGTGTGTGGATTTACCTCTGGGCTTTCTATTTTGTTCCATTGATCTATATTTCTGTCTTTGTGCCAGTACCATACTGTCTTGATGACTGTGCCTTTGTAGTAGAGCCTGAAGTCAGACAGGTTGATTCCTCCAGTTCCATTCTTCTTTCTCAAGATTGCTTTGGCTAGTCGAGGTTTTTTTGTATTTCCATACAAATTGTGAAATTATTTTTTCTAGTTGTGTGAAAAATACCACTGGTAGCTTGATAGGGATTGCATTGAATCTGTAGATTGTTTTGGGTAGTATACTCATTTTCACTATATTGATTCTTCTGATCCATGAACATGGTATATTTCTCCATCTATTAGTGTCCTCTTTGATTTCTTTCATCAGTGTTTTATATTTTTCTATATATAGGTATTTAGTTTCTTTAGGTAGATATATTCCCAAGTATTTTATTCTTTTCATTGCAATGGTGAATGGGATTGTTTCCTTAATTTCTTTTCCTACTTTCTCATTATTAGTGTGTAGGAATGCAAGGCATTTCTGTGTGTTGATTTTATATCCCACAACTTTACTATATTCATTGATTAGCTCTAGTAATTTTCTGGTGGAGTCTTTAGGGTTTTCTATGTAGAGGATCATGTCATCTGCAAACAGTGAGAGTTTTACTTCTTTTCCAATTTGGATTTCTTTTATTTCTTTTTCTGCTCTAATTGCTGTGGCCAAAACTTCCAGAACTATGTTGAATAGTAGTGGTGAAAGTGGGCACCCTTGTCTTGTTCCTGACTTTAGGGGAAATGCTTTCAATTTTTCACCATTGAGGATAATGTTTGCTGTGGGTTTATCATATATAGCTTTTATTATGTTGAGGTATGTTCCTTCTATTCCTGCTTTCTGGAGAGTTTTTATCATAAACGGATGTTGAATTTTGTCAAAGGCTTTCTCTGCATCTATTGAGATGATCATATGGCTTTTATTTTTCAATTTGTTAATGTGGTGAATTACATTGATTGATTTGCGGATATTGAAGAATCCTTGTATCCCTGGGATAAAGCCCACTTGGTCATGGTGTATGATCTTTTTAATGTGTTGCTGGATTCTGATTGCTAGAATTTTGTTAAGTATTTTTGTGTCTATGTTCATCAGTGATATCTGCCTGTAGTTTTGTTTTCTTGTGGCATCTTTGTCAGGTTTTGGTATTAGGGTGATGGTGGCCTCACAGAATGAGTTTGGAAGTTGACCTTCCTCTGCAATTTTCTGGAAGAGTTTGAGTAGGATAGGTGTTAGCTCTTCTCAAAATTTTTAGTAGAATTCAGCTGTGAAGCCATCTGGACCTGGGCTTTTGTTTGCTGGAAGATTTCTGATTACAGTTTCAATTTCCGTGCTTGTGATGGGCCTGTTAAGATTTTCTATTTCTTCCTGAATCATTTTTGGAAAATTGTACTTTTCAAAGAATTTGTCCATTTCTTCCACATTGTCCATTTTATTGGCATATAATTGCTGATAGTAGTCTCTTATGATCCTTTGTATTTCTGTGTTGTCTGGTGTGATCTCTCCATTTTCATTTCTAATTTTATTGATTTGATTTTTCTCCCTTTGTTTCTTGATGAGTCTGGCTAATGGTTTGTCAATTTTATTTATCCTTTCAAAGAACCAGCTTTTGGCTTTGTTGATTTTTGCTATGGTCTCTTTTGTTTCTTTTGCATTTATTTCTGCCCTAATTTTTAAGATTTCTTTCCTTCTACTAACCCTGGGGTTCTTCATTTCTTCCTTTTCTAGTTGCTTTAGGTGTAGAGCTAGGTTATTTATTTGACTTTTTTCTTGTTTCTTGAGGTATGCCTATGTTGCTATGAACTTTCCCCTAACACCATTTTTACAGTGTCCCACAGGTTTGGGGTTCTGTTTTCATTTTCATTCATTTCTATGCATATTTTAATTTCTTATTTGATCTCTTCTGTGATTTGTTGGTTATTCAGAAGCGTGTTGTTCAGCCTCCATATGTTGGAATTTTTAATAGTTTTTCTCCTGTAATTGAGATCTAATCTTAATGCATTATGGTCAGAAAAGATGCTTGGAATGATTTCAATTTTTTTGAATTTATCAAGGCTAGATTTATGGCTAGATGTGATCTATCCTGGAGAAGGTTCCGTGGGCACTTGAGAAAAAGGTGAAATTCATTATTTTAAGGTGAAATGTCCTATAGATATCACTTAGGTCCAACTGGTCTATTGCATCATTTAAAGTTTGTGTTTCCTTGTTAATTTTCTGTTTAATTGATCTGTCTATAGGTGTGAGTGGGGTATTAAAGTCTCCAGCTATTATTGTGTTATTGTTAATTTCCCCTTTCATACTTGTTAGCATTTTTCTTACATATTGCGGTGCTCCTATGTTGGGTGCATATATATTTATAATTGTTATATCTTCTTCTTGGATTGATCCTTTGATCATTATGTAGTGTCCTTCTTTGTCTCTTTTCACAGCCTTTGTTTTAAAGTCTATTTTATCTGATATGAGTATAGCTAATCCTGCTTTCTTTCAGTCTCTATTTGCATGTAATATTTTTTTCCAGCCCGTCACTTTCAGTCTGTATGTGTCCCTTGTTTTGAGGTGGGTCTCTTGTAGACAACATATATAGGGGTCTTGTTTTTGTATCCATTCAGCCAGTCTTTGTCTTTTGGTTGGGGCATTCAACCCATTTATGTTTAAGGTAATTATTGATAAGTATGATCCCGTTGCCATTTACTTTATTGTTTTGGGTTCAGGTTTATACAGCCTTTTTGTGTTTCCTGTCTAGAGAATATCCTTTAGCAATTGTTGGAGAGCTGGTTTGTTGGTGCTGAATTCTGTCAGCTTTTGCTTGTCTGTAAAGCTTTTGATTTTTCCTTCATATTTGAATGAGATCCTTGCTGGGTACAGCAATCTGGGCTATAGGTTATTTTCTTTCATCACTTTAAGTATGTCTTGCCATTCCCTCCTGGCCTGAAGAGTTTCTATTGAAAGATCAGCTGTTATCCTTATGGGAATCCCCTTGTGTGTTATTTGTTGTTTTTCCCTTGCTGCTTTTAATATTTGTTCTTTGTATTTGATCTTTGTTAATTTGATTAATATGTGTCTTGGGGTGTTTCACCTTGGGTTTATCCTGTTTGGGACTCTCTGGGTTTCTTGGACTTGGGTGATTATTTCCTTCCCCATTTTAGGGAAGTTTTCAACTATTATCTCAGGTATTTTCTCATGGTCTTTCTTTTTGTCTTCTTCTTCTGGGACTCCTATAATTCGAATGTTGGAGCATTTTATATTGCCCTGGAGGTCTCTGAGATTGTCCTCATTTATTTTAATTCGTTTTTCTTTTTTTCGCCTCTGATTCATTTATTTCTACCATTCTATCTTCTGTTTCACTAATCCTATCTTCTGCCTCCATTATTCTACTATTTGTTGCCTCCAGACTGTTTCTGATCTCATTTATTGCATTATTCATTATATATTGACTCTTTTTTATTTCTTCTAGGTCCTTGTTAAACTTTTCTTGCTTCTTCTCAATCCTTGTCTCCAGACTATCTGTGATTCCATTTTGATTTCAAGATTTTGGATCATTTTCACTATCATTATTCAGAATTCTTTATCAGGTAGATTCCCTATCTCTTCTTCTTTTGTTTGGTTTGGTGGGCATTTATCCTGTTCCTTTACCTGCTGGGTATTCCTCTATCTCTTCATTTTGGTTATATTACTGCGTTTGGGGTGGCCTTTCTGTATTCTGGCAGTTTGAGGAGTTCTCTTTATTATGCAGTTTCCTCACTGTGGATGGGGTTGTATCAGTGGCTTGTCAAGGTTTCTTGGTTAGGGAAGCTTGTGTCGGAGTTCTGGTGGCTGGAGCTGGATTTCTTCTCTCTGGAGTGCAATGAAGTGTCAAGTAATGAGTTATGAGATGTCAGTGGTTTTGGAGTAACTTGAGCTGCCTGTATATTGAAGCTCAGGGGTGTGTTCCTGTGTTGCTGGGGAATTTGCATGGTATGTCTTGCTCTGGAACTTTTTGGCCGTTGGGTGGTGCTTGGTTTCAGTGTAGGTATGGAGGTGTTTGGTGAGCTTCTCTCAATTAATGTTCCCTGGAGTCAGGAGTTCTCTGATGTTGTCAGGATTTGGACTTAAGCCTCCTGCTTCTGGTTTTCAGTTTTATTTTTACAGTAGCCTCAAGACTTCTCCATCTATACAGCACCGATGATAAAATATCTAGGTTAGAGACAAAGAGTTTCTTCACATTGAGGGACACCCAGAGAGGTTCACTGAGTTACATGGAGAAGAGAAGAGGGAGGGGGGAGTTAGAGGTGACTGGAGTGAGATGAGGTGGGATCAGAAGAGGAGAGAGCAAGCTAGCCAGTACTTACTTCCTTATGTGCTCTCTGCTGTCTGGACCGCTCAGAGATGTTCACGGAGTTATACAGAGAAGAGGAGAGGGAGGAAGGAGACAGAGGTGGCCAGGAGGGTAAAAGAGGGAAATGAAAAGGAGAGAGACAGATCCATACAGTAAAGAGTTCCCTAAGTGTTCTCCGCCATGTGGAACACACAGAGATTCACAGAGTTGGGTAGAGAAGAGAAGGGGGAGGGAGGAGACAGAGGCAACCGGGTGGAGAAAAAGGAGAGTCCAAAGGAGGAGAGAGAGGTCAATTCAGTAATCTCGCTCTCAAGTAAAAATGGGTACTGAAGATTGGGTTTTCAAAGGCACAAAATTGATAACAAATACCAAAAAGCAAAGATTAAAAATCTAGAGTAGAGGTTGGAATTTCAAAAATGCAATATTAAAGAAAAGAAGAAGTAGAAAGAAAAAAAAAGTCACAAGAATTATTAAAACACACACACACAAAATATATATATGGTGTTTGCTTTAAGAACTTAAAAATTTTTAAATGTTAAAATTAAAAAAAATTAAAAAAACAAGAAAAAGAAAACAAGAAAAAAACAAAAAACAAAAAAAGAATGATCGTAAAAGTAGTAAAGGTATATCTGGACTTTCTCTGGTGGTGTTGTGGGCAGTGTGGGGTCAGTTCATTTTCGGATAGTTCCTTGGTCTGGCTTATATTTCTTAAGATCTGTACTTTCAAGGTGGTTCCCTCTGTTTTAGCTTCTTCTGTTTGCTGGTCTCTTCAGTGTCTGTTTTCTGCCCTGACACAAGGGGGATGGTGGTGGACACTTTTTTTTTTTTTTTTCTTTTTAAGGCTCGCTTGTTCAGTCGCACTGTGGGGAGGGAGGGATGCTGCAAACAAATAACACTGGTGTGTGCTCATAGTGTCTCAGTCACACTGGGTCTGGCCCCGCTCACGGCGCACACCACTCAGGCTCTAGGTTGCTCTGCCAGGAACCGTCTGAGGCTGGCCCTGGGCTGCATGAACCTCCCTGGTCTAAGCCGCTCAGGCTCAGGCATTCAGGTAGTCCTCAGAGGCGCAGACTCGGTTGGGCCTGTGTTTTGTGCCCTTCCTAGGTCCAAGCAGCTCAGGTGTTTGGCGAGTGTGGTCGCTGCAACTTATCACCTTTCCCATCCCTGCTGCTCAGTTTTCTAGGTGTACAACTGGCACCCCTTCTTAGGCAGATGGTGACTGTCCAGAACCCCAAGAAGTCTTAGTTAGCAAAGAAGCTTGCTTGCAGTTTGGAAGTTAATGTTTCTCTGGGGCTGCGATTGCCCCCTTCCGGCCCTTCCGGCTCCGGCTGCCTGTCACCAGAGAGGGATGGTCAGCAGCCAGCTAATTCTGTTCCTTCCTTTGTTCTGTGCGTGGTCCTAGCAGTGTCTTATGTTAGAGCTTTTTGCGTGGTAGCTATTCCACAGTCTGGTTTGCTAGCTCAAGTTAGTTCGCTCTGGTTACACTCGGGGCATTCCGCACCTCCCTGCCCAGCCCCCACTTCCTAGTGGTGGATGCAGGCATCTGCGCTGCTTCTCTGCTGGGGGAGTTACCATTGGGCTCGTAATCTGTTGCTTTTAATTATTTATTTATTTTTCCTCCCTGTTACGTTGCCCTCTGTGCTTCCAAGGCTCGCCACAGACTCGGCAGTGAGAGTGTTTCCTGGTATTTGGAAACTTCTCTCTTTTTAAGACTCCCTTCCTGGGACGGAGCTCCCTCCCTATCTCTTTTGTCTCTTTTTTTCTGTCTTTTATTCCTACCTGTTTTTGAAGACAATGATCTGCTTTTCTGGGTGCCTGATGTCCTCTGCCAGCATTCAGAAGTTGTTTTGTGAAGTTTACTCAGCGTTGAAATGTTCTTTTGATGAATTTGTGAGGGAGAAAGTGGTCTCCTCGTCCTATTCCTCCACCATCTTAGGACCGCCCTCTCCATTTTCTATTTAACAGTATGGGAAGTATTGTAATCGTTTCTTACTATATAAGGACTTAATTTCCATGCTCTACTTGGACCTCTGAAAGATTGATTCCAGTGGGAATGGAGAATTTGCCAAACTTACACACTTCCCTATGTCAGTAACCAAAGGTTTGATCATATTCCATCATGAATACTCCCCAAACTCAACAGCATAAAACAAAAGTGTATTTCTCCCCTTTATGTTTTGTGCCTACAAAAACTCAGTGATGGGTGGAGGATGGGCAGTTTCCTAATCATCCGTCCTTGAACAAAACTGACAGAGAAGCCTCCAGCAAATGTTTTTGAATGCCATTCCAGGAGAAATGTTATTCTAGAGGTCTTTAGTTTAAGTAAATTCCTGACATGAGAATGCCATGCATCACTTATGCTTATGTAAAAATCATGGCTAGAACAACTAAATTGTTCCCACTCAAGGACAAGCAGGTCCAAAAATTAAATCCCAGCATTTTCCCCAAAAGGGAAAAGAGATATTTGGTAAACAGTAACTGTTATAGTTCTCCTCCCTGGCTATCAAAAGATCCACTTACACTCCTTCCCACACTCAAAATGTGTTACCCTTCCCTCACTTTTCAAGGAACCATCCAATTCCTGCATCAAGCCAGAGTCAAGGAAGTAGGGGAGACAAATGCTAGTTTCTTCAAGAATTCTGGGTATCATATCCAGAAGGTTGTCAAAGGTTGTTGAGATTTTAGGTCACAAAAAGCCCTAAAAAGCCCTAATCCAATTTATATGGTGTTTTCTTTCTTTCCTTTTTTTTTTTTTTTTTTTGGTGCTTTCCACAAGCTTATCCAACTTCCTACTAGAAGAGCTTCAATTCAGTTTAATGTGGTAATAATTTTGCAAAGTACTTTTCTTTATTTCTTTGGAGACATACATCTCTAGAACTTGAAAAAAAATATTCTGGCACATATCAGTTTTTAAGAAAGAAAGCCATAATTCCTTCCCATGAAAGAATTTCCTGGACATTACTTCACACAATTAAGAGGACTTAGTAATGAGAATATGAGTGTGAATCTCTTCTAGAAATTAGAGACACCAAGGGAATATTTCATGCAAAGATGGACTCAATAAAGGACAGAAATGGTATGGACCTAAAAGAAGTAGAAGAAATTAAGAAGAGGTGGCAAGAATACACATAAGAACTATACAAAAAAGATCTTCATGACCAAGATAATCACGATGGTGTGATCACTCACCTAGAGCCAGACATCCTGGAATGTGAAGTCAACTGGGCCTTAGAAAGCATCACTATGAACAAAGCTAGTGGAGGTGATGGAATTCCAGTGGAGCTATTTCAAATCCTGAAAGATGATGCTGTGAAAGTGCTGCACTCAACATGCCAGCAAATTTGGAAAACTCAGCAGTGGCCACAGGACTGGAAAAGGTCAGTTTTCATTCCAATTCCAAAGAAAGGTAATGCCAAAGAATGCTCAAACTACCACACAATTGCACTCATCTCACATGCTATTAAAATAATGCTCAAAATTCTCCAAGCCAGGCTTCAGGAATATGTGAACCATGAACTTCCAGAAGTTCAAGCTGGTTTTAGAAAAGGCAGAGGAACCAGAGATCAAATTGCCAATATCTGCTGGATCATCAATAAAGCAAGAGAGTTCCAGAAAAACATCTATTTCTGTTTATTGACTATTCTAAAGCCTTTGACTGTATGGGTCACAATAAACTGTGGAAAATTCTGAAAGAGATGGGAATACCAGACCATCTGACCTGCCTCTTGAGAAACCTATATGCAGGTCAGGAAGCAACAGTTAGAACTAGACATGGAACAACAGCCTGGTTCTAAATAGGATACGGAGTACGTCAAGGCTGTATATTGTCACCCTGCTTATTTAACTTATAGGCAGAGTACATCATGAGAAACTCTGGGCTGGATGAAGCACAAGGTGGAATCAAGATTTCCAGGACTCATATCAATAACCTCAGATATGCAGATGACACCACCCTTATGGCAGAAAGTGAAGAGGAACTAAAAAGCCTCTTGATAAAAGTAAAAGAGGAGAGTGAAAAAGTTGGCTTAAAGCTCAACATTCAGAAAACGAAGATCATAGCATCCAGTCCCATCACTCCATGGGAAATAGATGGAGTAACAGTGGAAACAGTGTCAGACTTTATTTTGGGGGTCTCCAAAATCACTGCAGATGGTGACTGCACCCAGGAAATTAAAAGACGCTTACTCCTTGAAAGAAAAGTTATGACTAACCTAGATAACATATTCAAAAGCAGAGATATTACTTTGCCAACAAAGTTCCGTCTAGTCAAGGCTATGGTTTTTCCAATGGTCATGTATGGATATGAGTGTTGGACAGTGAAGAAGGCTGAGTGCTGAAGTATTGATGTTTTTGAACTGTGGTGTAGCAGAAGACTCTTGAGAGTCCCTTGGACTGCCAGGAGATCCAACCAGTCCATTCTGAAGGAGATCAGCCCTGAGATTTCTTTGGAGGAAATGATGCTGAAGCTGAAACTCCAATACTTTGGCCACCTCATGCAAAGAGTTGACTCATTGGAAAAGACTCTGATATGGGAGGGATTGGAGCCAGGATTAGAAGGGGACGACAGTGGATGAGATGGCTGAATGGCATCACTGACTCGATGGACGTGAGTCTGAGTGAACTTCGGGGAGTTGGTGATGGACAGGGAAGCCTGGCATTCTGCAATTCATGGGGTCACAAAGAGCTGGACACGACTGAGCGACTGAACTGAACTGAACGGATGACTAGTGATCTCAATCATGCAAAAAGGTAAGTTCTAAGTAGACTTTGTTGCTCAAAACCTTTTCCATTTTATATTTTACACATTGGAGATGACAGCAGTTGTCTCCTCTAACTCAGCCGCCAAATCTGAACCCTCTATTTCTTTTCATTTTTCTTTGTAACAACAACCAATTATTTCATGTTTGTCTCTTCCTAGTACTTTGTAAATATAGCCGATACCAATGAGCAAAGGCTACTAGCCTTCTATTTTCTAACCTCTTATTTTAGAATATAAGGCCTTAAGCACATTATTTCTTTTTAACACCATTTCAGACAATACGTTTACTAAGTATTTTGCCACTGCATTGAAAATCCCATTTTCCAATCCTCTAATTGTAGCTTTTTCCCTGCTTACCACACGGTCTATAATTGATGCTATTACAGCAACATTATCCTGTCTCAGTACCAATCTCTGTATCTTAAGGATCGACTGAATCATGCTATGCACTGTCACTTTAGTTCTGTCTGACTCTTTGCAACCCTATGGACCATAGCCTGCCAGGCTCCTCTGTCCATGGGATTCCCCAGGTAAGAATACTGGAATGAGTTGCCATGCCCTCCTCCAGAGGATCTTCCTGACCCAGGGATCTAACTGGCTTCTCTTACATCTCCTACATTAGCAGGCAGGTTCTTTACCACTAGCACCACCTGGGAAGCCTGAGTCATGCTATGGTAACAACAAAAAACAAAAAAAAATTCAAAATCTTACTAGCTTACACAACACAAATTTATTTGTTGATTACACTATACTTTATCAAAGATGGAGAGATAATCTTCTCAAGATTATGGAGTAGGCACACTTTAAACATTGCAAGTTATCATCGCCAAGCTGTAGGTGGGGGGGGAGGTTTTGGAAAGAATCAAAAAATAATAATTAAATGCTCAGTCTGGAAGTATCATTGTCATTACCTATATTCAATCACATAGTTACAAAATTTTATAACAAAATAAAAAAATGCACATCTAACATGTGACTGGAAGGGAGGAGAGCTGGAAATATTTGGCCAATAATCACAGTCACTGGTAGGACATACCCTTCAAAATGATCTAAAGTGGACTGGTGAAAAACTATATATAATAGTATAAGTGCAAAGTATATAACTTATGGGCATAAAATTTAAGTTAAAAATAAACACATAATGAATTGGCAATATTAGGCTACTAACTCTTACTGAAACTAAAATAGATTTTTAAATACTGACTTTAGGCATTAATTGAAATTTCTCAATTGAATGATGACAAATTACATACTTCCTCCATTTAATGAAGTCTTGAAAAGTGAAAGTGAAGTCGCTCAGTCGTGTCCTACTCTTTGCGACCCCATGGATGGTAGCCTACCAGGCTCCGCTGTCAATGGGATTTCCTAGGCAAGAATACTGGAGTGGGCTGCCGTTTTCTTCTCCAGGGGATATTCCCAACCCAGGGATTGAACCCAGGTCTCCTGCATTGCAGACAGACGCTTTACCATCTGAGCCACTAGGAAATAAAAACCTTTCTTCCAGAAAGCAATGACTATAGAGTAATAAGTCAGTTTCTATATTTATAAAAATGTAAGTATGCATTGCATATGTATCACATATGCCACTTTATTCATGACTCTTAATATATAACTTTTAGATATTTTATGGAGATAGCCAATGTTCCTGAGATATATTTTAAATTGCTTTCTTTATTAAAAATTTATATTACTTATTATAAATAAAACAACTATTGTAAATAAAGTTCAAATTTGGAGATTAGTTGAATAAATGTTAAGAAAAAGGTAAACTATTAAATATATCAAAAAGACTGTATTAGTTCTCATGCAATGCATAAATCATATTAAGTTCTTATCAACTTTTGTAACAAGAATACTTTAAACTGTTTGTTGTTTCTGTGCTGTGTGCTGTGCTTAGTCACTCACTCAGTCATGTCCAACTCTTTGTGACTCCATGGACTGCAGTATGTCAGGCTCCTCTGTACATGGGGATTCTCCAGGCAAAAATACTGGAGTGAGGATCTTCCCAACCCGGGGATCAAACCCAGGTCTCCCACATGGCAGTCGGATTCTTTACCAACTGAGCCACCAGAAAAGCCTGAGATGAAAAGTGAAGATGTTCTGTGCTTAGTCGTTCGGTCATGTCTGACTCTTTGCGACTCCATGGACTGCAGCTTGCCAGGGTCCTCTGCTGTTTCTGTAAATGCACATTAACACTTAATCTCATATTTACACATCAGAGATCTGCATTTAATATCAGCATTCATCTTAATATGAGTGTCATTTTTTGAGGGTGCAGAATTGTGATTTGAACAAATGTATGTATGAATTTTGTCAGTACTTTAATATGACCAAATCAGTTCATTCTAGTGTCTCTGTGTTGAAGTACCTCAGCTTCCTCTCTTTTAGCCCTACACATTCTATCTGGGAAATAACTCCTATTCACCTGTGAGGATTCTATTAATAGTTCTTTATTTTCAATCAAGTCTTACTTTAGAGTCTTCATATGCATATGCCATATATCAATGATTATTTCCTGATGTAGAATGAATACATTAACTGAGAAGAAACCTATCACTCCAACTTCATAGACTTTTAGACATCTGCCACATGCTGTAGAAATCTTTGGAGGATTAAAGTTTTTTTTTTTAATGGTATTATTTAGATATTAAATATATATATTATACATATAACTATATTTTCTGCTATTCTGTTCCTTGAGTTTTATAACTGCTTAAAAATAGTCATATGCACCAAAGAAAATTATTAAGCTAGTCATGAAAATGACTTCTTGATTCATGGGTTCAATGGATTCTTGAATGTTAAATGACAAAATACTGTCCATTAAAGTTCTTGAGTACATGATTTTCTTATTGCCCTATTCAGAAATTTCAAGATTGGACTAAACTCTTATGAAATACTTGCCTTTTCTAGACACCTTTGTGACATCAGCATCTTCATGCACATATGAATGTTGTTGTTATTGTTCAACCCTTCATTCATGCCCAGCTGTCTGCTACCCCATGGACTATAGCATGCCAGGCTTCCCTGTCCTTCACCATCTCCAGGAGCTTGCTCAAATTCATGTCCATTGAGTCGGTGATGCCATCCAATCATCTTGTTCTCTGTCTGTCATCCCCTTCTACTCACTGATATTTAATGAATTGATGTTAAATAAGGATTGCCCCTACACATTTTTTTTAAAATTACGAGGTAAGTATGATCATCAAGAAAACATAAAAGTCTTCTTCCGTCACTGTTAAGCATTTTATTGATGATAATCTCTGCCTCAATTTCTACCTATAGGTTAATACACAGCTAATAAAAAGGAAAAATACATCTTTTCAGTCATTATTTCTTTACTGATGACTTCTTTGTTTTCCATTTACACAACTAGTAAAACCCTTGTCCTTAGATAATTTACCTCACTGATTACAAACATGTGCAAAGAATTCTAGAATGTAGAGTTTTATTAGTAATTTAACTCTTTTTCTTCTTTGACCAAACATGTTCTTTTGGTAAAGTAATAAAAAAATAAAGTTAACTACAAGTGATATCAAGGATGTGAGTAAGCAAGCAAATTTATTATCTTGCTTATCTTCCTAGTACTTCCCACAGACTAACAGACACGTAGACACATAAGCTGCCCCCTCTTGCACCTATTCAGTCTGTTCAGTTCAGTCACTCAGTCGTGTCTGACTCTTTGCAACCCCATGAATCGCAGTACGCCAGATCTCCCTGTCCATCATCAACTCCCAGAGTTCACCCAAACTCATGTGCAACAAGTTGGTGATGCCATCCAGCCATCTCGTCCTCTGTCGTCCCCTTCTCTTCCTGCCCCAATCCTTCCCAGAATCAGAGTCTTTTCCAAAGAGTCAACTCTTTGCATGAGGTGGCCAAATATTGGAGTTTCAGCCTCAGCATCAGTCCTGCCAATGAACACCCAGGACTGGTCTCCTTTAGGATGGACTGGTTGGATCTCCTTGAAGTCCAAGGGACTCTCAAGAGTCTTCTCTAGCACCACCGTTCAAAAGCATCAGTTCTTTAGCACTCAGCTTTCTCCACAGTCCAACTCTCACATCCATACATGACCACTGGAAAAATCATAGACTTCAGCAAAAACTAGACCAGGAGCTGACTGTGGCTCAGATCATGAACTCCTTATTGCCAAATTCAGACTTAAATTGAAGAAAGTAGGGAAAACCACTAGACCATTCAGGTATGACCTAAATCAAATCCCTGATGATTATACAGTGGAAGTGAGAAATAGATTTAATGGACTAGATCTGATAGACAGAGTACCTGATGAACTATGGATGGAGGTTCGTAACATTGTACAGGAAACAGGGATCAAGACCATCTCCATGGAAAAGAAATGCAAAAAGGCAAAATGGCTGTCTGAGGAGGCCTTACAAACAGCTGTGAAAAGAAGAGAAGAGAAAAGCAAAGGGGAAAAGAAAAGATATTTCCATTTGAATGCAGAGTTCCAAAGAATAGCAGGGAGAGATAAAAAAGACTTCCTCTGCAATCAATGCAAAGAAATAGAGTAAAACAATAGAATGGGAAAGACTAGAGGTCTCTTCAAGAAAATTAGAGCTACCAAGGGAATATTTCATGCAAAGATGGGCTTGATAAAGGACAGAAATGGTATGGACCTAGCAGAAGCAGAAGATATTAAGAAGAGGTGGCAAGAATACACAGAAGAACTGTAGAAAAAAGATAATCATGACCCAGATAATCATGATGGTATTATCACTCACCTAGAGCCAGACATCCTGGAATGTGAAGTCAAGTGGGCCTTAGAAAGCATCACTACGAACAAAGCTAGTGGAGGTGATGGAATTCCAGTTGAAAGTGAAAGTGAAGTCGCTCAGCTGCATCCGACTCTTTGCAACCCCATGGACTGTAGCCTACCAGGCTCCTCTGCCCGTGGGATTCTCCAGGCAAGAGTACTGGAGTGGGTTGCCGTTTCCTTCTCCAGGAGATCTTCCCAACCCAGGGATTGAACCCGGGTCTCCTGCATTGCAGGCCATCTGAGCCACCAGGGAAGACTCAATTCCAGTTGAGCTATTTCAAATCTTGAAAGATGAGAAAGTCCTGCACTCAATATGCCAGCAAATTTGGAAAACTCAGCAGTGGCCACAGGACTGGAAAAAGGTCAGTTTTCCTTCCAATCCCAAAGAAAGGCAATGCCAAAGAATGCTCAAACTACTGCACAATTGCACTCATCTCACGTGCTAGTAAAGTAATGCTCAAAATTCTCCAAGCCAGGCTTCAGCAATACATGAACCATGAACTTCCAGATATTCAAGCTGATTTTAGAAAAGGTAGAGGAACCAGAGATCAAATTGCCAACATCCGCTGGATCATCAAAAAAGCAAGAGTTCCAGAAAAACATCTATTTCTGCTTTATTGCACCTATTAAGTTGCTACAAAAGTAATTGCAGTTTCAGAGCATGAATTTTAAATCATTATAAATAGGCTCAAACACATCTTTGTTAATCAAAATAGAAACCATTGCAATCAACACAGTTGTGTCAATGAGAAATAAGTTTGTTTATTGTTGTAGCATAAAAATCCATGCTTCAGGGTTTAACAAACTCTTAGAAATCATTTTTTTGCGTTCTACTGGTTGTGGAAGCATTTTCCCTGCAATAAGTTGTCAAGATGCTTGAAGAAGTGGTAGTCAGTGAGAGGTCAAGTGAATATGGCAGATGAGTCAAAACTTTATAGCCGAATTCAGTCAACTTCTGAAATGCTGGCTGTGCAACTTGCAGTTAGGCATTGTCGTGGATAATTGGGCACATTCTTTTGACAATGCCAGCTGTAGGCACTGCGATTTTTGGTACATCTCTTTGATTTACTAAGCATATTTCTCAGAGGTAATGGTTTTGTTAGGATTCAGAAAGTTGTAGTGGATCAGATGGGCAGCAGACCACAAAACAGTGACCATGACTTTTTTTTCTGGTACAGGTTTGGCTTGGGGAAGTGCTTTGGAGCTTCTTCTCAGTCCAGCCACAGAGCTGGTCATTGTTGATTGTCATCACATGTCACAATCCAGTCAAGAAATGCTCTTCTGTTGTGGTGTAGAATAAGAGAAGATGACATTTCAAAACAATTTTTTTTTTTTCAGTCAGCTCACAAGGCACTCACTTATTGAGCTTTTTTACCATTCCAGTTTGCTTCAAATGCCAAATTACTGTAGAATGGTTGATACTGATTTCTTCAGCAACTTTTCCAGTAGTTGTAGGAGGCTCAGCTTCATTGATGGCTCTGAGTTCATCGCTGTCAACTTCCAATGGCTGATCACTACACTCCTAGTCTTCAAGGTTCTTGGCTCCTTTGCAAAACTTCTTGAACTACTACTGCACTGTGTGTTCATTAGCAGTTCCTGGGCCAAATTTGTTATTGATGTTGCTAGCTGTCTCCACTGGAGAAAGAAATGGCAACTCATTCCACTATTCTTGCTTGGAGAATCCCAGGGACAGGGGAGCCTGGTGGGCTGCCATCCATGGGGTCGCAGAGTTGGACATGACTGAAGCGACTTAGCAGCAGCTGTCTCTGCCACTTTACAACCCATTTTGAACTTGAATAAAAGAATCGCTCAAATTTGCTTTTTGTCTACAATTTCTATAATCTAAAATAAATATAAAATAAACAGCATGTAATGTTATTAGCAAAAAAATGAAGCAATAAATGTGCATTAAAATGAATGTATAACATAAGCAAATTTACTTAAGAAGTAATGTTCAACAAATGTAAAAACAGTTCAAAGTTCAACAGTGTAAAACTGCAATTACTTTTGCACCAACCTAAATTTCAGTGTGAGTTGAGTTACTTCACTTTACACACAAATAGCACTGGGGTTTATTTCCATTTGTTTATCTGTAAGGACTTTAGGAAAAATGTCTGTGTGAGATTCTGGAATTAATGTCTGCTTCTAATCAAATTATGTTCTTAAATATCTTGTATCCTGAGTTTCTATAGAAAGTAGCTGCACATTGAATTCTCAATAAAACTATTGACATAATTCCATGTACCTGTATTTCTTCTTTTCATATTTTATATAAATGCTCAGAGTTTATATTGAATAGGTTTCATTTTACAAACACAACCAAATTTATTTTATCATTCATTCACTAATATCTATTGAGCTCCTTGAATGAAGTCAGACACCATGCTAGGTACAGTATATAGAACTGTGACTAAAGCTGTCACAGTTTCTGTCCTGGCAATAGAAACATATAAAATGACAAGTAACTCAAATAATCTGTATTACCATCTAACCTTCACTTACATTCAGAAACAACATCAGTGAGTGATGGGAACACTGGTTCTTTAAATTAGTTATAAAAACAGATCTCAGCTTTGATATTAAGTTCCTCATAGATCAATATTTATCATTGTATTACATTTTACACATATTATTTGTAATTTTGTTTTAATTAATTCTATATATATATACAATACTATAAAACTAATGAATATATCTAAATTTCTGCTTATAAATTCATTATGAAAAGTTACAAAATTCACTGATATAATTTTGATGGTTCTGGATAAAATATTCAATATTAATTTTGAGGGGATTAAGCATATATATTTTTCTTTTTCAGTAGATAATTTCAGAAATTTACATGCCTCAAATGTTTCTATAATTATATATTTGGGAACTCATACTAATTTTCCAGAGTGAAAGTGAAAGTCACTCAATCGTGTCTGACTTTTTGTGACCCCATGGACTATACAGTCCATGGAATTCTCCAGGCCAGCATACTGGAGTGGGCAGCCTTTCCCTTCTCTGGGGGATCTTCCCAACACAGGGATTGAACCCAGATCTCCCACATTGCAGGCAGATTTTTTAACAGCTGAGCCACAAGGGAAGACCAAGCATACTGGAGTGGGTAGCCTATACCTTCTCCAGCAGATCTTCCTGATCCAGGAATCGAACCGGGGTCTCCTGCATTGCAGGCAGATTCTTTACCAACTGAGCTATCAGGAAAGCCCCAATTTACCAGAGTAATCGATCTTAATTTCACTTTTTAGTGAATAAACACAAATTATACTGGACAAGGTCCCATTGTGAAGATCAGTAAGTGTCAGTTCCATACTGTTGCTGCTAAGTCGCTTCAGTTGTGTCCGACTCTGTGCGACCCCATAGACGGCAGCCCACCATGCTCCCCCATCCCTGGGATTCTCCAGTCAAGAACACTGGAGTAGGTTGCCATTTCCTTCTCCAATGCAAGAAAGTGAAATGTGAAAGTGAAGTTGTTCAGTCATGTCCAACTCCTAGCGACCCCATGGACTGCAGCCTACCAGGCTCCTCTGTCCATGGGATTTTCCAGGCAACAGTACTACCGAGAGCTAAAAAGAGAATTTTGGTAAGAGTCTAAACATCAGTCTGAGAGGAATGACAACCTCTAGATCATTTACAAAATATCTTTTTTTAATGGCAAATGAAAGTGAATAATGTTGAGAGATGATAGGAAACTTGCAGCCTTTCAAGGACAACTGATTGGTATCAATGTGGGAGAAACAGGGACCCAAGGATATAGACAGCGGCAGAACAGAGTGGTTGAGATATGGCAAAGTAACCACACAGCACAGAGTGAGACAGGAACATGCTGCAAATAAAGCAATCAAACAGTAGTTTAAGATAGGTTCCACAATATATTACATAATCCAAAAAGTCCTATTGAAATATTATTGGATGAAATAATCTACAGAAATAGGGCATTAATCAATCTATCTATCCACCTCTATGTCTAGAGGTATATCCCCCTTACCACACACACACATATACCAAAGCAGTGTAAGAAGAATGTAAGGGAAATCAATTTCCTCCCCTTAATAGAATATAAGTTAGGTAAGGACAGAGCTGTTGCATATTCCATTTATTTCTAGTTCCCCATTAGCCTAAACAGTCTCTATCTCGCAATAAGCTATTAAACTATTTTTTAATGACTGATCGAACCACTTTTGTTTCAAAAGACTGAAGAACCTTGTAACAAGTATCTGTAGTTTTGACTGCAAGTCTCAAGGGTAGATGCTCCAAGTCTATAACATAGAAACACTGATTTGTGACTAAATTGCCTATCATGTGGGCAACTCTAGTTGAGCAAGGATTTGTTTCATATATGTCTACGTAGTATATTGTAAAATATAACATATAGATAATATTTATACAAAGTATTAAATCATAGATCTGTTAATTCAAAATTGTTTAAATTCAAATTTTAAAATATTTTTCTCTAGTAATATAATTAGGAGATTACAGAATATAATCAGTAAATACTTGGCAGAAGAAAAGCCTATGCAAAAATTCACTAAGGCAGGATTGGAAGAGTTGACAGGAAAAGGATCAAGCTTCACACTTTTGTCAGAGCGTCTTCAATGGTAGGGAATGAAGTTATGCCTTGCAGAAGTATAATTTATTATACTAATTTCCGCTGAACTTAAATGTCTTTCCTCTATATTTTAAAAATTAAAACAAACACATTTTGATCCAGTGAATTTTATAATATTCTAAATTATTCATTATATTACTAACCAGGTAAATAGCTGTTGTTTAAGGTTTTTTAAGGATTATATATATATATATATATATATATCATAGAGATACCAAGAAAATTATCTATTTTCCATTTCAAATACTGTAGCCTTATTTTCATCTAATTTGTTTTAACAATTGTCCAACAGTTGGTGATATGAAAAGCTCTGATCTTGGCCTGTTACATACAGACATATGACTTTCAGACCCACAGAACAAGAAAGTATGTCCAATTACTCTACCGTGTTTACTTCCTATCCATACACAAACTTGTCAAGGCACCTTTGGATGAATTGCTCAGATAAAGCTTCTGAGAAAATGGAGGTGTGGCCGCATAGCATAGCAGTATTCACATTGTTTAGAAGACATGAGAATCTATTATTCAGTATGACATAGCTGTAATGTGATAAGGGTAGCAACTTGGCATGCTTTTCATAGAAACTGGTTTACAAGAAGTAACCAAAACTTCAAAATTAGACATTTTAACTCCATAGGCCATTACCATTCCACTTCAATAGACAATATGACACTAAGTCACACTCTAGTCTCCAGCCACCCTTGAATCTGGAATATAAGAATAGCTTTCCTTTCTCTGTGCAGAATTCTCTCAGCCTGAAATTCCACTCACCATTAACATTATGACATTCTTTGTATCCTTTTGATACCAATTATCTGATCATTCCTTTGACTGTGGATTATCACATGAAAATATTTCTGTCCCACTATATTTTAGGCTCATTATTGGAGTATCCCATTTATTTTCTATAACTTTGAAACATTCAGATATACCTGGCACATGTTTTCTCAAAGTTTACTAATGATGACATGTGTTTTTAAGTTTATAATGAAAAATTTCAGTATTGAAGTATAGGTATATCACATAAAAGTGATATTTAGAACCAAGAGAAGTACTTTGTGTACATATATATTTGAAGATATATCTATTTACATACTAAGATTTTCAACATAAACTGCTTTTCTCAATTCATATATGCTTCATATTCATTTCATTTATATGCTTCAAGATATCATTTCATAATATTGGATAATTATTTCCCTGTGCCTATGTATTTTTATATTGAATAGATATAACAATATTACATATTAAAAAGCAGAGACACTACTTTGCCAACAAAGGTCCATCTAGTCAAGGCTATGGTTTTTCCAGTAGTCATGTATGGATGTGAGAGTTGGACTATAAAGAAACCTGAGTGCTGAGGAACTGATGCTTTTGAACTGTGGTGTTGGAGAAGACTCTTGAGAGTCCCTTGGACTGCAATGAGATTCAATCAGTCCATTTTAAAGGAAATCAGACCTGAATATTCATTGGAAGGGTTGATGTTGAAGCTGAAATTCCAATACTTTTGCCACCTGATGTGAAGAGCTGACTCATCTGAAAAGACCCTGATGCTGGGAAAGATTGAAGGTGGGAGGAGAAGGGGACGACAGAGGGTGCATGGCATCACCGGTTCAACGGACATGAGTTTGAGTAAACTCGGATTTGGTGATGGACAGGGAGGTCTGGTGTGCTGCAGTCCATGGAGTTGCAAAGAGTTGGACATGACTGAGCCACTGAACTGAACCTGAACCTGAACAAAATTACAGACCTGTGACAAGAGGAGTTTCATTTAATAAAGTCATACACTTCATATAGCATTGATACAATACACTGTTGTTTTCTCAAGGGACATTTTCCCCATACAGTGTTTTAAAAACAACAGACTTTGCAGTTCTTTTAAATAAATGAATCAATATTGAACCCTTGTTACAAACATTAAATATTGGGTAGCCTTCTAGTCAGTGGCTCTGACTAGGAAATACTAATTAATAGCTAAAATTTTTCATGTTTTCATGAGAATGTTATATTCTTTTCAGCCATAATTTTTTAAAGAGTTCACAGTAGCATATTTACCCAATTTCTCTTTAGTTTTATTTCCAAAAGTGGTTAAATACATGACAGTTTTGTCATTTCCATTTCTGTTCTTGGTTTCATCACTTGGCAATTTGTATGGATTACTCAGCCTTTCCCCAAAGAACAGTGAGGCTTGAATATAAATTAAGTCCCAGAGCATTCCCTTTCAAGTGTAGGATCACTGGGTTAATCTCTACATGAAACAGTCTGGTTGCAGAATGGAAGAATTGCCATGTGGACTAAGGTTGGCAAAGTTAATATATTATAGGGGATTTATCATGACACTCCTTTCAAAAGTTTCTTCATAAGAACCCTGTGTGGCCTATGCTAATCTAATGACTTTGATTTTCTTTGAAATTTAATTGAAACACAGCTTTATCTTGTATCTTTATGTTTTCTGGCAAACAAGGAACTAAAGAAATTGATCCCTTTGGACCACTGTTTTTGGCAATAGACAGATTAGACTAAAAGTATGCATACTATTTCATTTTAGTATTTGTTTTATTTTAGATAGTAATTGCATGATGACAACAGGTGTCATATAAAGACTACTGCAATTAAAGTTTAAAGGAATAATTAGACATTTTCAAAATAATAAGCCTACTAAAATTAACTGATGAATGATGCAGGATATATCAATTCTTTCTTTTAAAATCTCTCTATCCTTAGATATGAATGTTTAAAGAAGCATGAGGATTATATATAACATATTTAAAACAATAGGATGTAATCTGAGGAATATAATAGTATATTTAGAAATCCCTCTTTGAACTAGATGCTCACTATTTTTCTCTGTTCATACTGGTAATATTGTTTACAAAAGGGATTAGTGGTTGTACACTTTAGTATTTCTAGAAATCTTTTAATGTTAATAGATTAAGGTAGTATCCAACAATAACTAAAAAAGTAACATGTAAGATAATAATAAAACAGCCTTGGCCTGAAATACCCAAGTTACTATTTCTTTGCCTATTACCACTGAAGTCCAAAGAATATAGCTAATTGGCCCCCCACTCAGAGAAGATTCTCTAAGAATTAAAGATATATCATCACAGAAAGTTTTTCAGCAATGGTTAAAAAGCTAATTCACATGACAAAGGGAGGTTATCAGAGGACTATCTTTTTCAGGTTTAATAGCTATGCAAGTATGATTTTCACAAATAAAAGCTTAAAATAAATATTTATTATGGTTTCATAATGTTCTAGTGATATAACAATATTAGTATATGAAATGTATAAAATGCACAGAGAATAATTACAAATTTAAATTACATTTATAAAGTGAATATGATCATTTCACTTTACATAATACAACTAGAATATTTACCCATTTTAATAAATGAATCTAATTATAATTTTGGTGCTTAAAGGACTATCATATCAGATTATTGTTATATAAAAGTTGTTTTGCCAGATATGCAAATCAGAATGGTGAGAAATGTAGCTCCCAAAGGCTGAACACTGACCAATGGAATACCTCAGATGAGAGGTAATGAGTAAGAAAATCCCACCTCCTTTATCTCTTGTGGGGAAGACACCAAAACTTCCAGTTGCAAGGTTTCTACAAAATCCCACAGCACTAAACAGACATCCAATCTGCAAATTGCTTTTTTGGTCACTTCTCATGAAAGAGTAACTCGAAGAGCAATGGTTCACAACTTTTCTTGCCTCACTTCCACTTCTCTTCATCTCTTTCCTTTCCTGGACTGTATCTCCCAGATGGAGTATCAGCTTATATCTGTGTATCAAATTTGGTACCTAGATGATAACACCTGAAATCTGGCAAACGTAGAGAAATCTCTCATTCTATAGATAGATCTGTTATTTCTTTTATGTCTTTCATATACTTTCCAAATTAGAGCATTGTTATGGGTTGAATTGCATCCCCTAAAATTTAAATGTTAAATCTCACTACTTCAGAATATGAGCTGACTTGAAAACAGGATCTTTGCAGATGTAATTAGTTAAGATGAGGTCATTAGGTCCTAATACAAAATGGCTGGTGTTCTTGTAAAAAGGGGAAATTTGAAAATAGACATAAGGTTGAATGCTATGTGCAGATAGAGGCAGAAGAGTGATATCTCTGCAAGCCAAGAAACACCAAAGACTTCTACCAAAACTTTGGGCAGAGAAATGGAATACATTTGTCCTTACCCCCCTCAGCAGGAACTAACCTTGCCAACACCTTGATCCAAGACTTTCAGCCTCCAGAAATGTGAAACAGTAGATTTCTATTTCTATTTCTATTTATGTCACCTAGTTTGTGGCACCACTTTGATACGGCAACCCTGGGAAACTAATGGAATACTTTATATTTCTTTTTATTTAAAATATTCAACAGAATATCCAATATTGTAAAGAAGAGCAAACAGATAGTGGGAATTCATGTGTTTTATACCTGGTCTAACTAGAATGTGTCTGTGTTATCCTTAATAATTGAGTTTTGACATAGTGTAGGAAAATCTATTCTCTACCTCATAGTTCTAGAATTTTTAATCTTAGTTACATTTTAAAATTTTTCAAATGATATTTTTGTACAAATATTGTTATTTTCCTCCTTCAAAATATTGTTATGCTTATATTAGTGAGCCTGCTGCTGCTGTTTGTTTGCCAATTTTGCATTCTCTTTGTGACCCGATTGACTTTATCCCCACGAGGCTCCTCTGTCCATGGGATTTTCTAGACAAGAATACTGGAGCCACTGGGGGAAGCCCGTATTAGTAAGCCTATATATACATAATTATATATATCAATATTATATAAATAATTAAAACTTTTTTTCAGTTCTTAGAATAAGTCTTGCTTGGTCATGATATAAAATTTTAAAATTTATACTTGAATTTTTTCGTTCATATTAATAAATTAAATCAGTTTATTTCCCCCTGGTAGTATATTTGTCTGGTTATAGTATCAAGGGTTATACTTGCTATACAAAATGAATAGTAGAGTTTCCTGATTTTTCTATTATCTGGAACAAATTTACTTAATAATTTCATAGAGTTCCTGTTTATAATCATCTTAGCCTGGGTTAATTTATATTTATTTATTTATTTTAATATTTATATTTCCTTTATAGGATTCTGTCACTTTATATTTTCAAGGAATGTTTCCATTGTATCTGTATCTTCAAATTTATTCCTACATTGGTGGCTCAGCTGGTAAAGAATCTGCCTGCAAAGTGGGAGACCCAGGTTCAATCCCTGGGTTGGGAAGATCCCCTGGAAAAGGGAATGGCAACCCAGTCCAGTACTCTTGCCTGGAGAATTCCATGGACAGAGGATCCTGGTCTGCTATAGTCGATGGGGTCATAAAGTGCCAGACACGACTGAAGGACTAACACATGAACACACACATATTTAAGGAAATTATTTCATAATTTGATTAAATTTTATTGTAATGATTATGATTTATCTATTTTTAATCTGAATTCTTTTAGGTAACTTTTATTGCATAGAAAATCCCCTCAAAACTTAGTGAATTAAAATAAGCACCGTTTATTTCTCTCAAAAATCTGATCAGCTGTGGGTTCTTTGTACTAACTAACATGCAATATAGTATTATGTTATCTGTATAACACTACTGGAAATAAAATACTTTACATTTTTATAGTAAAATATTAAATGCTGTGTGGCCTATTGTAATTTCAGTTTTATTAAAATGCTAACACTAAATAATTGAAGTTACTTCGTAAAAAAGTAATCTGCATCAATCTAAATGCATTTTTAAATTAACTCTGATTTTGTAGATCCATTAATCCTACAAAAATATCCTCTGTCATTGACGGCAACAGACCTGAAGAATCTATTTTCTAATTTCAGTTTTTCATATACTAATCAATGTCTACTTCAAAGTTTATTTTTCACTTTGTGGTTGTACATGTGTCTTGGCATTAAACACTCTCTATCTCTTATTCATGTTGTTGTTGTTGTTGTTTGGTCACGTCCACCTATTTGTGACACCATGGACTTCAGCATGCCAGGCTTCCCTGTCCTTCGCCATCTCCCAGAGCTTGCTCAAATTCATGTCCATTGAGTCAGTGATGCCATCCAACCATCTCGTCCTCTGTGGTCTCCTTGTCCTCCTGCCTTCAATCTTTTCCAGAATCAGGGTCTATTCCAATGAGTCAGTTCTTTGCATCAGGTGGCCAAAGTATTGGAGCTTCAGCCTTAGCATCAGTCCTTCTAATGAATATTCAGGACTGATTTCCTTTAGGATGGACTGGTTGGATCTCCTTGCAGTCCAAGGGACCCTCAAGAGTCTTCTCCAACACCACACTTCAAAACCATCAATTCTTCGGCACTCCAACATTTTTATGGTCCAACTCTCACATCCACACATGACTACTGGAAAAGCCATATCTTTGACTAGATGGACCTTTGTCGGCAAAGTAATGTCTCTGTTTTTTAATTTACTTTGTGCTATTAATAGGTACGAGACTGCCTCTGAAGTTAAGACCAATGAACCATGAGTGACTATACTTGCCTAGTACCTCTCAGTACATGCCATAGTCCTTCATTTATATAAAATATAATATTTATCAGTAATAATATTTATTTTAACTGGTGTGTGCAGGCGTGCTAAGTCGCTTCAGTCATGTCTGACTCTTACAACTCTATGGACCATAGCCCACCAGCCTCCTCTGTCCATGGGTTTCTCCAGTAAGAATACTGGAGTGAGTTTTGATGCCCTCCTCCAAGGGGTCTTCCTGACCCAGAAATCGAACCTTTATCTCGTATGTCTCCTACATTGGCAGGTGGGTTCTTTACCACTAGCATAACCTGGTACAAGTTTTTTTTTCTTTTACCCTGTGGGATCATCAAGCTTAAATCCAGGTCTGTTTTCTTGTGTGGACCAATTATTATTGAGAGGTAGTGCCTGAAATCATATCACATAGAAAGCTATATAGAGAGAACAAATCTACTGCCCTAGAAAAACATTTTATTTTGATTAAAATTCTACTGCAATAAAACATGGTTAACACATTTGTGTTTTCATTGAAGAGAAAATCAAGAAATTAAAACTGTATCATACTTAAAGCCAAGATCCATTTACCTTTCACATTTTAAAAATGTTCACTAACACATTTACTAATTGTTTCAACATTTCTTTTTATGGTATTTAATTTCCCCCAAATATATCAGTCATTATATGTGATATGACATTGTTGTCACAATGTTGAAATTCTGGCATCATAGCAGATGGCATCAGTTTAGTGTGTCACCAGCTTTAATATTTAATTCAGTGAAAAGTCAAGGAGTAAGGATGAAATAAGATGGATTTTATCTTTTGCTAAAAAAAGCTAAGCATAATTCACTCTTTTATAAGGAATCAAAACTGTCATCATGAAAAAGACCTAATAATTTTTTCAATTATGAAGATTTCATATTGTCTATGTTGTAAAATTCTATGGCTAAAATAAAAATCTATTTGTTAATTTCAATTACATATTATCACTTGAAAAGTATGCATTATAAAATGTTGGAAACATAAGATATTCTTAGTAAATGTATTCCCTAAAACTGATGAGTATTTACCAATATATAACACTGATATAAAGTGAAATAATAAAACCCATGTAGTTCTTAAGCAAAAAGTTATATTTCTTAAACAGTACTCTGAATAGGTAAAGCCTTAAGAGGGAGGAGTCAAAAAGATCATCTATTTTAGTATAAAGCTTTATACAAAAAGTTATCATTATGGTGAAAAATGTAAAAGTTCATGCTGGCCAATACTCAATGCAACTGCTTCAAAAGACAAATAATAAGTTTCAAAACTCTATTTTATCTAGAAGGATGGGGCATATGTTTACGTATTCATGTTGATGTATGACAGAAACCAACACACTGTTGTAAAGTAATTATCCTCCAATTAAGAATAAATGAATAAATAAACTATTTTCAAAAAAAAAAACAAAACTGAAGAACTGTGGAATCAATCAAAAACCAGATGAACTTAAAATAGGGAGTTATTTGCCTATTCTAAGCATAAGCTGAAGATCTAGCTTGGCCCAGGCAGTCTTTACTTTTGGGGCAAAGAAAAAGCAATGAGGTTTTTGCAGTTGAATACAGTTGGTATGATGGATTGCAAGCAAATAGAGCCCCAAATTCAGCTCAGCTTCTAACCATGACTTCTGGGAGCAGCTAGGGAGACTAGAGAGCTGAGCTCTAGGAGCATTTAGGAGACAAAGTTTCAGTAGAAGGAAGAAATCCACCATGAAAAATAAAATTTCCTTTTATCACAGTTGAAGCTTTGTGGGACTGAGGACAAAAAGCTAAGCACAAAATCATCATGGTCAGAACTGAAATTCCTATTGTCTCTTAGGTCTAAGGTGTCAGAAACCCAGGAGGAGTCTTAAAAATACCAGAAGAGGGACTTCCTTGGTGGTCCACTGGTTAAGACTCCAGGCTTCCAGTGCAGTGGGTGTGGGTTCCATTCCTGGCTGAGGAACTAAGATGCTACATGCTGCATGATGAAGCCAAAATAAATAAATAGAAGTTTAAAAAATGCCAGGAGAGTCACCCTGAAGAACAAAGTGAGCTGGGTCTTACCGAAATAGCAACACAACTCTGATTTAATCAAAGTGAGCAGATCCTCAGCCTCAAAGGAAAACTGTCTGTAGTGGAAAATATCATTTGCCACTTCTATGGTTCTTTGTCTAGCCACATAATTAAAAAAAAAAAATCACCATACATGTAAAGAGTTTAAGAATCTGACCAAAAATCAAAATAGAGATAAAAAGAGAAGGAAACCCAGGGATAATCTGGACAAGAAAATTTTCTTTAACTTATGATTAATACTTAAAAAATAGGAAAAAAACTGAAAAAAATATGAACATTGAGAATTTCCACAGAAAATTAAAGCAGATTTAAAAAGCCAAATGGATATTTTAGACTATAAAATACAATTAAGCACTTGAATTTAAAAGCAGAATATAGAATTAGTAAACAGAAGATATCTCAACACAAAAAATATAAACATAAGCACTGAGAGAAAAAAAAAAACAATGGAGCAATAAAAAACTCTAATTATGACTATGCTACTGTGCTGTGCTCAATTGCTCAGTCATGTCCAACTATTCACGACATCATGGATTATAGCTCACCAGGCTCCTCCGTCCATGGGGATTCTCAAGAATACTGGAGTGGGTAGCCTATCCCTTCTTCAGGGAATCTTCCAACCCAGAAATCGAACTGGGGTCTCCAGCATTACAGGTGGATTTTTTCACCAGCTGAGCTACCAGGGAAGCCCCAATCTATTACTATACATGCTAAGTCGCTTCAGTCGTGTCCGACTCTGTGTGACCCCATGGACAGCAGCCCACCAGGCTCCCCTGTCCACAGGATTCTCCAGGCAAGAATACTGGAGTGGGGTGCCATTTCCTTCTCCAATCTATGACTATAGAAGTCAGAATAATTAGTTAGCTTTGAAGATGTACTGATTGGGAAACAAAAGGAAGAATCTTGAGCAGTGTGGGAAATGTTCTGTGTATCCATCTGGTTGGTTATTGCAAATGTACTACCATATAAAAAATTCTTTGAGTCGTATGTTCAAGGTTTATGCATTTTATGTATATTATGAGTGCTTTTAGTTTGTGGCAATTCATAAAGCTGTACAGTTGTATGTTCACTTGTCTGTAATCTCATATCTCAATCTCATAACATGTTAAAACATATTTTAAGGATAATTTATTGCTAACACAGGTATAGTAAACAGATGGATTCAATGAACAGATTTCTTAGTACCTCTTGTAGAGGAAGATGAGTTTTCTGTACCTGCATGGTTTCAGCTTTCAGTTTTGAAACTTATTCTTGATGATAAATGACCAGAATTTGCCATTTCCTAAAGTATTATGGATATGTGTTAACAAGTTATCATATGTGGTATATATTTATATGCTACTTTCTTCTAAATGTTTAGCAGATTAATAAATGCTGTTTATAACATGGTGCTTCCAGTTACTTGCTTAAAATATACAGAAAACCTGGGTAGATAAAGTCTTCCACTGTCACTGTGGGTCTTTCAACACACCCTCTGTAGCCTGCAGCACTACAGGGAGTGCGGTAATGGGTCCCGTCTGTCAGCACTATCTGATATTCATGTCATTTTAGTGATAGGTCCCCCACCTCCTCTTTTGGGGGAAGAAGACTACTTTTAAGAATGACAAAATGAAGGGTTTGAAATGTGATAGGCCGCTTTATAATATGGCTTCATGAACGACTGTGACTAGTACTTTTATGTCACTTTCTGACATACTTTTAAAATACAATTGTTGGAAATGCCAATAATTCAATTCAGTTGAGAGTATTTTTTTCTTTTCAAAGAAGTACTACACTTGATTGAGACATACACAAAAACTATATCCTGAAGAGTTATCTAGTAGAATAATCTGATTTGCTTTAAGTGACTTGTCATTACTTATGAAGGAGAGAGGTAAAACATTTAATTAACTCAGTATATTAGACAATATGAACAAGTCGATTTAAAATATTCAAAAGTAGAATAGACTAGTGACTGGTCTTTTTCACTGGTCTTTTTCACTAGTGACTGGTCTTTTAGACTGCCACTAAGTCTAAAGTCCTTTAATGAACTATTTGTGTATTTAGATATAGAATAGATGACTGGCCGTATACTGGTGATTTGGGGTTGAAATACATACATTTATAAATGTATATACACACTGTCCATTAATAACCCTACATTAGGTTCTGATGTTTGCATTCTAGTATTTGGCATGAGAGCACAGCTTTATTTTTCACTCAGTAATCTGCCTTTCTTCTATAAGACAAAAGTTCTGAGTCATCTTCTCACACTAGAGGTCTATATAAAGTTGAGTAAGGGAGCATGAGGTATGGAAACACAGGACAAACATTCAGCTAGGAGTACATTAGACATTTGTGCTGTTTTGTGATCTATTATGGGTGTTACATAAAAAGGTTGGTTCTTCAACTTTTCCAAATAATATGTCAGAATGTCTCAGAACCAAATACAAGGGGTATCTGTAAGTCCCTGTTCTTCCTCTCTTTTGAGAAGAGAGAAATTATAAACAGCCATTTATACAGTACTGGCCATGTTTTGAATCTTATGACCCTGTTTTCATGTTCACAAAGCACAAGATGAAACATTCTTCTAGAATATTAAAGGCATTCCATGATGTTTGGTGTCCTGTCTAGAGAAATCCGTCCCTTAGGCTATGCATGTGTGTGTGTGTGCATATGCATGTAGGTGTATCAGATTTGTTCTGTTGGAAAAAAAAAAAAACGGCTTAAGGAGGCTTCAACCTCAGGGAAATGGATAGTGCACTTAATCAGATGTCTGGATATCAGTGATTCCAGGACTAATCAAGAATAGCACCAAGTCAAGTATTACATTTAAGAATAGCATTGAGCACATAACTATATTTAGCATTGCCTCCACATCTTCAGCATATTGTCTTTAAATCTAAGGCTTGAAACCTCATGGTTTAAGATTGTTGTCATAGTTTCAGGCATTATGTCGTTCTAAAAATATGCAGAAAAAATGGAAGGGAATAGGAGCAAAAGCAATTTTTCCTCATGACATTTTCAATTTTTTCAGGAAATAAAACCTTTCTCAAAGCTCTCTAATAGGCAATCCCTAATTTCTTACTCACAATTGATTTCATTGGGAATCAGATATGCAGGACTGAACTAAAACAATGATGAGTAATAAACACAGCTGAATATTGTTGTCTAAACCAAATAAAGCTACTGTCAATAAGAAATGTGGGTGATGGCTATCAAGTAGACAATCAAAAATGTCATCATCTCCCACAAAAGATCATTATATTACAATCACTTCTATATCAAAGTGTTTAAATGCAAAGCTAAACAGATAATACAGTAGAAGGGGAAAAGTAGTTAAGAAGTCCTAAAAGTAGAAATAATAGCAAGCAAAGGAAGAAAGAGTCATGAGTGTGGCAAGTTACTAGACCAAAAAGCGATAGATGTCTGATTCAAAGGCATCAACAAAATTACTGGCTTACTCTATCTACTGTCTGGGTCATTAGAGCTGCTTATGGGTCACTGGAGCTACTTTTATGTTCTGAATGGTGATAAATGATTTTCCAGTGCTCTTTGATATCTTGCCCTTTTGATACACTGTTGGTTTTCTCTCTCCCTGACTTCACCTATATTCTCTTAAAACAAATACCACCACCTGAATGACACAAGAATACCTGTGCCTTTTGAAAACTAAAAGCACACATATAGAGGGGATGATTAGACAACAGTTCTCACAAAAATCATTCATTCAATGAATATCTACTGACTCCTCATTGTATGCCTGATATTTTATTTGACTCATTGTAAAGGATATAAAAAGATGAACTCTTTGGCCTCATAGGACTTCATTCTATTCTAGAGGAGACAAAGTCAAGAATGGCTATAAACTAGTAAAATGCTTTTTTGTAGGTGTGATGTTGAAGATGACAATAATGATTTATGTTATCATGTTCTGGAAAAGATCCTATGCAATTTTCTATTGCATTTAATTACAACTTTAGGCACCCTGTGTTCCATTTTACAGATGAGAAAATGAGGCACAGATGAAACACTTAAAAATTAATAAATTAGGTTAAGGGAAATTTCAGTGAATACTGAAATAACCATCAGCATATAATTGTGTATAAGAGAAAGAAATGCACAAAAGGATAAAAGATAATCTGGAGAAAGATTTATTAGACAGAAGAGAAGGACTATTTCCTATACTCCTGCAACACATGGCATTTTGAAGATCAGTTAGGAACCAAACTAGTAAACAAGAATAAGAATGTAAAAGAACAGGTCCCACAGTTATGTAGTGAGAGTTTTTATGTAAAGCTTCATAGACCATAAGAAGAGGTTTAATTTCATTCTGAGAGCAGTGGGAAGTCATAAATTGGTTTAAAAAAGAGGATGATGTGATTAAACTTCTTAAAAGATCATTCTGGCTGCTAGGTGGATAACAAAGTCTAAGGGAACCAAATTGGAGTTTTTTTTTTTTTTTAAACAGTTATTATGGTACTCCTGGCACTGTATGATGGTATAAACCCAGATGGTTACAGAAAAAGTGAGGACATATAATCAAATTCAGCACATATTTGAAGATAGCCTCACAAGTACTTGTTGAAAGATTGAATATGGAGTAGAAATGAAGCAAGGATAATTCTTAGCTTTGTGCATAACATAAGTCTAGTGAATAGTAGCCCCTTTTACTGATCTGAGGATACTAAGGAGAATCAGTATTCCTTTTTTTTTTTTTTAAATGTGAAGAGTTAGTGCATAGAATGACTACAATTGAAAATTCCTTTGGAGATGTCTATTAAGGCTCTAAGCAAAAATGTTAAATATACAAAAAAAAAAAAATTCTTGAATCAATAAGATAATTCCTAGACCTGATCTCTCACTATAGATAATATTACCCATTTTTGTTTATTCATTCACAAAAAAATGTACAAACTGTTTTAAGTCCAGGTAATGGCTTCAGATACAATGTTTTCAACCCTCTCCTCTCAACAAAGCTTTATTTTATCAACCATCTAGAGTACATATTTACTAAGATAATTTACTAATAATGGATGAAGCTAGACCTCTCTTTCCTAACTTAGACCCTCTCTTCTGTTTTTCCAATGGCCATATTGAACTTTACCCAAGCCCTTTGATGCTAGAAAACAGAACAGGCTAAGACATCCTGTGTTACAGGAAATAGCTTACTACACAGAACCACCCTTCCCTTATGACTTACATGAGATTCATGGGTGTCTCCCCTTGTGTACCTATGACAAGGATAGACACTGACCCTCCAAATCTCCATGTATTGCCTCATAAACAATTAGCTGAACTGTTTGGTCCCCACTGATTAATCAGAATAAAATGTTTATTATCCAAACTTTGGTTAAGATTTTCTCCTCCCCCAGGTCCCTGAATTCTTACCACCCTCAGTCTGAGCCAGCATACAGACCCTTCCTAATAGCCTCTTCCAAGAACAGACTTATGTTAGACTAAAACATTCCCTGATCTACTATCCTATCATGCCATCCTTTCATCCTATCCTCAGTTCCTTCTAGCCTTCTTCACTCCCCTCTATATACAGTAAAGCCCCACTTTACAAAACTCTTCAGACCTTTTCAGAGCTTATGTCCAGTGTTCTCCCTAATCCAATTGTACTCCCTCTATTTCAACTATCCCATCCTCCTCATTGCAATAATTATTTCAAGCAGCATCTCTCCTTACAAAGTTTGGATTTGTTTGTTGAACACTATACGTTCTGACTTCAATCTAAAAGATTCTGAGTAATCTTTGACTCATTATCCTCTCAACAATAACTTCTACATACTAACAAAATTATATCCCTCTTTTTTCTATAAAATATACTTCTCTTTACCTTTTCTTTATCCACAAACCTTGGATATTGCTGTCACAACACAAAAAACCACAAAACAGGGAGTCAGTCATTTTGAGTGTAACCATTTCACCCATTGCTTAACTCTGCCCAGGGATTTTTCCTTAAAACCTCTACTTCTTGTCCTCTTCTTGGCTAAACATAAAATCTTCAAAAAGAGCAACAACAATAATATCAGATTTTCTACCATGTCAAGCAAGAGGTCCAGGGAAGAGAAAGCAGGTGGGAAAAACTACTCTAGACCAGGATTTGGGTGATAGGTAAAGAGAAGCAGACTCAGAATATAAATTAAAACATCACTAAAATGAATGACCACTGAGTCTATAACAAGTAACAGGAAAAAATTGGATGGAATAAATAGGAGAATTTGAGAGTATGAAATTCCAGGTAAAGAAGGAACATTGGACACATGTACAGCCGTGGCTGTTTCATGTAAATGTATGGCAAAAACCACTATAACATTGTAATTAGCCTTCAATTAAAATATTAATTTAAAAAAATAAAATTAATTTTAGAGTTTTCTTGGAGGAAGGTTAACCAAGATAGTGACATAGGAAGTTCCTGAACTTTCCTCCCATGGACATATCAAATGTAAAGCTACATACGAAACAATGACTTCTGAGAGAAATCAAGAAACTCACTGAACAATCCTACATATTGGGTGAATAAGAAAATACCCAGATCAAATTGGATAGAAAAGGTTGAAATACACTGTTGCTATAAACCCTAACAGGTTTATAGCCACTCAGGGGACAGGGGTCTGGATTACTGGGCTTTAATATCTAGCATGGCTTTCACTCATGAGTCTCAAGGACTATAGCAAACTAAGAAAAGTTTCTTAACCAGCTATCTCCGCAGGGCTTAGCAGAGAGGGAATAGATAAAAACACCCATCTCCCAGTCTTTCCTTGAAAGGGGTCAGTCTGCATATAGAGCAGGGTCAATCTCCCTATAGTGCTGGCTCTCACCTGTATCTCGCTGAAAGGAGTTTGTGACACACCTGTGCTGCAGCTTTTGCAGATGAATATCCAGATCAATTGGCTCTTATAGCCAACGGGGCTTCCATTTATGAAACCCACAGGACAGTAGCAAATGAAATAGTACTTAATAGGTACAAGTGTACCCCCACCCCCATGGCTATACACTCAAGCTCAGAACAGAAGGAAGAGGCAAAAAGTTTCATCACCCAGTTCCTTCTGGAAGGCATTTAAACCTGCTATCCTAGTTGCTGCCTGTGGGTCTGATTTCCAATAAGTCTGCATCTAGCCAGTGACTGTGATTCTTCCCTTTGGGACACTGACAAGTCCTGGCACATCCTCAACTACTGGTGGCCACTAAGAACACAGAATGTATCTGAGACAAAGGACTGACAATCAACCAGGTACCTGGGTTGAGCTGACTGACAAGGTTTATCCCCTACATGAGAACCAGCACCCCTGCCCTGCAGTCCAACAAGACTAATATTGTTTTTTCTACTGGACAGAAACCAACAGAAAGTCAAGGAAAATGAAGACACAAAAAAGCGTGTTTCCCTCAAAAAAGAACAAGATAAATCTTCAGAAACAGATCTTAATGAAACAGAAATAAGTCATTTAACTGATAGAGAGTTGAAAATATCAGTCATAAATATGCTCACTGAGTTAAGAAGAGTAATGTATGAACAAAATAAGAACTTCAACAAAAAGAAAATATTTTCAAAATACCAAATAGAAATCACAGCACTGAAGAAAACAATAATTGAACTGAAAATTTCAGTAGAGGGCTCAATAATAGACTAGATAAATCAGACAAGAGGCAACAATAAGTCCATACCTATTAATGATTACCTTAAGTGAAATTCCCTAATCAAAACAGAGTAGCTGAGTGCAAAAAAAAAAAAAAAATCAGCTTATGCTGCCTATAAGAGACACACTTCAAACTTAGAGATGCATATAGATTAAGAGTGAAGGAATGGAAATATATTCCATGAAAATGGAAACCAAAAGAAAGCAGGGGTAGTAATACTCATATCAGACATACCAGACTTTAAGCCAAAAACTATAGCAAGAGACAAACAAGATCATTATATAATGATAAAGGGATCCATTCATCAAGAGGATATAACATTAATAACTGTTTCCTCAATATGCTGCTGCTGCTACTGATAAGTCACTTCAGTCGTGTCCGACCCTGTGCAACCCCATAGATGGCATCCCACCAGGCTCCTCTGTCCCTGGGATTCTCCAGGCAAGAACACTGGAGTGGGTTTCCATTTCCTTCCCCAATATACATGCATCTAAGTATATAAAGCAAGTATTAACATATATGAAGGGAAAAATAGACAGTAATCCAAAAATAGTAAAGAAACTAGATACCTCTATTTCAACAATGGATAGATCATTCAGCCAAAAAAATCAATAAACAATGGACTTGAATGACACATTAAACAAGATAGTCCTAACAGTTACAGAACATTGTATCCAACAGCAGAAGAATACAGGTTCTTCTCAAAAGTACATGGAACACTCTCCAAGATAGATCATAACAGGACACAAAACAAGTGTTACTAAACTAGAATTTAAAATGCTTAGAATCTTAATAAACTAGATCAATGGACCTAAGAACTGTCTAACAGATATACAATATGGACAAAACTTTAGCTAGACTTACCAAGATAAAAGAGAGAAGGCTCAAATAAATATATTATAAATGAAAGAGGAGACATTACAACTGATACCACACAAATACAAAGAAAGGATAATAGACAATTATTATGAAAAAATTATAAAGCAACATATTGGACAACCAAAAAGAAATGGATAAATTCCTGGAAAAATAAAACCTACAATGACTGAATTGGGAAGAAACTGAAAATCTGAAAAGACTAATTACTAGTAAGGAAATTAAACCTGGTGAATAATACCAAGAATTTACAGAAGAACTAATGTCAACTTTCTCAAATTCCTCCAACAAATAGAAGAATAAGGAATATACTTATGCTCATTTTATAGGCCATCATTACCCGGATACCAAAGCAGACAAAGATACTACCAAAAAAAAAAAAAAAAAGAAGAAGAAAATAAAGACAATATCCCTGATGAACACAGATGCAAAATGTTCAACAAATATTAGCAAAACAAACTCAAGAGGATATTAAAGGAATCATACAAGATGGTAGAGTGGGATTCATTCCAAGGATGCAAGGATGGTGCAGCAGCTACAAAACAATGTGTGATATGTCACAGTAACAAGTGAAGGATAAAAATCACATGATAATCTCAATAGATGCAGAAAATGTATTTTACAGAATGCACCCTTCTTTCATAACAAAGCTCTCAACAATATGGCTATGGAAAAAAATACCTCAACATAATAAAGTCTATATACAACAAAACCACAGCTAAATACTTAAATGTTAAACCTTTTTATTTTCTAAGATCAGGAATAAGATTGGGACTTTCCTCGTGGTCCAGGATGTCCACTCTTTCCATTTTTATTCATTTTATTCATATTATTCATTTATTCTATTATTCAATTTATTCATATTATTCAATTTATTAAAACTGGTTTAAAATTCTGAGAGTGGATAAGAAAGACAAAAGGTAAGACTAGACTGAAATGTTTTTGTGACATCTCACAGGATTGTTGTTATTGTTCAGTTGTTAAGTTGTGTCCAACTCTTTGCAACCCCATGGACTGCAGCATACACGCCAGGCTGCTCTGTCCTCTATCCTCTCTCAGAGTTTGCTCAAATTCATCCATTGAGTCGGTGATGCTATTTAACCATCTCATCATCTGCTGCCCTCTTCTCCTTTTGCCTTCAATCTTTCAAAGCGTCAGGGTCTTTTCTAAAGAGTTAGCTCTTCGCATCAGGTGGCCAAAGTATTGGAGCTTCAGCTTCATCATCAGTCCTTTCAGTGAATATTCAGGGTTGATTTCCTTTAGAAATGACTAGTTTGATCTCCCTGCTGTCCAAAGCACACTCAAGAGTCTTCTCCAGCACCACAATTTGAAAGCATCAGTTCAGCACTCAGTCTTCTTCATGGTATAACTCTCACATCCATACATGACTACTGGAAAACCCATAGCTTTGACTATATAGACTTTTGTCAGCAAAGTGATGTCCATAATCTTCTCCTTCATTATCCTTCCTATTGTTCAAGTGAGTTATATTAATTCTAATCAACAAATATATAATGTAATCTTTCTGTGCCAGGTACCATTCTAAATTTTGAGGATACAACTTTTAAAAAATATAGACTCATTGTCTTTCCTCTAAGAGTCTATGGAATTCTTTGAAAACACTACTTTGTATTCATGATGATGATTTCCTACTATTTAGAACACAAAATTTCAACTTCTACTTTAGGCATTTAATTATCTACATGAATTGAATGAAACATTATTTATCTCTAATAGGCACATATACTTTTTGTTCCCTCAATGCAGTTTGACCCTTCTGGAAACAGCACAAGTTTTACTTAAAATCTCTCCTCAGCCCTTAATGTATATGTTTACTTAATGAGAGGGTAGAGTATTTACCCTATCTGCAGTTCACAGTGGGCCTGTAACTGAAAGCTGACCCATCTGAGCCTTTTATATTGGAGACCACAGTTCAGACGGGGACAATAGGCCCTAATCACACAATTTAGATCTGAAAAGACTTCTGCAGAGGGAGCATAATGTTGGAGGAGGTCATGGTATACTAGGGAAGAACAAATCTGATTCCATAAGGGATCTATTTCTTTTAATCTTTGCGTTTCATTGCTTTTACTATAAGAATGTTGTCTGCAGCTTGAAATACACAGGATAGCCTGTTTTCAAAGCTCTGACCTTTAAAGGTATATAACACTTTTCCATTTATACAGAAATAAAACATTGCAAAACAGAGAATACCATTTGCCTTGTTGGAAGCTTATAGGAATATTGTGACCAAACCGTCATGAATATCTGCAAGAACAAAGGATCCTTGCATCAAGAAGTCTGTAGCGGTCAGTCACACTCCCTCCCCTTCCAGTATAAAAAACTTTGAATTCTAAACTCTGGAAGATGGTTCTTTGGGATACTAGTCCACCATCTTCTGGATCTGCTGGCTTTCTGAGTAAAGTTGCTATTCTTTGCCTCAATAACTTGTTTCAGTATTTACTGATACAACAAGCAGCATGAGCATGGACTCATCAAAAATGGAGAGGATGTAACCACGACAGATCAATGATATGGACCTGGGCAACTGGGGTTCCTCAGCCCCTCCCCTGTCCCTGGAACTTACATTCTGCTCATTATTCCCACAGCTGTAAGCATTTTTAAATATGCAGCCTTGAGAATGAGATATTATTGAGACCATCTGGATGATATATATGACTGAACTCAGTTAAGCCTGTGGGCAGGTATGGAGATACACTCTTCTTGAAGCTGCCCAAAACAAGCTTCAATGCATAAGTTTCCTTGATTATTAAATGTGCCACCTACCAATCTGAAATGGCCTTCCTCACTGATCTCTCCTTCCCTTATGTGTATGAAGTCTGCAGTGCAGTTTAGTTGCTCAGTAGTGTCCGACTCTTTGCAGCCCCATGGACTGCAGCACGCCAGGCTTCCCTGTCTATCACCAACTCCCAGAGCTTTCTCAAACTCACGTCCATTGAGTTAGTGATGCCATGTCACCATCTCATCCTCTGTCGTCCCCTTCTCCTGCCTTTAATCTTTCCCAGAATAAGGGTCTTTTCCAATAAGTCAGTTCTTCGCATCAGGTGGCCAAAATTTTGGAGCTTCAGCTTCTGCATCAGTCCTTCCAATGAATATTCAGGACTAATTTTCTTTAGGATTGAAGTGTATGTATGTATGTATCTATGTATGAAGTCTAGTTTGAGATACAAAAGGAAATCCTTAGAAAAGATCACATCCCTTTTATAACTGATGTTGCTAAGATCATGAATATAGAATATAGGCTGAAGCTGCTAGGAGCTCAATATACGGTATAAAGAAAAAAATCTGCCTGAGATGGAGCAAGTGGACATTAGCAACAGGATATAGAGGCTACCTAATATTTTTTCACTGAATCTATCTCTACTTGAAACCATTTTTGCTTTATAAGTGTTTCTAAGTAGGTTGAAATAGGGATTTTGCCATTGTAAGCAAAATCTTCCACTCTATTTTGTAGCATAGTTTTATAAATATAAATTATGGAATCAGATGTTATATGATCTAACTTTTCTTAAATGAATGAAGATGAATAAGTTGTTTACCTTTTCTATGGCTAAGTTTTCTTATCTGTAAAATGGGAATGATAATAGTATCCACATTCTAAGATTGGTATAAGGACTAAACGGAATAATGTGCCCTTTTATCAATTAGCTGGCACAAAGATAGGCAGAACAAAGTGTAAACATTATTTTTATCATTGCCAGTCTTCCCCAGTGGCTCAGCTGGCAAAGAACCTATCTGCCAATGCAGGAGAAAAAAGAAATACAGGTTCAATCCCTCCAAGATCCCCTGGAGAAGGAAATGACAACCCATTCCAGTATTCTTGGCTGGAAAATTCCACGGACAGGGGAACCTGGTAGGCCATGGTCCATGGGGTGTCAAAGAGTTGGACACAACTGAGCCCGCATGCACACACGCAATCATTGTCATTCACATGTTTTAACTTTTAGTGCAAAAGGAACAACTCAGTTTCTGGGAGTTACTTGCTTGCTTCAATGTCTTTAGTGTATTGAACTTAACAACATTACTTCATGTAACAAATATTTACTACACTCTTAAGTGTCAAATGTATTGTATTTTACCAGTCATAAAAGGATGAAAATATATGATTATTGCTTTTGACATGCTCAAACCAAGCTGAAACGCAGTATGAAATGCAGTTCATATGAAAAGCAGCATTCATATAAGAGTGTGTTTATACCTGTGTGTAAGAACAGACATATGCAAGGCAATAGAGGAATGAAATTACAGAATATGGAAGTAAAACAGAAGCAAAAAGTGGACTATGCAACTGAAAAGAGAGGACTGTAACCAGATAGAAAGTGAGGCTGAGGAAGCCAGGTTTGTTCAATTTCCTCTGAAATAAATTATACCATGAACCAGTTGTTAAAAATATATCTATAATTATTATGCAGACAGAAACCTGTTTTCCCATTACAAATAGAGGGAAGGTAACTATGAGGAATGTATAATAGGGTAGAAATGCTGAATCTCTCCATTGCTGTAGAGCTTCTCTACCTCACATCACTAAAGGACTATACACAATAAGCTCCATATCATGAAACAGTAAATTTCTACCTTCTATGCACTCTTGTATTTTTTTAGCTTGTTTTGTTGTCAAAAGTCCCAAAGACACAGATGAAATGAAAGAGTGGGAACGATTCATACACATTTGTTGACAGAAGCTATGCCTCCAGCCCCAGACTCCAAACTATTGTCTGCCGCTTTCTAGACCTACAGTTGACAGCTTCTCTTCCTGAAATATTCTCCCTCAGATATTTGAGATGCACACTCCCTCTGTTTTAAACTCTTTTCACCTAAGAGATAATTTTCATCATTATAATATCAAAAATGGTACCACCTACTGATATCTTACATTTTATTCTACTTAATTTTCTTCTAGAATTCTATAAACTCTTCATGGAAACACAGACATTGTTTTTGTTTTTTCAAAATTCTAACACCAGGTTTCAAACACCATGCTTATTCTGGACACTTGTGACATATGTGGGAAATGCAATAGCTGCTAAAAAAAAATATTTACTAAATGGCTAAGTAAAAATGAAATTAGGTAAAATTAGTTTTAAAATCATTTTATCTTGAGATAATTATAGACTCACATGAAGTAAAAATAATTAAATTTATATTTAGCCAAAACACTATTAATTAATTAAATTTCCCACAATGGAAGGTAGTCAGTTTTTGTAATAAGCTATTATCTGTCCCCTTCAAAACTACTCTGAAAGGAACACTGCTCTGCCAGTCAGTCAAGCTGAATATATTGTCTATTTTTCTTCTGTTATGTACATGCTTTGTACAATTCATAAAACATAATAATTTTTAATTATAAAAAACAAATTACACATCAAATAACACACACAAAAATAAGTGAAAAGATTTTATCCTATTCTTTCATTTTTATATGGTCATATTTTATAAAGACTCAAAGAAAATCATGACACTACAAACCCATCAGGTCACATCATTTTCAGATTTTTTTTTCTTGTATATGACTAATACAGATATTTTAACTAAAAAAAAAAACCATAAAATAAATAGAAATTATAAAAATAGAAAAACTTTCTCAAAATATAAATTATAAGGATGATATCTGTTTAAAGCAAAACTTTAGTACCTAATGATTCAAATTGATTTCTTTCTAGGATGATCCTTTTATTTATTCATCAAGTATTCATTCAACACACATATATTGCACACTTGAAATATGCCAGGAAATAGTATAGGGATTTTATGACTCAGAGAACAAAGGAATCATCTTGCTTTCATGAATCTTAAATTGGAGATTGTAGACACACACCCAGCAAATACATGTGCACATATACACCCACAGACAAATCAATAAAATATGTATTCTAACAGTAACCTATCAATAAATTTACAGAGGAATGGAAAACAGGGCAGAAGTAAAGAATAACAGGATGATGGTAAATGGGAAGCTGTAATTATAAATGGTTAAATAGTATGGTTAGCGAAAGTCTTCTTTGAGGTGATTCACTCAAAGACGGGAAGGAAGTAATCAATGAACCACACTCTGTGGGAAGAGTAGGCCAGACAGTAGTGACCCTAAATCAGTTACATGCCTACTGTGTTTGAAACAGTGGAAATGATATAGGGGTAGGGAAGCAGGTGGTTTGGTTAGATAGGAAATAGAAGCTGAATAATTTAGGGCTTTGGGGCCTATGCAAGGCCTTTGAATCTGATGCAGGGGATCTGAGTATTCTGAGCAGAGAAGTATCATGCCCTTACTTTTGCTTCTCTGTGATCACTCCACCTGCCAACAATTTTCTGAGGTAGGTAGGTACGTACTATCTTGATCCCATCTTACAGATAAACTTATTCTACACTTGCTCACTGCCCTCCATACACACACACACATACACAGCACATTATCCACAGCAGTGAGCCACTGGGAGCATATCCCTTACTGGCTTTAAACCCTCCAACAGCTTCCCAAGCCAACCAAAAGATAATGCAAATTCCTTACTGTGGTCTCTAAAATATTATATAATCTGGTCCTTGCCTGATTTTCTGTTCTATTATTCTCTTGCCTCCCCATGGTCTGGCCACATTGATTGCCATTCTGTACCTGCACACAGCAATCTCATTCTCCCCTTAGGGTTTTTGTACTTTTTCCTCTGCTTGGAAATGTTCCTCACAGTGTTGTCCTAGTTGCTGCTCTGGTGGCTTTGAACTGGAGGTCCTTTGGGAATGCAGTTCAAGGGCATCCAGACCTGTCTAGTCCATGGGTAGCACAGAGGTGACCCTTCCCTGGCATCACAGCCAGCAGAAAACATGTTTAATCTACTACCCCAACACTGCCTGAGCCCTGGCATCCTAGGAGTCTGACTTTTATGACCAGGCCTTGCCCTTCCTGGTGGAATGCTGACAGAGGACTTCGTGATCTGGGATAAAGACGCTAGGATGGCGCAGCTGATGGACCATGACCTCTGGAAGCTCTCACAGTCAGGACAGAGGAAGCACAACTAGGGACCCAAAGTCATCTTTAGGTAAGAGAACCTAAGGATCGGTGGCTTCAGAGGCTGCCTCAGGGTCAGCCGGAAAGTGGTGTTGAGAATGGTCTACCAGTTCTAGAGGACCACCAGCGCAAGCAGGGCTCAGCCACTGACCCTGCCTGGACCACGCCTGGCTCTGGGGAGAGGCAGGTGGGCTCTCAACCTACCGTCCCCACAGTGATGTCTGTCTGTCTCTCATAGGCACAGGCAGCCGGCTGCTCCATATAAACCCCATCTGGCTTCCCAGAGACTTTGGTAAAAGGTGTGACAGCCTGGGCACATCTGTCTTAGGCCAGCAGGTGGAGGTAGGCTTCCCCTCACCCTGCAGCCCTCTGCTGAGCTTGGAAGAGCCGTGTGGACCGGGGGCAGCACACCTTCCTCGTGGTCATGTTGTCAGCTGCGCATGGGCCACCTTTGGGAGCCATGGGTGTGTCTCTCCTGCGGGAGGCTGATTTGACTGAGAAGCGAAGCAGGAATGCCCACAAGTCTCTGTCCTTTCTTCAAAGGAAACCCAGGTAACCTGCCACAGAGCCTGGCAAAGCTGACCTTCAGACAGGACTGAGGAGGGTAAGTCCAACCTAAGTGGCTCTTTTCCCAGCTTCATAAACTTGCACTTCGGCACATGAGTCCGCCTGAAGCCTAGTTGTGACACGTGAGTCCTCCTGAAGCCTAGTTGTGATGTAGTGTGCATCAGATCAGATCAAGTCCCCTTTTCACTGGGGCCATTTCTTTGGGCTATTTAATTTCTCCCCCTCCACCTCCTCTAGTATTGTAATATACCTTGTTTATTTTATTCCACAAGGTCCCTTTGGCTGTGAGAGCACCTGGCAAAGAGTTAGGCTCTCGGTTAAGTAATGACTAACTGAGTGAATATGTGAAGTAACTTCAAATTTATTTTAAAACTGTAAGTTTCTAAACAACTTTTTGCCATCCATAAACAGAAATTTTAAATGTTTACTTGATTTTGGACCACTGCAATGAGTTAACGTGTTCACCAAGAGTTGGATGCAACTTAGTGACTAAACAACCACCACCCATTTATTACTTGTATAGTTTAGTTTAGTCTCTAAGTCACATCCAACTCTTGTGACGCCGTGGACTGTTGCCCTCCAGGCCCCTCTGTCTGTGGGATTCCCCAGGAAGCACACTGGAGTAGGTTGCCAGTTCCTTCTCCAGGGGATATTGCAGACAGAGCTAAAGATTACCCTTTGTTCAGCGAGCATTTTATCTATTGGGGATAATAATGTAATCTTTAGCTAGAAAAGCACTGAGGTGGATTTTCACCTGAAATATTCTTCTAGTAAATAGTTTTAAAATATTTTAGAATTTTACTTGCATTGGCAGGAGGATTCTTTGCCACTGAGCCATTGCAGAAGCCCAATAAATGTGTATCTAACACTCATTAAATAAATGGTTGTTTGCTTCCATGCACAGTGCTATGGTCAATCTCAATAATGTATTTTTTAGAATGGTAATATTAATTGGGTGTTATTATATATGAAGAAACTGAGGTTAACTATTGTTCGAGAGACTAGAAAGGAATAGGCAGAGTTGATAGTATAGGCATTTTAACCTGCTCAGTCTAACTGTTGAGCTAATGGTCTAAATGACCCCACTAGACTTTCTCTTCAGGAAATGGCAACTCACTCCAGTGTTCTTGCCTGGAGAATCCCAGGGACAGGAGAGCCTGGTGGGCTGCCGTCTATGGGGTCGCACAGAGTCGGACACGACTGATGTGACTTAGCAGCAGCAGCAGACTTTCTCTTCAGTGTAAATATTCACTATCAAGGTCTCCCATAATAATAGGGAAGAAACTTTGTATTCTATTACAAGTTAACCACTAAAGGGATGTTGTTTGCAAATTTAAATTATACATAACTGCCCATCTCTGGGACTCCTACTTTCCAGGTGGTAAACATTAAGCTCAAATACCTTTGTTTAGTATGAGAAACATCCTGACCAGGCTACAAGCAGAAAAATATTAACATATCTCATCTGGAGTCTAGGTTTCCCTGATAGCTCAGCTGGTAGAGAATCTGCCAGCAATGTGAGAGGCCTAGGTTTGATCCCTGGTTGGGACGATCCCATGGAGTAAAGGTAAAGACTACCCACTCCAATATTCTGGCCTGGAGAATTCCATGGACTGTATAGCCCATGGGGTCACAAAGAGTTGGATATGGCTAAGTGACTTTCACTTTCACTTTCACTTTTCTGGAGTCTGGTCTTAACTTTCAGAGAAGGCAATGGCAACCCACTCCAGTACTCTTGCCTGGAAAATCCCATGGGCGGAGGAGCCTGGTAGGCTGCAGTCCATGGGGTAGCTAAGAGTCAGACCGGACTGAACGACTTCACTTTCACTTTTCACTTTCATGCATTGGAGAAGGAATGGCAACCCGCTCCAGTGTTCTTGCCTGGAGATTACTCCTTCCGTTTTTAGTGTAAAAGAAGCCTGAATTCTAACTGAGGAAAGTTGGATGTTTGGGATCTTTGGGTCCATCTTTGGGATGGACCTGAGGAGATGGGTCCATCTCCTTGATATGCTGGCTTTCTAAACAAAATCACTCTTCCTTGCCCTAGTAGCTTATCTCTCTATTATTGGTCTGTTTGCGGGAGGCAGTATAAGCTTAGACTTGGTAATGATAACTTGCTTTTATGATTGGCATTAGTGTCCTAAGTAAGGCCCTCAAATATGAAGCATGTCTGTGAGTGGACTTGATACATATCACTTGCATGTGTTGTGGCAGTTACTGACTGAGATCCCTATTGTATAATGCCCTTATTTGCTAGAACGGGCCTTCAAAGCCATGTGTTACAGATGGAGTATCCTCAAGAAGGAATAAAACTTCAAACCCACATCTGACTTTACCCTAGCAAAAAATAACCTACATTCTGTTGTATGACTATGATCTCTTGGTTAATTTGTTGTCACAAAACCATAGCATACATAGTTTGTTTTATTCCCATAACACAGGTAAATTTTAGTTTGGAAAATATGCAATTACTTTCTAAAATCTGTTATGTCTAACTGATAGAGACAGGTAATAGCACAAAGTATAGTTTTTGAAAATACATAATTATTTTCCAAAATCTATGAAATGCCTCTCCAGTAGAGCCACATACTAGCAGACAAATTTGTGAACAGTACTCTCTCTATATATATATATATCTATATATATACATCTCCATCCTTTTTACTCACAGCCTCTTGGCCAAAATTAGTGCCTACCTGCAAGTGCAAACACATCAAGAATGTAATGGTGAGCTCTGTCTCTAAGAATTCTAACAGTAAGAGTGTTGTATTCTCAAAGGAAATACTATGAAACACTGACCCTAATTGTATTTCACTAGGCATAAAGCCTTCAAGTAAAATTCTAAAATATTTTACAATTGTTTACCAGAAGAATATTTCAAGATTACCCTTTATTCAGCAAGCATTTTATCTATTGGGGATAATAATGTAAAGATCTGGGTAGAGAATGAAAAAAAACACACTTCAGTAACCACATTTCTATTGACAGAAGTAATTGGAAGGTTGCAATGAAACAGTGCTCATAATTATGCAAGTCATTATAAGTCAACTTGGCTTGGAATTTGCACATCTAAAATAATAATTTTATGAATTTAATTATCACCACATGAAAGAGTACAAAATTATCTTGCCTTACTAGAATCATATCTATACCAATATAAAACAGTTTATCTAAATTTTTGTATTTTTGTGGTTATTTAATATATATTGAGTATCTATAATGAACAAGTTTTAAAAACCCAGTATTGTAAATTTATTTGATAGTATCAGCAGATGCCATTTTTAAAAATTAACAATTTGTTCAATGGAGTAAATACAATTTAGGATGCTACATAAAAAGAGAATGGATGATTATTTTCATCAGTTAGGGATGCTGTAACAAAGGTGTCATAGGCTGGGTGGCTTAAATAACATTTATTTCTCACAGTTCTAGAGGCTGCCAGCAGATTTAGTGTCTGATGAGAGCCCTCTTCCAGTTTCATAGATGGTATTTTCACTGTGTCCTCCTCACATGGAGGGAGAGAATTCAGGGCTCTTAATCTCCTTAAAATGGTACCAATCCCATCATAAGGGCTCTACCCACCCTGACATCCTCCAAACTTAATTACCTCACAAAGGCCCCACCCACTTCTAAATAGGCCCCACATCACATTAGGTATTGGGCTGCAACAGATGACTTTCTTGGGGGACACGAGATTTCAGCCCAGAATGATGCAACAGTATGGGATTTTACTTTGTTTTCTCTTTACAAGAACAAAATTAAAACAATTCTATATTTCTATTCCTTTTAAAAACAAAAAAGCATCACAAACTAATTCATTGCCATAGCCAAGAGATACCAAAGATAACATAGTAATTAAAGTTTATATGGTATTCTAGATCAGAAAAAGTACATTAAATAAAATCTAAAAATGTCTGAATAAAGTGCAGACTTAAAAATAATGTATTGATGTTGGTACATTAATTGTGACACATGTATCATAGAGTAATATAGGAAACTATGTAATATATGTAATATAGGAAACTATGTGTGTAGTATATGGGCACTCACTGTATTATAATAATTTTTTTGGTAAGGCAAACTACTTTAAAATAAAAGTTTACTTGAGAAAGCAACTCACAATCCTGAAAATAATATTTTTTCAAAACAACATAATTGTTTCTATATGAAGACAAATTTTGTCTTTTTCTACCTGAGTATCATGTTATGATGTTTTTGATACTAATCTTTTATATTGTGTAATTCAAAACCCATAAGGTAAGGTAGAACAGAATTAGAAATCTCATAGAATATAGTGAAAATGACAATTATGGATATAATATTTCCTGTATCCTTCAAAGTGATATACTTGAAAAAGTTACATGCTATAACTTCAGCACATGTACACTGTTTGACCATGGATATTAGACTGATATTTTCTTTTCCCCCAAGAAAAACCTCAAAATGCTTTTACATTGATTGTAAAATATGTAAAATAAAGAAGAAATAGTTATCAAAAGAATTATATGATTTAATTTTGGGGAAATACAGTTAAAACTAAATCTATCATCCCTGATAACTTCCACAAAACTAGAAGAGAAAGAAACAGTTTCATTATTGAGTAAACATTGAACCAGAAGGTGATGCCTATCAGAGGCAATCTGCTAAGGAGATTGCAAAGACAAAAAGACATCTCACCTTTTAAATAGTCAAGTATATACCCATCATCTACTTGTTTTCAAGATAAGTAATATCTAGTCCTCAAGTGAGAGGATTTGCCAACATCACCCACCACACATAATTTATCTTAAATTCAGCTAGTAATTGGATGACAGTCTGTGTTAGTTTATTGGCTTTCTCTAAAGGAAACATAAACTCCTATCTGTTTTACAGGAGATAGTTTTGGAGTAAGGTGCCCACAAGTTTAGTTTACAACCCTATGATAGAAATAGAGAGGTAAGGGCAGTATGTTCCTTGATTTCCTTTTGAAGACATATTTCTCAGGTTCTTGATAAAGATATTTCTGGGTTACAATGCGCTAAGGCTTGTCCTTAGAAGTTTTAAAGGTATCTGAATACATTTCAAAGAGATTACAAGAAAAAAAAATAAATTGTTAAGTTTTCTAAAGTAAATCCTCTAAGAAAAGTGAGAATGTAAAGCATCTTCTCTGTTTCAACAGGGAGAATAAGGCCTCTTATTTTATTTTAATTAATTTATTTTTATTGAAGGATAATTGCTACACAGAATTTTTATTGTTTTCTGTCACACCTCAATATGAATCAACCATAGATATACATATATCCCTCCTTTTTGAAGCTCCCTCCCATCTCCCTCCCCATCCCACCCCTCTAGGTTGATACAGAGCCCAAGTCTGAGTTCCTAAGCCATATAGCAAATATTTGCCCATACACTGTCTACATGCACTTCAATCATTTGAACTATCACTCTCAGAATATCAGTGAAAACTCAGAAGTAGACCCAGAAAATGAATGTACCTAAACTGACTTTGGATAAGAAATAGCACCCGTGGTGGATTCATGTCAATGTATGGCAAAACTAATACAGAATTGTAAAGTAAAATAAAAAAAATAAATAAATTAATTAATTAAAAAAAAAGAAATAGTAGAGAATTAGAGCCAAATTATGTAGCTGTTTAAGTTACAGTAATATGACTATTTTTATAATATATTGAAAGCCAAAATAATTACCTCTTAAGTATGATGTTCTGGAAAACATGTAATTATTATACAAATTAGTATTGCCCTAAGATTCTAATTATAAGCAGTTAGGCTAAGTGAGATTTCAATACCAGAAGTCCTTAACTGAAAAGTTCCACTCCTGTTAAAACTTTTTGTAAGCTCATTTCAAAGTAGAAGATATATACAGGACACTGTACACTTTGCACATTCACGTTTTACATTTATGATACACTGGAACTTGAACAGGAATGTTTTTCCCATATAAATATTCAAATGATCCCATCACCACATATTGAAAAGAATATCCATTTTCTCACTCACTGCATCACAGTGATAGTTTTGTCATTATTCAGTTTACCATATATAAGTGGTTCTGTTTCTGGGCTACAGTTTATAATGAACCTTCATGTCTGACACCGTAAATCCTCCAAATTAATCATTTTTCAAGCTTGATGATTCTAGGTTATAATGGTTCTATATCATAAAGTTTCTGTGTTATAACAATTACCATATTTTTCTCTTTTCTGTATGTTTCTTTCCTCAGTGAGTAGTGTTATAAAGAGTTGTTTTGTTTGCAGTAGGAATAAGAACATGAATAATGTTGAGGGTTGTTAATTGGTCTTTGCAAAGAAGAGAATGAAAAAATTGGCTTAAAGCTCAACATTCAGAAAACTAAGATTATGGCATCTGGTCCCATCACTTCATGGCAAATAGATGGAGAAACAGTGGAAACTGTGGCAGATTTTATTTTTTGGGGTTCCAAAATCACTGCAGATGGTGATTGCAGCCATGAAATTAAAAGATGCTTACTCCTTAGAAGGAAAGTTATGACCAACCTAGACAGCATATTAAAAAGCAGAGACATTACTTTGCCAACAAAGGTCCATCTAGCCAAGGCTATGGTTTTTTCAGTGGTCATGTATGGATGTGAGAGTTGTACTGTGAAGAAAGCTGAGTGCCAAAGAATTGATGTTTTTGAACTGTGGTGTTGGAGAAGACTCTTGAGAGTCCCTTGGACTGTAAGGAAATCCAACCAGTCCATCCTAAAGGAGATCACTTCTGGATGTTCATTGGAAGGACTGCTGTTGAAGCTGAAACTCCAATACTTTGGCCACCTCATGTGACTCATTGGAAAAGACACTGATGCTGGGAGGGATTGGGGACAGGAGGAGAAGGGGAAGACAGAGGATGAGATGGCTGAATGGCATCACCGACTCGATGGACATGAGTTTGTGTAAACTCCGAGTGTTGGTGATGGACAGGGAGGCCTGGCGTGCTGTGATTCATGGGGTCTCAAAAAGTTGGACATGACTGAGTGACTGAAATGAACTGAACTGGATCCTTCCTATGCATGTGTATTCTATTATTTGATTAAAATGTTTATGAGAATAAGACATTTTTCAAAATGGTTCTAGAGAAATAACAAGATCCCTCCATAGCTTAATTTTAGGTAGGCTCCTCTAAGACCTCTAGGCCTGGACCTTGGCCTTTCATTCTTTTTGGACCTACATGGCCCAGTTTTAGCCAGAATCCTCCTTAGGACAGTTTAGCCAGAAACCCTACCCTTGATATCTTACCTGATGAAATTCTTCATGCATACCATACCTCAGGTGATATCTTACAACCACGGACTACTTTAATAAGAATCCTGTTTAAACAGAATCCTCACCCTTACTCTGATGATTCCTCTTAGAAATTTACCACCCACTGAGTCCCATCCCATTCCTTTCTTTCCCATGTTGTATTTGGATTGAACTAAATTCTATATTGAGATTTCTTTTTCCCAAATACAGTAGTTGCTAAATAATATCTGTTTTTATCATGGTCTAGGGGGAGAACAGGGTGGCAGAGGATGAGATGGTTAGATAGCATCACTGACTCAGTGGACATTAATTTGAGCAAACTCTAGGAGATAGTGAAAGATAAGAAAGCCTAATGTGCTGCAGTCCATTTGGTTGCAAAGAGTCGCCTATGAGTTAGTGACCACACACACACGCAGCTCTGGTTATCTTGAACAGTTGTGGTGCCATGACTTGGATAGGATCAACTTCACCATTTGACACCAGGACCTCTCACCCAGGAGCCCAAATGCCTGCCTTTGAAGCCTTTGTCTTCACTCCTGGCTGATTGATCAGGGATCAGTTGGTGAGTCTGTCTCCCAAACCAGTGCTCTGAATGACAGTCCACTGAAGCACAGTAAAGACAAATTTTGATTCCTAAGATTCCAGTTATTCTCTGAAGATGGATTAGAGGTCCAGGCTTCCTTGTTTGAAAGGTATCTATTGGGCTAGAGAAATGTCTTTCTTACTAGCTCTTTGTTTGGTGTGGTGATTCACAGTGTGATTCATAGACTGGAAATTTTTCTTGGCTCATTGTTTCAAGTAAGAATTCATTTCCTGACTCCTTGGTCTGGAAAATTCTTTCTATTTTTCTCATGTGGGAACTCACTCTCCAGCTCCTGTTCTGGAGAAGTTTTCCTATCTCTTTATGCGGCATCTTTGTTCTCTTGGTCCTGCTTTTACCATGGAAATGTCTCTAGTAATTGAAAACCCCATTCTTGAAACCATATTGACTTCATTCACCATTGGCCTTTTCCCTTTGTTGTTGATATAACTTTACAAATAATAGCATGAAACATCAGTAATCTCTTTGGGATTTAAGATCTCCCAAAACTGGGTCCACGAGGAACTTTCCCTTCCCATCTTCAGTTCCTCTCTCCTTTTATCACCTTCAGTCTTCCCTTAACATCCCTTGAGTTCTCTGTTATATCCTGCTTCAAACCTCTAGCTCCTCCATCCCTTAGCCAGACTTTCCCTTTCCCATTATAAATACTCTCAGTTACCTGCCCACATCATATCTCTCAAGAAACTAAGGAACCCCCCAAAGCAAATTTTTGAAGATGAATGAAACAAAAAGGAAAAAACACTACATGGAAACACACTGGATACTTTATCTATTCATATGAGCTTTGGAAACATCCAGTGCTATTTGTTGTTCCCTTAGTCTCTTACCTAAAACAAAGCCCACAGTCTCCAAAAGATTACTTATTAGGACAAAGAAAATCTTAAAAATCACCTTCATAAATACTGGTAAAAGGCTGTAGCTTTCAAATTGAACAGGTACTCTTAACTTGTCCCATCTGCTATAAACACAAGAAAGAAAAAGTGAAGTTACTCAGTTGTGTCCAACTCTTTGTGACCCCAAGGACTGTAGCCCACCAGGCTTCTCTGTCCATGGGATTCCTTAGGCAAGAATAACTGGAGTGGGTTGCCATTTTCTTCACCAGGGGATCTTCCTGACCTGGGTCTGCTGCATTGCAGACAAATTCTTTACTAGCTGAGCCACCAGGGAAGCTCCAATAAACACAATTCACACACAAACATAAGGTAAAGCAAGGATAAGAGTATTTTTCTCTGTTCATCTGATGCATTGTTAAAATTTTATTTAATTAAAAAAATGGAGTATACATGCTTTATAATGTTATACTAGTTTCTGCTCTACACTGTGTATCAGCTATATATATATATATATATATATATACACACATACATATGTGTATCAGCTATATATATATATAGACACACATACATATGCCCTGACCAGTAATGCTGAAGAAACTGAAGTGGTTCTGTGAAGACCTACAAGACCTTCTAGAACTAACATGCAAAAAGATGTTATTTTCATTATGGGGAACTGGAATGAGAAGTAGGAAGTCAAGAGATACCTAGAATAACAGGCAAATTTGGCCTTGGAGTACAAAATGAGGCAGGTCAAAAAACAGAGTTTTGCCAAGAGAATGCACTGGTCATAGTAAACACTCTCTTCCAACAACACAAGAGAAGACTCTACACATGGAGATCACCAGAGGTCAATACCAAAATCAGATTGATTATATTCTTTGCAGCCAAAGATGGAGAGCTCTATACAGTCAGCAAAAACAAGATTTGGAGTTGACTGTGGCTCATATCATGAACTCCTTATTGCCAAATTCAGATTGAAATTGAAGAAAGTAGGGAAAACCACTAGACCATTCAGGCATGAACTAAATCAAATCCCTTATGATTATACAATGGAAGTGACAAACAGATTCAAGAGAGGGTGCCTGAAGAACTATGGGTGGAGGATTGTGACATTGTCCAGGAGGCAGTGATCAAGACCATCTCCAAGATAAAAGAAAGGCAAAAAGGCAAAATGATTGTCTGAGGAGGCCTTACAAATAGCTGTGAAAAGAAGACTGACTGAAAGCAAAGGAGAAAAGGAAAGATATACCCATTTGAATGCAGAGTTTCAAAGAATATGAAATAGAGATAAGAAAGCCTTCCTTAGTGATCAATGCAAAGAGAGGAAAATAATAGAATAGGAAAGACTAGAGATCTCTTCAAGGAAATTAGAGATACCAAGGGAACATTTCATGAAAAGATGGGCACAATAAAGGACAGAAATGGTATGGACCTAACAGAAGCAGAAGATTTTAAGAAGAAGTGACAAGAATACACAGAAGAACTATACAAAAAGATCCTCATGACCCAGATAACCATGATCATGCGAACATTTACCTAGAGTCAGACATCCTGGAATGTGAAGTCAAGTGGGCCTTAGGAAACATTGCTATGAACAAAGCTAGTGGAGGTGATGGAATTCCAGTTGAGTGATTTCAAATCCTAAAAGATGATGCTGTGAAAGTGCTGCACTCAATATGCCAGCAAATTTGAGAAACTCAGCAGTGGCCACAGGACTGGGAAAGGTCAGTTTTCATTCCAAGACAATGGCAAAGAATGTTCAAACTACGGCCCAACTGCATTCATTTCTCACACTAGCATTAATGTTCAAAATTCTCCAAGCCAGGCTTCTATGGTACATGAACCATGAACTTCCAGATGTTAGAGCTGGATTTGGAAAAGGCAGAGGAACCAGAGATCAAATTGCCAACATCTGTTGGCTCATCAAGAAAGCAAGAGAGTTCCAGAAAACCATCTACTTCTGCTTTATTGACTATGCCGATTGAAGGCAGGAAGAGAAGGTGATGACAGAGGATGAGATGGTTGGATGGCATTACCACCACAATGGACATGAGTTTGAAAACTCCGAGAGTTGGTGATGGACAGGGAGGCCTGGTGTGCTGCAGTCCATGGAGTCACAGAGTCAGACAAGACTGAGTGACTGAACTAACTGACTGACTGACTGACTACCCCAAAGTCTTTGACTGTGTGGATCACAAAAAGGTTTGAAAAATTCTTAAAGAGATGGGAATACCAGACCACCTGATTTTCCTCCTGAGGAATCTAATACAGGTCAAGAAGCACCAGTTAGAACTGGACATGGGACAACAGACTCGTTCCAAATAGGGAAAGGAGTACGTCAAGACTGTATATTGTCACCCTGCTTATTTAACTTATATGCAGAATACATCATGCAAAATGCCAGGCTAGATGAAGCACAGGTTGTAATTAAGATTGTTGGGAGAAACATCAATAACCTCAGATATGCAGATGACACCAGCCTTATGGCAGAAAGTGAAGAAAAACTAAAGAGTCTCTTGATGAAAGTGAAAGAGGACAGTCCAAAAATTTACTTAAAACTCAACATTCAGAAAACTAAGATCATGGCATGTGGTCCCATCACTTCATGGTAGATAGATGGGGAAACAATGGACACAGTGAGAAACTTGATTTTCTTGGGCTCCAAAATCACTGCAGTTGGTGACTGCAGTCATGAAATTAAAAGATGCTTGCTCATTTGAAGAAAAGCTATGACCAACCTAGACAACATATTAAAAAGCAGAGACATCACTTTGCCAACAACCAGCAAAAGAATTGATGCTTTTGAACTGTAATGTTGTAGAAGACTCTTGAGGGTCTCTTGGACTGCAAGGAGATCCAACCAGTTAATCCTAAAGGAAATCAGTCCTGAATATTCATTGGAAGGACTAATGCTAAAGCTGAATCTATAGTACTTTGGCCACCTGATACAAATAACTGACTCATTGGAAAAGACCCTGATGCTGGAAAAGATAGAAGGCAAGAGGAGAAGGGGTGACAGAGGATGAGATGTTTGGATGGTATCACTGACTCAATGAAAATGAGTTTGAGTAAGCTCTGGGAGTTGGTGATGGACAGGGAAGCCTGGAAGTGCTGCAGTCCATGGGGCTGCAAAGCATTGGATATGACTGAGCAACTGAACTATATGTATACATATATCCTCTCCCTCTTGTGCCTTGCCCCCAACCCTCTATTCCACCTGTCTAGGTCATCACCAAGATTAGCTCTTTGTGTTATGCAGCAACTTCCCCCTAGCTATCTGTCTTAACTATAGTGATGTATACATGTCAGTGCTACACTCTCAATTCAGCCTGCCCTCTCCTTCCTGCTTTGTGTCCATAAGTCCATTCTCTATGTGTCTCTATTCTTCCCTGCAAATATGTTAATCAGTACCATTTTCTAGATTCTATATATATGGATTAATATACAATATTTGTTTCCTTTCTCTGACTTCACTCTGTGTGATAGACTCTAGGTTCATCCACATAACTACAAATGACCTTCTTTTATTCCTCTTCATGGATGAGTAATATTCCATTGTATATATGCACTTCAGTTCAGTTCAGTTGCTCAGTCATGTCCAACTCTTTGTGATCCCATGAACCGCAGCACACCAGGCCTCCCTGTCCATCACCAACTCCCAGAGTCCACCCAAACCCATGTCCATTAAGTCAGTGATACCATCCAACCATCTCATCCTCTGTCATCCCCTTCTCCTCCTGCCCTCAGTCTTTCCCAACATCAGAGTCTTTTCAAATGAGTCAATTCTTCACATGAGGTGGCCAAAATATTGGAGTTTCAGCTTAAAAATCAGTTGTTCCAATGAACATCCAGGACTGACCTCCTTTAGGATGGACTGGTTGGATCTCCTTGCAGTCCAAGGAACTCTTAAAAGTCTTCTCCAACACCACAGGTCAAAAGCATCAATTCTTCAGTGCTCAGCTTTCTTTATAATGCAATGCTCACATCCATACATGACCACTGGAAGAACCATAGCCTTTGCAAATAATGTCTCTGCTTTTTAATATGCTGTCCTGGTTGGTCATAGCTTTCCTTCCAAGGAGTAAGCGTCTTTTAATTTCATTGCTGCAATCACCATCTGCAGTGATTTTGGAGCACAGAAAAAATAAAATAAGCCACTATTTCCACTGTTTCCCCATCTATTTGCTATGAAGTGATAGGACCAGATACCATGATATTACTTTTCTGAATGTTGAGTTTTAAGCCAACATTTTCACTCTCCTCTTTCACTTTCATCAAGAGGCTCTTTAGTTCTTTTTCACTTTCTGCCATAAGGGTGGTGTCGTCTGCATATCTGAGGTTATTGATATTTATCCCAGCAATCTTGATGCCAGCTTGTGCTTCCTCCAGCCCAGCGTTTCTCATGATGTACACTGCATATAAGTTAAATAAGTAGGGTGACAATATACAGTCTTGACATACTCCCTTTCCTATTTGGAGCCAACCTGTTGTTCCATGTCCAGTTCTAACTGTTGCTTCCTGACCTGCATATAGGTTTCTCAAGAGGCAGATCGGGTGGTCTGGTATTCTCATCTCTTTCACAATTTTCCACAGTTTTTTGTGAGTCACACAGTCAAAGGCTTTGGCACAGTTAATAAAGTATAAATAGATGTTTTTCTGGAACTCTCTTGCTTTTTTGATGATCTAGCTGATTTTGGCAATTTGATCTCTGGTTCCTCTGTCTTTTATAAAACCATCTTGAACATCTGGAAGTTCACAGTTCATGTATTGCTGAAGCCTGGCTTGGAGAATTCTAAGCATTACTTTACTTGTGTGTGAGATTAGTGTGTTGTGTGGTAGTTTGAGCATTCTTAAGCATTGCCTTTCTTTGGGATTGGAATGAACACTACATATTCTTTATCAAGTCATGTGTTTATGGACATTTAGGTTGCTTCTATATCCTGGCTATTGAACATTTGGGTACATGTATCTTTTTGAATTATAGTTTTTTCAGAGTATATGTCCAGTAGTGGGATTGCAGGTCATATTGTAGTTTTATTCCTAGTTTTTAAGGAACCCCATACCATCCTCCGTGGTAAGTATTATCAGTTTACATTCCCACCAGCTGTGCAAGAAGGTTTGCTTCTCTGCACATCCTCTCCAGCATTGACTGATTGTAGTTTTTCTGATAATGGCCATTCTGACAATGTGAGGTGATACTTCATTGAAGTTTTTATTTGCATTTCTGTAATAATGAGCAATCTTTTCATGTGTTTGTTGACCATCTGTGTATCTTCTTTGGAGTAATGTCTGTTTAGGTCTTCTGCCCATTTGTTTGATTGAGGTGTCAGTTTTGTTACTGAGCTGCATGAGCTTTTTGTGTATTCTGGAGATCAATCTTTGTTAGTTGTTTCATTTGAAAATATTTTCTCCCATTCTGAAGATTGTCTTTTTATCTTGTTTATGGTTTCTTTTGGTGTTCAAAAGCGTTTAAGTTTAATTAAGTCCCATTTGTTTATTTTATTTTCTTTTATTTCATTACTCTAGGAGGTGGGTGAAAAAAGATCTTGCTGTAATTTATGTCAAATAGAGTTCTCCCTATGTCTTCCTCTAAGAGTTTTATATTGTCTGCTTTTACATTTAGGTCTTTAAACCATTTTGAGTTTATTTTTGTGTATGGTGTTCACAAGTGTTCTAATTAAGGGCCAAAAGGGGGAAACTCAATAAAATGAAAAATGAAAAAAGAGAAGTTGCAACTGACACCACAGAAATATAAAGAATCATAAGAGACTACTGCCAGCCACTATATACCGATGAAATAGACACCCTGGAAGTAATGGCCACACTCTTAGGAAAGTACAATCTTCCAAGACTGAATCATGAACAATTAGAAAATATCAAGGGGCAAGTAACAAACAATGAATTTAAAACTGTGATTAAAAATCTTCCAACAAGTAAAAACAAAGAGCCAGATGGCTTCACAGGTGAATTCTATCAAATGGATGAGCTGTGCTGTGCTTAGTTGCTCAGTTGATTCTGACTCTTTGCAATCCCATGGACTGGAGTCTGCCCAGGCACCTCGATCTGAGGGAATTCTCCAGGCAAGAATACTGGAGTGGGGTGCCCTGACCTCCTCCAGAGGATCTTCTCAACACAGGGATCAAACCCAGGTCTCCCCCATTGAAGGTGGATTCTTTACTGTCTGAGCCACCATGGTTAAAGAAGAGGTAACACCCACACCCATTATAGGGGACTGGAATGAAAAAGTAGGACATCAAGAAATACCTAGAGTAACAGGCAAATTAGGCCTTGGAGTACAGAATGAACCAGGGCTAAGACTAATAGAGATTTGCCAAGAGAAGTACTGGTCATAGCAAACACCTTCTTCCAATAACACAAGAGAAGACTCTACACATACATGGACATCACCAGATGGCCAACACTGAAATCAGATTGATGATATTCTTTGCAGCCAAAGATGGAGAAGTTCTACACAGCCAGTGAAAGCAAGATTGGGAGCTGACTGTGGCACAGACCATGAACTGCTTATTGCAAAATTCAGACTTAAATTGAAGAAAGTAGGGAAAACCACTAGACCATTTAGGCATGACCTAAATCAAATCTCTCATGATTTTACAGTGGAAGTGACAGATAGATTCAAAGGATTAGATCAGATAGAATGTCTGAAGAACTATGGATGGAGGTTCATGACATTGTCCAGGAGGCCGGGATCAAGACCTTCCCCAAGAAAAAACAAATGCAAAAGGCAAATGGTTGTCTGAGGAGACCTTAAAAATAGCTGTTAACAGAAAAGAAGCTGAAGGCAAAGGAGAAGAGGAAAGATATACCCATTTGAATGCAGAGTTTCAAAGAATATCAAAGAGAGATAAGAAAGCCTTCCTCAGAGATCTATGTGAAGAAATAGAGGAAAACAATAAAATAGGAAAGTCTAGAGATCTCTTTAGAAAAATTAGATATACCAAGGGAAAATTTCATGCAAAGATGGGCACAATAAAGGACAGAAATGGTATGGACCTAACAGAAGCAGAAGATATTAAGAAAAGGGGGCAAGAATACACAGAAGTGAAGTGAAGTGATTCAGTCATGTCCAACTCTTTGCTACCCCATGAACTATAGCCTACAAGGCTCCTCTGTCCATGGAATTTTCCAGGCAAGAGTACTGGGGTGGGTTGCCATTTCCTCCTCCAGGGGATCTTCCTGACCCTAGGATCAAACCTGGGTCTCCTGCATTGCACGCAAATGCTTTACTCTCTGAGCCACCAGGGAACAGAAGAACTATATAAAGAGACCTCATGACCCAGATAACAATGATGGTGTGATCACCAACCTAGACAGACATCCTGGAATGTGAAGTCAAGTTGGCCTTAGGAAGCATCGCAACAAACAAAGCTAACGGAGGTGATGGAACCATGAACTTCCAAATGTTCAAGGTGGATTTAGAGAAGGCAGAGGAACCAGAAATCAAATTGCCAACATCTGTTGGATCATCAAAAAAGCAAGAGAGTCCCAGAAAAACACTTATTTCTGCTTTATTGACTATGTCAAAGTCTTTGACTGTATGGAGCACAATAAATTCTGTAAAATTCTTAAAGAGATAGGAATACCAGACCACCTGACCTGTCTCTTGAGAAATCTGTATGCAGGTCAGGAAGCAACAGGAAGATGGTGGCAGCAGCTGTGAAATTAAAAGAGGCTTGCTCCTTCAAAGAAAAGCTATGAACAACCTAGACCACATATTAAAAAGCAGAGACATTACTTTGCCAATATAGGTCCGTCTAGTCAAAGCTATGGCTTTTCCAGTAGTCATGTATGGATGTGAGATTTGTACTTTAAAGAAAGCTAAGCACTGAAGAATTGTTGCTCCTGAACAGTGGTGTTGGAGAAGACTCCTGAAAGCCCCTTGTACAGCAAGGAAATCTGACCAGTCCATCTTAAAGGAAATCAGTCCTGAATATTTATTGGAAGGACTGATGCTGAAGCTGAAACTCCAATACTTTTGAAAACTGATGCAACGAATTGACTCATTGGAAAAGACCTTGATGCTGGGAAATATTGAAGGCAGGAGGAGAAGGGGATGACAGAGGATGAGATGGTTGGATGACATCACTAATTCAATGGACATGAATTTGAATAAACTCCAGGAGTTTCCAATGGTCGGGAAGGCCTGGGGTGCTGCAGTCCATGGAGTCACAAAGAGTCAGACATGACTGAGAGACAGAACTGAATTGAACACCTATTCTTTCAAACTCTTCTGAAAAATTGCAGCAGGAACAAAACTCCCAAACTCCTTCAACAGTACCACCATCACCCTGATACCAATCAGATGAAGATATCATCATAAAAGAGAATTATGCACCAGTATCACTGATGAACATAGATGTGAAAATCTTCAACAATATACTAACAATTCAAATTCAATAACACATTAAAAGGATTATAATATACCATGATCAGTTCAGTTCAGTTCAGTTCAGTCGCTCAGTCGTGTCTGACTCCTTGAGACCCTATGAATCGCAGCACGCCAGTCCTCCCAGTCCATCACCAACTTCCGGAGTTCACCCAGACTCATGTCCATCGAGTCAGTGATGCCATCCAGCCATCTCATCCTCTGTCGTCCCCTTCTCCTCCTGCCCCCAATCCCTCCCAGCATCAAAGTCTTTTCCAATGAGTCAACTCTTTGCATGACGTGGCCAAAGTACTGGAGTTTCAGCTTTAGCATCATTCCTTCCAAAGAAATCCCAGGGCTGATCTCCTTCAGAATGGACTGGTTGGATCTCCTTGCAGTCGAAGGGACTCTCAAGAGTCTTCTCCAACACCACAGTTCAAAAGCATCAATTCTTTGGTGCTCAGCCTTCTTCACAGTCCAACTCTCACATCCATACATGACCACTGGAAAAACCATAGCCTTGACTAGATGGACCTTAGTCGGCAAAGTGATGTCTCTGCTTTTGAATATGCTCTCTAGGTTGGTCATAACTTTACTTCCAAGGAGTAAGCATCTTTTAATTTCATGGCTGCAGTCACCATCTGCAGTGATTTTGGAGCCCCAAAAAATAAAGTCTGACCCTGTTTCTACTGTTTCCCCATCTATTTCCCATGAAGTGATGGGACCAGATGCCATGATCTTCGTTTTCTGAATGTTGAGCTTTAAGCCAACTTTTTCACTCTCCTCTTTCACTTTCATCAAGAGGCCTTTTAGTTCCTCTTCACTTTCTGCCATAAGGGTGGTTGGGGGTTATCCCAAAGATCATGGATTCTTCAATATATGCAAATCAGTCAGTGTGATACACCTTAATAACAAATTGAAGGATAAAAGCCATATGATAATCTCAGTAGGTGCAGAAAATGGTTTTGACAAAATTCAACACTCATTTATGATAAAAACTCTCCAGAAAGTGGGCATAGTGGGAACCTACCTCTACATAAAAAGTCCATATATGACAAACCACAGCATACGTTATTCTCATGGTGAAAAACTGTAAGCATTTCCTCTAAGAGAGAAACAATAAAAGGGTACCCTCTCTCACCAGTATCATTCAACATATTGTTGGAAGTCTTAGCCATGGCAATCAGAGAAGAAAAAAAACAACATGAATCCAGATTAGAAAAGAAGTAAAACTCTCACTGTTTGTAGATGACATACTATATAGAGAATATTATAAAGATATCACCAGAAAACTGTAATACTGGGACTAATCAATGAATTTAATTAAGTCACAGGGTACAAAATTAATACACATGAATCTCTTGCATAGACGATTAAAAATCTGATAACAAAATTAATTCAACAATCTCATTCACCGTTATAACACTAAGAATAAAATACTTAATAATAAATACACCTAAGGAGACAAAAGACATGTATGCAGTAACTAAATTACTGATGAAAGAAATAAAAAACACAAGAGATGGAGACATATGTTCTTGGATTGGAAGACTCAGTATTGTACAAATGATTATACTACCTAAAGCAATCTACAGATTCAATGCAATCAAATACCAATGGTGATTTTTCACATAATTAGAACAGAAAATTTTACAATTTGTATGGAAACACAAATGACTTTGAACAGCCAAATCAATCTTTTAAAAGAAAAACGGAGCTGGAAGAATCAAGAATTCAGACTTACTACAAATCTACAGTCATCAAGACAGTATAGAACTGGCATGAAAACAGAAATATAGATCAATAGAACAGGATAGAAAGTCTAGAGATAAACTCATGCACCTATGGTCACCTTATCTTTGACAGAGGAGGTAGGAATATACAATGGAGAAAAGAGAGCCTCTTCAGTAAATGGCACTGGTAAAACTGGAAAGCTGAATGTAAAAGAATGAAATTAGAATACTGTTAAATTTTAGAAAAAAAGGGGTAGGATCCTTGTTTCCATCTGTATGTACATCTACGGTGTATATGTGTATTATGACATATCTGGTATTTCTAAAGTTATAAATTCCTTTAAAAGATTTATATTTAAACTGGCTTAGAGATATTAGGCCTTTGACTGTGTGGATCATGATAAACTGTGGAAAACTCTGAAAGAGATGGGAATACCAGACCACCTGACTTGCCTCTTGAGAAGCCAGTATGCAGGTCAGGAAGCAACAGTTAGAACAGGACATGGAATGACAGATTGGTTCCAAATAGGAAAAGGAGTACACCAAGGCAGTATATGTCACCCTGCCTATTTAACTTACATGCAGAGTGCATCATGAGAAACGCTGGGCTGGAGGAAGCACAAGCTAGAATAAAGATTGCCAGGAGAAATATCAATAACCTCAGATATGCAGATGACACCACCCTTATAGCAGAAACTGAAGAGGAGCTAAAAAGCCTCTTAATGAAAGTGAATGAGAAGAGTGAAAAAGTTGGCTTAAAGCTCAACATTCAGAAAACTAAGATCATGGCATCTGGTCCCATCACTTCATGGGAAATAGATGAGTGAACAGTGGAAACAGTGTCAGACTTTATTTTGGGGAGCTCCAAAATCACTGAAGATGGTGATTGCAGCCATGAAATTAAAAGACGCTTACTCCTTGGAAGGAAAGTTATGACCAACCTAGACAGCATATTCAAAAGCAGAGACATTACTTTGTCAACAAAGGTCCATCTAGTCAAGGCTATGGTTTTTCCAGTGGTTATGTATGGATGTGAGAGTTGGACTGTGAAGAAAGCTGAGCACTGAAGAATTGATGTTTTTGAACTGTGGTGTTGGAGAAGACTCTTGAGAGTCCCCTGGACTGCAAGGAGGTCCAACCAGTCCATCCTAAAGGAGATCAGTCCTGGGTGTTCATTGGAAGGACCGCTGTTGAAGCTGAAACTCCAATACTTTGGCCACCTCATGTGAAGAGCTGACTCATTTGAAAAGACCCTGATGTTGGGAAAGATCGTGCGGTATTGGTAATTTGATCTCTGGGTCCTCTGCCTTTTCTTTTTTCTTTTTTTTTTTTTTTTTTGAACATCTGGAAGTTCACAGTTTACGTATTGCTTAAGCCTGGTTTGGAGAATTTTGAGCATTACTCTATTAGTGTGTGAGATGAGTACAGTTGGGCGGTAGTTGAGCTTTCTTTGGTATTGCCTTTCTTTGGGACTGGAATGAAAACTGATCGTTTCCAGTCCTGTGGCCACTGCTGAATTTTCCAAATTTGCTGACATATTAAGTGCAGCACTTTCACAGCATCATCTTTCAGGATTTGAAATAGGTCAACTGGAATTCCATCACTTTCAGTAGCTTTGTTTGTTGCGATGCTTCCTAAGGCCAACTTGACTTCACATTCCTGGATGACTGGCTCTAGGTGAGTGTGAGTGATCACATAGAGAAGCCAAATATGTTTTGTTCAGTTAATAAATATATATTTAATAAACATATTCTTCTTTTCACTTTGATAAGATGTACCATGAGGGAGTTTAAACCTATAAAAATTGTGATATACCATATTTGTAAAATTTGCCAGTCTGCTACAAAATCCTAGTATGTGACAGACATTTACAATTGTCTACTTCCTATAACTTTCTGTAAAAAGAAGTTACTTGTGGTTTCAGAATGAGACAGAAGAAAATACAGGGGGGAAATAATCCATAAATGAATGTAAAAAAAAAATGTTGTGGAAGTTTTGTGGGAAAGAATTCTTAGAAAAGGAGTCAAAGGTTTTTGCTTGTGTTTTTTTGTTGTTGTTGTTTTAATTTAATTTTTTATTATTCATTTATTTTTGGCTGCACTGGGTTTTTGTTGCTGTACACAGGCTTTCTCTAGTTGTGGATAACGGGTGCTGTTCTCTAGTTGTGGTGTGGGAGCTTCTACATTGCAGTGGCTTCTCTTGTTGCAGAACATGGGTTGTAGGGTTTTCAGGCTTAGTTTTGGTGCACTGGCTCAGTTGTCTGCCAGCATGCGGAATCTTCCTGGACCAGAGATCAAACCTGTGTCCTCTGCATCAGCAAGTGTATTCTTATCCACTGGGCTACCAGGGAAGTCCTGTTTTATTTTGTTTTAAGTGAGTTCAGTAGTGGACTGATACAAAACTAGAGTTTGGTTTTCTCAATGTTAAAACAGCAAAGTTTTCTTGGATTGTTTGCCTACTATTAATAAAAGATGATGAAATATTTTTGTATAGCTTTTTAAGTAATCTGTCTAGAAATCCAAGATTTTATGTCTTATTAGAATATTTTCCTGTGATTTATTTTAAACTTTATCATGTTCTCAGTTATTTAAGATAAACTAAGTAGTTTTTCATGTGATCTGTGAAACCATTTAATCAAGTATTAATTTTTGACGTTTTGACAACTTTCCAAAATCAATTATTAAATTAACCCTTTTTATTCTCAAACTGACTTTCAAATCTCCCAGAGAGCTCTTGGAAAAATCTAAATGATTTTTCCCCTTACATTTTAAAAAAAAGGAGATTCTAAGCTAATTCGGTTTATTTGATGTGCCAAGTTACATAAAAAGGCGTTATCACATACGAAGGGGTGCCTTAACCTACCCTAGGTTATATTGATATGAGTAAACATTATTAATATAAGTATTTTAAAAATGATATGAATTTTTTGTCACTACCCATGATTCAGTAGGATATCAGTCATAATTCCAATTATTATTTTAAAATGTTTTATGTCATGGGAATAACTAGGTTTTTTTTGTCCTGTGAATGCTCATATATTTTGACATGGCCATGGCCATTTTTATTTGTCACTCACAAATATTCTCTGTCCTACTCTGATTCTCTTTGAATGCATTTGCAATCAGTTATGGCCAGAATGCTTCCTCTTCAACAACAAGTGACTGTCTCAGGGACCATTGAAAGGACTATGACAGATATCTGATGCACAGCCTTCTGACAGCATTGTTTAATCTTAAAAGCATACCACTGGACTGAGTACAGATTTCCAGAACTCTGTGAAGAATTAATGGAGTCATAAAACTGTTAACCCAAGATCAGGCAGAATAAGAAAAATTGCATGCTACTGAGTGGACTAATAAAAGATGATTACAGTTTTTCTTTGAGATGTTGCTAGTTCTTTAATGTTCTATTTTCTGTATATAAGGCACCCTTTTGGAGACTCCAGTTCAATTCCTGAGTCAGGAAGATCCACTGGAGAAGGGATAGGCTACCCACTCCAGTATTCTTGGTCTTCCCTTGTGGCTCAGCTGGTAAAGAATCTGCCTGCAGCACAGGAGACCTGGGTTTGATTCCTGAGTTGGAAAGATCCCCCTGGAGAAGGGAAAGGCTACCCACTGCAGTGTTCTGGCCTGGAGAATTCCATGGACTACAGTCCATGGGGTTGCAAGTGTCAGACACGACTGCACACAACTATGTGACATTCACTTTCACTTTTCTCTTAAGATCTAAATAATCAGTAGATTATACTTTTATAAACAAAAATGAAACATTTATCTTTCACTTTGCTCCTCCAGAATTTGAAACCTAGAACATATTCTTTTTATTAAAAATATAATTATTTGTGGAAGTTCAATGAGAATCTCTCTTCCTTGTAACAAGATATAATTAGAAATATCAATTATATTGCCTAAGTTTTCCTGAAATACCATATTTGAAAATAATGCAAAGATCCTGATCTGACCAGATAGCTTTAAAGATCAATGGTTGATTTTTTAAATTTAAATTTATTTATTTTAATTGGAAGCTAATTACTTTACAATATTGTATTGGTTTTTATATGGAACCAATGCTTATAAGTCCCCTTTGGAAAAACTGGCCTGGTACCTGGCTTATAGGATTCCTAGCCATAGAGATGAATACTGAAGGTTACCTCTTCACAGGCCTGGGAAGGTCAGGCTGTTCTGGGACATCAACAACAACAACAAAAAATACACCCAAATCTGTAGGTAATGCAAAGTCTGGTCGTGAGTTCTTGATGTGGTGATCTAGACTCAAGAGGCTTTTAAAAGTCTAATCTGAGATTTTTTATGAAAAGTTTCAGCAAAGCAAACTTAAAAAGGCTTATCTGGTCAGTTACCATTCTTGTTCCCCTTGTCTAAAAAATCAGGCCAAATCTGATGAGATCACACTTACTTGGTAAACAAGAATCAAGAGAGGGGTGACTATGAAGACAAATTTTTTTTTTAATGATTCAGCGGAAAGCTATAAGACACTTATGTAGATTATTAGGCTATAATTCTGTTCGTTTTCTCTAAGGTACTTTTTTCCCACTTTGTAAACTATATTACTTTCTACTTCTTTATTTACCTGTAACTTGATCTGGTACTAATTCTGTTCAGTTCAGTTTAGTCACTCAATTATGTCCAACTTTGTGACCCCATGGACTGCAGCGTGCCAGGCTTCTCTGTCCAATACCAACCCTCAGAACTTGTTCAAACTCATGTCCATTGATCTCAGCTTTTTGAATATTGAGTTTTAAGCCAACTTTTTCAATCTCCTCTTTCACTTTCATCAAAAGGCTCTTTAGTTCCTCTTCACTCTCTCCCATAAATGTGGTGTTATCTGCATATCTGAGGTTATTGATATTTCTCCTGGCAATCTTGATTCCAGCTTGTGCTTCATCCAGCCCAGCATTTCTCATGATGGACACTGCATATAAGTTAAGTCAGCAGGGTGAAAATTTCTGCCTTGGCATACTCCTTTCCCAATTTGGAACCAGTTGGTTGTTTCATAGCTAGTTCTAACTGTTGCCTCTAGACCTTCATACAGATTACTCAGGAGGCAAGTAAGGTGGTCTGGTAGTTCCATCTCTAAGAATTTTTCACAGTTTGTTGTGATCCACATAGTCAAAGACTTTGGCATAGCCAATAAAGCAGACGTAGATGTTTTTCTGGAACTCTCTTACTTTTTCAACGGATGTTGGCAATTTGATTTCTGGTTCTTCTGCCTTTTCTAAATCCACAATTACTAATTCTGTTAGTAATTATTAATAGCATTTCCAATTTTTCCTCTCATTCCCATGATATGGCATTGCTGAGAATTAAAGCTGCTTTTTTCCTGAAACCCTGTAAACTGAAGCTGAATTGATGAATTAAAAAAAAAATCACAAAAACTGATCCTTTATGAGCAATCTCAGTCCTCTTGCTGTGGAACACTCAGAAAGTTTGCTGGAACACCCAGTGCCATCATCAAACACATTCAACTGCACACCAAGGATATCCACTGAATTGCCACTGCCATCCTCACTAACTCCACCAAAGCTGCTTCCAACCCAGCAAATAGAATCTTCCCAATTGACTGCCCTCAGGACTCAGAAGCTAGGTGTCCACCTATTGATATCTGACTTAACCTCAGGTGGGCTCCTCGAACTCCTTTAAGTTTTGACTTTGGCATCTGTCCTGTGGGGCATGCATGGCTCAAATTTAGCTGATTTCAGTCCAGCCAGAAGTCCCCACACTTGATGTCTGATCAAATTCCACATTTCTCACCATCCTCCAAGTGATATCTGATCACCCTTGCCTATCTTTAACAAGAATCCTGCTAATCTATTTAACTGAAATCTCCCCTAATCTTGATATTTTCTCTTGATTTTTCATCCAGTGATCATCACCTTGCTTGGTTACATTTCCTTTTGTCCATGTCATATATGGAATTGAATTCTATCCTGTGGTCTCTTTCGCTTGTTGTGATACTTCCTGAATAAAACGATTTTTTAAATCACTCTACCTACTGTTGCGTTCCAGTTTTCTTTAACAATTATTAGCCATATATACAAAAATCATTTAGCAATAAAAATAATTAAGATGTCAAGTGAATAATATAAAAAGAAGTAATAATTAATTGAATTTGAGCTAATTTATTTAGATCTAAAAAGCTAAATATGATTTTATTTATTTATTTCTTTAAGACAGATTGTAATATAAATGTGGAGATAAAAGTGAAATGATACAATCAGGTGAAACTTAAAAGACTGACCTAGCTGATACTTCAGATTTTGTAATGGACATAATCCTATTAGTGCTAATAAGAGTTGAGATTTATTGAGTAAACCATTCTAAGTACTTTGTAGGTATTATGTCTTTTAATCCTTACAAGCACCTTATGCAGTAGGGACTATTATCCTCATTTTGATATGATTCTAGATATAGATTTTAAAATAAAACTCAAAATGGAAAATAAAATATTAAAGTTCATAAACCAAGTACCTTGTGTATGTCAGGGTTGGAGAGAGGTCTGGAATGAGAGAGAAACCATGGTTTTAGAAGGCACGTGCTAAGTGCAGAAGTGACACATTCTAATGCAATTGTAATTTTCACAATCAAATAATTCATTTCAAAATATCTCATTATGAGCTTGTCTAGCTTGTTGTAAGCCAACTCACTTAAGAAAACAAGTCTCCATTAGGTGTTTTTCATCTCACTAATTCTTGTTTCATATAAACACATTTCCCTGTGGCCCTGGAGGTGTTAACAGCTCCTGCTAGCACCAGCAGGATATTGCAATATTCCCTGTAGTTTTATCCATCCTAAAAATAATTTTGTAAATATTCCCTACACAACATGGGACAGGGGCAGGATAATGACTAGGCTGTGGTAGAGCCCATTTCCTGAGCCTTAGAACTGTTTAATAGTGTGCCAGGAAAGTTCCAAATTTTTACCTCATTAACTATAGGTCATATTGAGTCCAGGCCTTAATTGACTAATATAGTTACATCTCTCATAATTACATCTCTCTCAGGTGTTCAGTCCAATCCATTAAATTCAAAATTTTGGATAAGGTACACTGCTGCTGCTGCTGCTGCTGCTGCTAGGTCGCTTCAGTCGTGTCCGACTCTGTGCGACCCCATAGATGGCAGCTCACCAGGCTCCCCCGTCCCTGGGATTCTCCAGGCAGGAACACTGGAGTGGGTTGCCATTTCCTTCTCCCTGAGGTACACTAGTGACAAGGAATACAACCGATTGAGCCTTCTATTTTGTCCAACTTGCTCTCTCACCCTTATAATATCCTCACTATGTACTTCATACTCCTTACAGAACAGATTTGTGAAATCCTGTCTTTCCTATATAGGCCTATTTCCACACATAGGCCTTTATCTGTCATGCTAAGTTATTCTGGGAAGACTATCAGTGAAGGCTTGGGGGCAACAAGAATGGTAATGGTAGATTCTGATGAAAACAATCTTCAACTTTTGGAGCAACTTCTCCAGATGAAGTTATGGGAAGACTTTCACTCAGAAGAGGACTGGTTCCTTCAAAAAGAGGAAGGATGTCTACCTTAGTGGCAAAGGAGGCTTGGCGAAATTTATGAGTTTGATACTCTTGGCCTTATCTATGTCTGCCTAAATTTCCTCACCCCAGGTTTTAGGGTCCTATTTCTTCCCTACCTGCATCCTTATTTTAGCACAGGAGATTTGGAATGTGGAGTGGGTCGGGGGCGGGGGGTGGCATTAACTGGCAATCTAACTCACTCTCTCTTACTCTCAAATTCAGCCTGACATTTCTTTCCTGGCTATTATAGGAGATGAAGAACTTTTAAATTTCCATGGATTTTTAAAATTTTTCATGGTTTCTGTTTTCTTAATATCTGATTAGAAGTCTGTTTTTCCAAGCTTACTAGACCAAAAACTAAATTCTTCCTTGAGTTCTCCCTAAATCAGTTTTAAAATATCACTGAAACATTTGCTAAAATGCATTTGGTGTTAACTTTGAATTTTAAACCTATATCATATATCATTTCAGCAAAATATATTGATTACATTATCTGCAAATATTTGAATGAAAGGAAGCTGACTAACCATTTACTGGTTTCTCCACTATTTCAGTATGCTGAAAACCACCACTGAAATAACTTTCTCACTGTTTTCACTGCTGTCAATCTTAGATGCTTATGGAATATTTTACAGTCAATGTGATCCTCTAAAGATATAAGTCATTCCATGATTTCCATTCTTAAAATTCTACAAAGATTTCCATCACATGTAAAGTAAAATACACATCCTTACTATGGCATATAAGGCCCTAAAAATCTAAAATCTGGTTTTCTTTATATCCTGATTTTCTACTTCTTTTATTTCACAAGTTATGCTTTTGTCACACTGGACTTCTTTTTCCTTGACCACTACCAAGCTGACTTCTGCCCCTGGAACCCTGACCCTTGCTTTACCTGAATTCTTGTTCCCCAGTTTTTCAAAGGCTCACAAAATTCATTCAAGTCTCTGCTGAAATTTTACATTCTCAGATAACCTACTATTAATCAATATATAATTTTATATACATAAAGAATATAGGAGAATATGTAATCAGTGCCTGCATGCTATGTCATTTCAGTCATGTCCAGTTCTTTGTGACCCTATGGGCTATAACCAGGCTCCTCTGTCCATGGGATTCTCCAGGAAAGAATATTGGAGTGGGTTGACATTTCCGTCTCCAGGGGATCTTCCTGACCCAGGGCTCAAACCCCAGTCTGTTACATCTCCTGCATTGCCATGCAGGTTCTTTATCACGAGTGCTACCTGAGAAGTCCCATGTAATCAGCAGTTATACATAATATATATGTTTAGTAATTATAAGGTACACATTATGCATATAACATAATAATTTAATTTATTTACTCTATTAATATGATTATATTATATTAAATAATTTATTTTGCCAATACACATATATCAATATGTATAGATTATTTATACATATAACATATAATATTATATAACTTTATATGTATATAATTTTATATATTTGAGGGCTTCCCTTGCAGCTCAGTTGGTAAAGAATCTGCCCACAGTGCAAGAGCTCGGGTTTGATCCCTGAGTTGGGAAGATCCCCAGGAGAAGGAAATGGCAACCCTGCCAGTATTCTTGCCTGGAGAATCCCATGGACAGAGGAGCCCGACAGGCTAGTCGATGGTGTGACAAAGAGTCAGACACAACTTAGCGACTAAACCACCACCAAAGGGTACAGGAGGATGTATGTATAATAATAGTTATTATAATAATAATTATTAAGAGAGTATGATATGACCAAGTAATCTAAATAGTAACTCTTAAGTTTTTATTAACATTTCATTATAAAATATAATTTTATAAAAATATTCTCATTAAACATATAGATATAAATCACATTTTTTCCTTATAGAAATTTTTACACCTGGAGTAACAGGTAAATTTGGCCTTAGAATGTGGAATGAAGCAGGGCAAAGACTAATAGAGCTTTGCCAAGAAAATGCACTGGTCATAGCAAACACCCTCTTCCAACAACACAAGAGAAGACTCTACACATGGACATCACCAGATGGTCAACACCAAAATCAGATTGATTATATTCTATGCAGCTAAAAATGGAAAAGCTCTACACAGTCAACAAAAAAAGACCAGGAGCTGACTGTGGCTCAGATCATGAACTCCTTATTACCAAATTCAGACTGAAATTGAAGAAAGTAGGGAAAAACGCTAGACCATTCAGGTATGACCTAAATCAAATCCCTTATGATTATACAGTGAAACTGAGAAATAGATTTAAGGGCCTAGATCTGATAGAGTGCCTGATGAACTATGGAATGAGGTTCGTGACATTGTATAGGAGACAGGGATCAAGGCCATCCCCATGGAAAAGAAATGCAAAAAAGCAAAATGGCTGTCTGGGGAGGCCTTATAAATAGCTGTGAAAAGAAGAGAGGTGAAAAGCAAAGGAGAAAAGGAAAGATATAGGCATCTGAATGCAGAGTTCCAAAGAATAGCAAGAAGAGATAAGAAAGCCTTCTTCAGTGATCAATGCAAAGAAATAGAGGAAAACAACAGAATGGGAAAGACTAGAGATCTCTTCAAGAAAATTAGAGATACCAAGGGAACATTTCATGCAAAGATGGGCTCGATAAAGGATAGAAATGGTATGGACCTAACAGAAGCAGAAGATATTAAGAAGAGGTGGAAAGAATACACGGAAGAATTGTAAAAAAAGATCTTCACGACCCAGATAATCATGATGATGTGATCACTAATCTAGAGCCAGACATCTTGGAATGTGAAGTCAAGTGGGCCTTAAAAAGCATCACTACAAACAAAGCCAGTGGAAGTGATGGAATTCCAGTTGAGCTATTTCAAATCCTGAAAGATGATGCTGTGAAAGTGCTGCACTCAATATGCCAGCAAATTTGGAAAACTCAGCAGTGGCCACAGGACTGGAAAAGGTCAGTTTTCATTCCAATTCCAAAGAAAGGCAATGCCAAAGAGTGCTCAAACTACCACACAATTGCACTCATCTCACATGCTAGTAAAGTAATGCTCAAAATTCTCCAAGCCAGACTTCAGCAATACGTGAACCGTGAACTTTCTGATGTTCAAGCTGGTTTTAGAAAAGGCAGAGGAACCAGAGATCAAATTGCCAACATCCGCTGGATCATGGAAAAAGCAAGAGAGTTCCAGACAAACATCTATTTCTGCTTTATTGACTATGCCAAAGCCTTTGACTGTGTGGACCACAATAAACTGTGGAAAATTCTTCAAGAGATGGGAATACAAGACCACCTGACCTGCCTCTTGAGAAATCTGTATGCAGGTCAGGAAGCAACAGTTAGAACTGGACATGGAACAGACTGGTTCCAAATAGGAAAAGGAGTATGTCAAGACTGTATATTGTCACCCTGCTTATTTAACTTATATGCAGAGTACATCACGAGAAACACTGGGCTGGAAGAAACACAAGCTGGAATCAAAATTGCCAGGAGAAATATCAATAACCTCAGATATGCAGATGACACCACCCTTATGGCAGAAAGTGAAGAGGAACTAAAAAGCCTCTTGATGAAAGTGAAAGAGGAGAGCGAACAAGTTGGCTTAAAGCTCAACATTCAGAAAACGAAGATCATGGCATCTGGTCCCATCACTTCATGGGAAATAGATGGGGAAAGAGTGGAAACAGTGTCAGACTTTATTTTGGGGGGCACCAAAATCACTGCAGATGGTGACTGCAGCCAGGAAATTAAAAGACGCTTACTCCTTGGAAGAAAAGTTATGACCAACCTAGATAGTATATTCAAAAGCAGAGACATTACTTTGCCAACTAAGGTCTGTCTAGTCAAGGCTATGGTTTTTCCAGTGGTCATGTATGGATGTGAGAGTTGGAATGTGAAGAAGGCTGAGCGCCGAAGAATTGATGCTTTTGAACTGTGGTGTTGGAGAAGACTCTTGAGAGTCCCTTGGACTGCAAGGAGATCCAACCAGTCCATTCTGAAGGAGATCAGCCCTGGGATTTCTTTGGAAGGAATGATGCTAAAGCTGAAACTCCAGTACTTTGGCCACCTCATGAGAAGACTTGACTCATTGGAAAAGACTTTGATGCTGGGAGGGATTGGGGGCAGGAGAAGGGGACGACTGAGGATGAGATGGCTGGATGGCATCATGGACTCCATGGATGTGTCTGAGTGAACTCTGGGAGTTGGTGATGGACAGGGAGGCCTGGCGTGCTGCGATTCATGGGGTCGCAAAGAGTCAGACACGACTGAGAGACTGAACTGAACTGAGCTGAGAAATTTTTAAAATACTTGGTATAAGTGAAAGAATATGTAGACTTGAATTTGATACCTTTGAAATAATTTGATAAATATATCTTAATTATATTCTAATTATTTTCCTCTAATAATTCATTCCTATTTTTTAATTGAAAGCTCAGATACTTTTGGTTCTTCAAAGCACTAGATTTTTTTTCAATAGGTAAAATTTGCATTGAAACTTAGGTGGGGTAGAGTCCTGTTGGCACTGAATTAGGTCCATTCTTTTACTTTAGCCAAATGTTTCATATAACTTCTTAAAGTGGTGTGAGGCAATTGCAAGGACAAATTTGCTTTATTCACTTAAATTTCCTGTTCCAGAGTTTATAATTTATTTGTTTTGACTTTAGGTAAAAGAAAATAAACAAGAGAAAATATACAAGGCAAAATATAACAATAAGTATGCAAACTTTATTTAAAGAAGTACATATATTTGCTTAACTGTCTAGACTTTACTTAAACTTTTGTATTCTCAATTACTGTGAACTTTAATTAGGTCTATAAATTCTATCACAAAATTCTATCACTGTTAGACAAGAGTATCTTGTCTTAGACTTAAGTTTTGTCTGAAACTTAGGAGTGTATCATTTCAAAACTATTTCAGAAATGACAACTCTTAGAAACTCTTCTCTAAAAGACTTATAGTCCCTTAAAAAAAGTGCAAAGGGAATATAAACTCATTTAATCAAGATTTTTTTTTTTAGCAGAAACTTAAATTAGTTTCATCATAGTTGGAGATCTCTCTCTTATGAAGTGACTACTGGGGAAGATAATGGCATTTGTTTCTCATAGGGTTATATTTATTTCCAAATTTAGAAAATAAGTGGAATGATAATAATACTCCTGCCATTTAAATGGCAGTGGCATAGATGTTGAATTACAGTTCCCTTTAAGGCAGCAATTGGAAACTAACCTATTAAAATAAAAAGTTAACTGGAAGCTCCGTGGTTTCACAGATGCCTATGTCTTCTTTCTATTGTTCTAATTTTGTAACAGCAAGTATCAAGTAGAACTGAATTTTTACCTGGGTGGTGGTAGTGACTCAGCCTTGACTAGTTAATGTGAAGTAGGCAGGCATTCAGCTCAGATGCTTTTTTTTATTACATTGTGGGCTGTGCAGTACTCTGACACAATTTCTTTCTGTAAGGGTAAAATGAAGGTGATTATACTCATAATTCCCATCATTTCTAATTCCATCAGCATTCATAGCATTTGCTTGGTTCCTTATTAGTATGAAATCACTGGCCTCTATACTGTCTACAAAGGAAATAATGAAATGTACACAGATGTATTCATAAGAGGGCTGATTTATGGAAAATATTTAATGACAGCTAATTAAAATAGAAAAGCATATTCTTATCCATGTTCTTTTCATAATTTACAAACAAGATTGTAGCATCAAAAGATCTATTACCTATGTAAACAACTTTTTGTATAAACATTTTATTCATTTATTACCTTTCTTCTTATTATTTTATTGTGCAGATGAAACATATCTTTCTCAGAATAATATATAAGGTTTTCATAAAAAAGTACTATGTATATAATATATATATAGTATTTTTTCTTTTCAAATCTGAAAGACTTTTCAGAGACAATTTGCAAACTATAATTTCTGATGATTAGGAAATTATAACATATATATAATGAATCTAGTGTATGACAGAAATATTCTACTGGTTAGTCTTTTATTTAAATTCATTGTATCTGCCAGAAAAAAAAAAAAAAACTTCTTCCAAATTATTAACAAAAAACAATTTGGAGTCAATAAATAATAATCTGAGTTAATAAAAAAAGTTAATAATCTGAGTCACACATTTATTTACTGGTTTAAAGGAAACAAAGTTTTCTGATAAAGTCATATATTTTAACCAGTTCATAGTTACGCGTATCTAATAATTGTATATTAATAGAATAATATTTGAATGATACTCTGGGGCATAAATATATATCCTAGCAAGATTTTTGCTTTGAATTAAAAGTAATCAAACTACATAGATTGTATTATTTATTGTAAAAAATAATTATCTTCTATCACTATGAAAGATTTATCTCAGTGTCAACCTTTAATGATTTCCAAAAAAAAAATTATTACCAGAAATTATGTACATAATGTGGGCCAGTGTATATGCTGTGTAATCATATCTTCTATAGCTTTTGTCTTCTGTATTATTTTAGGATGTACCATGCATTTTTTTATAAATAAGCATCTAAAATATCAGTTTCTTTTATGAATGTGTGATTAGTTTCTTTCTAGCCAAAGGAGATTTCCCCAATGATCAAATTCCATCGTTTTTCTGTTTGGGGATTCTGCCTGAAATATGCTTATTTTTATTTATGAAAAATGTGCCTGAAGATCTGCAAGTGCAATTTTGCAACACTTATATAAGCATATTTTTTTCTAATTTAAAATTGAGCTTACAGCTAGAAATAGCAGAACAAATGGAAGAAATAGCATTATGAATTTGTAAATGCTGTGAATTCAATAACGTGGCTAAGAAAATGAATGACAATACTTTGGCAATATTTTGTTTGAATATCATACTAAGAGTAGACAGAAAATGTTCCTGAAATAAAGCATATATATATATATATATATATATATATATACACATAGATGGAATATATCATTTTAACTTTTTCTCTAGACATACAAGTGTTAATATTATAAAACATTGGAAACTGAGGTTGCATAAACTGCATATATTAACATGATCCCATCATTTTTTATTTTTAGTTTTTCAATATGATATGCCAGTTATTGATTTATTGTCTCTCAGCTATAAACTCACCCTTTTTGCCTGCTCTGTGAAAATGAATCTGACACTTCTAAATATTTTCCTGTTAACACCTGACACAAGATCTATCAGTAGAGGGAAAAAGACATTGGAGAATAAAGGTTTGATTTCCTCTCCCTGTTATGCTTATCTGGCGCACTCCTCCAAGTGTGCTGCTGCTAAGTCACTTCAGTCGTGCTAGGCTTGCTCTAACACCAGGCTCCTACAGTGCTTACAGTTTTCTCCACAAGCTGGTTCCTGCTTTGCATGGAAGCCAGCAGCATCTAGTAACCAACTGCTTTCTTCTGATACCCTGGTGAGTTACTTCCCCATAAATAGCTTTCACCACCACCCTGAGAAGCAGATTTCTGGCAGAATCATCACCATAGCCATTTCTCTGCTCTTTGGTGAGCCATATCTTTGCCTTCTCCAAAACCCAAGGCCCATATGTGTCTTTTATGAGGGGGTGCTATTTCTTGGATGCTCTGTCTCAGCCCTAGAAGTAATACCTGTTCTTTTATCTGTTATGCCTGTAGTCAGTGTATTTACTAAAGTGAAAGTGAAGTCACTGTTGTGTCCAACTCTTTGCAACCCCATGACTGTAGCCTACCAGGCTTCTCCTCTATGAGATTTTCCAGGCAAGAGTACTGGAGTGGGTCGCCAGTTCCTTCTCCAGGGGATCTTCATGACTCAGGGATTGAACCCTGGTCTCCTCTATTGCAGGCAGATGCTTTATCCTCTGCGCCACCAGGGAAGAGTCTGGAGTAAATGTTAGCTTGTGCAGCTTGATGTGACTGTTATCAGTTAACTTGGTTGGTGGCCTGAAACTTGGACTCAGAAGTAGATTACAGTTGATGAGACTCAATTACCAGAGCAACTTGGCATAATTTGGAGAAGGAAATGCAGAAGCTTGGGGGGTGGGTAGGATAGTTGGAGGGGATTTATCACCTAATAATACTCAAGTGTAAACGTCACATCTTCACAGAAACAAATCACCATAGCCTTTATTTTCGTTTCCTTGGTCTGCTCTAGCAAACAACCAGAAACTTAGCAACTGAAAACAACATGAATGTATCTTTTTATAATTCTTAGGATCAGAAGTTGAGAATCAGTCTCAGTAGGCTAAAATCATGGTGTCTGCAGGCTATATTCTCTCTGAAAGCTTTAGGGAAGAATCTCTTCCTTTTCTTTTACATCTTCTAGCAGTCACCTCAGAGAAGGCAGTGGCACCCCACTCCAGTTCTCTTGCTGGAAAATCCCATGGATGGAGGAGCCTGGTAGGCTGCAGTCCATGGGGTTGCTAAGAGTCGGACACGACTGAGCAGCTTCACTTTCACTTTTCACTTTTGTGCATTGGAGAAAGAAATGGCAACCCACTCCAGTGTTCTTGCCTGGAGAATCTCAGGGATGGGGGAGCCTGGTGGGCTGCCGTCTATGGGGTCGCACAGAGTCGGACACGACTGAAGCTACTTAGCAGCAGCAGCAGCAGCAGCAGCAGCAGCAGCAGCAGTCATCTATATTTTTTTGGTGTATAGCCCTTATCTCCATCTTTAAAGCTACTGTATTACATCTTTTTGCCAGTTGAGCTTCTGCTTTCTGTCATCACATATTTTCTCTGCTTCTGATCCCTCTTTCACCCTCTTATAAGTATGTTTGTGATTACATTCATTGGACCCATATGAATAATCCAAGATAATTTTCCCATCTCAAGATTCTTAGACACCACAGCATTCCTTTTGCCATATAAAGTAAGCAATTTGTAGGTTCCAGGGTGGAGACTTGGACATCTTTTAGGGACCATTATTCAGCTTACCACAACATCTGACATTTGGCATGCATCTACTGACCTGACTATTCCTTTTTTCTCTGTATTAATTTGCAGGGATTACCAGAGCAGTTTACTTTTACCTGGAAGGGTCATCAGTGCTGTGCCAGAATGTAATTTCAGAGTTTCTATGCTAATTTTTCTTCTCCTTGAGATAATAGAGCCTATAGATCTTTTTTTTTATTTTTTTATTTTTATTTATTTATTTATTTATTTATTTTTAATTTTTACTTTACAATTCTGTATTGGTTTTGGCATAGATTGACATGAATCCACCACAGGTGTACATGCGTTCCCAAACATGAACCCCCCTCCCACCCCCCTCCCCGCAACATCTCTCTGGGTAGATCTTTTTTTTTAATTTTATTTTTTTTAATCAAAAGATAATTATTTATGGAATTTTATTGTTTTCTGTCAAACATCAACATGAATCAGCCATTGGTATACATATGTCCCCTCCCTCATGAATTTCCCTCCCATCTCCCTCCCCATCCCACCCTTCTAGGTTGATACAGAGCCCCTGTTTGAGTTCCCTAAGTTATACAACAATCCCCATTGGCCATCTGTTTTACATATAATAATGTAAGTTTCCATGTTACTCTCTCCATACATCTCACCCTCTCCTCCTCCCCTCCTCCCCTGCCTCATCTCCATAAGTCTGTTCTCTATGTCTGTTTCTCCACTGCTGCCCTGCAAATAAATTCATCTGTTCCATCTTTATAGATTCCATATATATATATATATATATATATGCATTAGTATATAATATTTATCTTTCTCTTTCTGACTTACTTCACTCTGTATAATATAGCCTATAGATCTTGATCATCTTCAAAAAACATCTAGGTGATTCACTACCCTAGTGGCATTGTACTGATTGGATCTGATGAGCAGGAGTAGCATATAGAGTTTGCCCTAGGAGAGGATAGAAATGATGTATACTCCAAATTTCATGAGCCTGCCTCCTCAGTGTACTTTCTGATACTTCAGTGGTCTGGAACATGTCAAGATACCCCCTTTAAAGAGAACAACCAGTTGCTGCACCTTTCACCATCTAATATGAGAAAAGAAGTACAATACTTGATAGTCCATTTTGGATTTTTTAGGTAATATATATACTCCATTTCAGTGTGTTACATTGACTTATCTGCAGAGTTACTCATAAGACTTCCATTTATGAATGGGTACCAGAAAAAAAGACACCATAGGATATTTAGGCTTTAGTATAAGCCATTCTTTGAAGAAGACAATGGCAACCCACTCCAGTACTCTTGCCTGGAAAATCCCATGGGCGGAGGAGCCTGGTAGGCTGCAGTCCATGGGGTCGCAAAGAGTGGGACACGACTGAGCGACTTCACTTTCACTTTTCACTTTCATGCATTGGAGAAGGAAATGGCAACCCACTCCAGTGTTCTTGCCTGGAGAATCCCAGGGACGGGGGAGCCTGGTGGGCTGTTGTCTATGGGGTCACACAGAGTCAGACACGGCTGAAGCGACTTAGCAGCAGCAGCAGCATAATCCCTTCTTGGGCCTTATTATTTAACAGATCTAATAATGTTTGTAATATACATGGCATATAGGCATTCTATATGGGCCCCTAGCAAGCAAAAATAGAAAAATCCCAAAGAAGACCTCTAGGTTTTTGAACAAAATCTGTGCCATCTTCAGCAGATAACTAGTCTCCTTTTGCAAATCAGATTCAGACTTGCTACTGTACCAACAATAGATGTTGGTAGAGACTAATAGCCTATTCACTGAACTCAGGTGACCAAGACACCTATGCTTCATGTCCTTTCACACAGCATTGAGTATGATTAAGGAACTCATTTCAGAGTAGAAATGCAGAAGCGGGCTCATATTCTAGGTATTAATTGATTTTACCATATACTCCATAAACTGAAGAAACAGGCCTAATTGAAAAGTATAATGGCATATTAAAGCCTCATTTTGGCAAGAGTTAGAAGTGAACCACCTAAAAGAATCAGATTCTGCTTACAAGATACAGTGTATATATATATATATATATAAAATGCTGTCTCTCCTATAGAGAGTCCCTCAAACTGAGAAAGAAGATGTAGAAATGAGAGTGGCTCCTGTCTTTTTCTTTTTTAATCAGGAAGACTTAGTATTTATTAGTTATATCATATAGTTCAGTTCAGTTCAGTCACTCAGTCTTGTCCAACTCTTTGTGACCCCATGAACCGCAGCACACCAGGCCTCCCATCCATCACCAACTCCTGGAGTCCACCCAAACCCATGTCCATTGTGTCAGTGATGCCATCCAACCATATCATCCTCTGTTGTCCCCTTCTCCTCTGGCCCTCAATCTTACCCAGCATCAGGGTCTTTTCAAATGAGTTAACTCTTCGCATCAGGTGGCCAAAGTATTGGAGTTTCAGCTTCAATAGCAGTCCTTCTAATGAACACCCAGGACTGATCTCCTTTAGCATGGAGTGGTTGGATTTTCTTGAAGTCCAAGGGACTCTCAAGAGCCTTCTTCAATACCACAGTTCAAAAGCATCAATTCTTGTGCTCTCAGCTTTCTTCACAGTCCAACTCTCATATCTATACATGACTACTGGAAAAAACAGCCTTGACTAGATGGACCTTTGTTGGCAAAGTAATGTCTCTGCTTTTAAATATGCTGTTCTGGTTGGTCATAGCTTTCCTTCCAAGGAGTAAACGTCTTTTAATTTCATGGCTGCAGTCACCATCTGCAGTGATTTAGGAGCCCAGACAAATAAAGTCTGACACTGTTTCCACTCTTTCCCCATCTATCTGCCGTGAAGTGATGGGACCGGATGCCATGATCTTAGTTTTCTGAATGTTGAGCTTTAAGCCAACTTTTTCACTCTCCTCTGTTACTTTCATCAAGAGGCTTTTTAGTTCTTCACTTTCTTCCATAAGGGTGGTGTCATCTGCATATCTGAGGTTATTGATATTTATCCCAGCAATATTGATTCCAGCTTGTGCTTCCTCCAGCCCAGCATTTCTCATGATGTACTCTGCATATAAGTTAAATAAGCAGGGTGACAATGTACAGCCTTGACATACTCCTTAGTTACAAACAAATTTACATATTTCCTGTAAAAAGCAACTTATTTCTCTCCTACTCTTTATCCAAGTTATCATGTTTAACTTAGTACAATGTATAATTTTTGTTCTCTTTATGTACCTGAAGGATTTAAAACCATTTTCCATAAAGTGTATTCCTTTTCTTTACCTTTTTAAAACTTATTTTTTAATTGGAGGACAACTGCTTTCCAATATTGTGTTGGTTTCTGCCATACAACTATGTTAATCTGCTATGTTGTGGTTTAGTTGCTGAGTCGTGTCTGACTCTTTGCAACGCTATGGACCGTAGCCTACCAGGCTCCTCTGTCCATGGGATTTTCCAGGCAAGAATACTGGAATGGGTTGCCATTTCCTTCTCCAGGGGACCTTCCTGACCCAGGGATTGAACCTGGGTCTCCTGCACTGCAAGCGGATTATTTACCAACTTAAAATACCAGGGAGGAAATCAGCTATAATTATACATATATCCCTTCTCTCTTGAGCCTCCTCCCTTTCCCCCATCAATCTCCTGTAGTTCACACAGAGTGCCAGGTTGGGATCCCTCTGTCATATATATGGAATCTCCTGTCATACTATACCTAAAAATCAACCCACGTAGAGCATATTCATTTCCTATCTGATAACTTTGAGCTCTATTTCTTTGGAGATATTCATTCTTAAGGTGGGATGATTCCTGCCAGGGCACACAACAATGGTGCCACTAAGTTGAAAGATGAGAGTCCCCCCTGGATTTTTGGAGCTCCTTATGCAACCAAACGAACAGGAAAAATGTGGGGGGAGGGGATTTAAATACTTGCTAGTGTGACTGACCTAGACTGCTAAGTGAAAATGTGTTGTCTATACAGTTAAGTCAAGGTAAACTATATTTGGATCTCAGGGGATTTTTCTGGGAGTACTTGCTAGTATGTATCCATGCCTAATAGTAAATGTTAATGAAAAACTACAGCAATCAAAAAGGTCACTGCAACAAGGGCTCAAACCTTTGTAGAATGAAGGTTTAGGTTTCCACATTAGATGAAGAACCCTGACTAGCAGGTGTTCTGAGGACAAAGGACATACTGGAAGAGTAGTTGAAGAAGAAAGCCATAGATATTCAGACCTCATGAACAATTACAGAAATAAGAACTATAGTAGCTTTGTATATTTTCTAATTTCTTATATATATACATATATATATTTATATATTAGCCATTGCATTTCCTCTTTTTCCTCTTTTTATTTTATATATAGCAGCCAACTGTCCAAGTAGAAAATTCCCCAGGAAGCACTTTCCCTACTATCCTACAGGACAGGTTTCTGGCAAGTTCCAGAGGATTGTTTTTTAGGGAATTCTAGCAGTGCTGTCTAACAGTGACTGCTTTGCCATTCAGTAAGTCACGGTTTTGCCATCTCCATCACATTCTGGGTCTTTGAACTGTAGGCAGAGGCTCCTCCCTACCCTGTTTCTGTGTGAAGTGACTGCTTCTATATTTGTTAGAAAATTCTTTAGAGTTATGTTTACTTCTTACCAGCCAGTTTATCATTAGACCAATTGCTATTGTAGTGTATTAAAATTACTGTGTAGTTTCTCTCTTGAAGATCATGGTATCTGGTTCCATCACTTCATGGCAAAGAGATGGGAAAACAATGGAAACAGTGACAGACTTTATTTTATTGGGCTCCAAAATCACTGCAGATGGTGACTGCAGCCATGAAATGACAAGATGCTTGCTCCTTGGAAAAAAAGCTATGACAAACCTAGATAGCATATTAAAAAGCAGACACATTACATTGCTAACAAAATTCCATTTAGTCAAAGCTATGCTTTTTCCAGTAGTCATGTATGGATGTGGGAGTTGGACCATAAAGAAAACTGAGTGCTGAATAATTGATGCTTTTGAACTGTGGTGTTGGAGAAGACTCTTGAGAGTCCCTTGGACTTCAGGAGAACAAACCAGTCAATCATAAAGGAAATCAAACCATGGATATTCATTGAAAGGACTGATACTGAAGCTGAAGTTTCAATACATTAACCACGTGATGTAAAGAACTGACTCATTTGAAAAGACCCTGATGCTGGGAAAGATTCAAGGCAGGAGGAGAAGGGGATGACAGAGGATGAGATAGTTGCATGGCATCACCAACTCAATGGACATGAGTTTGACCAAGCTCTGGGATTTGGTGATGGACAGGGAAGCCTGGCAAGCTGAGTCCATGGGGTCATGAAGAGTTGGACATGGCCGAGCAACTTAACTGAACTGAACTTCTCTCTTGAGTGGTCATAGACATATATATATATATACATATAATAAATTATACTGATTGATTTTTAATGTTTAAATAACCTTCCATTCTTGGTTGTAAACCACACTTGCTCATGATACATTATTCTGTTAAGTATTTTTTATTCAGTTTGCTAAAATCTGTTGCAAATTCTCTCATACATGTTCACTGGTGTGAGGTTTTAATTATTTACAAGAGCTTTAGTATTGGTATCAGGGTGATACTGGCTCCATAGAATAAATCAAGAATTATAATTTACTTCAATTTTCTGAAGAGTTTGCATCAAATTGGTATTATTTCTTCTTTAAATGTTTGACAGAATTCACTAATAAAATTATTAATATTTGAGTTTGATGATTTCTCTTCATTAATTTTGAACCATAAATTCAGTGTCTTTCATAGATGTAGTGCCATTCAGATCTACTTCTTGAATAGCTTTGGTAGTTTGTGTCTTTCAGGGATTTATTTTTTCCATTTCATCTAATTTGTCTTATTTATTGGCAAAAGAAAATGTTGACCATTTCCCTATTGTTCTTTTGAAAGTGTGGAAGTGTTAGTCACTTAATCATGTCCAACTCTTTGTGACCCCATGAACTGTAGCCCACCAGGTTGCTCTGTCCATGGAATTCTCCAGGCAAGAATACTGGAGTGCATTGCCATTCCCTTTACCAGGGAATCTTCCTGACCCAGTGATCAAACCAAGGTCTCTTGCATTATAGGCAGATTCTTTACTGTTTGAGCCACCATGTATCAACTGTAATCATTTCACCTATCTCATTCCTGACACTGGTTCATTTGTGTTTTCTCCATTTTCTTCCAGTCCTCTAAAGTTTCATAAACTTTGAACTTTGTTGATTTTCTTAAAGAACCACTTCTTTCTGTTTTTGTTGTTGTTGTTGTTTATTGCCCCAATCTTATTGTTTTCTGTGCTGATCTTTAGCATTAATTTTTTTTATATTTATTTTTGTTTAGTTTACTTTTCTTTTGATACTTTTATTAGATAGAAGCTAAGATCACTAATTAAGAGTCAACTTAAGATCTTTTCTAAAATAGGGATTTAGTACCATAAATTTTTCTCTAAACACTGGTTTAGTGGCATTCCATAGAATGTGATGTATTATGTTTTTATTTTCATCTAAGTAAAATAAACTTTCTGATATCCCATTTGTTTTCTTGATTGATCCACAGTGTTGGAAAGTGAAGGTGAAAGTTGCTCAGTTGTGTCTGGCCTTTTGGGACCCCATGGACTGTATTCTCCAGGCCAGAATACTGGAGTGGGTAACCGTTCCCTTCTCTAGGGGATCTTCCCAACATGGGATTAAACCCATGTCTCCTGCATTGCAGGCAGATTCTTTACCAGCTGAGCCACAAGGGAAGCCCAAGTATACTGGAGTGGGTAGCCTATCCTTTCTCCAGCAGATCTTCCTGACTCAGGAATCAGAGTCTCCTGCATTACAGGTGGATTCTTTACCAACTGAGCTATGAGGAAAGCCCATACAGTGTTAGAGACCATCAAAAAGATTTAAATTCCAGTTAACCCTCAAGCTGAGCCTGGGCAATCAGAGGCTCCCCATAGCTCCTCTTGAAATGTGTGTTCACTTGCCTTCTCTGCTCCCGGAAGCTGCTCCAAGGATACAGCCTTGAAATAGAAAAATGTGGTGTTGAGGCTTTCTGGACAGTTATATGACTGAACCTAGTTCAGTTCTTCTGTGCATATGACTGAACATAGAGAAGGAATATATATAAACTCTAAGATGGGTGCAGAGATCTACTGAGCCACATAAGATTAAGCCTTTTAAGTTGTTTTGCTTACTAAAATTGCCACCTATATTCTGGGGTGGCATGTCTCTTTCTTCAGTCTTTCCCTGCCAATTGAGTAGAGGGGATGGTTTCAAATTACACACAGTAGCTCCTGAAGAGATCTTGAAGCAACACATGTGTTATTACCAAATTTCCAAACACTTGGGGATTTCCAGAGATCTTTTCTATTGTTGATTTCTAGGTTCATATTGTTCAGTTCAGTTCAGTTCAGTCGCTCAGTCATGTCCGACTCTTTGCGACCCCATGAATCACAGCAAGCCAGGCCTCCCTGTTCATCACCAACTCCCGGAGTTCACTCAGACTCACGTTCATCAAGTCAGTGATGCCATGCAGCCATCTCATCCTCTGTCGTCCCCTTCTCCTCCTGCCTCCAATCCCTCCCAGCATCAGAGTCTTTTCCAATGAGTCAACTCTTCGCATGAGGTGGCCAAGGTACTGGAGTTTCAGCTCCAGCATCATTCCCTCCAAAGAAATCCCAGGCTGATCTCCTTCAGAATGGACTGGTAGGATCTCCTTGCAGTCCAAGGGACTCTCAAGAGTCTTCTCCAACACCACAGTTCAAAAGCATCAATTCTTCGGCGCTCAGCTTTCTTCACAGCCCAACTCTCACATCCATACATGACCACAGGAAAAACCATAGCCTTGACTAAACAGATCTTAGTCGGCAAAATAATGTCTCTGCTTTTCAATATGTTTTCTAGGTTTGTCATAACTTTACTTCCAAGGAGTAAGCGTCTTTTAATTTCATGACTGCAGTGGGAAGTACTTGGTATGATTTGTATCTTCTGAACCAGTTGAGATGTCTATTACCCCGAATATGATAATCTTCATAATTTTATTTATGCACTTGAAGAAAGTATGTATTCTGTTTTGTTGGATGGAGTGTTCTGTAAAAACCACCAAGTCAAGTGGTTTTAAGTCAAGTTATTTGTGTCTCATGTTATTAATTATTTTCTCTATAGTTCTATTGGTGAGAGAGACTACAACTTTGCATTTTCCCATTTCTTTTGCAGTGTTATCAAATATTGCTTTATGTGTTTTGAAGCTGTTATATGCATAAATGTCTGGGATGGCTAAGATTTCTTAATGATTATATACTTCTGTCTTCTATCACTATGACACTAACTTAATTCCTGACAATATTATTTGCTCTGAAAATAATTTGTCTAATATTAATATAGCTCCTCCAGCTGTCTCTCAACTTGTGTCATTGTGGTATATCTTTTCCATCCTTTTACTTTTATTTATGTGTACTTTTATAAAGAAAGTAGGTTTATTGAGGATATCATATAGGTGGATCATACTGTTTTACCTGCTCTAACAATCTCTGCCTTTTAATCAGGGTGTCTGTACTATTTTATATTTAATGTGATTATTAATATGGTTAAGTTTAGATCTATCACTTTGCTATTTTTCTAATTTTAAATAAAAATTTTATTTTATTTTATTTTTTAATATAAATTTATTTATTTTAATGGAGGTTAGTTTACACTATTGTATTGGTTTTGCCATACATCAACATGAATCCACCACAGGTATACACATGTTCCCCATCCTGAACCCCTCTCCATCCTCCCTCCCCATACCATCCCTCTGGGTCAGCCCAGTGCACCAGCCCCAAGCATCCAGTATCATGCATCGAACCTGGACTGGCGATTTGTTTCATATATGATATTATACATGTTTCAATGCCATTCTCCCAAATCATCCCACCCTCTCCCTCTCCCAGAGAGTCCAAAATACTGTTCTATACATCTGTGTCTCTTTTGCTGTCTCGCATACAGGGTTATCATTTCCATCTTTCTAAATTTCCATATATATGTGTTAGTATACTGTATTGGTGTTTTCTTTCTGGCTTACTTCACTATTTTCTATTTGTCACATTCATTATTTGTTCTCTGTGATGGTTAAATTTTCTCTGTAAACTTGGTTAGGCTCTGGTGCCCAATTGTCTGTAAAACAATGGTCTAGATGTTGTGGTGAAGGCATTTTTTTAGAGGCAATTAACATTTAAATTAGTAGACTTTGAATAAAGAAGATTACCCTCCATAATGTGATTGGCATCATCCAAATAGGTGAAGTTCTTAAAAGAAAGACTGTAGTCCCCAAAAGAGTAAGGAATTTTTCCTTCAGATTGCCTTTAGACTCAGGACTTGCAACATCGACTGCTGCCAAAATTTCCAGCCTGCTGTGGCCTGCTCTGCAGACTGCACTTGTCAGGCCCCAGAGTCATGAGCCAAATTCTTAACATAAATCTCTGTCTATCCATAACCTAAAACAAATATATTTATTTTATCTTTTAGATAATATATGTACATATATAATGCATATACATACACACATTCTTCACGGGAACTTCCCAATCTAAGGACTGAACCTGGGTCTGCTGTATTACAGGCAGATTCTTTACCATCTGCACCACCAAGGAAGCCTATATATATATATGACTCCTGACTTCTTTTACTCTGGGGAACTCTGACATACATTACATTTTTCCATTTTTTGCCATAATGTAGCTTGTTTTTCATAGTTCAATTTTTTTATTATTTTTTTATCAGCAATTGAGTTTTAATTAAATGTTTGCTTTAGAGTTTATGCTTTACATTTCCAAGTTATCATAGTCTACCTGCAAGTGATGGTATATCACTTCATGCTTAGTATAAAACCCTTATGAGAATATAATTCCAGTTCTCACCTATTGGCTTTGTACTATTTTTTCCTACCTTTTATTTATACATTATAAACCTCATATAGCATCAATATCATTTTTGTGGAAACCTTCAATAATTTCTAATTAATTTACAATAAAATTATACTACATATATTATACATAGTACATATATGTGTATTATATAAAATTATATAATAATATAAAATTTACCATAAAATTATAAGTAATTTACTATAAAAAATGTTTTACATGTACCAACAAGGCTACCAGTTGGGGAGTTCTCCATTCTATTATATATATCCATGTAGATCCACATTTCTATCTGATATCCTCTTCTTGCTATGTGAAGAATTTCATTTAACATTTGTTATTGTAATGCAGGCCTGCAGGTGATAAGGTTTTTCATCTTTTCTGTCTGGGAACTATTTTATTCCACTTTAAGTTTTGAAAGATATTTTTACTGAATACAAGTTCTAGGTCTATGGGCCTTTTTTTACCTCTCTAGGACTTAAGTATGTAGTTCTACTCTCTTTTCATTTCTCCAACCAGAAAAAATACTGCCATCATCATTTTGTTCCACTGTACCTGATATATTTTCTCTATCTGCTTTAGAATATTTCTCTTTATTAGTTGTCTGAACAATTGTATTTAGTGTGTCTTGATATAATTTAAATAGTTTTATTCATTTGCAAATTTTGGACATAAATATTTTTTTGTCTGCACTTTTTTCATCTGGGAACTCTTTATATGTGTGTGTATATATATATACACATATATATTAGGTCTCTTGTTGTTATAGTTCTTAAGCTTACTGGTGCACTAATTTTTAAATGATTGTTTTCCTTGTTTTTTACTTTGGATAGTTATTATCACTGTCTTTAAGTTTCACGTGTTTTGGTGCATTGCAGTGGTCTAATCGCCATTAATCTCAGGCAGCCCTTTTATTATTTCTGATATTATAATTAATAAATTCAATCTATCACCTAGCTTTTCCCTAATATTCTCCAGAGAATAAGTTCATTTAAAAGTTTTAATATCCTTTTTTAATAACTAAAACATCCTTGTCAATTATGATTAAGTTTCATTGCCTTTTCCTTTCTGATTGCAGGTTATATTTTTCTGGGTCTTTTCATGTCTTACAATATTTGGTTGGTTCCCAGGCATTGTGAATTTTACTTTGTTGGGTGCTAGATATTTTTGCATTCCTAAAAATATTCTTGAGCTTCCTAAGGAGGCATATTTAGGTGGTTTTGAAATGGTTTGATCTTTTTATGTCTTTCTTTTTAAGATTTGACAGGAAAGACTAAAGCGTTAGGACTTGTTTAATTATTCCTCATTATGGAGGCAAGATTCCTCATAGTTTTCTACCCAGTTCCTGTGGATGATGATATTTCCAGTCTTTCTAGAAAGCAGTGCACTATTCTTAGTCCTTGTATGAGCAACAGGTACCATTTCCATGGCCTAGAAATTATTTTAATACAGTAAACTGGGGCAATCTAGGACTCAACTCATTTATTTCCCATCATTCAGGAATCAGTGTTTTTTGTTGTTATCTAATGACTGGGCTGGAAGAAGCACAAGCTGGAGTCAAGATTGCTGGGAGAAATATCAATAACCTCAGATATGCAGATGACACCACCCTTATGGCAGAAAGTGAAGAGGAACTTTTTAGTTCCTCTTGATGAAAAAAAGCCTCTTGATGAAAGTGAAAGAGGAGAGTGAAAAAGTTGGCTTAAAGCTCAACATTCAGAAAACAAAGATCATGGCATCTGGTCCCATCACTTCATGAGAAATAGATAGGGAAAAGTGGAAACAGTGTCAGACATTATTTTGGGGGGCTTCAAAATCACTGCAGATGGTAATTGCAGCCATGAAATTAAAAGACACTTACTCCTTGAAAGTAGAGTTATGACCAACCTAGACAGCATATTAAAAAGCAGAGACATTACTTTGTCAACAAAGGTCTGTCTAGCCAAGGCTATGGTTTTTTCGGTGATCATGTATGGATGTGAGAGTTGGACTGTGAAGAAAGTTGAGTGCTGAAGAATTGATGCTTTTGAACTATGGTGTTGGAGAAGACTCTTGAGAGTCCCTTGGACTTCAAGGAGATCCAACCAGTCCATCCTAAAGGAGATCAGTCCTGGGTGATCATTGGAAAGACTGATGTTGAAGCTGAAACTCCAATACTTTGGCCACCTCATGCGAATAGTTGACTCATCAGAAAAGACCCTGATGCTGGGAGGGATTGGGGGCAGGAGGAGAAGGGGACGATCGAGGATGAGATGGCTGGATGGCATCACCAACTCGATGGACATGAGTCTGGGTGAACTCCGGGAGTTGGTGAGGAACAGGGAGGCCTGGCGTGCTGTGATTCATGGGGTTGCAAAGAGTCGGACATAACTGAGTGACTGAACTGAACTGAATGACTAGTCTCCTCTGTTTCATAGGTTTTGTCTATTTTCTTAGTTGTTTAAAGTAGAAGGGAAAATATAGTCCTTGTTACTCCATTTTGATTGATAGAAGGACAACTCATTTACAAAATAAAGTTTCTGTTTCCCTGAAAAAAAAAGCACAAAAATTATCCTAGTTCAAGTGTGAAATATACTTAGCAACATTATTAAATTTACTAGTGAAGTGAAGTTGCTCAGTCGTGTCCAGCTCTTTGCGACCCCATGGACTGTAGCCTTCCAGGCTCCTCCATCCATGGGATTTTCCAGGCAAGAATACTGGAGTGGGCTGTCATTTCCTTCTCCAGGATATCTTCCCAACCCAGGGATTGAACCCAGGTCTCCCACATTGTAGGCAGCTTTACTATCTGAGCCACCAGGGAAGTCTTTACCCCCATAGGAGCACACATTTACAAAGTATCTATAATGGTTACACTGGTTTCTATAGATATTTTGTGTGCATCTATAGACTTGGTGGCCAGCCTCTTCTAGGCAGTGCTTGACCACACCCTGAGTAGGGGCCAAACTGCATTGTGGTTCTGAACATGGACTTGACCAGAGGTGTTATGGCATCTGGTTAAGTTACAATGAGTTTGACCACTTTCTGTTTTCTTATGTGTGTTTGTCTGTGTATAAATTGCTGATCTCTACCCTTGTATTTACTAGAGCCACTGATTAGTCAACCGTAAACTGAAGCAGGAAGTCATCTCCCATTTACTGTTTACCGTTTTAATTTTGGGCTGCCCTGATGACTCAGACAGTAAACAATACGCCTGCAATGTGGGAGACCTGGGTTCAATCCCTGGGTTGAGAAGATCCCCTGGAAGAAGGCATGGCAACCCACTCCAGTATTGTTGCCTGAAGAATCACCATGGACAGAGGAGCCTGGCAGGCTACAGCCCATGAGATCATTGGACATGACTGAGGAACTAAGCACGCACACTCTAATTTAGTTATTCTTTTCTTGTGGCCCTCCAGACCTCTTCAGAGTTCTGTAATAGAATGTAAATTATGAGTGAGCAAAAATAATTGTGACTTCATCATGTGATTTTAGCCCTTCAACTTCCTCCTTAGACAAAGTAAATGTCAGCATGTTTTATGAAATCACAACTATGTCTGAAAGAGTGATTTTTCTGCTATACCCTTTTTAGAGAGTGGATGTATTATACCTCTTGGAAGGAGCTTAAATAAAATGGCCATTCACAATATGTGGTTTGAATTTCTTTCCTTGAAACTGGAAGCAGGTATATATCATAAGAAGCTCAAAGAGATATCTTTTAAAATTGATCCTTCGAGGAGGAGGTAAATTCCCTTGAGTTTGAAAAACATGTGAAAGGGGACTCTGTGAATTAAACACTGATGAAGTTTCCAAGCTCGCGAAACAAAGAATATGCACTACAAAGAGTGTATACAATTCAGTAGGGGAAAAATAGGATTTTAAAAGGGAAAGAGATTTGTACTAATACTGAATTTATCAACAATACTACATTATAAGAAACTGTAAAATACTATCTATAGACTATTGAGAAAAAAGTCTGATACCAGAATATTGCAGTAATTAGAAATAACATACATCCACTGGAAGGAGCAGTTACATACCTTTGGGACATCTGACATAATGGAATGGGTTTCTCAGTAAACCTCTCTGAAAACAGTGCTAAAACTGGATTAAATGATATATATTCAAATTCTGAGTGTTGACATGTGCGCTAAGTTGTTTTAGTTGTGTCTGACTCTGTGCAACCCCATGGACTGTAGCCCTTCCACCTCCTCTGTCCATGGAATTCTCCAGACAAGAATACTGGAGTGGGTTGCTGTGCCAAGGAACACAAATACTGAGAATTGTTTATGCAGGAATATTATTAAACTTCTGGTTAAATAAAAACAGTGTGAGAATGCAATATTCTTACTGAAGGCTATTTGAAAGTGTTAGTGGCTCAGTCTTGTCTGATTCTTTTCAACCCCATGGACTAGTGCTCACCGTCCCACCAGGCTCCAACTGTCCATGTGGAATTCTCCAGGCAAGAATACCGGTTGGGTAGCCTTCCTCTCTCCAGGAGATCTTCCCAACTGAGGGATCAAACCCCAGTCTCCTGCATTGCAAGGCAAATTCCTGTTTTCATACTCCCAGCTCATCTTCAGCCATTGAAGTAGTCCTACCAAGGACCAGCCATGTAAGACAACAGCTTCACCACCAGAGGGAGCCCAATTCATTTGCAGAGACACGGGCATTAAGCTAGTAATGTTAGTTATCTCAGGACAAATAAATGTAAAAATCTGCAGATCTATGAGGCAGGGATTTGATCCTGATTGAGGCAAGCAATGAACTAGCAGACTAGCTAGAAATGCAAATGAAAGATCCAGGACATAAAGTGGCCTTTAGGATCATGGTAAGATTACCATTTATCCAGTAATTGATTGGAAGACTGCATTTTCAGGAGAAAATGGAGAGGATCTCACTGAACCATATATTCCTGACTAACGATGAGAATCTCAGAGAACATATAAGATGGTCAGCTAAAAGTAAAAATGAGACACATTTGAAAAATACCTTGAATATCAACACATGCCCACCCACGGGCATACAAACATATCATATCCATCAGCAGAGGGTATAAGACTTTCACACTAGAAGTATTTGAACACAGCCTCTGCCCAGAGACTACCTGAATTTAAATTAAAAAAAAATCTAATTAGAGACATCTGTGGCCAAATACCAAGAGATTCCACAGATTTAGTTCAGTAAAGTTATTAAATAATAACAACACTGCAAAACCCAGTAACAAAAACAATAGGAGAATAACCAGCATGCAAAGTTGATAAAATATAATATCTAAATTTTCAGTTATTCAACAAAAGTTAGTAGTAATGTTCAGACAGCCACATCTCACTTTTGCAACCCAAATTCTACTGACAAGAATACTGGAGTGGGGTGCCATTTCCTCCTCCACGGAATCTTCCCAACCCAAGGATCAAAATTACATCTCTTACGTCTACTTCCCTGGCAGGTGGATTCATTAACAGTCATGAAACCTGAGAAGCCACAACAAAAGTTAAGATGCTTGCAAATAAACCAAAATGTCTGACACATATTCAACGAAGGGCATTCAATGAAACTGTTTTGATAGCAAAGTTAACAGATTTTTAAATCAAAAAAATGTAGTGAAAAAGCTACTGGAAACCATCTTCAAAGAACTAAAGAAAAGCATGATAATAACGACGCCACACATACAGAACATAAAATAAATTACTAAAATAAGCAGAAGAAAATTCTGGAGTTATAAATAATAAAAATAAAAGACACAATTCTCTGCAGTTCAGTTCAGTTCAGTCGCTCAGTCATGTCTGACTCTTCGCGACCCAATGAACTGCACCACGCCAGGCCTCCCTGTCCATCACTGACTCCATGAGTTACAAACTCATGTTCATTGAGTTGGTGATACCATACAACCATCTCATCCTCTGTGGTCCGATTCTCCTCCTGCTCTCAATCTTTCCCAACATCAGGATCTTCTCAAATGGGTCAGCTCTTCGCATGAGGTGGCTAAAGTACTGGAGTTTCAGCTTCAACATTAGTCCTTCCAATGAACATCCTTTAGGATGGAGTGGTTGGATCTTCTTGCAGTCCAAGGGACTCTCAAGAGCCTTCTCCAACACCACAGTTCAAAAGCATCAATTCTTCAACACTCAGTTTTCTTTATAGTACAACTCTAACATTTATACATGACTACTGGAAAAACCATAACCCTGACTAGATGGATATTTGCTGGTAAAGTAATGTCTCTGTTTTTTAATATGCTGTCTAGGTTGGTCATAACTTTTCTTCCAAGGAGTAAGCGTCTTTTAATTTTATGGCTGCAATCACCATCAGCAGTGATTTTGGAGCCCCAAGAAATAAAGGCAGACATGGTTTCCACTGTTTCTCCAGTTATTTGCCATGAAGTGATGGGATCGGATGCCATGATCTTAGTTTTCTGAATGCTGAGCTTTAAGCCAACTTTTTCACTCTCCTCTTTCACTTTCATCAAGAGGCTCTTTAGTTCTTTTTCACTTTCTGCCATAAGGATGGTGTCATCTGCATATCTGAGGTTATTGATATTTCTCCCAGCAATCTTGATTCCAGCTTGTGCTTCTTCCAGCCCAGCATTTCTCATGATGTACTCTGCATACAAGTTAAATAAGCAGGGTGACAATATACAGCCTTGACGGACTCCTTTTCCTATTTGGAGCAAGTCTTTTGTTCCATGTCCAGTTCTTACTGTTGCTTCCTGACCTACATAGAGATTTTTTTGAATTTTCCACAGTTTATTGTGATCCACACAGTCAAAGCTTTGGCATAGTCAATAAAGCAGAAATAGATGTTTTTCTGGAACTCTCTTGCTTTTTTGATGATCCAACGGATGTTGGCAATTTGATCTCTGGTTCCTCTGACTTTTCTAAAACCAGCTTGAACATCTGGAAGTTCATGGTTCACGTATTGCTGAAGCCTGCTTGGAGAATTTTGAGTGAGGTGAGTGCAGTTGTGCGGTAGTTTGAGCATTCTTTGGCATTGCCTTTCTTTGAGATTGGAATGAAAACTGACCTTTTCCAGTCCTGTGGCCACTGCTGAGTTTTCCAATATTGCTGACATATTGAGTGTAGCACTTTCACAGCATCATCTTTCAGGATTTGAAATCACTCAACTGGAATTTCATCACCTCCACTAGCTTTGTTCATAGTGATGCTTTCTAAGGCCCACTTGACTTCACATTCCAGGATGTCTGCTTCTAGGTGGGTGATCACACCATCGTGATTATCTGGGTTGTGAAGATCTTTTTTGTATAGATCTGTGTCTTCTTGCCACCTCTTCTTAATATCTTCTGCTTCTGTTAGGTCCATATCATTTCTGTCCTTTATTGGGCCCATCTTTGCATGAAATAGTCCCTTGGCATCTCTAATTTTCTTGAAGAGATCTCTAGTCTTTCCCATTCTATTTTTTCCCCTCTATTTCTTTGTATTGATCGCTGAGGAAGGCTTTCTTATCTCTCCTTGCTATTCTTTGAACTAGATGATCTCAAAAGGAGATTGAAATGGCAGAAAAAAGAACTGCACATTTCAAGACAGACAAATAGGAATTGTCAAGGCTAAACAACAGCAAGAAAAAGAGAAAGATAAAGAGTTTTAGAGATTTATGAGACAAAGAACCTTATTTTAAAATTGAGAGAAGGATATGAATTCACTGGAGGATAGACATTTTACTGGAGAATATGTGTCAAGTGTAATAAGCACATGAAAAACGCTCAACACCAACAGTCATTAAGAAAATACAAATTAGAGTATGATGTACAATCATTATATTAATATACTCACCAAATGACTATAATAAATAAAAAGACAAACATAACAATGTTAAGATGTGGAGAATCTACAGTCCTCAAGCATTGCTGTTAGGAATATTAGATGGTACAGCCATCTTAAAGAACAGTTTGATATTTATTTAAAAAATGTTAAACATAGATTTACCATATAACCTAGTTATTTCATTGTTGGGAATTTACATAAAATGAACAAATGTATATCTATACCAGATTCTTATACACAAATGTTCATAATGACACAATAGAATTTGGACTATCCAAATGTCCATAAACTGGTGAATGGGTAGAAAAATTGGTATAAAGAAAAACAGAATGTTATTCACCATAAAAAGGAACACAATATGCATTATTCATCATACTGTGTAACTGAATTAAGACACAGTATGCCAAGTGAAAGAAACCAGTTGCTAATCCTGTTTATTTTTTAATTCAATATATGAAACATCCAGAAAAGAAGTTCTATATAGACATAAAGCAGAACAGTGATTGTCAGGTTGAGGATGGAAGCAGGAACTGACTACAGGGCAGAAGTGAGCTATTTGGAGTGATGAAAATTTTCTAAAACTGAATGGTGAAATGGTGAAGGTGGTTTCACAACTGTGTAAGTTTACTGAAAAACTCATCCTCTGCCTCCCTCTTTGTCCTCCTGCCATCAATCTTTCCCAGCATCAATGTCTTTTCCAGTGAGTTGGCTCTTCACATGAGGTGGCCAAAATATTGGAGCTTCAGCATCAGTCCTTCCAATGAATATTCAGGACTGATTTCCTTTAGGATTGACTGGTTTGATCTCTTTGCAGTCCAAGGGACCCTCAAGAGTCTTTTCCAGCACCACAGTTCAAAAGCACGATTCTTCAGCACTCAGCCTTGTTTATGGTCCAACTCTCACATTCTTACATGACTACTGGAAAAACCATAGCTTTCACTATATGGACCTTTGTCAGCAAAGTGACGTCTCTACTTTTTAATATGCTGCTTGGGTTTGTTATAGTTTTTCTTCCAAGGAGCAAGTGTTTTTTTTGTTGTTGTTGTTTGTTTGTTTGTTTAATTGCATGGCTGCCGTCACCATCCTCAGTGATTTTGGAGCCCAAGAAAATAAAGTGCGTCACTGTTTCCACTTTTTCCCCTTTTGTTTGCCATGAAGTAATGGGACCAGATGCTATGATCTACGTTTTTAGAATGTTGAGTTTTAAGCCAGCTTTTTCACTCTCCTCTTTAACTCTCATCAATAGGTCCCTTACTTCCTCTTCAGTGGAAGTCCCAAATAAGACGTTGGAGTATACAATTCTAAAATATTTTGCTTCACTGAAATTGTCTATACATGTATCAGATGCCTTTCTAGTGAGCACAAAAATGCTGATATACAAATGCAGATTTGTGAGCTTATTGAATTTAGTAGATTAACCTTTTATGATAGAACTGGGAGTTCTTAGAATGAAAAGATTGTTCAACATTAGAAATTAAAATACATAGTTCATTTCATAAAATTATTATTTTTAAAATAGAATAATTAGTGAAATCCTCATTCCATATTCCATATATATGCTGTGCTTAGTCGCTCAGTCTTATCCGACTCTTTGCGACCCCATGGACTGTAATCTGCCAGGCTCCTCTATCCATGGGGATTCTTCTGGCAAGAATACTGGAGTGGGCTGCCATGCCCTCCTCCAGGGGATCTTCCAAACCAGAGATCAAACTCACATTGTGGGCAGATTTTTTACTGTCTGCGTCACCAGGGAAGCACATTCCATATATAGTGCATCATTAACAGGCTCATTAGGAATAACTTGTTTCTAAACACAGGGAGCAAATGGATCATTATGATATGACAAAAGCTGTAGCTTCTTAGGATAAAAAACCTAGAAAAAAACATATTGAGAATGATTCAGGCAATCGCTAGTTCTGTATCCAAGAACACTAGACCCTGGTAGAAACATACATCTTGCTTCAAGCTTCAGGCTGAGGGTGAAATACACTGAATTACAGCAGAAGAATGAAATCTACTGAAATGCCTTAGTCTCAGCTTCACACCTAAGTTTTTTCATAGATTTTTACTGTGTTTATGAAACCAAAATTTTAAAATCATTGTATTGGTTATCTATTGTTGAATAACATATTTATTCAAAACTTAGAGGTTTAAGAAAAAAAAAGCACATTTATTATCTTCCAGTTTATAGGAGTCAGGAATCCAAATGTGACTTAGCTGTGTGCTTTGTATCAGGGTCCATTCCAGAGCTACAGTTAAAATGTTGGTTGATCTATAATCTCATCAGAAGGCACAACAATCTTATTATGTGGTTATTGTACCTTGGAGGTTGCTGTACTGAAGGATACAGTTCCTCACTGACTGGTGGCCAGAGGCTACCCTCAGTTCCTTGCTCTATGGGTCTCAGCATAGACAACTCACAGCCTTAACACTGGCTTCATCAGAGAAAGCATACAAGAAAAGGCAGAACAGTGTGTGAGCAAGTCAGAAGTAGCAATATTTTATAACTGTCTCTCAGAAGTGACATATTTGCCTTTCTCATTTTTTAAAAGTGGATCATTAAGTATGGCCCACACACCAAGAAGAGAGGATCACACAAGTGCATTCATATCAAGAAGCAAGAATCATTTGAAGCTATTACCACAGGCATCCATGATAATTATTAATAAAATCTGTAGGATAAAATGAAAAAATCAGCTGTTAAGCAAAAATCCATAGAAATGATACAGCCTATACATCAAGTGAAGAATATTCTGGCATAATTTATATAAGTCAATTTTCATATTGATTAGAATATTTAGTTTCATCACATGCATATAGAGATACAATTAAGTGTTAAAATTTTATCATTGATTTATCTTGAAATATTTCAAATATCATATTTGCATCATGATTTTCCCAAATTATTTTCTTCTATTTGACTTTATCCAAAAGATTTGTACTATGGTTTCTTGAGATCTATAATATTTTTCAATGCCCTATTAACCCATCTTATGTTTTAGCACTTATGTTTACAAATGAGCATGCTTGATCAGAAAAGTTATACTTCAATAGTAACTCTGTTTTTTTTTATACTTTTAAAATATAATTTAGAATTTCAAAATTCAAAAAAGAAAAAATGTTAAATTAGTATAGAGTGATTTGTTACTTTAAGCTAATTTAGGTTTCAGGAAATTAGGTGGAATGTAGCACTTTAAAAATTTAAAGACTAAGTATATAAATTTATTTCTTAAACAACAACAGCAATAAACAGATATCTCCTAAAGGCATAATATGACTGTGTTATTCCCACAGCATCAATCCAAAAGAAATACTTGGTTTCCTATCACATCCATGGGGTATTATGATTTTCATTTTTCACACTCTAGGAAAAAGTTATTGTAAAATCTTATTACACATTTGTAGAAATATTATGTTCATAGATGAATGATTTTACCAAGTAATCTTAGAAACAAACCTTTATGGAACATCCCAAAAGAAACACTTATGTTTTATTCTTCAGTGAAAAAAATGGGAAAAATTGTATCTTATTAGTAAAAGTAGATTAGGAATATTAATTTAACTCTTGACAAACCAGCGAACATAAAAGATGGTTTTTAATTTACTTAAAAAGTCCTTACTGACCTTCCAAGTAAAAAACACTTACCTAGGCAACAGATATATATAGTGATAATAATGACATCTCTCTGTAGTCCTATGGAAAATGTAATAGATCAGTAGAAAATTATTTTTTAAAAGCATACCTGTATATGTGCTTCCTTACATATATAAAATATGAAAAGATTCATATAGCATATTAGAATAATGGCCTCAAGATTTTGCTAAGCACCCTTAAGTTTATATTTATCAATGTTATATGCTTGTTGAAAGGTTTAAAACTATATTTTAAAAGGTTAAAATGTTTAAAAAAATATTTTGAAATCAGAAAAAAATTATCTCTAGTAGTTCATTTTAGGGAGGGAATAAGGTTTTAAAATTGTTATCCTTTATTTACACTGATATCTTAGTAGTGTTTACATTTTGATTTAATAAAATTATCTTACAAAAATTTTTAAACCTGTTTTTCATACATTTTTAACAATCATTTAAAATGAATTTTATATTACTAAAAACCCTTTGCTTTCTTAAATGGAATTCTTATCTATAAATTTATAATTATATCCATATAGCTATATCAATATAGCTGCATGATTTTATTGGACTTTAATTTTCTTATTTCTTAATGGAAGCACATTCTGAATGAATAGCAGAAATATTCTATTGTGATCTGTCTAGTTTTATGTGAATTCGCTTCAAAAAGTGCATCTGGATTGCCTATTTCAAGGGCATTAGCTGTTATTGCCTTAGAACTAGATTAGATCTGACTTTATAAGTGGTATTTTCATTGTTGTTGTTTTATTTATTTTGATTGGAGGATAATTGCTTCACAGTATTGTGGTGGTTTTTGCTATACATTGACACAAATCAGCCATGGGTGCACATGTGTCCCCCATCCTGAACCCCCTTCCCTCCTCCTTCCCCACCCCATCCCTCTGGGTTGTCCCAGAGCACTAGCTTTGAGTGTGCTGCTTCATGAATTGAACTTGCACTGGTCATCTATTTTATGTATGGTAATATACATGTTCCAATGCTATTCTCTCATGTTATCCAACCCTCACCTTCTCCCACATAGTCCAATAGTCTATTCTTTACATCTGTGTCTCTTTTGCTGCTTTGCATATAGAACCATCGTTACCATCTTTCAAAATTCCATATATATGCATTAATATTCTGTATTGGTGTTTCTCTTTCTGACTTACTTCACTCCATATAATAGGTTCCAGTTTCATTCACTTCATTAGAATTGACTCAAATGTGTTATTTTTATAGATGAGTAACATTCCATTGTGTATATGTACCACAACTTCCTTATCCATTTGCCTGCTGATGGCTATCTAGGTTGCTTCCATGTCCTAGCTATTGTAAACAGTGTGTCAATGAACATTGGGTATCACTTTCTTTTTTTTTTTAATTTTATATTTTTACTTTACAATACTATATTGGTTTTGCCATACATTGACATCAATCCACCACAGGTGTACATGAGTTCCCAACCCTGAACCCCCCTCCCACCACCCTCCCCATATCATCTCTCTGGGTCATCCCAGTGCACCAGCCCCAAGCATCCTGTATCCTGTATCGAACATAGACTAGTGATTCGTTTATTACATGATGGTATACATGTTTCAAGGCCATTCTCCCAAATCATCCCACCCTCTCCCTCTCCCACAGAGTCCAAAAGTCTGTTCTTTACATGTGTGTCTCTTTTGCTGTCTTGCATATAGGGTTATCATTACCATCTTTCTAAATTCCATATATATGTGTTAGTATACTGTATTGGTGTTTTTCTTTCTGGCTTACTTCACTCTGTATAATAGGCTCCAGTTTCATCCACCTCATTAGAACTGATTCAAATGTATTCTTTTTAATGGCTGAGTAATACTCCATTGTGTATATGCACCACAGCTTTCTTATCCATTTGTCTGCTGATGGACATCTAGGTTGCTTCCATGTCCTGGCTATTATAAACAGTGCTGCGATGAACATTGGGGTACACGTGTCTCTTTCAAGTCTGGTTTCTTCGGTGTGTATGCCCAGCAGTGGGATTGCTGGGTCATATGGCAGTTCTATTTTTAGGGTTTTTTTTAGGTTTGTTTGTTTGTTTGTTTTTGTTTTTGTTTTAAATGAAGTAAGCCAGAAAGAAAAACCCCAATACAGTATTTCCAGTTTTCTAAGGAATCTCCACACTGTTCTCCACAGTGGCTGTACTAGTTTGCATTTCTACCAACAGTGTAAGAGGGTTCCTTTTTCTCCACACCCTCTCCAGCATTCATTGTTTGTAGACTTTGTGATGGCAGCCATTCTGATTGGTGTGAGATGATACCTCATTGTGTTTTAAATTGTATTTTTTAACAGGAAATCTGAAGGTCTTTTGTAGTAAAAAAAAATCTTATAACCACTTAGGTAAGTTTAGATAGTCATGGACCAAGTGGCCAATTATGGTTGGTTAGACATAGGGGGGTATTCACCAAAATAAGTGACCATTTATATATTCATTCTTGATTTTTTTCCCACAAAGCTAATGCGGCTTTGTTCTACCTCTGCAAAGTAAGAGCTACTGCAATCTCAATGGTCCTGCTCCATTGTAACAGTGAATTTGGCCTAGGAATGCTTTATTCTTTGCAAACGATGAGAAACTAATCACTTGAGGATCAGAACAGCTGCTTTGGAATCTGGAGAAAATTAGATTCGTAGAAACCCTGAACAGGAGGAAAAATGTGATGAACATGCAGAGATGAGTTCCATCAACCATTGGTTATTTTTTTCTGTCACCTGAGTGCTATGGAGGAGCTAATTAGCTAAACAAAAACTGTTAGTTATTACTAACATGTAATATTACATTAATTACGGAATACCTAGAAGTTCCCAGATACGGGAGACATGAAAAATCAACATAAGACCCAGAAGAGATGGTATTCAAGAAGTTTCAACATATATTCCTGAACAAATTAACTGTGTTTAAAATTTAGAAAAATATGAGATTATATTTAAATTATTTGCTTAGAAATTAGAAAAGACTTAGAATACATTTTTAAAGGAAATAAGAGGTAACTGTCTGGTGTTAATGAAATGGGCAAAAAAGAAATCCTAAACTCTGTCTGATTGCTTGAATTAATGGATCAATAAGATTAAAAAGAGACAGCAAAAAAAAATTAGAAATGTAAAAATGTCAGCTATAATAAGAAAAAGAATAAATATTATGGTAAATCAGAAATCCTAAAGGAAACTATTGCTATCTTAGCAAAAAGTAACAAAATTTACCTGAGAAATACCCGTACTTAAGCTGGCTATTTTATTTGAAGGAAAAGAAAAGATTCAAAGTTAACCTTTTAAAATAGGCATTTGGAGCAGGTATTTCCAAAACCAAGTTCCAGCTACCTAGTAAAGTACAGATAATACAATGTTATTTCAGTGATACAGAATATAAATATATGCACAAGCCAGTCAATATTAGAAAACTAATATGTAAATGTAATAGCAAAATTGATATACTAAATTTAAAAAATGCTTATATTTTGCTTATGACTATAGACATAAATATTTTAATTAAACATTAGGAAATAATTTACAAAAACAATATACTATTTTATTAGCATAAACTTCTAGTCAGACCGTGCAAAATACAGTGGCTCAAAACAATAAATATTTATTTCTTTTGTTTTAAATGTTACAGTAAATGCCTCCTCTGGTGACACAGCCTAGCAGGACACTAATGCCCTTCATAACACATGACTTTTGGTGTTTACTAGCTATTGCTATTTGCAGCCAGTGGAACAAAGAAAATTAAGGACAAGCTTCTTGGTTTTTAATGAAATCAACTGAAACTTAAACATGTCATAGTCCATTATCCTGAATTCTGCCATAAAAGCACAGTTAGCTGTGGGAGGAACAAAAACTGTAGTGTTTGATCTAATGGCCATTTTTATGACATACGTGGTAGATTCTACTACCAAAACAAAAATAAGTAGATATCAGATACAATGAAAATTATTTTCTGTTAAGAAAAATGAGTAGATTTTATTCCAGGAAAGCAAAGGGAGTATTTTTTTTAATATAAATTTATTTATTTTAATTGGGGGCTGATTACTTTAAAATATTATATTGGTTTTGCCATACATCAACATGAATCTGAAACGGGTGTACATGTGTTCCCCATCCTGAACCCCCCTTCCACCTCCCTCCCTGTACCATCCCTCTGAGTCATCCCAGTGCACCAGCCCCAAGCATCCTGTATCATGCATCGAACCTGGACTGGCAATTTGTTTCATGTATGATATTTTACATGTTTCAATGCCATTCTCCCAAATCATCCCACCCTCTCCATCTCCCAGAGAGTCCAAAAGACTGTTCTATACATCTGTGTCTCTTTTGCTGTCTCGCACACAGGGTTATCGTTACCTGTATCGTTACCTTTCTAAATTCCATATATATGCATTAGTATACTGTACTAGTGTTTTTCTTTCTGGCTTACTAAAATAACCTGTTACACTCTCAAATTGTGTGTAGGGAAAACACAGCCATGTTGACTTCATGACCAAGCATCTCATATAGGCCCTTAGTGCCAAAAGCAATCTTACTATATTTTACTAAACCATTCACTCTCTACTCCCATAGATATTTTATAGTTTGTACTCTCTTTAAAAACCTTGTAACACATGCTTACATTTCAGATATCGATAAATTTGCTCTTTATTTCATTGATAAAAACACATCACCAGCAATTCCTCAGCTACATATAACTGACCCACACATACTGTACTCTCTTCCCATTATAGCATATGAACCGTCCATGTTCCCCAAGGGCAGCAAACTCCACTTGCCTTGAGAATTATGCTTTTTTCATTATTATGTTAATATCCAACATCATCACATTTTACTTGTCTATAGGACCCTTTCAACAGCAATAGAATATACTGTTATTATTTTCCAATTAACAAAATAAATGCTCCCTTTAACTCAATTGCTGTTAGTTATATTTCACTCTTATTTAAAGTAAAATTCCTCTTTCTCTAGAGCCAACCCAGTCAAGTCTAGAGTAAACCTTCTGTCACTAGTACACTAGTGAGTCAAACTATGGTCTCAGCATCACATACTCTGGTCAAATTTCAGTCTTTTTCAGTGGCATTTAATACCATAGATCACTCCTTCCATTTTAAAACACTTTCTTCATATTCCTTTTGAATTTTCATTCTTTCCTGATTATCCATATAACCACTAGATATTCCAACTTCATCTTCTTTATCAGATCCTTCTTTTACCTGCTTGAAGTGCTTTTTGTTTGTTTGTTTGTTTGTTTTAAGTACTATGTCCTGCCATCTTTTCTGTCTATATGATCTCCTTGGATTACTTCTAATTACCTAATTATTATCCTAATATTATCTCTATAGGATTACTCCAGGTCTTAATTTTCTTGGATTCCAGACTCGTATATGCAACTTTTATTTGTGACCCCATGGACTGTAGCTCACCAACCTCCTCTGTCCATGGAATTCTCAAGGCAAGAATGCAAGAGTGGGTTTCCATTCCCTTCTCCAGGGAATCTTCCCCACCCAGGATTGAACCTGGATCTTCTGAATTGCAGACAGATTCTTTACTGTCTGTGTCACCAGGGAAGCCATGTATATTCAACTGCCTATCCCAGTAATTCCCCTTGAATTTTGAATAGGCACATAATCCCAAAACTAAATTCTTTACATTTTTTAAACTTTCTTCTTCACCTGTTTCCCCAAGGCCAGTGGATATTGTTTATTTACTCAGGAGTTGACCAAAACAAAATTTTAGAATCATACTTCTTTTCTTTCTTTCACCTCATTAAATCTATCAGCAAATCTTGTTGGTCCTGCCTTCAAAACCTGATGACTCACCAATATTGTCTCTTCTGCAACCTTGGAATACATTAGCATCATCATAACCTCTTGCTCAATACTGCAATGGTCTTCCCCCTTGGTCTTCCAGCTTCTATTCTTACTGGCTCATAATAGGGCAAATCATTCAGATAAATCGGATCTATCAGAATTTTCACTTCGTAGCAGATGGACTATTTCGGAGTAGATTAATGCATCTATGTCATCACCTAGAAAAAATCAGGCAAAATAGCCTCCAAAATTATTTGAAGGCAACAGAAATATCTTGAAGTAGTCTAATACTCTAGCAATATGAAATTTTCATGCCAGTAGATTGTAGACATTTTTCTAGAGAAGCAGTTACCGATTATTGGTACAAGCATAAAGCTCTAGCAGACAGTCACTTCCGGGAGACAAAAAGGTAGACTGTTTTTCTTTGATATTAAAGATTACTTCCCATGTACAGTTATTACAAAATTACTGGCTATATTCTCTGTGTTGTACAATACATCCTTGAGACTATCTTATACCAGATAGTTTGTACTTTCCATGCCCACTCCTATACTGCCGCTCCCCCTCTGGTAACCATTAAATTGTTCTCTACATCTGTGAGTCATATATCACATATATGTGGAATCTAAAAATACAATAAACTAGTGAATATAACAAAAAAGCAGACAAGTAGACATTATTAATATTAGGTGAAAATAGAGATAAGATTAGAGACATAAGATGATCAAATATAAATTGAAGGTTAATAGAAGATATACAAACCAAATAGAGAGGAAAAAAGCAGAACATAACAGAAGAGCATATGACAGCCAAGTATGAAACATTTAAAAATATCTATCTCTTAATTATGATTTATTATCTTCCTGCCACACAAATGTCCTTGCTTTTCTTGAAAATTGCCATAATCCTCACCATAATTTAAAACTTTTGAATGTTAACTACATTTTTCTTTAATGTCAAGAAAATTACAAGAATACTGACTATCGTTGTTTAGGATATACTAATGAATGTGGTTAGACAAAAATAAGAATCATTTATACAAATATTGCATATCAGAGAAAATTATCTCTTTTGATGATAACTTGCTTACATATTTAGAAAGCCTGACAACAGATAAAATATTCTATGATTATGCAAAGAATTGTCATTACAAAATCAAAAACTTATAAACTAGTACAATTCATACATTTTATTTATAAAGGAAGGATTAAACGATGGCCCATACTAGGCCAAGTACTTTCTAGGTACCTGTAAAACATCAGTAAAGTATGTAAAGATCCCAGCTTCCTTGCAACTCACACTTGAGGGCTTGAAATCAATAGAAATAATGAATAAATTATAGCACACATGAGAAAGTGATAACTGTCACACAAAAAAAGGAAATTTAGAAGTGGGTTATTACAAGTAGAAAAACAATTATATAATTTCCCTACAATTCATCCTCTCTATTCAAACTTTAAAAGAGCTTTCTCAAATGAAACATGGCTATGAGTCAATTGCTCAGAACCCTTCCTCAACTTTAAGGTTATTAGCATGTTCTAAATTGTGCTTCATGATTTTGCTTTAGTCTGCACATTCAGAGTCATCTATAACTACTATCCACAGGGGATGAGATACCTTAGAGATACTGAAATGCTTCTGTTTTTAAATTATTTTGTTATCTTGAGGACTAGATAGCCCATATTTGAAATACAAGATCCTGCTGAGTTTTATTATCTTTTCTGAAACCTTTTGTGACCTTTCCCAATAGAGGTAATCAGTATTTCATCTATGATGTACATATGTATATAATTATATGTATTGTATATTTTCATTTAACTTACTTCACAGAAATCATATATTTATATAATATATAGTTATGATGCCATTGTCATATATATATATTATAATGTTTCTTTTCTAGGTAGTGAGAATATGAGGACTGAGACATTGCCGTTTTTATCAAATTTTTGTCTCACAAGAATAGAAGACATTTGGTATATTACAATTATCTCAGCATATGTTTGAATGACTGACAAGAAAAAATGATTTAACTATGGACTATGAAACCTTCTTTACAAAGAGTCATCTGTAGTTATTCAGAGAACACCAAGTATATTACAGGAATAAAAAATAGAAAAGGAAAATGCTACTATTGAATCAATTGCCTACAACGATTTTGGTTTGTGTTCTTAATATGGTATGACACATAGTGCTAAGTAAATAATTTTTTTAAAGATATTATTTATTTATGCAAAAGACTATTTGATGGTTTACAAGGCTTAGAAGGAATGGCATTGGCAAGTAGCAAAATTTTCAAATGAGCAGGCCATATTTCAGTAACACATAGTATTTGTGAATGTAATACTAGAAAATTTCTTTAATTTTAATGAGGTGTTGATATTAGATGCAAACTATCCCATATATATAATATTTATAATTTCTTAGATAGAAAACCAAAAGTCTGGTTAAATATAAAACCTAGAAATATTATAAAAATTGTTCACAGAATAAAGTCTCAATATCTAATCAAACTTAAATCTCATGTAAAAATTGGAGAAAGTATTCTTATTTTCCCTAGATCATGAGCAAGTACTTTTTTACTGTGAAATATTCTTTTGTTTCTGTTATGTTCCAGATACCAAAAGAATACAATTTAAATTTTCTCCTTAGCCTTGGGAAATGGGACATAGTCTACTGCTATTATTATTATTATTATTAAACTTCAAATAAGACAGATATAGCACAAAGGAACATACTTTTTACCTTTAATAGTTTTACTTGGAATTTCTACTTGTCTATGAGAGTACAAATATCTAGTAAGTATTATATCTTATTCTGTATGGTATGACATGTTTACAATGTGAAATTTCAAAATATTCAAACCATCTTAAGAATAACTAAATAGTGTTACTTGATATGATACATAATAGTTCCACTGGTCATCATATTTTATAGTTATAATTTTTTTAATTTTTCAAGAGAATGTTAATCTAAAATGTTCTCAAAGGGGAGTTGCCTTTAGAATCAACCTATTTTAATAACAGTCTTTGATGGATCTGACATTTGTACTAAAAGTGTGCCAGTTTTATAATTTTATCTAGATTAATATAAGTTATAAAGAACAGAAAAGAGCAATCAACAATGAAAAATAATTTTAGGAAAAATGGGTTTACAACTTAAGTAAATAAATTAACATAAATCTAAAGCTTAAAAAACTGTAAACAGTTCTAAAGAACTAAAAAATAAAATGAAGCACTCTTATATGATGCTTTTTCTAAATAAAACTGTTGAACACTATGCAGTAGGATTATTTTTATTTATTTTATATTATGATTCCAGGCAAGTACATATTATATTCTTTCTGTGGTACATGGGAACAATCATTTAATATAGTTTTTGATGACTTAACTGACCTTCTCAGAGGGCAAAATGGGTGGGTGTCAATTTAATAGTATATGGAAAAGTTCACTGGATTCTATCTTTTGTCACCCCATGTACATTACTATTAAATGAGAAATTTTTTTCTTGTTTAATAAAAAGTAAATATTCTTGATATGATTGATTTAACAGATAATAATGGCAGAATTTCTTCATAGCTAGCCTTGATCAAAGCCCAAGGCATATAGATATGGATTAGCTACATGGAAGAGAAAGGCCATACCCAAAGGGTGTAAAAAAGGTATTAATCTGGATAATCAAGGTTCTGCTACAGATTTACTGCACATATTCATTGCCTAAACCTGTTTTCCTCTTCTAGTGTCTATTATGTTTGAGTCATAGTTCTAATGATAGGCATAGAATATGGGCAGAGGTGAAGCTCTTAGAATGTTCAAAAACACAGATTAAGTATTGAATGACCTTTATCCTCTTTGGTTACAACAGGTAAAGTAACCAGATTTTGTGAGTTCTTTCTTCCTTCCCTTCTTTTTCTCTCCCTTCCTTCCTCACTTTATTCCTTCCTTTTACTCTCCTTTTTCTACCTCTTCTTCATCCTCTCTTTCTCTGTTCTTAGATGATTCAATATTCATATATGCTTGGAAAAACAACTGGTTGTTTCTGTGCAACAGATACATATGTGGATACATCCATATATGCTCATCTACTTGAGATGCTGAAAGTTTATGCAAGATAGCATCACTAACAGTGACATGAATATTTCCAAAATAAAATTTTTGAAATGTTTATTTTTCATATTCATATTTTTGTTTCTATCAATATTAGTAGCAGAAATTTTAAAATTGAGAGTTACAGGTTCTAAGTATATCAACATTTTGGTCATTATATATATTTGGGAATTATATGAAATATTTTATGAATAGATGGAAATTAAGTAATACTTAATTTTATATAATGGTTCTATTTATTAAAAACATAATAGTTATGATAAATGACACAGGTATTCTTAAAAATATAACTACAAAGATTAAAACTATTTGATTGGAGACAAATTTTACTATTTATAAATTCATTCCATTTACCCCTTTTAGCAATTTTTTAATTGTAGTATGCAAATTTATTGAAACTTTTCTGAAACATGAAAGCTACTAACAGCATCACTCCTTTATATTTTTTCAATTTTAAAATGAGATAATTATATCATCCCTTGAAATGATGGCTTAAGAAACCAATTTTATCTTGTCACTTTGCTAGGGAAGCTGAAGTGGGAGAAAATTACTTTATGATAGAAATATTCAGAAATTGTTCCAGCAGAGTGTATTATGTCACATTTATAGCCTTTTATTTTAGGGCATGTGAAACCTTCCATGTGTTCTGTAAAAGATTTTGTACTGTTTAACTTGTGTGACTTGCAATTAATCTTAGTGTAACAGAACAGCAGGAAATATTTCTGAGGTTTAAAATTGTTTTATTTTCCCAGTTTTCTTTACAATGTGTAATCTGGAGGTGTCATAAGAAAATTAGTTTTCCTAAAATTATAATACAATATTCTTGCAACTCCTGGCACTTTAGTAACAGTTGTTCTTCTGGAGATTTCTTTCAAAGTTATTATTGTGGCAAGGTGATCATTTTACTCTCACTGTAAACTTTAATTTTATTGCTGTCATCAGGTGTATCCCACTGCCTTATAGGGTATCTCCACTGCCCCTTTACTGAACCCTCAAGATCAACATGTTTCCAAATTTCTAATAGTCTTAGAATTTAGTCAATTTCTCTGAGCCTCATTTTTTAATACGTGAGATAAATAATTATCCTAGTTGAGTTCTCATCTTTCTCCTAGCCCTAAAATTATGTGAGGTTTTTGTGAGTGTTCAGTCTGGACTCCCTATGTCATCTTGAAATGACACCACCATTTATCCATTATCCAATTTAAGGTATTCATACTTAAAGTGTATCCTTTTTTACCCTTACTCCTTCACACACACACACACACACACACACACACACACACACACACACACTTCATATATATTTTATGCTTTTTCATGTCTGTTTTCTTCCCCATTCTCTTCTCACTTTTGTTGCTCAATATAGACTTTTATTAGGTTGTTTTAAATTTGATCCTGAATTCCTGGCATATCTTCCAAATTATACTTCTTTCTAGGCTCTTCCTATCTAAGTCTCCCTTCTCAAAAATCTGCCAGTCATAGTTAAATGAATTGCTGAGCCCTCTGCATACCAAATTCCTGACCATCTGCATATCCCTCTACATGATAACATCTAACATTCAAGATCTGAACAACTGTTTCCAACCTTAGGTCTATCGCTCACATAAGCATATAAAACTCTGGTCCAACTGAACTGAACAATGTTTTTATTTTTAAAATCATTTTCTGTGGGGTTCTGTTATTACTTTGATGTTGCTTAGTTTTATTTAATTTTATTTGCTTTTTTGTGCTGTGCTCAGTCACTCAGTAATGTTTGACTCCTTATGGCCCCATGGACTGTAGCTGGCCAGGCTCCTATATCCATGGGAATTCCCAGGCAAGAATACTGCAGTGGATTGCCATTTCTTCCTCTAGGGGATCTTCCTGACCCAGGGATCGAACCTGTGTCTCCTGTTTAACACTGAGCCACCTGAGAAACAAAAATAAGCAAATGGGGCTGCATCAGGCTAGAAAATTCTTGCATATTGAAGGAAACCTTTGACAAGATGAAAAGGCAATCAACTGGATGGGAGAAGGTATTTTCAAATGATATATCTGACAAGGAGTGTGTTGTTTTTCCTTTGTACAGGTCACTTGATTTTATTTTTTTATTGGAATATAATCACTCTACAATGTTGTGTTCTTCTTGTTGTTTAGTCGCTCAGTCTTGTCTGACTCTTTGTGACCCCATGGACTGCAGCATACCAGGCTTCCCTGTCCGCCACCATCTCCCAGAGCTTGCTCAAGCTCATTTCCATTGAGTCAGTGATGCCATGCAACCATCTCATCCTCTATCATCCCCTTGCTCTCCTGCCTTCAATCTTTCCCAGCATCAGGTTATTTTCTAATGAGTGGGCTCTTCTCATCAGGTGGCCAAAGTATTAGAGCTTCAGTTTCAGCATCAGTCCTTTCAGTGAATATTCAGGATTGATTTCCTTTAGGATTGACTGTTTTGATCTTCTTGCAGTCCAAGGGACTATCAAGCGTCTTCTCCGACACCACAGTTTAAAAGCATCAATTCTTTAGTGCTTAGCCTTCTTTAAGGTCCAACTAACTCTCATATCATACATGACTACTACAAAAACCATAGCTTTGTCTGTATGGACCTTTGTTGGCAATGTAATGTGCCTGCTTTTTAATACTCTCTCTAGGTTTGTAGAGAGAGTATTAAACTTTTCTTCCAAGGCACAAGTGTCTTTTAATTTGTGGCTGCAGTCATCATCTGCAGTGATTTTGGAGGCTAAAAAAATAAAATCTGTCAGTTTCCATTGCTTCATCTGTTTGCCATGAAGTGATGGAACCAGATGCCATGATGTCAGGTTTTTGAATGTTGAGTTTTAAGCCAGCTTTTTCAGTCTCTTCTTTCACCTTCATCAAGAAACTTTTTAGTTCCTCATTGCTTTCTGCCATAAGGGTGGTGTCACCTGCATATCTGAGGTTATTGATATTACTCCTGACAGTCTTGATTCCAGCCTGTTCTTCATTCACCCAGGCATTTTGCATGATGTACTCTGCATATTCTAATCCAGCCTGGCATTTCACATGATGTATTCTCAATTCTAAAGTCAATTCTAAAGGAAATCAGTCCTGAATATTCACTGGAAGGACTGATGCTGAAACTGAAGCTCCAATAATTTGGCCACCTGATTCAAAGATTTTAGCAAGTGGTACTGGGAAAACTGGTCAACCACCTGTAAAAAAATGAAACTAGAACACTTTTTCACACCATACACAAAATTAAACTCAAAATGGATAAAAGATCTAAATGTGAGACTAGAAACTATAAAACTCCTAGAGGAAAACATTGGCAGGATACTCTCTGACATAAATCATAGAAAGATCTTCTATGACCCATCTCCCAGAGTAATGGAAATAAAAACAAAAATAAACAAAAGGGACCTAACAAAACTTAAAACTTTGCACAGTGAAGGAAATTATAAACAAAGTGAAAGCAGCCTTCAGAATGAGAGAAAAGAATAGCAAATGAAACAACTGACAAAGAATTAATCTCCAACATATACAAGCAGCCCAATTCCAGAAAAATAAATGACCCAATCAAAATATGGGCCAAAGAACTATACAGACATTTCTCCAAAGAAGACAAACAGATGGCTAACAAACACATGAAAAGATGCTCACCATCACTCATTATCAGAGAAATGCAAATCAAAACCACAATGACGTGCCATGTCATGCAGGTCAGAATGGCTGCTATCAAAAAGTCTACAAACAGAGGGAGGTGGGAGCGGGGTTCAGGATGGGGAACAAGTGTACACCTGTGGCGGATTCATGTTGATGTATGACAAAACCAGTACAATATTGTAAAGTAATTAGCCTCCAATTAAATAAATTTATATTTTTAAAAAATGTCTACAAACAATAAATGCTGAAGAGGGTGTGGAGAAAAGGGAACCCTCTTACAGTATTGGTGGGAATGCAAACTAGTACAGCCACTATGGAGAACAGTGTGGAGATTCCGTAATAAACGAAATAGAACTGCCATACGACCCAGCAATCAATCCCACGGCTGGTCATATACACCAAGGAAACCAGAATTGAAAGAGATACATGTACCCCAATGTTCACTGAAGCACTGTTTATAATAGCTAGGGCATAGAAGCAACCTAGATATTCATCAGCAGGTGAATGGATACAGAAGTTGTGGTACATATACACAATGGAATATTAGCTATAAAAAAGAACGAATTTGAGTCAGTTCTAATGAGGTGGATGAAACTGAAGCCTATTATACAGAGTGAAGTAAGTCAGAAAGAAAAACACCAATACATTATATTAACGCACATATGTGGAATTTAGAAAGATGGAAAAATAACCCTATATGCAAGGCAGCAAAAGAGACAGATGTAAAGAACAGACTTTTGGACTCTGGGAGAATGTGAGGGTGGGATGATTAGAGAGAATATCATTGAAACATGTATATTACCATGTGTGAAATAGATGACCAATTCAAGTTTGATGCATGAAACAGGGCACTCAAAGCCAGTGCTCTGAGACAACCCAGAGTAATGGGATAGGGAGGGTGATGAGAGGGGCTTTTGGGATGGGGGGACACATGTACACTCGTGGCTGATTCATGTCAATGTATGGCAAAAACCATCACAATATTGTAAAGTAATTACCCTTCAATTAAAATAAATAAATTTTAAAGAAGAAGAAGAAGAAAAAAAAAGACCCTGACACTGGGAAACATTGAAGGCAGGAGGAGAGGGAGACAACAGAGGATGAGATGGTCAGATGACATCACCAACTTGATGGACATGAGTTGAGCAAGCTCCAGGACTTGGTGATGGAAGGGAAGCCTAGCCTGCTGCAGTCCATGGGGTCTCAACGAGTTGGTAACAACTGAGCAAATGAACTGAACTAGACTCTGCATATAAGTTAAATAAACAGGGTGACAATATACAGTCTTGACGAATTCTTTTCCCAATTTGGAACCAGTTTGTTTTTCCATATGTGGTTCTAACTGTTGCTTCTGAACTTGTGTACATATTTCACAAGAGTCTGGTAAGGTGTTCTGGTATTCTCATCTCTTTAAGAATTATCCACAGTTTGTTGTGATCCACACAGTCAAAGGCTTTAGTATAGTCAATGAAGTATATTTTTTTCTGAAATTCTGTTGCTTTTTCTTTGATCCAATGGATGTTGGCAATTTGATCTCTGGTTCCTCTGCCCTTTCTAAATCCAGGTTGAACATCTGGAAGTTCTCAGTTCATGTACTGTTGAAGCCTCACTTGGAGAATTTGAGCATTATTTTCCTAGCATGTGAAATGAGTGTGATTGTGCAGTAGTTTGAACCCTTCTTTGGCATTGCCTTTCTTTGGGATTGGAATGAAAACTGACCTTTACCAGTCCTATGGCCACTGCTGAGTATTCCAAGTTTTCTGACATATTGATTGCAGCACTTTCACAGCATCATCTTTTAGGATATAAAAAAGCTCAGCTGGAATTCCATCACCTCCACCAGCTTTGTTCATAGTGATGCTCCCTGAGGCCCACTTGACTTCGCACACCAAGTTATCTGGCTCTAAATGAGTGATCATACCATCATGTGTGATCCATCATGGTTCTCTGGGGCATTAAGATCTTTTTTTGTATAGTTCTTCTGCATATTCTTGCCACCTCTTCTTAATCTGTACAATGAATTGAAGCAGCTATATGTATACATATATCCTTTCCCCCTTGGGCCTCCTTCCTATTCCCCTTTCCACCTATCAATGACCATAGATAGGTGAAAGCAATGGCACCCCACTCCAGTACTCTTGCCTGGAAAATGCCATGGGTGGAGGAGCCTGGTGGGCTGCCGTCCATGGGGTCGCTAAGAGTCGGACACGACTGAGCGACTTCCCTTTCACTTTTCACTTTCATGCATTGGAGAAGGAAATGGCAACCCACTGCAGTGTTCTTGCCTGGAGAATCCCAGGGACGGGGGAGCCTGGTGAGCTGCCATCTATGGGGTCGCACAGAGTCGGACATGACTGAGGCGACTTAGCTTTTTTAAAAAAATGTACAGAGGACCCAAATAGACATTTTTGAATGGAAACATACAGATGGCCAACAGACACATGGAAAGATGCTTCATATCACTAAACTAATGTGGCTCTGCAAATCAAAACCAAAATGAAAGATCACCTGACACCTCTCAGCTTGTCTATCATCAAAAATACAACAAATAACACTTGTCAGCAAGGATATGGAGAAAAGGGTACCATCGCGCACTTTTGGTGGGGATATAAATTGGTACAGCCACTATGGAAAATAATATGAAGGTTCCTCAAAAACTTAAAAATTGAACTACCATATGACCCAGCAATTCCTTTTATGGCTATTTTAACCTAAGAAAAGAAAGACACTAATTAGAAATGATATATTCTCCCCTATTTTCATTGTAACATTATTTACAATACATGATATCTATCTATGCCTAAATCTATGTCTAAAAATAGTCATCTTTTAAAAAATAATAGCAGAACATAGTGACTTTTTTCCACAAACATGCTAAATACCATTGAAATGGATGACTAAGAGTGCTTCATAATGTTGTTTGTATTTGCAGAAATAATTAAGTTTGAAAAACCTGACAAATGATTGGAGTAGTGTGAGATTTAATTGAATTATTAAATTTATTTTACCAGTTCTGCATGAAATCAAGTTTTATTCATACTTAAGCTACCTGGTTAGGACCTCATTTGATATTTGAATATTGTGCAAATAGCCATCATTTCTATTTATTGTCTTTGAAGAAAAGTTCTCACCTCTAGGCACAGTTGCAATTTAATTCTGACTTAATTGAAACAAAAACAGAACATACACATACACATATAATCTTTCACATATATTTATGGAGCAAAATCTAAATTCTTTATTTCTTTGTCTTATAAAACATGTATAAATATATGTATATATTTATATATATAACTGATTTATCCTTTGGCATGTTTTAATATCTTTTATTTTTTAAAATATATATTCCATGCATGATTTAATATTAATAGTATTTTTGGAAAAGTGTATATTATGTATATTAGAATTACAGAGTCAAATTAAAAAAAAAAAAAGAAAGCCAAGAGAAATAGCAATAGAGGAAAAGAGTTTGAAGGAGATAGGCATTTTTAAATAATTAAAACTCAGGTATCCTGCATGAACAAAAGCTAGGAAAGGATGACCATTTTTATTCAAAGACATAGAAAATACTTTGTGAGGACTGATAATAATTGTTCTTGGTCTGTATTCAGATGTGTCTTCATATTTTACTTCATGTACATGAAATCAGTGGGATATTAGAGACTGGCTCTGGACCATGCAAAACAATGCATTCAGTTAAATGAAAAAAATAATCACCTAATAGAGGAAAAGCATGCTCAATTATACTGACTCTTTGTGACACTTTGGACTGTAACCAATCAGGCTCCTCATTCTATGGGATTTTTCAGGCAAGAATACTGGAGTGGGTTGCCATTTAATTTAGGAAAAATACCATCACTCAGATTGGTCATTTTTTGTTGTGTGGAAAACCATTGAGATAATTAGCTGAAATTTTCAAGTAAACAAAATACTTCATCATTGTGAAAGCATCATCAGTGTAAGTAAAACATCAACTGGAAAAATAGTCTCATATGAACTGGACTTTCCAGTTCTGGCACTTATGAGTAACTTTTACTAAGTTGTTTAAGTTCTTTCATACTCAGTTACCTCATCTTTAGAATTAAATACCTAAATCAAAGAGTGATGTAACTTTAAAGTGAAATACATTGATTAAAAATGGACACGAAATCCACCACCTAGTAGAAACTTCCTCATTTCTCTCCAGTCTAGGGTCTCTTAGTCAAACACATGATTTGACTAAATCACTTTCCTGTGACTTTTATGTTTTACTATTCTATGCCACTGGAGAACACACAGTGTTTAAAAAATTCAGACAAGCAGTACATATTAGAAAACAATCTAATTTTAAACTGGGAATCAGTGTGAATTAAATACACTTTTTTGATTTGTCTAATTCATATAGTGCATCAAATATCTTATTGTTTAGCATAAAAAATCATGACATCCATAAGCACCTATACATTTTTCAAATATCTATATTGAGAATTATATGAACTAAATTTACCACATGGAAGATTCATTCAATAATAACACAAAATTATTTAAAGATTATATATGATATGTTAGGAATAGTACTAATATGTAAAGATAAAATAAAAATCATTATGCTTATGCTGTTAGATGACAAGGAATAAGATTCTAAATTTACAGGATGTTACATTACTACGTGTGTGTGGCGTGGGGGAGTGCTGTTGCACAGGGCAGGGTGATCACTAGCCCATGTGATATGCCTTTGTGTAAGTGAGAAAAGGATATTTCTTCCTCCATGAGGACTCATTCCTGAGCCACAGAGTAAGGCTTGGTGAGCTGAGTCACAACTGCTTTTTACGTCCTAATTGTGCCCTTGGTCAGGATCTTTGTACAGTGTATACAAACTGCAGGAGAGCTTTGTGATCCTAGATCAGGGATTGTAACCCAGTTTTGTTTTGATGATAGCACTGAAAATTTTGCCTCTGTGCTATACCAGTAAATTAAGCTATAGATAAATACAGTGGAAAATACATTGCCAAGAGGAGTTTGAGGAGTAATGTCAGAACTGTCACTCTGTACTCTTAGGCTTGGTATTGCTTCCCTCCTCTCATAGGGTGATGAGTATCTATCAGCCTGAGTCCAGGAAAATTTGGATGCAAGAAAATTATCCCCCTTCACTATCATTGTGTTTTCTTCCTAAATATACTGATTGCCTGATTCACATTCTGTCCACATCTCATTCCTTAAATTTATGTTTTTATCATTATTTTCCCTGACTAAATCTTTCATCAAAATATTCAATAAGACTTTCCAAATTAAGTAAATGAGGAACATGAATATGTACTAAGTTGCTTCAGTCATGTCTGACTCTTTGAGACCCTATGGAATGTAGACTGCTAGGCTCCTCTGTCCAGTGGATTCTCCAGGAAAGAATACTGGAGTGTGTTGCTATGGCTTCTTCAAGGGGAATCTTCGTGACCCAGACATCAAATCAACATATCTCAAGTCTCCAGCATTGGAAAGCATGTTTATTACCACTAGCACCACTTGGAAAGCCCAAATGAGGAACTGCTAGCCCACCATTCAGTTCAGTTCAGTTGCTTGGACGTGTCCAACTCTTTATGACCCTGGGGACTGAAGCATGCCAGACTTTCCTGTCCATCACCAACTGCCAAAGCTTGCTCAAACTTATGTCCATCGAGTTGGTGATGCCATCCAACCATCTCACCCTCTGTCATTCCCTTTTCCTCCTGCCTTCAATCTTTCCCAGCATCAGGGTCTTTTCCAATGAGTCAATGAGTTTTTTCCAACGAGTTCTTTGCATCAGGTGGCCAAAGTATTGGAGTTTCAGTCCATCCAATGAATATTCAGGATGGATTTCCTTTTAGGGTGGACTGGTTTGATCTTCTTGCAGTCCAAGGGACTCTCAAGAGTCTTCTTCAAAACCACAGTTCAAAAGTATCAATTCTTTGTCACTCAGCTTGCTGTATAGTCCAAATCTCATACCCATATATGACTACTGGAAAAATCATCACTTTGACTAGATGGGCCTTTGTTGGCAAAGTAAAATCTTTACTTTTTAATATGCTGTATAGGTTGGTCATAGCTTTTCTTCCAAAGAGCAAGAGACTTTTAATTTCATGGCTGCAGTCACAATCTGCAGTGATTTTGGAGCCCAAGTCTGTCACTGTTTCTGTTGTTTCTCCATCTGTTTTCCATGAAGTGATGGGACTGGATGCCATGATATTAGTTTTCTGAATGTTGAGCTTTAAGCCAGCTTTTTCACTCTCCTCTTTCACTTTCATTGAGAGGCTCTTCAATTCCTCTTCTCTTTCTGCCATGAGGGTGGTATCATCTGTGGATCTGACATTATTGATATTTTTTTCTCTGCAATCTTCATTCCAGTTCATGCTTCATCAAGCCTGGTATTCCACATGCTATACTCTGCATATAAGTAAAATAAGCAGGGTGACAATATACCACCTTGACATACTCCTTTCCCCATTTTGAACCAGCCCGTTGTTCCAAGTCCAGTTCTATTTGTTGCTTCTAGACCTGCATAAAGATTTCTCAGAAGGAAGGTAAGGCATCCTGGTATTCCTATCTGTTGAAGAACTTTCCACAGTTTGTTGTAATGTATACAGTAAAAGGCTTTGGTATAGTCAACAAAACAGAAGCAGATATTTTTCTGGATTCACTTGTTTTTTCTCTGATCCAACAGAAGTTGGCAATTTGATCTCTGGTTCCTCTGCCTTTTCTAAAACCAGCTTCAACATCTGGAAGTTCACAGTTTACATGCTGTTGAAGCCTGTCTTGGAGAATTTTGAGCATTATTTTGCTAGCGTGTGAGATGAATGTAATTGTGTGGTAGTTTGACTTTCTTTGACATTGCCCTTTTTTGGGACTGGAATGAAAACTGATCTTTTCCAGTTCTGTGGCCACTGCTGAGTTTTCCAAATTTGCTGACATATTGATTGCAGCACTTTCACAGCAGCATCTTTTTAGGATTTGAAATAGCTCAATTGGAATTCCATCACCTCCACTAGCTTGTTTGTAGTGATGCTTCCTAAGGCCTACTTGACTTCACATTCCAGGATGTCTGGCTGTAAGTGAATGATCACACCATCGTGATTATCTGGGTCATGAAGATCTTTTTTGTACAGTTCTTCTGTGTATTCTTGCCATGTCTTTTTAATATCCTCTGCTTCTGCTAGGTCCATACCATTTCTGTCCTTTATTGAGCCCATCTTTGCATGAAATGTTCCCTTGACATCACTAATTTACTTGAAGAGGTCTCTCGTCTTTCCCATTCTATTCTTTTCCTCTATTTCTTTGCATTGATCATTGAGGAAGGCTTTCTTATCCCTTCTTGCAATTATTTGGAACTCTGCATTCAAATTGGTATATCTTTCCTTTTCTCCTTTTTCTTTTGCTTCTCCTCTTTCCTCAGCTATTTGTAAGATCTCCTCAAACAACCAGTTTGCCTTTTTGCATTTCTTTTTCTTGGGGATGGTCTTGATCACTGTCTCTTGCACAGTTTCACAAACCTCTATCCATAGTTCTTCAGGCACTCATCTATCAGATCTAATCCCTTCAATCTGTTTGTCTCTTCCACTGTACAATTGTAAGGGATTTGATATAGGTCATACCTGCATGGTCTAGTGGTTTTCCCTTCTTTCTTCAATTTAAGTCTGAATTTGGCAAAAGGAGTTCATGATCTGATCCACAGTCAAGTCTCAGTCTTGCTTTTGCTGAATGTGTAGAGCTTCTCCATCTTTGGTTGCAAAGAATATAATCAATCTGATTTCGGTACTGACCTCTGGTGATGTCCATGTGTAGAGTCTTCTCTTGTGTTGTTAGAAGAAGGTGTTTACTATGACCAGTGTGTTCTCTTGGTAAAACTCTGTTAGCCTTTGCCCTGTTTCATGTTGTAATCCAATATCAAATTTGCCTGTTACTCTAGGATTCTCTTAACTTCCTGCTTTATCATTCCAGTCCCCTATGATGAAAAGGATATCTTGTTTTTGGTGTTAGTTCTAGAAGACATTGCTTTGTCAACAAAGGACCGTCTAGTCAAGGGTATGGTTTTTCCAGTGGTCATGTATGGTTGTGAGAGTTGGACCATGAAGAAAGCTGATCACTGAAGAACTGTTGCTTTTGAACTGTGGTGTTGGAGAAGACTCTTGAGAGTCCCTTGGACTGCAAGGAGATCCAACCAGTCCATTCTGAAGGAGATCAACCCTGAGATTTCTTTGGAAGGAATGATGTTAAAGCTGAAACTCTGGTACTTTGGCCACCTCATGCGAAGAGTTGACTCATTGGAAAAGACTCTGATGCTGGGAGGGATTGGGGGCAGGAGGAGAAGGGGATGACAGAGGATAAGGTGGCTGGATGGCATCACTGACTTGATGGACGTGAGTCTGAGTGAACTCTGGGAGTTGGTGATGGACAGGGAGGTGTGGCGTGCTGCGATTCCTGGGGTCACAAAGAGTAGGACACCACTGAGCAACTGAACTGAACTGAACTAGATCTTGTAGGTCTTCATAGAGCCATTGAACTTCAGCTTCTTCACCATTACTGGTTTTGGCATAGATTTAGATTACTGTGATATTGAATGGTTTGCCTTGGTAAAGAACAGAGATCATCCTGCAATTTTTTTTTTAATTCAGCTAGACTTTTCTTAATTATTTTTTTAGTGAAGGATAATTGCTTTACAGAATTTTGCTGTTTTCTGGCAGAATCTCAACATGAACCAGCCATAGGTATACATATATCTCCACCCTTTAGAGCCTCTCTCCCATCCCCTTCCCCACTGCTCCCCACCCCTCTAGGTTGATACCAACCCCTGTTTGAGTTTCTTGATTCATACAGAAAATTCTCATTGGCTATATATTTACATATGGTAATGTAATTTTCCATGTTACTCTTTCCATACATCACATGCTCTACTCCCCCTCCCCATGTTCATAAGTCTGTTCTCTACATCTGTTTCTCCATTGTTGCCCTGTAAATAAATTCTTCAGTACCATTTTTTCTAGATTCTGGATATATGCATTAGAATACAACGTTTATCTTTCTCTTTTTCACATGCATCACTCTGTACAATAGGTCCTAGGTTCATCCACCTCATTAGAACTGACTTAAATGTGTTCCTTTTTATGGCTGAGTAATATTTCATTGTATATTTACCACACCTTCTTTATCCATTAATTTATCAATGGACATCTAGGTTGCTTCCATGTTCTTGCTATTGTAATATAGTGCTGCAATTAACAATGGAATATATGTGTCTCTTTCAATTTTGGTTTCCTCAGAGTGTATGCCTAAGAATGGGATTGCTGGGTCATATAGTAGTTTTTTGTTTTTTTTTTTAAGGAATATCCTCATTTTTTTAAGGAATATCCATACCGTCTTCCATAGTGGTTGTATCAATTTACATTCCCACCAACAGTGCAAGAATGTTCCCTTTGTTCCACACCTTCCAGCATTTATTGTTTGTAGACTTTGTAATGATGCCATTCTGATGGGTGTGAGGTGATATCTCATTGTAGTTTTGATTTGCATTTCTCTAATAAAGAGCAATGTTGAGCATCTTTCCATGTGTTAGCCATCTGTATGTCTTCTTTGGAGAAATGTCTATTTACGTCTTTTTGCCACTTTTTGGTTGGGTTGTTTGTTTTTCTGACATTGAGTTGTATGAGCTACTGGTCTATTTTGGAAATTAATCCTTTGTCAGTTGATTCATTTGCTATTATTTTCTCCCATCCTGAGGGTTGTCTTTTCACCTTGCTTATAGTTTCCTTTGCTGTGCAAAAGCTTTTCAGTTTAATCAGATCCCACCTGTTTACTTCTGATTTTATTTCCATTACTCTAGAAGGTGGATCATAGATGATCTTCCTTTGATGTATGTCATCGGGTGTTCTGCCTATGTTTTCTCCAAGAGTTTTAGTTTCTGGTGTTACATTTAGGTCTATAATCCATTTTGAGTATCTTTGTGTATGATGTTAGGAAGTGTTCTGATTTCATTCTTTTACATGTAGCTGTCCAGTTTTCTGAGCATTTATTGAAAAGACTGTCATTTCCTCATTGTATATTCTTGCCTCCTTTGTCAAAAATAAGGTTCCCATAGGTGCATGGGTTTATTCTGGGCTTTCTATCTTGTTCCATTGGTCTATATTTCTGTTTTTGTCACAGTACCATACTGTCTTGATGACTATAGCTTTGTAGTGTAACCTGAATTCAGGAAATTTGTTTCCTCCAGCTCCATTATTCTTTCTCAAGACTGCTTTGGCTATTTGGGGTCTTTTGTGTTTCCATATGAATTGTGAAATATTTTGTTCTAGTTCTGTGAATAATGCCATTGGTAACTTGATAGGGATCACATTGAATCTGGAGATTGCATTTGGTAGTATAATCATTTTCACAATATTGATTCTTCCTACCCAGGAACATGGAATATCTCTCCATCTGTTTATGTCATCTTTGATTTCTTTCATTATTGTCTTATAATTTTCACAGTTCTTCTGCCTCCTAAGTAAGTTTATTCCTAGATATTTAATTCTTTCTGATGCAATGGTGAATGGGATTGATTCCTTAATTTCTCTTTCTGATTTTTTATTGTTAGTATATAGAAATGCAAGTGGTTTCTGTGTATTGATTTTGTAGCCTGTACCTTTGCTACATTCACTGATTGAAGTGAAGTGAAGTGAAGTGAAGTGAAGTGAAGTGAAGTGAAGTGAAGTGAAGTGAAGTGAAGTGAAGTGAAGTTGCTCAGTCATGTCCGACTCTTTGTGACCCCATGGACTGTAGCCTACCAGGATTCTCAGTCCATGGGATTTTCTAGGCAAGAGTACTGGAGTGGCTTGCCGTTTCCTTCTCTAGACATTCACTGATTAGCCCTAGTAATTTTCTGATACTATCTTTAGGGTTTTCTATGTACAATATCATGTTATCTGCAAACATTGAGAGTTTTACTTCTTCTTTCCCAATCTGGATTCCTTCTATTTATTTTTCTTCTCTGATTGCTATAACTAGGGCTTCCCAAACTATGTTGAATAATAGTGGTGAAAGTAGACAGCTTGTCTTGTTCCTTAGGGGGATCTTAGGGGGAATGTTTTCAGTTTTTCACCATTGAGAATAATGTTTGCTGTATGCTTATTATATATAGTCCATAGTTATGTTTGGACTTCTTTCTTTCTAGTTTGTTCTTTCATTTGTATAGTATTTCTCTGCCTTTTTTTTTTTTTTTAACTTGTTGTGTTTGAGATCTCCTTTTCCCAGGTTTCAAGGAAAGTTGAATTCTTTCCTTGAAGAAGGTTGAATTCTTTCTTCCTTTTGGTTTCTGGCCTCCTAAGTTTGGGCCAGTGGTTTGTTTAAGCTTAGTACAGGGTGTGATTTGTGCTGAGTTTTTGTTTGTTTGTTTGTTTTCTCTCTGTTTGCCAAGGCGGAGTGAGGTGGTAATCTTGTCCACTGATGATTGGGTTTGTATTTTTGTTTGTTGTTTAGATGAAACATCCTGCACAGGGTGCTACTGGTGGTTGGATGATGTCAGGTCTTGTATTCAAGTGGTTTTCTTTTTGTGAGTTCTCACTATTTGATGTTCCCTAGGGTTAGTTCTCTTGTAGTCTAGGGTCTTGGAGTTAGTGCTCCCACTCCAAAAGCTCAGGCCTTGATATCTGGTTGGGAACCAAGATTCCACATTGGATTGTTATGGCATTAGTGAGATTAAAGCAAAAATCCAAAAAGGAGAAATCAAAGATGAACCCCAGACAAGTGACAATTACAAAATCAGGCAATTGATAATTAAAATAATGGAGTATACATATATACATATGCACCCATAAGCAAAATCAAAACAGTCCAACAAAAATAGAGTAGATTTACCCAGCAGACTGAAGCAATCAAAAATTATATTTACCAATTAAGAAGAAAACTAACTAAAGCACAGAGTGGAAAACAAAACTAAAGCAAGGTGGCAAGTGGGGAATAAAGTAATGAAAACAAAACTAACAAAATATGTTGAGAGGAAAGGAAAGTAAAGAAAGAAAAAAAAGTAGATATGCACAGTTAAATAGAAGTAGCTGAAGAAGGTTTATATACATTAAAGATTAAGTGCAAGAAGAAGAGAAGAGTAGGAAAAGCAAATGAATGAATAAATGTAGAAAAAATAATAATAGGTTTTAAAAATTAAAATTAAATAGAAAAGAAAAAATAAATAAATAAAAAGGAAAACTCCACAGAACGGCAGAAGCCCAATACAGAGGCAGAGGTTTATAACAACAATAAAAAATATGACTGAGGAAGAAAAAATATAGATATTAAAAGCTTAATTGGATTTCTTTGTGCCAATAAAATCGACAACTACAATAAAGGGGGAAAAAGAAAAATCCAAAAGAATCTATAGAACAAGGCAAAAAAATAATAATAATAATAAATGTTTTTCTTGAGTCACTGCTGTCAGAGTCCTTTCCCTCACTGGGAGTCACAGTCCACCTTACCTCCCTAGGATGCCCTCCAACACTGTGCTGATCTTTGGACATGCTGTGGGGAAGCTCAGATTCTAATCTTGTCCTACTCCTGTGTGTTTTTGCCTCCAATGTCCAAAACTATCAGAACTAGTGCATTTTCTTTTGTGGGAGCTCTCAATGGTTTTTTATATATTCCATAGACACAGAGTCCGCCTAGTTGATCGTGTGGATTTAATCTGCAACTTGTACAACTGGTGGGAGTTTGGGGTCTTTTTCCTTAGCCACACTGCCCCTGAGTTTCAGTTATGGTTTTATTTCCACTTTTACATGTGGGTCATCCACTGGGGTTTGCGTCTGAGGCTGCCCTGGTGGTCTTGGGTTTGCTTCTGTGAGGGCCAGGTGTGGAAGTGGTCCAGCTGCTTGGGTCTCAGGGCTTCTGGCAGCACCAGCTACTCAGGAGGGTTGGCAGCTAGGGCAGCAGGAAATACAGTGCTCTAAATGAGTATGGCAACCAGTATTGGCCAATAGGCTCCAGTATTCTTGTCTGGAGAAACCCACTCCGACAGAGAAGCCTGGCAGGCCACAGTCTACAGAGTGACAAAGAGTTAGACAGGACTGAAGCGACCTTGCACACATAAAGGCAAGACTTCTTTTGCCTGTGGCAGCTCTCCACCAGTGAAAGTTGAGCGTGAAGGTAGCACAGCTGCTTGGCTTGCTAGGACCCTGGCAGTGCCAAATGTGCAGGGATACAGACTGCCTCTGCTGCAGGAGTTATGGCCCTATCAGTTTTTTCTGAGCCTCTTGTAGCTGGTGATCAGTCTTTGGCCAGACTTTCTCTGTAGCTCTGCCCATTCAGGAGCTTAGAGGGCTCCTTTGCCTGGGGTCATTCCTTGTTGTTGGATGCATCAGGCACATAAAGGGGCACCCTGGGTGGGGTCCTACTCTGTAGTTCAGTGCATCAGGCATTTGATGGGCCAGCTTCTCTATTGTCCAGCTGCAATGCTGGAGTGTGGGGAAAGATAGGCTATGGTGATGACTCCACCCACTACGTGTGACTCAGCAGTATCATCTTGCTCCATGGCTGCCTGGCTTTCCTCCACTGGCATTTCCTACCCAGATCTCCTCCCTCCCATTCCCTCAATCTGTCTCTCCACAGTCAACAGCAGCCCTCACCCTGGGATTGCTCCACAATCCCTAAACTCCAGCTCCCAGCCGCTGCACCTTCTAGGGGACCAGCATTGCTGCCTGGGATATGTATGGCTGTGACAAGGACTGTCTGATTCTCATGCCATTTATGCTGCCACTGATCAGTTGTTTCACTCTCAGCCTTAAATGTTTCTCCCTTGACTCAGACAATTGCCCTGATATGGGGATTGGACCCCTGCTTCAGTTCCCCCACCCACCAAGTGTAGGTCAAATCCTACGAACACTCCTGGTTTTCCCTCTAGTTCCTTCATCCTACCGAGTTTTTCATGGTTCTATATATTCTTTTCCACTGGTGAGGTACTCCTGTCCATTCTCAGCTGGTGTTTTGCATGCACTTCTGTGTCTGAAGGTGTATTCCTGATTTATCCATAGAGAGAGATGTACTCCACATCCACCTACTCCTCCACCATCTTGTTCTCTCCATTCTGTCATATTTGAGATTGCACCCAAGTACTACATTTTGGACTCTTTTGTTGACTATGAGGGCTACTCTACTTCTTGTAAGGGACTCTTGACCACAGAAGTCGATATAATGGTAATCTGAATGAAATCTGCCCATTCCAGTCCATTTTAGTTCATGATTCCTAAAATATCAATATTCACTCTTGCCATCTCCTGTTTGACCACTTCTAATTTACCTTTACCACATAGCATGGGCAGTTGTGACTGGCCCACATAGCGCAGCTGAGAGGAGCTACCTCATGTCCGAGGTCAGGGACAGAAGCCAGGAGGACCCCATGCGTGGGGCAGTGGCCAAGAGGAGTTACCCCACGTCCGAGGTCAGGGGCAGTGGCCGAGAGTGCCAGGCTGTGACAGCACAGGAGCAGCCACGAGGAGCTACCCAACGTCTAAGGTCGGGGCAGCGGCTGGGAGGAACAACCCCACGTCCAAGGAGCAGTGGCTGCGTGGGTGCAGGAGGTCTGAGAGGAGCCACTCCATGTTCAAGGTCAGGAGGGGCGGCAGTGAGGAGATACCCCTCATCTAAGGTAAGGAGCAGCGGCTGCACTTTGCAGCTGGAGCAGCCATGAAGAGATACCCCACATCCAAGGTAAGAGAAACCTAAGTAAGACGGTAGGTGTTGCAAGAGGGCATCAGAGGGCAGACACACTGAAACCATACTCACAGAAAACTAGTCAATCTAATCACACTAGGACCACAGCCTTGTCTAACTCAATGAAATTAAGCCATGCCTGCAGGGCCACCCAAGATGGGTGGGTCATGGTGGAGAGGTCTGACAGGATGTGGTCCACTGGAGAAGGGAATGGCAAACCACTTCTGTATTCTTGCCTTGAGAACCCCATGAATAGTATGAAAAGGCAAAATGATACGATACTGAAAGAGGAACTCCCCAGGTCAGTAGGTGCCCAGTATACTACTGGAGATCAATGGAGAAATAACTCCAGAAAGAATGAAGGGATGGAGCCAAATCAAAAACAATACCCAATTGTGGATGTGACTGGTGATAGAAGCAAGGTCCAATGCTGTAAAGAGCAATATTGCATAGGAACCTGGAATGTCAGGTCCATGAATCAAGGCAAATTGGAAGTGGTCAAACAAGAGATGGCAAGAGTGAACACTGACATTCTAGGAATCAGTGAACTAAAATGGATTGGAATGGGTGAATTTAACTCAGATGACCATTATATCAACTACTGCGGGCAGGAATCCCTTAGAAGAAATGGAGTAGCCATCATGGTCAACAAAAGAATCCAAAATGCAGTGCTTGGATGCAATCTCAAAAATGACAGAATGATCTCTGTTTGTTCCCAAGGCAAACCATTCAGTATCACGGTAATTCAAGTCTATGCCCCAACCAGTAATGCTGAAGAAGCTGAAGTTGAACGGTTCTATGAAGACCTACAAGACCTGTTAGAACTAACACCCAAAAAAGATGTCCTTTTCATTATAGGGGACTGGAATGCAAAAGTAGGAAGTGAAGAAACACCTGGAGTTAACAGGCAAATTTTGCCTTGGAATGCGGAATGAAGCAGGGCAAAGACTAATAGAGTTTTGCCAAGGAAACACACTGGTCATAGCAAACACCCTCTTCCAACAACACAAGAGAAGAGTCTACACATGGACATCACCAGATGGTCAACACCAAATTCAGATTGTTTATATTCTTTGCAGCCAAAGATGGAGAAGCTCTATACAGTCAACAAAAACAAGACCAGGAGATGACTGCAGTTCAGATCAAGGACTCCTTATTGCCAAATTCAGACTTAATTGAAGAAAGTAGGGAAAACCACTAGACCATTCAGGTATGACCTAAATCAAATCCCTTATGATTATACAGTGGAAGTGAGAAATAGATTTAAGGGCCTAGATCTGATAGATAGAGTGCCTGATGAACTATGGAATGAGGTTCGTGACATTGTACAGGAGACAAGGATCAAGACCATCCCCATGGAAAAGAAATGCAAAAAAGCAAAATGGCTGTCTGGGGAGGCCTTACAAATAGCTGTGAAAAGAAGAGAAGCAAAAAGCAAAGGAGAAAAGGAAAGATATAAGCATCTGAATGCAGTGTGCCAAAGAAAAACAAGAAGATATAAGAAAGCCTTCTTCAGTGTTAAATGCAAAGAAATAGAGGAAAAGAACAGAATGGGAAAGACTAGAGATCTCTTCAAGAAAGTTAAAGCTACCAAGGGAAAATTTCATGCAAAGATGGGCTCGATAAAGGACAGAAATAGTATAGACATACCAGAAGCAGAAGATATTAAGAAGAGGCGGCAAGAATACACAGAAACTGTACAAAAAAGATCTTCAAGACCAAGATAATCATGATGGTATGATCACTCACATAGAGCCAGACATCCTGGAATGTGAAGTCAAGTGGGCCTTAGAAAGCATCACTACGAACAAAGCTAGTGGAGCTGATGAAATTCCAGTTGAGCTATTTCAAATCCTGAAAGATGATGCTGTGAAAGTGCTGCACTCAATATGCCAGCAAATTTGGAAAACTCAGCAGTGGCCACAGGACTGGAAAAAGGTCAGTTTTCATTCCAATCCCAAAGAAAGGCAATGCCAAAGAATGCTCAAACTACCACACAATTGCACACATCTCACACGCTAGCAAAGTAATGCTCAAAATTCTCCAGGCCAGGCTTCAGCAATACGTGAACCGTGAACTTCCAGATGTTCAAGCTGGTTTTAGAAAAGGAAGAGGAAACAGAGATCAAATTGCCAACATCTGCTGGATCATGGAAAAAATAAGAGAGTTCCAGAACAACATCTATTTCTGCTTTATTGACTATGCCAAAGCCTTTGACTGTGTGGATCACAAAAAACTGTGGAAGATTCTGAAAGAGATGGGAATACCAGACCACCTGACCTGCCTCTTGAGAAACCTATATGCAGGTCAGGAAGCAACAGTTATAACTGGACATGGAACAATAGGTTGATTCCAAATAGGAAAAGGAGTATGTCAAGGCTGTATATTGTCACCCTGCTTATTTAACTTATATGCAGAGTACATCATGAGAAACACTGGACTGGAAGAAACACAAGCTGGAATCAAGATTGCCGGGAGAAATATCAATCACCTCAGATATGCATTGACACCACCCTTATGGCAGAGAGTGAAGAGGAACTAAAAAGCCTCTTGATGAAAGTGAAAGTGGAGAGTGAAAAAGTTGACTTAAATCTCAACATTCAGAAAACGAAGATCATGGCATCTGGTCCCATCACTTCATTGGAAATAGATGGGAAAATAGTGGAAATAGTGTCAGACTTTATTTTGGGGGGCTCCTAGATCACTGCAGATGGTGACTGCAGCCATGAAATTAAGAGACACTTACTCCTTGGAAGGAAAGTTATGACCAACCTAGATAGTATATTCAAAAGCAGAGACATTACTTTGCCAACACAAGTCCATCTAGTCAAGGCTATGGTTTTTCCAGTGGTCATATATGGATGTGAGAGTTGGACTTTGAAGAAAGCTGAGCGCTGAAGAATTGATGCTTTTGAAATTTGGTGTTGGAGAAGACTCCTGAGAGTCCCTTGGACTGCAAGGAGAAACAACCAGTCCATTCTGAAAGAGATCAGTCCTGGGATTGTTTTGGAAGGAATGATGCTAAAGCTAAAACTCCAGTACTTTGGCCATCTCATGTGAAGTGTTGACTCATTGGAAAAGACTCTGATGCTGGGAGGGATTGGGGGCAGGAGAAGAAGGGGACGACAGAGGATGAGATGGCTGAATGGCATCACTGACTTAATGGACGTGAGTCTGGGTGAACTCCAGGAGTTGGTGATGGACAGGGAGGCCTGGCGTCCTGCAATTCATGGTGTCGCAAAGAATCAGACAGGACTGAGTGACTGAACTGAAATGAACTGAACTGAATTTACCTTGATTCATGGACCTAAAATTCCAGATTCCTATGCAATATTTCTCTTTATAGCATCAGACTACTTCCATCACCAGTCACATCCACAACTGGGTGTTCCATCTCTGGTTCCATCTCTGCATTCTTTCTGGAATTATTTCTCCACTCTTCTCCAGTAGCATATTGGGTACATACTGACCAGGGGAGTTCATCTTTCAATGTCATATATCTTTTTGCCTTTTTATACTCTTCATGGGGTTCTCAAGGCAATTATACTGAAGTGGGTTGCCATTCCCTTCTCCAGTGGACCACATTTTGTCAGGTACCATTTGTTTATTTATCTGCTCTCCTGCCCCCAGGCAACTCTGGGACATCACCAGGGCACCTCAGAGAGAAATACACAGCTCCAGATCTGTGGATTGTTTTTATTTGTTTCACAAACGATCCATGTATCATGTATTCTCTCAGATTCTGATTTTCTCTTAGGAGATCTAAAAATATATATTTAAGCTCAATGGTTAATGGTTTCTCCCTACTATGTAATTTTTTTTTTTAATGTTTGCAATGCCTTAGCTGGAAGGAGTAAATCAGGCACCATGGGGGAAAAATAATTATATATCTTGTCATTGTATATATTTTTATAAGGAGCTATTCATGCTGATCCTATTTAGAAGCACTTTTCCATAATCTTGTCCTAAGGACATTAGTAAAATGCTCAGACCTGTGGTTGATCAAGTTAAGTTAATATCATCAAGTTTAACTATCCTTATCTACAAATGGATTTAATATCTATCTATTTATCTATCTAGCAGGGCTGTTACAAAACCTGCACATAATACACATAAAAGGCCTAGTACAAGGCTCTCAGGAAAAACTAGTAATAATTGTTGTGGGGTATTAACAAGAATGGGCTCATTAAACATCTTTTCATTGGAATTTAAAATGTTCCTCATCAACTAAAATAACACGCACTGAGTAGGATACTCATGGACAGTAGTTGAGATGCTCTCTGACTCCAAGACTGCCAGTTACCCAAGAACCATAAAGATTTCTATTAGGAAAATATTTTCTTCTCCCCTAAGACATCTATACTTAAAGGAGACTTGAGAATGCAGTGATATGAGAGCTATTTTCATAAATATTTTACAGGCATGACCTTGAAATACATTAAGCAACTACATGTATTCAAAGGTGACTTCCAAAATTCATGGCCCTTTCAGAAGACTGTGCTTTTTGCAAGGCAGTGTAATATTACAGAAAATAAAACTACCTTCAGGAACACAAGAATAAGCAATACTTCAGAAATAAGAAACATTACTCACTACCACTCCTTTTCTGAAACCACATAATATGTGTCTCTAACATATGTTCCCCAAGTTCAGGTAAAATACATTTTGAGTAATTAATCCATCCCAAAGCCAAAAGTTATGGGAACAGTTTATGTTTTCTGATATAATAGAAACTGGAAGCTATTCTATAACTAAAATTTGACAAGTTTTGTTTTATTTTCATTGTCATTATAATAGTGGCAATCAAAATCCACAGCTGGGATAGGCTGAATTACTTTGCAATAATGTAAATATTACTTTCCAGGAAGTACAAGTGACAATTTTATTTTATTTTTTAAATATCTAAGAACAGGAAATAAGCTGCTATTTCAATTTACAGTGGGATGTTAGCAAGGAAATCCTGAGTATGTTAAGCAAATTCTTTTTTTTTGTTCATTTTGATTGCCTTCTCTTTTTATGCAAGTAAATGAACACATACATTGATTTCCGCTTTCATGCTTTAAAAAATAAATAAAATATTTGTTTCTTAACATGTTAACTCTCATTTGTAATGAACCTGCCTGCCAATGCAGGTTAGATGTAAGAAATACAGGTTCAATCCCTGGGTCCAGAAGATTCCTGGAGGAGGGTATGGCAACCCACTCATTATTCTTGCCTGGAGAAACCCATAGACAGAGGAGCCTGGTAGGCTATATAGTCCATTGGGTCACACAGAGTTGGACAGGACTGAAGCAACTTAGTACACATGCATAAACTGCAAAGTTTAATCTGTGTGATGTTCTTTTGGTTGTGGATGGGTATATATTAGTATATTGAAGGACAAGGCATTTGCAAAGAAAATTCCAGGAGGAGCTTATTAGCCAGCAATTTGAGGGAACAAGTTAGTAGGGAAGCACATGTGTGGGGTAGAAAAAAAAAAAAAAAGAAAGAAAGAAAGTAAAGAATCTGCCTGCGATGCAGGAGATCCTGGTTCAGTCCCTGGGTTGAGAAGGGAATGGCTACCTACTCCACTATTCTTGTCTGGAGAATTCCACGGATAGAGGAGCCTGGAAGGCTACAGTCTATGGGGTTGCAAAGAGTGGGACATGACTGAGGACTAAAACTGTCATTTTCAAGCTCAAATAGTCTCCTTCTGGTATTTTTATCACACTTACATTGTACCTTTTGTAGTTGCCCCACCGAAGAAGGCAATGGCACCCCACTCCAGTACTCTTGCCTGGAAAATCCCATAGACAGAGGAGCCTGGTAGGCTGCAGTCCATGGGGTTGCTAAGAGTTGGACACGACTGAGCGACTTCACTTTCACTTTTCATTTTCATGCATTGGAGAAGGAAATGGCAACCCACTCCAGTGTTCTTGCCTGGAGAATTCCAGGGACAGGGGAGCCTGGTGGGCTGCCATCTATGGAGTCGCACAGAGTCGGACACAAATGAAGCGACTTAGCAGCAGCAGCAGCAGCAGCAGTTGCCCCATCGTTCTTATGCACTCTGTGTTTTCAATCTTTTTTTTTTTCTTCTTCTTCTTCTTTTGATTGCTTTCAGTTTGGGAGGTTTCTGCTGAGACATCTTCAATTCAGTTGCTTGCCTCAGGTGTGTCCAGTCTACTAATAAGTGCACCAAAGACATTCTTCATTTCTGTTAGTGCTCTTGACCTCCTCTAGCATTTCTTTTGAATTCTTTCTTAAAATTTCCACTTCCCTGCTTTCGTTACTTATCTGGTCTTTTATTATTCTGGTTTATCTATTAAAGCATATTTCTCATAGTCATTTTAAATCTCTGGATTGATAACTGCAATAATGGAACCATGTCTGAGTCTGGTTCTGATGCTTACTCTTCTCTTCTGACTGTGTTTTCTTGCCTTTTAATATGTATTTATAGCTGGACATGATGTACAAGGATCTGCTCTAAATAGACCTGTAGGAACTGGTAGTGAGGTGCAAGGAAGAGGAAACATTCTACAGTCCTAAGAGTAGGTGGCAATCTCTGAGTGAGCCTGTCCTCTGAACCTCACACATGCTTCTCTGCACCAACCCATCCCACTTAGACAGGATTGAATGGCTAGATCCAGCTGCCATTTGGTATGTACCTTTCTCTAGATCAGCTTGCTTTGATAAAACTTCACTGAATTAGGCTCTAGCCAGCTAGTTTCTCCTGAAGGCAACCCTTGTTAAGAGCAGAGTGCTCTGGCAGATTTCAAAATGGCTCTTTCCTCCTCCACCTGCCAGACAGAGATTTTTCTCTGATACTCATTCTGAGGACCAGGTCAAACTCCTGGAAGTAAAACTCACAAAAATGTTTAAGGAACCTGCTAGAACTGGGTCCCCAGGAGTTTTAAACCCTCAGATTTGTCTGCCTGGAGCCTCCTTCAGTTCAGTTGCATTTCAGGTTTCCTTTCCTCATCAGCGACTCCTGCCAAGCTTTCAGATATGGTGTCTCTGCTCCAGTAACTTGTGATTTTCTGTATTCATTCCATTTGGGGAGCAGCGGTTTGCCCTGTGACTTCATTTCTCTAAAGCAGGGATCCCCAGCCTCTAGGATCTAATGCCTGATGATCTGAGGTGGAGCTGATGTAGTAATAACAGAAATAAAGTTCACAATAAATGTAATGAACTTGAATCATCCTGAAAACATCCCATCACATCTGTGGAAAATTGTCTTCCACTAAACTGGTCCCTGGCGCCAAAAACATTGGGGACCACTGCTCTAAACGATTTAAGGGGATTGCTGATTCGGCCATTTGTTCTGGGTTTTACTTGTTAGGACACAGTGGTGATTTCTGAGCTTCATGTGTGCAATACTAAAGGCTGAAAGTTCAAATATCCTCTGGTGGTCTCTACTGCCTCACCAGTAAAATAGAGAATGAATTAGTTTTTCACACCCTGATCTTACTTCAGTGGAGACAGCTATTCTTAAAAAGTGACAGCATTGCTATTTTGCTTAGTTTATTCTCCCCTACCTAAGAATTACTCAAATATTACTTAACAGTTGCTCTAAAGTTCTAGTTTCACTTTCAACACAAAGTATTTCGTCATTTGTTTCTACAGTAAATATTCTATACTTATAGGCAGTCAACTTTTGCTTGTCTCTTAAACCAGAGAAGTTTGTAATTCTAATGCTTACATTTATTCAACTCGTTTTGTAGCTGTGGAAAGCTAGATAAAACAATAATAATAACTTATGTACATTTAGCACTTTACCAAGTACTGGGTGCTTGTTAGGGGCTAGGAGTGACTAATAATGAACTGGCCCGATGTGTTTAGTAAGCAATTTTTTTTTCACCATATGCTTCTTTGAGTTAACCGTAAGTTTCAGATAATTTAAATGCAATATTTACATTAAAACTTATGTTAACAAGTCTTGGAATGTGGGCTATATATTGATTAGGAAAAGCTAGGTAGTGTAGATATTTTTTTTATTTGTTTGTTTTGTTAATTAAAACTGCTGGGGTTTATAATGGAGTGGTCCTTTCACTTACCAATATGCACTGAATAGATTGAAATACAATTTTAAGTAAAACCACTCCATAATAAAACAAATATGCTCAAATATGTAGTCGGAAACAACTATAATATATTTCCACAGTCGTTCAGTTCAGTTCAGTTGCTCAGTCATGTCCAACTCTTTGCGACCCCATGAATTGCAGCACGCCAGGCCTCCCTGTCCATCACCAACTCCCGGAGTTCACTCAGATTCACGTCCGTCGAGTCAGTGATGCCATGCAGCCATCTCATCCTCTGTTGTCCCCTTCTTCTCCTGCCCCCAATCCCTCCCAGCATCTGAGTCTTTTCCAATGAGTCAACTCGTCTCATGAGGTGGCCATAGTACTGGAGTTTCAGCTTTAGCATCATTCCTTCCAAAGAAATCCCAGGGCTGATCTCCTTCACAATGGTCTGGTTGGATCTCCTTGCAGTCCAAGGGACTCTCAAGAGCTTTCTCCAATACCACAGTTCAAAAGCATCAATTCTTGGGCACTCAGCTTTCTTCACAGTCCAACTCTCACATCCATACGTGACCACTGGAAAAACCATAGCCTTGACTAGATGGACCTTTGTTGGCAAAGTAATGTCTCTGCTTTTGAATATGCTATCTAGGTTGGTCATAACTTTTCTTCCAAGGAGTAAGCATCTTTTAATTTCATGGCTGCAGTCACCATCTGCAGTGATTTTGGATCTCCAAAAAATAAAGTCTGACACTGTTTCCACTGTTTCCCCATCTATTTCCCATGAAGTGATGGGACCGGATATGTTGCAAACATCATGTTAGCTAATTAGGTTGTATGGACTCCTATCTCAGCCGAGTTCCCCTGCCTCTGTGAGGAAGGTGTTTTTTTCTGTTTGAGTTCACATAGCCAAAAATGAAACTGAAGCTGAGATTGAAGCCCCACAAGCTTTATTCAGTGGCCAGAGGATAGGAAAACAGGAAATAAGTCCACAAATCAACTTTTTGCCTTCATGGTGAGAGGGATTTGCTTTTAAGAAGCAGGGACAATGGGGAGCAGAATGAGACTAATGGTAGGGTGGTGGTGGTTTAGTCACTAAGTTGTGTCCTACTCTTTGCAACCCCATGGACTATAGCCTGCCTGGCTCCTTTGTGCATGGGATTCTCCAGGCAAGAATACTGGAGTGGGTTGTGATTTCCCTCTCCAATGATGAGGAGGCACGTGCATTACTTTTCTGGGAAAGAGGCACAGCTTTCCTGGAAATAGGGTGCCCCATTTCTATCCTTTTTTTTTTGTTCTGTAACTTCCAGTCATGGCCATGCATATGTGTGTCCTGCAGTACTTATGGTAGGACAATCAGTGTAAAATGAGACTGGGGTCTGTTTGAGGTCAGATTTGTTGCCATCTTGGTTTCAGCTGGTTCTGTCTGGTTTTGGGTTTTTCTCTTCCAATAGCTTCTTTTCTTTGTGTCCAGACCCTGTGACTTAAAGATGCATGTTAGTTCCTGTTCAAGGGAGGGATTGGTGGGTTTTGAGCAGGGGACTGGTAGCAACTACATTAACAATTATTGACTCATTTTCTCAACCCTTCCCCCTTATTGCTTAGCGTTCATTGTGCTGCTCTGATGAGAGTGAATTATTAAAATATATGTAATAAGCTTCTAATGATATTCCAACAATTCTAAGCCAGAAACACATGTTTGTGTTCCTGCAATATTTGAGTGGATGCCATGAAAGTGAATTTAGTTAACCATTACTGATAAATTTTGTCAAACCTCACAATTTATGGTTTAATGATGTTTCTTTCCACAAGATATTTCTACAGTACAAATACAGAGGTAAAATCATTTATTTTCAATAGGGTAGACTGACTTTATAGGTTAATGTGCTTTACTTCTAAAGGTAAACTCTATCATTTTAGTCAATTAACTTTTTCTCCTTTGTTCAGAGTCCAGAAATAAGAAGTTACTTTGTCACTTTATTCAATCTGAGAATTTCTCTGGAGTTATAATTACTATGGTGAGAATTTTAGATTTATTGCACTTTATCTGTCTTGAAGAGGCAACATGGTATCCATTACAAGTGGTATTTTCTGTAATGGATTTTATCAGGTGGTCAAGACCTTTTTAAAGTAATAGAACTAAGGTCTTGGTGTTCATCTGTTACAGATAACTGCATTGAAAAGAAAAGAAGTTTTGATTAATACTCTTTTACAAATGCAGCAAGATTGTACTTTTATTGTAAATCCAGAAGCTAAAGATGGGATCTGAATGCATAATTGTAATGAGAATTTAGCATATACCCTAGTTCAGGCACTCCACATTTCACACCTGATTCTTAACTGGTTTATTGCCACTAAAATTCACCATAAATCATATCAACATATTAATTATTTGAAACTACTAGTAAGCATCTGAAAGATCAGATTTGAAGTCTGGACTCCTGCACTTGGCATTCATGAATTAAAATCTGTCCCTCAGACTCCCTAAGCTTTTATCCTATTGTCTTCCCAAAGTTACCTACTCTGTCATTTAGCTCACTGGAAATGCCATACTCATCCTTTTCCAATTACTTAAATATTATCCTTCCTTCAAAATTGAGCTTAAGTTTGCCCTGTCCTCCACAATTCTTTACTGTTGACCTCTAGTCACACTGAACTCCAATATTACTTCTCATCTTGATCAATCTCCTTTGGCATTTATTTAATATATCCTTAGATTATTCAGATGCAGCAAAGGTTGCATACACTTGTCAATAAACCCATCTATTGTTGATACTAGTGGGGAAAAGCAAAGATATTAAAAATTCACTATACAATAGAATAAATGGCGTTTAAATACTTTTCTCTTAACCAGAAACTGATATTTTTCATAATAACATTATTGCATAGTGATAACAATAAGTATAGCTAGAAAAACTTAACTCAACCAGAAAATTCATTGGTATTTATTGAAGAAGAGCAAATAAAAAGCTATACAACCAAAAAATTAAATAATTATGAAATAATGATGAAGATATGAGTCCCTATTAGTTCAGTAGTTAACACAAACACTTTAAAAGCAATCTGGTGGATTCATGTTGATGTATGGCAAAACCAATACAATATTGTAAAGTAAAAATAATAATAATAATAAATGATAAATGGTTAAACAAAAGATTAACTTGTACAAATTCGTATTAAAACCAGTTGACCATTGGTTGGGGGGGGGGGATCAATCTGGAGAAGAGTAGTTCCTGAGCATAATGAAAACACCAAGTTGAAATAGGTGAATGCTTTAAAATAGGCAGAGCAGGGTTATCAGCTATTTTTAAAACTGAAATAGAATGGTTCATTTTACAGCTATTTTTATGATTAATTTTAAAAGATTTTTGGTTTTTTTATTGGAATATAATTTCTTTGCAACAATTGGTTTCTACCATACAACATGAATCAGCTATACGTATACATATACCCTACCCCCTTGACCCTCTTGACTATCCCTTCCTCAGTCATTGCAGAGCACTGAGCTGAGATCCCTGTGCTATACAGCAGTTTCCCACTAGCTATTAGGTTGGTACAAAAGTAATTTTACACATGGTAGTATCAATTTTACACACATTGTTGTGTATATATGTCAATGCTTCTCAATTCATCTCGCTCTCTTCTCCACAACCTCCCCCCAAAATGTTAACAAATCTCTTTACATCTGCATTTCTATTCCTGCCCTGAAAATAGGTTGAAGTGAAGTGAAGTCGCTCAGTCGTGTCCGACTCTTTGCGACCCCATGGACTGCAGCCTCCCAGGCTCCTCCATCCATGGGATTTTCCAGGCAAGAGTACTGGAGTAGGTTGCCATTTCCTTCTCCTGAGCCCCCCCCTTTTTTTTTGAAGGGGGAGGCAAGAATACTGGAATGGGTTGCCATTCCCTTCTCCAGGACCATTTTTTCTAGATTCCATTTATATGCATTACTAAATGATATTTTTCTCTTTGTGACTTATTTCACTGCGCATGACAGACTCTAGATTCACCCACATTACTACAAATGACCCACTTTCATTCCTTTTTTGTAGTTGTAATATTCCATCATATATATGTACCACATCTTTATCCATTCATAAGTTGATGGACATTTAGGTGACTTTCATGTCCTGGCTATTGTAGATAGTGCTGCAGTCAACACTGGGGTACATGTGTCTTTCTGAATTACGGTTTTATTAGGGTATGTGCCCAGTAATGCGATTGCTGGGTCATATGGTATTTTTATTACTAGTTTTTAAGGAACCCCATTCGGTCCTCCATAGTGATTGTATCAGTTTACATTCCCACAAGCAGTGCAAGATGATTCCCTTTTCTCCACACCCTTTCCAGTATTTATTGTTTGTAGATTTTTTGATGATGACCATTCTGAACATTGTGAGATGATACCTCATTGTAGTTTTGATTTACATTTCTCTAATGATGAGTGATGTTGAGTATCTTTTCATATGTTTCTTGGCCATCTATATGTCTTCTTTGGGAAAATATCTGTTTAGATCTTCCACCCATTTTTGATTGGATATATATATATATATATATATTTTTTTTTTTTTTTTTTTTAGAGAGAGAGAGCTTTATGAGCTGCTTGTGTATTTTGGAGATTAAGCCTTTGTCAGTTTCTTCACTTGCAAATATTTTCTCCCTTTCTGAGGGTGTCTTTTTGCGTTATATATGGTTTCCTTTGCTGTGTAAAAGATCTTAAGTTTAATTAGTTCCCATTTGTTTATTTTTTATTTTTATTACTATAAAAGGTGGATCAAAATGATATTGATGCAATTTATGTCACAGAATGCTCTACCTATGTTTTCCTCTAAGGGTTTTATAATGTCTGGTTTTACATTTAGGTCTTTAATCTGTTTTGAGTTTAATTTTGTGTATGATGTTAGGGAGTGTCCTAATTTTATTCTTTTACATATAGCTGTCTAGTTTTCCCAGATTTGTAGCATAGTCCAAGTCAGAGAGCCTGATTCCTCCAGCTCTGTTTTCATTCTTAAGATTGCTTTGGCTATATGAGATCTTTAGTGTTTCCATACAAATTGTAAATTGTTTTTTAGTTCTGTGAAAAAATATCATTGGTAATTTGATGCAATGAATATGTAGATTGCCTTGGGCAATAGAGTTATTTTTACAGTATTGATTCTTTCAATCCAAGAACATGGTCTATATCTCCACCTGTTTGTGTCATCTTTGATTTCTGTGATCAATGTCTTATGGTTTTCTGCATACAGGTCTTTTGTGTTCTATTTCCAGTGAAGTTGATCTTTGTTTATTTCTCAGTCATAATATATAGCATACTCTTTACCAAATAAAGATGAAAAAGAATCCATCAGTCTTGTAAGATAATTGTTTTCATATTAATAACAGTAATTATTAACAGTACAACTTTAAAAATAGAATCTCAAAGTCCACAGTTGCTTGGAAATAGGCAAAATGACTTTAATATCCATATTAATAAAAATAACATAAAGATAATGTATAAATAATTTTAATTTTTTACAATGAAATATAACTCAAGTACTTCTGAAATATATTTTTAATTATTCAGGAAATTATGTGTTAATAACAGCTATTTTTCTGAAGTATTTGAAAAGCAATATTTCACATAATCTATTTCATAAACTTATAGAGATGAACAATATTTTTATGCAGTTACATGATACCTTAATGATTGAGGAATGTAACTGAACTTCAAAGGCATGAGGTCAAGACCAGTTACAGAAGAATCATGAAATATGATCCATTTAGATTATCAGATGAGAGCATTTTAGTTTATAGGAATAGTTTAATCAAAATTAGGCCAAAGTGAACAAAGCTAGTTGAGGTGATGGAATTCCAGTTGAGCTATTTCAAATCCTGAAAGATGATACTGTGAAAGTGCTGCACTCAATATGCCAGCAAATTTGGAACACTCAGCAGTGGCCACAGGACTGGAAAAGGTCAGTTTTCATTCCAATCCCAAAGAAAGGCAATGCCAAAGAATGCTCAAACTACCACACAACTGCACTTATCTCACACGCTACTAAAGCAATGCTCAAAATTCTCCAAGCCAGGCTTCAGCAATACGTGAACCGTGAACTTCCTGATGTTCAAGCTGGTTTTAGAAAAGGCAGAGGAACCAGAGATCAAATTGCCAACATCTTCTGGATCATGGAAAAAGCAAGAGAGTTCCAGAAAAACTTCTACTTCTGCTTTATTGACTATGCCAAAGCCTTTGACTGTGTGGATCACAATAAACTGTGGAAGAGAATCCTGAAAGAAAATACCAGACCACCTAACCTACCTAACCTGCCTCTTGAGAAAGCTGTATGCAGGTCAGGAAGCAACAGTTAGAACTGGACATGGAACAACAGACTGGTTCCAAATAGGAAAAGGAGTACGTCAAGGCTGTATATTGTCACTCTGCTTATTTAACTTATATGCAGAGTACATCATGAGAAATGCTGGACTAGAAGAAACACAAGCTGGAATCAAGATTGCTGGGAGAAATATCAATAACCTCAGATATGCAGATGACACCATTCTTATGGCAGAAAGTGAAGAGGAAATAAAAAGCCTGTTGATGAAAGTAAAAGAGGACAGTGAAAAAGTTGGCTTAAAGCTCAACATTTAGAAAATGAAGATCATGGCATCCGGTCCCATCACACCATGGGAAATAGATGGGGAAACAGTGGAAACAGTGTCAGACTTCATTTTTGGGGGCTCCAAAATCACTGCAGATGGTGACTGCAGCCATGAAATTCAAAGACGCTTACTCCTTGGAAGAAAAGTTATGACCAACCTAGATAGCATATTCAAAAGCAGAGACATTACTTTGCTGACTAAGGTCTGTCTAATCAAGGCTATGGTTTTTCCTTTGGTCATATATGGATGTGAGAGTTGGACTGTGAAGAAGGCTGAGCACCGAAGAATTGATGCTTTTGAACTGTGGTGTTGGAGAAGACTCTTGAGAGTCCCTTGGACTGCAAGGGGATCCAATCAATTCATTGTGAAGGAGATCAGCCCTGGGATTTCTTTGGAAGGAATGATGCTAAAGCTGAAACTCCAGTACTTTGGCCACCTCGTGCGAAGAGTTGACTCATTGGAGAAGACTTTGATGCTGGGAGGGATTGGAGGCCGGAGGAGAAGGGGACGACAGAGGATGAGATGGCTGGATGGCATCGCTGACTCGATGGACGCGACTCTGAGTGAACTCCGGGAGTTGGTGATGGACAGGGAGGCCTGGCGTGTTAAGATCCATGGGGTCGCAATCATTCGGACACGACTGAGCGACTGAACTGAACTGTACGTATAGTATGTGATCAAGGTGTGAGTAATTATAGACAATAATTGACATAATTAAGGAAAAACCCCAGAAGAAATATCATTAGCATCCAGGGAGTGATATTTTAACACGCTGAAATAAATAGTGAAGAGATATTATAGGTTGTGAATGCAATTGATTTAAGAAAGCATATTCTAAAAATCATAGTTTGACAAGCAAATGTAAATTAGACTAAAATGGAGGGGGAAGCCCCAAAACAATGAGCTATCAAGGAAGATAATACAAGATGGATGTGTTGAGGACTAGGATAGTAGTGATAGGATGAATAATGTATTCCAAGAATAAAAATATTACAAAGAATAAAATTTAGTAAATGCAGAAAGGCAGGAAAGAAACAGTACTTATCCAACAGTCTATATGTTTACAAAGATTACATGCACAAATTGAACTTGTCCTTGGGAATTTTGTGGACCAAAAACATCATCTCAAATGCAGACATTAAGTTTGAAAGTTTGAAGTGACTATTGGATGTCCCACAGACGCGATATAAGAGAGATACATTTTAGTGATTGAAATGCATTTTAATTCAATTTTACAAAAATTATAATGAAAAGCTATATGAAGCAGGCTTAGAGGGATTTTCAAGTGATGTGATTTAGTGAACAAAAAAAAATTAAAAAGTGGAAAAGAATATACATGGTATGTTTTCTGTAAGTAAGTGAAAATAGAAAATGGACATATAACTAGTTATCATTATAAGAAGAAACATTAGAAAGACAAATCACAATACATACAAGGAATGGGGTGGGTATGGAACCATGTTCCTTGTGCTCGGTCTCTAAGCCTTGTCCTGCTCTTTGTAACCCCATGGACTGTAGCCCCCCAGGCTCCTCTGTCCATGGAGTTTCCCAGGCAAGAATACTGGAGTAAGTTGGCGTTTCCTCCAGGGGCCCTTCCTGAACCATATTTCCTACATAGGCAGGCAGATTCTTTACCACAGAGACAACTGGGAAGCCCCTAGGTATTGGGTAAATGGACGCAAAAGTGAGTGATGAGCTATTTTTCAAAGTATACCTTTTTACACAACTTTCACTTTTAAAATCATGTTAATATTGTGCCTATAAAATAAATCAGCAAGATTGAGGAAAGAGGGGAAAACCCTCAAAAGCAAACTGGAAGAAATGAACCTAAAAGGTATACTTCAAATGAATACCCTAACCACTTTCATGCAGTGGAGAAGGAAATGGCAACCCACTCAGGTGATCTTGCCTGGAGAATCCCAGGGACAGGGGAGCCTGGTGGGCTGCCGTCTGTGGGGTCACACAGAGTCAGACCTGACTGAAGCGACTTAGCAGCAGCAGCAACCACATTGAAAGAGAAAAAGGAAGAGAAACAGGGAGGAAGGAAGGGAATGACAGAGAGGGAGAAAGGGAAGAAAGAAAATAAGCAGATAAGACAAAACTTAGATAACTTAGAAGCACATATATACTATGTGATTGAATATGACATCTGGTGTTTGTAGGCTGTGGGGATTAAAAATCAAAATGCCAGGAAATCTCGACATCTTTTTAGTAGATATGCTTATGGTAGTGGTAAGTGGAGAAGCAATTCTGAAACCAATTTCAATGAAATATGGGATTAATCAAATGAACAAATGTGCTGATGATGGTGGTTACTGGGATCTTCAATTGTCAGAGTGGAAGAAAAAGTCAGAAAGAAAGTCCCAGTCAGATATCTATAAAATAAGTGATTCCAGTATACAGGCTCACAATTCTGGGCTTCTTTCTTCTCCAAACCTTGACTCAATAATATTTTCTCATTAACTCTCCTATGCCTTCAAACAGATATATATATATATATATTTTTTTTTTCCCTATTCAGTCCAGATTTTCTAGTCACTCCCAATGGGAGATTTTGAATGTGAATTGTACTCAAAAGGAATAATCTACATTTATTTACTTTAAAAACACAGATGCATTCTGTGAGGTTTTTTTTTTTTCCTGGAAAATTTTTACTAATACACATGCATGTACATTTTATGCAGTAGTAAAAGGAAAAAAAAGGTACAGAATAGGCAAATGTATCAGAGTTTGTATTTTATAGAAGCAAAAATAACCTATAGTGTTGTAATCTATAACATATATGATCTATATTGTCAGAGTGCATCATAACGCTGTTCTTGTACTTTGGTCTATCTATCTATATTTATTCCTTTGGGAAATTATTCACCTAGGACCACAGATATCTGTTACTTTGTCCAAAGCCAAACTTTCCCCCCATAAAACCTGACATTGTCATTATTTATTTATGCAAAAGAAGTTACCCCAAAGCTTAGAAGCTTAAAGCAACAAACATTGTCTCATACAAGAATGGGTCAGCCTAGTGTTTCTAGTACAGGTTTGTAGTCAAGATCTCACCTGGGACTACATTCATCTGAAGGCTTAACTAGAGCTGGAAGACTCATTTCCAGGAAGGTTCACTGATATGTGTTGCAGGTTCACTCTTGATGCATGCCCCAAATTCCTCCCAGTATATATTTAATGCTTTTCTATCAACATTCAGAAAACGAAGATCATGGCATCCGGCCCCATCACTTCATGGGAAATAGATGGGGAAACAATGGAAACAGTGTCAGACTTTATTTTGAGGGGCTCCAAAATCACCGCAGATGGTGATTGCGGCCATGAAATTAAAAGACGCTTACTCCTTTGAAGAAAAGTTATGAGCAACCTAGATAGCATATTGAAAAGCAGAGTAACTTTGCCAACAAAGGTCCATCTAGTCAAGGCTATGGTTTTTCCAGTGGTCATGTATGGATGTGAGAGTTGGACTGTGAAGAAAGCTGAGCACCGAAGAATTGATGCTTTTGAACTGTGGTGTTGGAGAAGACTCTTGAGAGTGTGCTTGGACTGCAAGGAGATCCAACCAGTCCATTCTATAGGAGATCAGCCCTGGGATCCCTTTGGAGGGAATGATGCTGAAGCTGAAACTCCAGTACTTTGGTCACCTCATGTGAAGAGTTGACTCATTGGAAAAGACTCTGATGCTGGGAGGGATTGGGGGCAGGAGGAGAAGGGGACGACCGAGGATGAGATGGCTGGATGGCATCATCGACTCGATGGACGTGAGTCTGAGTGAACTCTGGGAGCTGGTGACGGACAGGGAGGCCTGGGGTGCTGCGATTCATGGGGTCACAAAGAGTCGGACACGACTGAGCGACTAAACTGAACTGAACTGATAAGCCTTCGTGTGTATCCTCATGACATGATGTTTAGTTTTCTGTGGTGTGAGTGTTTCCTGAAAGAATAAGGGAAATACTCATAATGTCTTTTATGAACTAGCCTTGGAAGTAGCACTGTTATTTCCGCAAAATCCTTCTAGTTGCACAAGATAGCCATCTCATATGGGAAGAGTTTACACATCACATTTATATAATAATCAGAGATCCCTGGGGAACAGCCTGGAATTTGGCACCACACTTCTTTTAATTACAATTTTTCCAATCTTAGTGGCCACCCATCCATCCTGTTATTAAATCCAACAAAACTGGATTTATCTTTTACCAGGCTTTCCTGGTGGCTCAAATGGTAAAGAATTTGCCTGTAATGCAGGAGACTTGGATTCGATCCCTGGGTCAGGAATATCTCCTGGAGAAGGAAATGGCAAACCTTTCCAGTATTCTTACCTGGAGAATCCATGGGACAGAGGAGCCTGGAGGGCTACAGTCCATGAGGTCACAAAAGAGTAAGACATGGATGATCTTTTACTACTTTATCTTATATTCCTAGATCAAATAGGATGATGATATATTAACAAGATGATATTAAGAAAAGTTCAGCTTGGGGAATAAATTTTCCATTGTATACCATACATTTTAAAAAATAAACTAAAAGTTAAATAAGATACATAATGTAGAGTTAATGAACTAAAATGAGTAATAATAATAGTGATTAGTAACTTTTATTAGGCCTTTATATTACTGCAAGCATAAAATCTATAGTTCAGTATTTAAAGCATTACCCCTTATAATTCTGATAAAGACCATGGAATATGTGTATTCATATTTTAAATATGAGCTAGCTCAGTCTTCTAAAAGTTACCTATTTACTTATGATCATATAACTATCAATATAAGATTAAAATAGTTTATTTCCTTCCAGTAATGGGCAAAAACTCCCATAGGTAATAACTAGAAAACTTGACTTAAATGGAAAGAAAAAAATAATTTGGTGGTATTGGAGAGCTTCCCAAAGAAAGGCAATGCCAAAGAATGCTCAAACTACCACACAGTTTTTCTCATCTCACATACTAGTAAAGTAATGCTCAAAATACCCCAAGCCAGGCTTCCAGATGTTCAAGCCGGTTTTAGAAAAGGCAGAGGAACCAGAGATCAAATCACCAACATCCGCTGGTTCATCAAAAAAGCAAGAGAGTGCCCCGAAAAAAATCTATTTCTGCTTTATTGACTATGCCAAGCCTTTGACTGTGTGGATCACAACAAACTATGGAAAATTCTTTAAGAGATAGGAATACCAGACCACCTAACCTGCCTCTTGAGACATCTGTATGCAGATCAGGAACTCACAGTTAGAACTGGACATGGAACAACAGGCTGGTTCCAAATCGGGGAAAGAGTATGTCCAGGCTGTATATTTTCACCCTACTTATTTAACTTATATGAAGAGTACATCATGAGAAATGCTGTGCTGGATGAACCACAAGCTGGAATCAAGATTGCCAGAAGAAATATCAAATAACCTCAGATATGCAGATAACACCACCCTTGTGGCAAAAAGTGAAGAACTAAAGAGCCTTTTGATGAAAGTGAAAGAGGAGAGTGAAAAAGCTGGCTTAAAATTCAACATCCAGAAAACTAAGCTCATGGCATCTGGTCCCTTCAATTCATGGCAAATTGATGGGGAAACAATGGAAACAGTACAGATTTTATTTTGGAGGGGCTCCCAAATCACTGCAGATGGTGATTGCAGCCATGAAATTAAAAGATGCTTGTTCCTTGGAAGAAAAGTTAAGACCAGCCTAGACAGCATATTAAAAAGCAGAGACATTACTTTTCCCACAAAGGTCCATCTAGTCAAAGCTATGGTTTTTCCAGCAGTGATGTGTGGATGTGAGAGTTGGACTATAAAGAAAGCTGAGTGCCAAAGAATTGATGCTTTTGAACTGCGGTGTTGAAGAAGACTCTTGAGAGTCCCTTGGACTGCAAGGAGATCCACCTAGTCCATTCTGAAGGAGATCAGCCCTAGGATTTCTTTGGAAGGAATGATGCTGAAGCTGAAACTCCAGTACTCTGGCCACCTCATGTGAAGAGTTGACTCATTGAAAAAGACTCTGATGCTGGGAGGGATTGGGGGCAGGAAGAGAAGGGGACGACAGAGGATGAGATGGCTGGATGACATCACCAACTCGATGGATGTGAGTCTGAGTGAACTCCAGGAGTTGATGATGGACAGGCAGGCCTGGCATGCTGCAATTCATGGGGTCGCAAAGAGTCAGACACAACTGAGCAAGTGAACTGAACTGAACTGAACTGAACTGAACTGAATGTGAACAACTGACTCACTTGCAAAGACCCTCAATGCTAAAAAAATTGAAAGTGGTAGGAGAAGGGGATGATAGGGGATGACATGGTTGGAATGTATCATCAACTCAATGAGCATGAGTTTGAATAAACTTTGGGAGTTGATAATAGACAGGGAAGCCTGTCTTGCTGCAGTCCGTGGTATCAAAAAGAGTTGGACATGACTGAGTAAACTGAATTGGAGAGCTAACAAGATTAAAAAAAAAAAAAAAAAATTGCTAGACCAAAGTCTTACAAAATAAAAATTTTAGCCTGTATTTTGGGGCCCTGTTTATAGATTTCTGATTTAAACTATTCTAATTGAGCAAAAGTTAATGAAGAAGCTGAGCAACTGAGCAGAACTTCTGACAGATATGGCAGATAGGAAATAATATTTGGACATCAGAGTCTAGGAATAGGAGAGAATCCCTAGTTACCATGTTTGATTGGGATCAAGTAGAAATATATTCTAAGAATAATGAAAACTCGAACTAAGTTGGCTACCACAGGCCCTGAGATTCAGCTTCCAATTATCTTAATGGAAAATGGATAAATGAATCTGGTATTTGCTAGTGCCTTTTCTGAAAGAAAAAACAATCAGACTGAATTTAATCCCCCAATTTTTTAATTGTTTGGCATTTAATCAAAAATCTTTGAGTGCACAGGGAATCAAATTAATGTGATTAAAAATATCTACAGAAGTAGCAGACAACAGAATTATATGTTCAGTTACCTAATGCACCCAAAATAACTGTTTTTGAGTCTAGAGGGAGCAGTATTTCTGTAAAAGAAACTGGCTGTGATTATTGGAACATGATACTACATGAGATTAAATATTTTGAAAACCAATGAAGCTTAGAACTATATATACTGGGAAAAAAAAAAAGAAACAAAACACTATCTGTACTAAAGGAGGCAAGATTCTTCTGGATATAAAACAACTTCTGGGCCAATAACTTTGTAAAGAGGTGGCCTAAGAAAGCTTCATATTCAAAAGATGTACCACATTATCTAGTGTTCCTTTTAGGAAGGGCAAAGGAAAATAACGGAAAAGATTACCTTGATTACAGGATCTAGTTCAGTTCATTTGCTCAGTTGTGTCCGACTCTTTGCGACCCCATGAATCACAGCACGCCAGGCCTCCCTGTCCATCACCATCTCCCGGAGTTCATTCAGACTCATGTCCATTGAGTAGGTGATGCCTTCCAGCCATCTCATCCTCTGTTGTCACCTTCTCCTCCTGCCCCCAGTGCCTCCCAGCATCAGAGTCTTTTCCAATGAGTCAACTCTTCGCATGAGGTGGCCAGAGTACTGGAGTTTCAGCTTTAGCATCATTCCTTCCAAAGAAATCCCAGGGCTGATCTCCTTCACAATGGACTGGTTGGATCTGCTTGCAGTCCAAGGGACTCTCAAGAGTCTTCTCCAACACCACAGTTCAAAAGCATCAATTCTTGTGTGCTCAGCTTTCTTCACAATCCAACTCTCATATCCATTCATGACCACTGGAAAAACCATAGCCTTGACTAGACGGACATTTTACTGGAAAAGACGACTGTGAAGGCTTTCCTGAGGAGCAGTGATTAATTGCAACCCTTTGGACTGGAGCTCAACAGGCTCCTCTCCCCATGGGACTTTTCCAGGCAACAGTACTAGAGTAGGTTAATCATTTCCTTCTCTAAGGAATCTTCCCAACCCAGGGCAGGACCTGTGTCTCCTGCATTTTAGGTGGATTCTTTACCCACTGAGCCATCAGGGAAGTCCTTCCAGAGAGAGGAATTGGAGTTTAGAGTGCTTGTCAGATTTTCAAGTTTGTTTTAAAAACATTTTTGGAGCAAAAATTACTACGTGGAATGCATTCTTCTCCCTTTGGAATGGGAAAGTTTACTGCAGCATTTTGTCCCTTTCTATCATTGTGTCTGCATGTTGTGCTTGGAGGTGGGTGACTGTATCTTATACAGAATGTGAAACTTGAAGACATGATTCAGTTTGATTTTTGTTGGCCATGATAGAGCAAGATTATTTTATGAATAGTGGAGAGAGGTAAGAATAACTATGATGAAGAGGACACATATATATTGGATTACTGACTTCAGTTCTTTACTCATCCCTATATCCTTGTCATAAAACTTGGCAGTTCTCACTATGAAGTGTACTCTATTACCCACCCCACCCCCCCCATGGCGTGATTTGACCAAATCATGACTTTTAATAACATGATATGGAGAAAAGTCTAAAATGTGTTTATCTAGTAGGGCTTGCCCTCTTGAAATGCTGCCGTTGCTAAGTGATGAGTGTCCCATATGTAGCTGTTGCTCCTTCTGCTTAGACAAGAATAAACTCACATCGACATAATTTAGTCTAACATGCAGTAAGGAGCCAAAATCAGCCAGGTACATAGTTTTTAAAGAAAATCCACATAGTCAAACCCACACTCTTTTCAGGTAACCATCAGCAATTCCTTAGATGGTTATGTGAGATTAAATTATTCCTGTTTTAAGTCATGGGCTTGGAGTAATTTGTTATGCTGGTACTATGCCAATAGCTAGAAGTGATAAATATTTACTGCATGATTGTGTTACGTAAAGTTAAAAAAAAAAAAAGCTGTAATGCTAGAAGTAAAAAGAGAGGTTACTGTGATTGAGAAAGGCATGGCACCTTCTAGGATGCAGGTAATTTTTCTTTCTTAACCAGGGTGATAGTTATATGGGTGTTTTTACTTTTGATAATATATTTGGCTGCACATTATAATTTGCACATTTTCCTTTAAGTTTATGACATGCTAATATATCTTTTAAAAATCCTGTGTTCTTTACTAATATGACATATATAGACCAAACTTATAATATGTGGATATACGTGCATGCTAAGTCGCCTCAGCCGTGTCTGACTCTGTGTGACCCCATGAACTGGAGCCCGCTAGGTTCCAAGTGGTTTGCCATTCCTCCTCCAGGGGATCAAACCTGTGTCTTTTACATATTCTGCATTGGCAGACAGTTCTTTTCCACCAGTGCCACCTGAGGATATATAGAGATATTAAGGAATAAATTTATTTAAAATTTAAAAGCAGATATTTAGGTATGGTAAATTTAGGTGGCCAGTTCTTTGTAAAGCCTAGAAATTTATAGGTAAAGTTTATAATAATATAAGCCCCATGATAAATAAATATTGTATGATACTCCCTGCATACCTCACAACACGTACAGGAATACTTAAATAAATTTATTTTTGTAAAAGTGAATGCAAGCAATTGAGGGAAAGAGTCAATGATTCTAGAACTTTTGTTTTGTTTTGTTTTTACCTACAATGGGAAAAAATTAAGCAGACTTTTAATAAGGTGTGGAAAATTGGAAGGTTGGCAGATTCTCTCAATAGATGCATATCAAATATCTGAATTGATTTTTCATAAAGGCAGTTAAGAGTTTGGGAAGGGATGATGAGGCAATCATTAATTTTTGTCCAATGGATTTGCTATTATGACAAGTGATGTTGAGCTTGACAAGAACATTTAGAAATGTGGTAGAACAACCTTGAATCATTCAACATCAAGAGAGAATGAGAGAAGTGAAATTGGTTGTAATCAGTTTAGAAGATAATTATGAAGAAATATAAAGAATAGTACAGAACGGAAGTACTAACTGGAGAATGATAATGGGGAAAATAAGGCTTTTCCTCAAGAAGTGTAGTGCTCAGTCACTTCAGTCACGTCCACCTCTGTGCGACCCCATGGACTGTAGCCCGCCAGGCTCCTCTGTCCATGGGATTCTCCAGGCAAGAATACTGGAGTAGGGTGCCATACACTTCTCCAGGACAACTTCCCAACCCAGGGATCGAACCTGCATGTCTTACATCTCCTGCATTGGCAGGTGGGTTCTTTTACCACTAGAGCCACTAGGAAGCCAGGGAGATATTAAATACTGCTTATATGCTGATATAAATAATCCAGGAAAAGATCAATACTAGTGATGAAGAAGAAAGAAGCAAAAATCACCCTTGGGATGCCCTTAAGTAGAAAAGAGATGAATGGGAAGTGGAACATAGAAAGTCATCCTTTCTAAGAAAAGGAATATCAGAGTATATGTTTAAAGATGCAAATGAATTGATATAACTTGTGGAGAGATTTGGTGGAAACCATTTTCTAATTATTTCTATCCTCTTGTTGAAAATTTTATGCACTTTTATCATTTATGAATGAAGAATGGGGTTATCAAATTTTAGAGAGAGGATTTTGCACAAGAGTGAATGTGTTCAGTAAACATTACAGAATTGGATAGTAATACTAGGTGTCTAATTCATGTTGGTGGTCATAAAAATAAAGTAAGATCAGTCATTGAGATTGCAAATTTTTCCAAGCTGTGTTTAGCTATCTTGAGAAGTTGTAAAATAGAAATTCAAATTTAACAGACTGGTATTTTGCCAGGCCAGAATAACAGAGATAAAAAGGGATAAGAGTGCATGCAAAGAACTGAATATATAGCAATTTGTGTAGGCTGGGTAAGGAGAGATGTGAAGATTTTATGAAGCTGTGGTACTTGGAAAACTGACAAAATCAATCAGTAAAGATTGCAAGTGGGGTGAGTTTGGCTAGGAGTAAGAAAGGGAGTGTGCTAGAGAGTTTTTAATGGTGTCCTTGGAAATTATATGTTGGAGGGACTTACTGTTAGTGATAAAGGAGAAGCCTAAGTTAACAGTAGGGAGTGAGCAGATGGAGCACATGTCTAAAGAGAGGAAGCTAGGTTTCTAAGAGGAAAGATTATTGACAATTTATTCTATATATTATTTAATAATCAAGGATTATAATAAAATTGAGTAAAAATGTGAGGCTACAATCTTCAAGCATTATAGATTTCAGTCAGAAGGAAAGAATAATTATCTGAAGGAAGAAAGAAGATATCATAGAAGGTGAAATCCAGACGGTAGGGTGAAAAAATTGGGGGAAATGGAAAGAGGCAACAGTTGGTAAAAGAGTAGCATGTGAGCAAGTCTAACAGTGAAGATCTATTTGATGACCTTGGTGGGAATTGTCCTGGTAGTATCTTAGGCAAATTGGGTTGGTATTGATGTGGGTATTTCCAGAATGGGCTTATCTCCTGACACATGGAGCTCTTGATTCCCTTTAAATGAAATGTTTTGTCATTGCCTTTAAATTACATATAATCTAGTTTAGAATATAGAATATAGATGATACATTTAAAAAGGACACAAATGTTACCCATAAGTTAAAATATTATTAAAAGGTGAATTTAAGCCACAAATCAACAAAATGCCAACACTGTGCTTTTTTTAATCCATGTATCTATTTTCATCTCCATACCCCAGTGCTATTTAACCTCCCATCATCTTTTTCTGACTACTCCTGTTTTTTAAAGTGAGCAGTTATATCAGTTATTGCCTGTAGTTGTTGTTCTTTTTATGTCCTCGCTGAAACTAGAGAAATATTTCTGAAACAAAAGTATAATTATATAATATTTCATTCTTGAAAGAGTTCAGTAACTTCCCATTTCAATTCAGTTCAGTCGCTCAGTCAAGTCCCACTTTTTGCGACCCCATGAACTGCAGTACGCCAGGCCTTCCTGTCCATAACCAACTGCCAGAGTCTACCCAAACCCATGTCCACTGAGCTGGTGAAGCCATCCAACCATCTCATCATCTGTTGTCCCCTTCTTTTCCTGCCCTCAATCTTTCTCAGCATCAGGGTCTTTTCAAATGTGTCAGCTCTTCACATCAGTGGCAAAAGTATTGGAGTTTCAGCTTCAACATCAGTTCTTCCAATGAACACCCAGGACTGAACTCCTTTAGGATGGACTGGTCGGGTCTCCGTGCAGTCCAAGAGACTCTCAAGAGTCTTCTCCAACAGCACAGTTCAAAAACATCAGTTCTTTGGTGCTCAGCTTTATTTATACTCCAATTCTCATATCCATACATGACCACTGGAAAAACCATAGCCTTGACTAGATGGACCTTTGTTGACAAAGTAATAATGTCTCTGCTTTTTAATATGCTATCTAGGTTGGTCATAACTTTCCCTTCAAGGAGTAAGCATCTTTTAATTTCATGGCTGCACTCACCATCTGCAATGATTTTGGAGCTGAGAAAAATAAAGTCTGACCCTGTTTCCACTGTTTCCCCATCTATTTCCCATAAAGTGATGGGACTGGATGCCATGATATTAGTTTTCTGAATGTTGAATTTTAATCCAACTATTTCACTCTCCTCTTTCACATTCATCAAGAGGCTCTTTAGTTTTTCTTCATTTTCTGCCATAAGAGTGGTGTCATCTGCATATCTGAGGTTATTGATATTTCTCCCGGCAATCTTGATTCCAGCTTGTACTTCCCCCAGCCCAGTATTTCTCATGATGTACTCTGCATATAAGCTAATTATGCAGGGTGACAATATACAGCCTTGACATACTGCTTTTCCTATGTGAACCAGTCTGTTTTTCCATGTCCAGTTCTAACTGTTGCCTCCTGAGCTGTATATATATTTCTCAGGAGGCAGGTCAGGTGGTCAGGCATTCCCATTTCTTTCAGAATTTTCCACAGTATATTGTGATCCACACAGTCAAAGGTTTAGGCACAGTCAGAAAAGCAGAAACATGTTTTTATGTTACTCTCTTGCTTTTTCAATGATCCAGCAGATGTTGGCAATTTGATCTCTGGTTTCTCTGCCTTTTCTAAAACCAGCTTGAACATCTGGAAGTTCATGGTTCACATATTGCTAAGGCCTGGTTTGGAGAATTTTAAGCATTATTTTACTAGCGTGTGAGATGAGTGCAATTGTGTAGTAGTTTTAGCATTCTTTGCATTGACTTTCTTTGTGATTGTAATGAAAACTGACCTTTTCCAGTGCTGTGGTCACTGCTGAGTTTTCCAAATTTGCTGACATATTGAGTGCAGCACTTTCACAGCATCATCTTTCAGGATTTGAAATAGCTCAACTGAAATTCCATCACCTCCACTAGCTTTGTTCATAGTGATGCTTTCTAAGGCCCATGTGACTTTACATTCCAGGATGTCTCGCTCTAGGTGAGTGATCAGACCACCATGATTATCTGCGTCACAAAGATCTTTTTGTACAGTTCTTCTGTATATTCTTGCCACCTCTTCTTAATATCTTCTGCTTCTGTTAGAACTATACCATTTCTGTCCTCTATTGAGCCTGTCTTTGCAGAAAATGTTCCCTTGGTATCTCTAATTATCTTGAAGAGATTTCTAGTCTTTCCCATTCTGTTATTTTCTCTATTTCTTGGCATTGATCGCTGAGGAAGGCTTTCTTATCTCTCCTTGCTATTCTTTGGAACTCTGCATTCAAATGGGTATATCTTTCCTTTTCCCCTTTGCTTTTCAATTCTGTTCTTTTCACAGCTATTTGTAAGGCCTCCTCAGAAAACCATTTTGCGTTTTTGCATTTCTTTTTCTTGGGGATGATCTTGATTCCTGTCTCCTGTATAATGTCATGAACCTCTGTCCATAGTTCATCAGGCACTCTGTCTATCAGATCTAGTCCCTTAAATCTATTTCTCACTTCCACTGTATAGTCATAAGGGATTTGATTTAGGTCATGAGAAACCTATATGCAGGTCAGGAAGCGACAGTTAGAACTGGACATGGAACCACAGACTGGTTCCAAATAGGAAAAGGAGTATGTCAAGGCTATATATTGTCACCCTGCTTATTTAACTTATATGCAGAGTATATAATGAGAAATGCTGGGCTGGAAGAAGCACAAGCTGAAATCAAGATTGCCAGGAGAAATATCAATAACCTCAGATATGCAGATGACACCACCCTTATGGCAGAAAGTGAAGAGGAACTAAAAAGCCTCTTGATGAAAGTGAAAGAGGACAGTGAAAAAGTTGGCTTAAAGCTCAACATTTAGAAAATGAAGATCATAGCATCTGGTCCCATCACTTTATGGGAAATAGATGGGGAAACAGTGGAAACAGTGTCAGACTTTATTTTTTGGGGCTCCAAAATCACTGCAGATGGTGATTGCAGCCATGAAATTAAAAGACGCTTACTCCTTGGAAGAAAAGTTATGCCCAACCTAGATAGCATATCAAAAAGCAGAGACATTACGTTGCCAACAAAGGTCTGTTTAGTCAAGGCTATGATTTTTCCAGTAGTCATATATGGATGTGAGAGTTGGACTGTGAGGAAAGCTGAGCGCTGAAGAATTGATGCTTTTGAACTGTAGTGTTGGAGAAGGCTCTTAAGAGTCTCTTGGACTGCAGGGAGATCCAATCAGTCCATATGTCAATGTATGGCAAAACCAATACAGAATTGTAAAGTAAAATAAAGTAAAAAAAATTAAAAAAAATTAAAAAAAATCAATTCTCAACAAATTCAAAAAAAATAAAAATTAAAATAAAGAAAGAAAGAAAGAAAGAAAAGATCAGTCCTGGGTGTTCTTTGGAAGGAATGATGCTAAAGCTGAAACTCCAGTACTTTGGCCACCTCATGCGAAGAGTTGACTCAATGGAAAAGACTCTGATGCTGGGAGGGATTGAGGGTAGGAGGAGAAGGGGACTACAGAGGATGAGATGGCTGGATGGAATCACCGACTTGATGGACATAAGTTTGAGTGAACTCCTGTAGTTGGTGATGGACAGGGAGGCCTGGCATGCTGCAATTCATGGGGTCATAAAGAGTCGGACATACCTGAGCGACTGAACTGAACTCAACTATAGAAAATCTACATTTTTTATTACTTCTGTACCCCTTACCCCCTTCGTCTTCAAATTAACATCTTCATATCTATACTCAACTCCAATCATCATTCCCAAAGATAAAACTTTCTTGTCCTTCTTGAGTACATCACTCTTAGTAGATGCTAATATGTCACTTAGTATCTCTCATTCACAGCACCAGCTACTTTTGCAATGTTACATTTACTTGAAGAGCTCTTTGATTAATACCAGTTTTCTTTTCCAGACTCTGAAGTCTAGGATGACTCTTTTAGGTTATGCTTCTTTTTATGAATTATTTAAAATCCCAAGCATAAATCTGGCTTATAGTTATTAAATGAATTAATTGCTTAGTCTTTTTTTTTTTTTTTTTTTGGAAAATATAGAATTCTGTAAAAGTTTAGGGTTAGACAAAGAGCAGGAGCCAAAACAAGAGTATATTTGCATAACTATTTAAGAGAAGAAAGGAAACAGGGAACTCTGCAACAGAGGAAGAGAAATTTAGAGAAGGAGATTTTAGTAATAATATGGTAGGCTTCTGCATTTGAAACATGGTCCAGGAGAGAACAGATAATAAATAAGAAGGATCAATTTTGTTGTGAATTCTTCTTTTCACATTAGTAAACAAACCATAACTTTGCCTTCCTCCCATCTCACATTTCCAATATGTGCTGCATATTGAAGAAAACAACCTACTTTAACGGGTCTTAGAGGTTGCCTGCTTAGTGATTAGAAAATTCACTGATAGAGGAAGCTTTATGTGCCCAGGATTTAACTTGTTCTCCTTTAAATGGAGCACTACCAGCAGCCCAGAGCCTTGGTTCTGTTCAAAGTGTGGCCTTGGGGGCATTAGAGCCAAGGCACAAGGTCATACTCTTTCTCATTCATAATTCCCTTTGTTGTATGTGTTTCAGGTTTCCTCTTCCTCATTTTCTTTTTTCTAAAAGTCCTCAGTACACTCACTTTGGAATTCTCCTAGCATTTGAAAATATACCAAAGAAATACAGCTCTTTGAGGAAATTTCAAATTATTAGAGGTAAACATACACTCAAAACAAGATTGTGTTCTCTCTTGTAGTTCTCAGATTAAATTCATCCTGTGCATAATCCCTTATTGGTTATGAAACCACGCTTTTATAATCTTGTGACAGAGATCAGGAACCCATGTGGCATTGATTTGCAGATATTAGTTTGTATGTCTCTGGAAAATCTTTCTTAGAAATACACAAGTATTCTTATAAAGAGTGATTAAATTTGAGTAAATGTTGGATTTTATGACTGCTGGAAAATTTCTATTCAAAAGCATAAATTGCTCAACAATGTGACCTTGTTATTAACTGTTGTACATCTACATCACCTTATGAAAAACACTGCTTTTCACTCTTTGATATATTTACATGTTTATTTATAATAGCATTTTAGTTTTTCTTTATTTGTAAACAATGTATAATTTCCTCCATTTGTAAGGAAAATTTTAGATAGACTTGATATATAATTATTTTTAATATTCAAAGATAAGAACTATATATTTAAGACAAAAACCGTATAATTGTTTTTACTATTTAAAGATAAATATATTGTAAGGCAAAAACTGCAATAGCCCTTTGTAGATTGAACTGAGTTTGAATTTTGCGTTATCAAAATTGATGGTAATTAAAATAGAGATGGCTATTCATCTCACACAGAGCATGAACTAAGAAGTATAAATTCTAGCACTTACAATATACTTTTAGGGGTTTTAAGTGATTCGAGCTGCCTGCATTTTTGTTCATATTATATTATCCTCTGTTTTACATCAAGACAGTATATATGCCAGTTTCCATTTATATGTCTGCCTGACGTATGGCTTGAAATGAGATCAAGCTTCCAGGCAGAATGTAACTTAAAGAGGCCAAAACATCTGGGGACTCTGTTCAGAAATTAAGCAACACATTCATTTATAATGTTGGTGTTTTATCCAAGGCCCATATACATTCACTTTAGTTTTTTTTTCTTTCTTTATATTGAAAATTCCTCTTTATATTTCCCCAAATTTCATGTGGATGTGCATCTTTACCTTGGAGGTTTAAACACATTTATTCAAATATTCAATAACTGTACTGTTCAGATAAACTCTGAGAGGATCTCAATATGTGTTGTTGGAAGGAATCAGTGATGTACAGATGTTCACACCAGCACGAGAGGCTGACTGTGACCAAGTCTTCACAACACTGATTTAAGTGCCTTCAAGTTAGTGGCTTGAAATCAGATCTGTGGAAGTAATTATACTAAATTATAAATTATTATATGTATACAGGTCTAGCTTTTTCTATCTTTTCTATTTGTTTCTTTTGAGAATCTAAAAACAATGTGCAGGATACTCATAGTTAATAATTTATATGCTCATTTGGGATTTCAAAGCTAATAATTTGGGGAAATAAGAAACATTTTGATTCCTATGACTGCTCGCTATTCCCACTACTAATCCTAACTCCTTAGTGCAAACCACTCTCATCTCTTGCCTGGATTAGCCTCTACTGGATTATTTTTTACCACTCTTCAGAGAACAACCAGAATCATCCTTTTAAATAGAAATGTGATTCTCCTGCTCAAAAATGTCCAACAGTTTCATAACTGAGAGTGCAATCTGAAGTTCTCATTATGGCCCAAAATATTTTTGCATAGTCTAGCCTCTGATAAAAACAGAGACATTACTTTGCCAAAAATGACCGTCTAGTCAAAGCTATGGTTTTTCCAGTAGTCATGTATGGATGTGAGAGTTGGACTATAAGGAATGCTAGGTGTTGAGGAATTGATGCTTTTGAACTGTGGTGTTGGAAAAGACTCTTGAGAGTCCCTTGGACTGCAAGGAGATCCAGTCAGTCCATCCTAAAGGAAATGTGTCCTGAATATTCATTGAAAGGACTGATGCTGAAGCTGAAACTCCAATACTTTTACCACCTGATGCAAAGAACTGACTCATTTGAAAAGACCCTGATGCTGGGAAAGATTGAAGGCAGGAGGAGAAGAGGATGGAAGAGGACAAGATGGTTGGATGGCATCATAGACTCAATGGACATGAGTTTGAATAAGCTCCAGGAGTTGGCGATGGACAGGGATGTCTGGCGTGCTGCAGTCCATGGGTCACAAAGAGTTGGACATGACTGAGCGACTGAACTGAACTGAGCCTCTGATAATTCGCTTACCTTTTCTCCTATCAGTTTATACCTCGTTTGTTATTTTCCAACTACATGGCTTCTCTTGACTTTTCTTCAAAAACAAGGAACAGGCATCTTCCTCAATGCTTTTATGCATATATCCCATGACTTATTCTTTCCTTCCTCTTCTCCTTCTTTTTTAAAAATCAAGTCTACCTTCTTAGGGCCTTCCTTAATAATCCCATTTGATTAACAAACTACTCATTAACTATTTCCACTTTGATGTTGATTTTGGATTATAACTCTTCACAGTTATTACCTGGTATCCTATTATATATTTGTTTTCAAGTAGTCTGTCACACACCTCTATAATTTAACCTCCCCCATGAGCAACAGCTTACTTGTTTTGTTCACAGCTCCAGTATCAGAATGGTACCTAACATATATTAAGTTCAGTTCAGTTCAGTCACTCAGTCATGTCTGACTCTGCAGCTCCATGAATTGCAGCATGCCAGGCCTCCCTGCCCATCACCAACTCCCGAGGTTCATCCAAACTCATGTCCATTGAGTCGGTGATGCCATCCAGCCATTTCGTCCTCTGTCGTCCCCTTCTCTTCCTGCCCCCAATCCCTCCCAGCATCAGAGTCTTTTCCAATGAGTCAACACTTTGCATGAGGTGGCCAAAGTATTGGAGTTTCAGCTTTAGCATCAATCCTTTCAAAGAATACCCAGGACTGATGTGCTTTAGAATGGACTGACTGGATCTCCTTGCAGTCCAAGGGACTCTCATGAGTCTTCTCCAACACCAAAGTTCAAAAGCATCAATTCTTCGGTGCTCAGCCTTCTTCATAGTCCAATTCTCACATCCATACATGACCACTGGAAAAACCATAACTTGACTAGATGGACCTTTGTTAGCAAAGTAATGTCTCTGCTTTTGAATATGCTGTCCTGGTTGGTTATAACTTTCCTTCCAAGGAGTAAGTGTCTTTTAAAGTTCATAGCTGCAATCAACATCTGCAGTGATTTTGGAGCCCAAAAAAATAAACTCTGACACTGTTTCCACTGTTTCCCCATCTATTTCCCATGAAGTGTTGGGACCAGATGCCATGATCTTAGTTTTCTGAATGTTGGGCTTTAAGACAACTTTTTCACTCTCCTCTTTCACTTTGATCAAGAGGCTTTTTAGTTCCTCTTCACTTTCTGCCATAAGGGTGGTGTCATCTGCATATCTGAGGTTATTGATATTTCTCCCAGCAATCTTGAGTCTAGCTTATGCTTCTTCTAGCCCTGTGTTTCTCATGATGTACTCTGCATATAAGTTAAATAAGCAGGGTGACAATATACAGCCTTGATGTACTCCTTTTCCTATTTGGAACCAGCCTGTTGTTCCATGTCCAGTTCTAACTGTTGCTTCCTGATCTGCATACAGATTTCTCAAGAGGCAGGGCAGGTGGTCTGGTATTCCCATCTCTTTCAGAATGTTCCACAGTTTATTGTGATCCACACAGTCAAAGGCTTTGGAATAGTCAATAAAGCAGAAATAGATGTTTTTCTGATCTATATTAATGCTTCACAAATAATTTCTGAAAACATGACTATGTCCTTATACTGTGAGTGAAGAAATACATGAGGATTATATGTTCAGATGCCTCGCATCACTAGATTTTTCATAATCTAATGTGTAATATAATATGTTATACAATGAAGGACTTAAGTAATTTACTGACAAAACACTGGAGGGATTATTAAAAATCTAAACAGGGGTTGGCAAACTAAGGCCCTGGTATTAATCACATGGGAGCTAAAAGTTTAGTGGTTGAAACTATTCAAAAGAAAAATAGTATGGTTTGGCCAAATGAAAATTACATGAAATTCTAATTTTCATAGCCATAAGTAAAATTTTACTGAAACACAGCCATACTTGATTATACACTGTCTTTGTCTATCTTCACCCTAAACAATGGAATTCAGGAGTTGCAACCAAAACCAGATGAATCACAGAGCCTAAAACATTTATTATTCTGCATGTTAGAAAATAAGGCTTCCCAGGTGGCACAGTACTAAAGAACCTGCCTGCCAATGCTAAAGAGGTAAGAGATGCAGGTTCAATCCCTGAGTCAGGAAGATCCCCTGGAGAAGGAAGTGGCAATCACTCCAATATTCTTGCCTGGGAAATCCCATGGACAGAGGAGCCTGGCGGGCTACAGTCCATGTGGTCACAAAGAGTCAGACACAACTGAGCAACTGAGCACACACACGTGTTAGAGATTAAGTTTGCTGACTCTTGGTCTAGAAGATATTCAAATAATCTATGTTTGGCCTAGTTAAATTCAATCTTTATATTACATCATCATTTTGGATATTCATCTTATCTGCTATATTGTTAAAATCATAAGTTTGGATTCCATTTTACATATTATGCCAGTAAAAGATAATTATCATTTTTAGGAGTACTGCTAATTATGATAATTATGATCACATTTCATTTTATAGTTGTTAGAATTAAATAAGATCTCATATAGCTGATAAAACAATTCATAGATACAAAATATTCCCCAAGCATTTGCAATTTAACTACAGTTCCATCACTCTCTGTGTTGGAAAAATATAAAAGCAAAAGAGGATAACAAAACCAAAAGATTTCTGCTATTTTTTTTACTAGGTAAATAATTGTAATCAACTTTAATAACTCACTTCACAGGAACAATATTGGAGAGTGATTCAGTGAGTAACTTCTGAGATCAAGATTTACAGATCTACTTTTGCAGCAGTATAGCTTCCCCTTTCTATTTTAGTATTCATTATGTCCTATGACACTGCTATAATATTTGCAATGATCCATGTTTAAATTTGAAATACTGCCTGTGATCCGTGACCTGTTGCTTAGACATTATGACAAATACACTGTTCAACAGAACCTACAATGTTCTGTTTACTTTGGGAATATTTTAGTTCCTTTAATGCAATTTTAAAACATTTATTAAAATGTTATAAATCTTTCCCTGAGAGTATTACCTTTTTCTAAGAATATATTTCACATGTATTGCTAAAACTTAAAGTGCAATTTAAAAGTATTTCCATTTTACTTTCCTTCCATCACCTGTATAAGAACCCTGATATATATATATGGAGAGGTCTGGGGGTTTAACTTTTATTGAGCTTAGGTATCAGAATAGAAATAATGTCTGTACAAAACCAAATATTTGTTACTCTAAGTTTTGCATCATAATTAAAATACAAACAGGTTTTTAAAAATAGTCAACTTGATCAAAACCCACTACTTCAGAATCAATAGCTCCTTTCAAGCCACAGTAACACTTAAATATTTGCTGAGACTAGAATGCAAAAATTAGGCTGGTTGGAAAGCTAATTATACTTGCTCAAAATATAATTTGGAGTTTGCTCAAGTAAAATTTAACTTGAGTTTGCTCAAGTAAAATTACAAAAGGACAGAATTGTGCTTTTCACAGAGATTCAATTCCCTGGAATCACCAAAACTAGGCAACTGTTAGAATATTTAGAATCCTGAGATAATAGGGGATCCAGGCATTGCTTAGACTGTCTTCTACTGTCCTTTTCTCCCACACACCTGTGGGTGTGTGGTGGAATGATAGCAATTATAGCATAATGAGAAAGTCTAATTCTTCATCTTTGCAAATAGAAAGTTAGAATTGACCAGGAATATTACATTTTCTTTTTTAGTCATTCAATGTGTTTCTTTCTGGTTTAAGTCCTTTTGCCATGATATAACCAGTATGTCTGTGCTGTACACCATTGCAGTTGCACCCACATATCTGTGGTTGGTCATCCTAGATTTTAGGTGCCACGAATATGGCCAACTGGGAACTGAAAGCTGGCCCTCTGTGAGTAGGAAGCCACATTTCTCTTGGTCTTCGCTACATTTCTCCCAGACTTGCCATCTGCCATTTCAAAATTACGCGGAAGCTCTAACCAGCAAGGCAGAGAAAGAGCTAGTCAGACACCTAGCTAGATCCCACTGCCTACTCTTTCATTGTCCCAGGATTCAAACTGCCAGATAATTCTATCAGAATTTTATATTTATTTTCCTGTTGAGGAAAATTTGTAAAGCTTATAATTTGGAGAGTCATAGAGTTTTAAATCAGGGAAAAAAGATTAGTGGTTATGTGGTTTTGTTTCCTAAATCAGTGTTCTTTTAGTGAAACTCACCACGTAACTTTCCCTGGACTGAATATAACTGTCCGATTTCAACACTGATTTTTGGTTTCTAGTTCCAGTGCCAGTATGTGAAGGCGTTACAACTCATCATTCATGTTCTCACATAAAAAAATCTGAACAAACTGAAAATGACTTTTTAAAAACCCATCAGAAAAGTGAGGTTGCAGGGGAAACAATCCCTGAAATCTGGAAAGACAAGCAAATCCAGAGAGTTAAAATCATCTGGACTAGCTTATGAGTAAAAATCGTCAAGGACCATAGTCTTGAGAGGCTCCACGTTTTGTGGGTTTTACTATCAGGCACCTCACCATGTTCTTATAGTGAACAACAAAGAAAGATCCTTTGGTTACTTTAGCAGGAGTAGAAGAAAAAGAACCATTGTGAAATATCCTCACAGGATTACCCATTACAGTAACCTACTCTACCAGTCTGATGCCACCTGGAGGAGAGGGGCATTTCTCACTTCAGCTCCTCTAGCCTTCCTGTCTCATCTAAGAGAAGCAGGACTAAGAAATGCTTGTGAAAATCACAACCCAGTTTTTTTAAGGAATCTCCATACTGTTCTCCATGGTGGCTCTATCAATTTACATTCCCACCAACAGTGCAAGAGGATTCCCTTTTCTCCACATCCTCTGTTAACTGTTTGTAGATTGTTTTGATGCTAGCCATTCTAACCAATGTGAGATGATACTTTAGTGTAGTTTTGATTTACAGTTCTCTAATAATGAGCAATGTTGAGCATCTTTTCATGTGTTTATTAACCATCTGTATGTCTTTACAGAAATGTCTGCTTAGATCTTCTACTCATTTTTTGATTTGGCTCTTTGTTTTCCTGATGTTGAGCTGTAATGAGATATTTATATAGTTTAGAGATTAATTCTTTGTCAGTTGCTTCATTTACAGTTAAATATGACCCAACAATCCCACTACTGGGCAGATACTCTTAGAGAACCATAATTGAAAGAGACACATATACCCTCACAGTTTATTGCAGCAGTATTTACAATAGCCAGGACATGGAAACAACATAGATGTCCATCAACAGAAAATGAATAAAGAATTGTGGTACATATACACAATGGATTATTACTCAGCCATAAAAAAGAACACATTTGAGTCAGTCCTAATGAAAAGAGGAAAATATTGTGTATTAACACCTTTATATGGAATCTAGAAAGATAGTATTGATGAACTTATTTGCAGGCCAGCAGTGGAGGCACAGACATAGAGAACAGACTTGTGACACAGTCTGGGAAGGAGAGTGTAGGACGAATTGAGACAGTGGTATGGAAATGCATACAATACTATATGTGAAGTAGTACGTGGAAATTTGCTTTATAATGCAGGGAGCTCAAATCAGGTGCTCTGTGAAAACCTAGAGGAGTAGAATGGAGTGAAAGGTGGAAGGAAGGTTCAAGAGGGAAAGGACATATGTATAACTGTGGCTGATGTATGACAGAGTCCAACACAGTATTATGGAGCAATAAGTGAAGTCACTCAATCATGTCCAGCTCTTTTGCGACCCCATGGACCGTAGCCTATCAGGCTCCTCAGTCCATGAAATTCTCCAGGCAAGGGTAATGGAGTGGGTTGCCATTTCCTTCTCCAGGGGATCTTCCCGATCCAGGGATGAAACCCAGGTCTCCCGCATTGCAGGCAAACGCTTTACTGTCTGAGCCACAGGGAGCCCCTGTGGAGCAATAATACTCCAATTAAAAATAAGTTTTAAAAGGCGCAGCCCAGAAACACAGCATCACTAAGGGAATGGGATTTATTAATGATATGATAGAATGCTGTTCCTCTCCCATACCTTAACAACAGAGCCCTAGTATAATGAAGGTGGACTATAGCTGAAAGAGCTACAAGGTGCAGGATCTGAGGAGGCATTCTCATGGAAGCCCAAAGTCAAAAATAGATGTAAAATCAAGGATGTCAGAGGAATGTGAAGCTTCTGGCAGCCACAGTGTGTGTGCTATAACAAGCTTTCAACACAGACTAACTCTTAGTCCTCATGCTAAAACCTATTGATTCAGCTCCTATTACCTGATACATCATAGTTGGCTTTTTAACAAAAAATTAAAGTCATGCTAAAAGGCAAAGAAAAAAAAACATGATTGAAGCATGAGATGAAGCAAGCATCAATGCTATCCTTATGGTACAGGCTTTGAAAATTTCAGACAAATTTAAAATAAATATGCTAATAAATGTAATTCAAAAAAAGTAGATAAAATATAACAACTTATGGGTATTATAAGTACAGAGATGGAAACTCTGAAAACAAATCACAAGAAAGTTCTAGAAATCAAAAACTGTAATAAAAATGAAAATTTCCTTTGGGTTCATCAGTAGACTAGACAGAACCAAGGTACGAATCAGTGAGCTTAAGAACAGATCAATAGAAAATTCCCATACTGAAATGTGAAAATTTTTATTTTATTACTATGGAATAAGGGAGACGTGACAGTGGGAGACAGCTACTACTTTCTGCTACTTACATGCTCAAAAGTGGTGATACAGGTTGATACAATAGGTAATAACCACATGCTTAATTATAGAAAAAACTAAGAAATTAAGGACTTACACATCTTTGCAACTGTATTTTTTAAAGCCTTTTATTTTATATTGGGATATAGCTGATTTACAACGTAATAGTTTCCAGTGAGCAGCAAGGAAGGCAGCCACACGTATACAATGTGTCCATTCTCCCCAAACCCTACTCCCATTCAGGCTGCCACATTACATTGAGAGGAGTTCCAAGTGCTATACAATAGGTCCTTGTTGGTTATCCATTTTAAATATAGCAGTGTGTACATGTCTTTCCCAGACTCCTTAATTTCCTCTCCTTCCATCCTTTCCAGCAGCAACTGCAAGGTCATTCTATAAATTTATGAGTCTGTTTCTGTTCTGTAAGTTATTTTGTATGATTTTATTTTAGATTCCACATATAAGAGATGTCTAAGGTATTTATCCTTCTGTCTGACTTATGTTACTCGGAATGACTATCTCTAGGTCCGTCCATCTTCCTGCATATGGCATTACTACATTTTTTTAATGGCTGAGCAATATTCTATTGTATATATGTACCATATCTTCTTTATCCATTCCTCTGTCGATGGACAATTAGGTTTCTTCCATGTCTTGGCTATTGTAAATAGTGCTGCAATAAATATTGGAGCGTATGTATCTTTTCGGATCATGCTTTTCTCAGGATATATGCCCAGGTGGGGGAATTACTAAGTCATATGGAAGCTCTATTTTTAGATTTTTAAAGGAACCTCCATTGTTTTCCTGAGTGGCTATACCAAGTTATATTTCTATTATTCTGGGAGACAGGTTGAAAAATATACTGCTGCAATTTATGTCAGAGAGTGTTCTGTCTGTGTTCTCTAAGAGTTTTATAGTGTCCAATCTCATATTTAGGTATTTAATCTATTTTGTGTATGGTGTTAAAGAGTGATCTAATTCCATTTTTAATAATGTAGTTGTCCAGTTTTCTCAGCACCATTTGTTGAAGACACTTTCCAACATTTTGTAATATTGGCTCCTTTGTCATAGACTAATTGTCCATAGGTGCATAGGTTTATTTCTGGTTTTCTATCCTGTTCCACTGATCTATATTTATGTTTTTGTGCCAGAAATAAACATATGCATCTACAGACAATTAAGCCGTTTTAAAGAGGCAATATTATACAACATTGGAAAAGCAGTTTGGTAACTGTAGCTTTGTATTATTGTCTGCAGTCAGGGAGCTTGATTCTTCCAGATATATTTTTCTTTCTCAAGATTACTTTAGCTACTCAAGGTCTTTTGTGTCTGCTACAAATTTTAAGATTTTTTTTTTTGTTCTAGTTCTGTGGAAAATGTTACCGGGGTCCAGCCCTGGTGGATCCAGGGAATTTGAAGGGTGGATGGAGTCGGCGAGGAAAGACTTATTTATTTATTAATATGAGATTAGACTAGGAAGAAATAGTGTAGTAGGAAGATTAAGTGGAGGAAGAGGGCTGAATAGCTTGGATTACGCGGAAGACCAATAAAATTCCAGACAAGGAATTTGCACCATCTACGTTGGGCCACTGGCTCTCGCTTGAATATCTAAGAGTGCCTCGCCTTAGGCTCCCTTTCGCGCGGGTCTTAACAGCCAGGGCAAGTAAGTAGACTTGGCGAGCCTCCGTGCTCCAGATGGAAATTCAGCCTGAAATTAAAGTAAAGAGACACGGGGGAAACCAGTCCAGCAACTGGCTCTGGCTCCTATTGTTTAGAAGGCCTTATATACCTTTTAGATTGTACATAGAGATCAATGGGTAATACAAAATTATGCAATGTTAGCAGTCCAGACTCTTATCAAAACCAGGCTTTTCTCTCTGCACACCTAATTGTATACACAAGTCTTAGGTGATTTACATCATCTTCTGGCCAAAAGGGGCCAATTAACATTTTACAGCCTTTTTTCTGATAAGGGTTTGTGAACCAGAAGACTTATTTGTGTGATCTTCCCAAGGTTTGGTGCCACTCTCAGAAAGTACTAAATAAAGTTACATTCTTACATAGCAAGGACACAAGAGGAGTGCAAAGAGAAGTAATTAACTCAAAAGTCTAGTGTTGCTAACATCAGAACTACTATATATCTTTTTCCATATCCCGTTTACATTGATTAACATCCTCCCAGATGCCTAAAAGATAAAGAATATGGAGGCCTGGTGGCAATCACTGAGTCAATCCCGTCACCAATATAATTTTTAACTCTTTAGAAAAGACTCTGTATCTTTAAGATGCTTTTAAGCTTTGTGCCTCTCACGGTTGAGGGCTGCAAGCAATTCACAAGCTGTAAGAGGTCCAGGGAACCTGTTAGGCAAGCTAGAGAGCAATCAGAGGGGGTTAACTGAAACATCCCTTTCAAATGCAGAAGACTAAAGCCCTGAGTTGACTTTTTTCCAGAGAACATCAGAAAAGTGGAAAAGCAGGCAGATTCTTATTTTTTGGGGGGTGGATGCTCAGGAAATGCCAGGGGGAAAACCTGAGGTCTGATTAGCCTTGCCATCAGAGCTCTTGCCGCATGACCTTGTCACGGGTGGAATTCCTCACGCTGGCTCCCGACAAAATGTCATTGATAATTATATAGGGATTGCATTGAATCTGTAGATTGTTTTGAGTAACATAGTCATTTTGACAATATTGATTCTCCCAACACACAAACATGGTATATCTTTCTATCCATGTCTTCTTTGATATCTTTCATCAGAGTCTTATGGTTTTCAGAGTACAGGTCTTTTGTCTTCTTGTGTGTTTTATGTGTGTGTTAGTTACACTGTTGTGTCCAACTCTTTGCAACCCCATGGACTGTATCCTGCCACACTCCTCTGTCCATAGGATTCTCCAGGCAAGAATACTGGAGTGGGCAGCTATTCCCTTCTCCAGGAATCTTCTCCAACCAGGAATCAAACCCAGGTCTCCTGCATTGCGGATCTTCTTAGGTAATTTTATTCCTATTTTATTCTTTTTGATGTAACAAATGAAATTGTAGTAAATGGAACTGTTTCTTGAATTTCTATTTCTGATCTTTCATTGTTAGTTTATAGAAATGCAACAGATATCTTCATGTTAATTTTGTGACCTGAAACTTTACCAAATCCATTGAGCTCTAGTAGTTTTCTGGCACTGTCTGTAGGATCTTTTATGTATCTGCAAACAGTGACAGTTGAACTTCTTTTCCAGTTTGTATTCCCTTTACTTCTTTTTCTTCTATGATTGCCATGGCTATGATTCCAAAGCTGTGTTGAAGTGGTGAGAGTAAACATCCTTGTCTTTTTTCTGATCTTACAGAAAATGCTTTCAGCTTCTCACCATTGAGTATGGTGATAGCTATAGGTTTGTCATGTATGACTTTTGTTATATTGAGGTATGTTACCTCTATGTCCATTTTTGGAGTGTTTATCATAAATGGGTACTGAATTTTGTCAAAAAGATTTTTCTACATCTGTTGAGATGATCATATGGTTTTCATTCTTCAGTTTGTTGATGTGATGTATCACATTGCTTGACTTGTGGCTGTTGAAAAAATCTGACATCCCTGGGATGAATCCCATCTGTTCATGGTGTATGATCTTTTTAATGTATTTTGGAGTTCAGATTGCTAGTATTTCATTGAGGATTTTTGCATCTATGTTCATCAGTGATGTTGGCCTGTAATTTTCTCTTCTTTTTGTGGTATCTTTGTCTGATTTTGATAGCAAGGTGATGGTTGCCTCATGGAATGAGTTTGGAAGTTTTCCTTCCTCTGCAGTTTTTTTTTTTTTTTTTTTTTGGAGCAGTTTCAGGATAGGTGTTAGCTTTTCTCTAAATGTGTTATAGAAGTTGCCTATGTAGCTACCAGGTCCTAGACTTTTGTTTGTTGGGAGTTGTTGTTCTTTTTTTTTCTTTTTTTTTTATACTGGAGGATAATTGCTTTACAGTATTGCATTGACCTCCGCCATATATCAACATAAATCAGTCATAGTTGTATATATGCCCCCTCCTTTTTGAGCCTCCCTCCCCCTCCCACATCTGTTGGGGGATTTTTAATCATAGTTTCAATTTCAGTGCCTGTGATTTGTCTGTTCATATTTTCTATTTCCTTCTGGTTCAATCGTGGGAAACTGTCTTTCTAAGAATTTGTTCATTTCCTCCAGGTTGTCCATTTTATTGACATCGAATTGCTCATCGTATTCTTATGATCCTTTGTATTTATGTGGAGTTAGTTGTAACTTGTTTTCATTTCTAATTTTATTGATTTGACTCTTCTCCCTTATTTTCCTTGATGCATCTGGCTAATGTGTGTGTGTGTGTGTGTGTGTGTGTGAGTCTCACAGTCATATCTGACTCTTTGCAACCCCAACCAGTCTCCACTGTCCATTGAATTATCCAGGCAAGAATACTGGAGTGTGTAGCCATTCCCTTCTCCAGGGGATCTTCCCAATCAGGGATTGAACCTGGGTCTCTTACATTGTGGAAAGATTCTTTACCGACTGAGCCACCAAGTTTTATCAATTTTTGTTTATCTTTTCAAAGACTTGGCTTTTAGTTTCATTGATCTTTGCAATAGTTTTATTTGTCTCTATTTTATTTATTTCTGCTAGATCTCAATGATTTTTTTCCTTCTGCTAACTTTAGGTTTTGTTTGTTCTCCTTTCTCTGGTTATTGTAAGGTTAAATTGTCTGGGATTTTTCTTGTTTCTTAAGGTAGGATTGTATTGCTATAAACTTCCCTCCTAAAACTGGTTTTGATACCTCCCATAACTTTTGGACCATTGTGGTTTCATTTTCACTTGTCTTTAGTTGTTGTTTTCTTTCTTTCTTTCTTTCTTTCTTTCTTTTTTTTTTTTTTTTTGTATTTCCTCTTTGATTTCTTCAGTGATCAGTTGGTTGTTTAGTAGCACATTGTTTTATATAGTTTTCTTTTTCTTTTAGTTTCTTTCTCATCTCACAGCTTTGTGATCAGAAAAGATGCTTGTTATAATTTCAGTTTTCTTAAATTTGTCAAGTCTTGACTTGTGGCCAGCATGTTGTCAATACTGGAGAATGTTCCATGTGCCCTTGAGAAGAATCTGTAGTCTGCTGCTTTTGGATGGAATGCTCTATAAATATCAATTAGTCCATCATGTCTAATGTGTGATTTAAGGCCTTTGTTTCCTTATTTTCTGTCTGGATGATCTGTTCATTGATGAAAGCAGGGTGTTAAAGTCCCCCACTGTTATTTTGTTACTGTTAATTTATACCTTTATGGTTGCTAGTATTTTCCTTACATATTGAGATGCTCCTATGTTGGATCCATATATATTTATAACTGTTATAGCTTCTTGGATTGATCCTTGATTGTTATGTAATGTCCCTCTTTGTCTCTTACAAAAGTCTGCTTTAAAGTCTATTTGGTCTGATATGAGTATTGCTGCACCAGCTTTCTTTTTATTTCCTTTACATGGAATACCTTCTCCCACCCCCTTACTTTCAGTCTGTAAGTGTCCCTAGGTTTGAGGTGGGTCTCCTGTAGATAGCATATGCAGGGATCTTGCTTTTGTATCCACCCAGCTAGTCTATGTCTTTTGGTTGGTATATTTAGTCTAATTACACTTAAGGTAATTATTGATATGTATGATATTATTACCATTAATAATTGTTTTGGATTTATTTTTGAAGGTCTTTTATCTTTTATTTATTATTGAGGGAAGTGTGTTTAGCACTTGATGTAAAGCTGGTTTGATGATGCTGAATTCCCTTAACTTTTGCTTGTCTGAAAAGCTTTTGACCTCTCCATCAATTCTGAACTAGAGACTTTCTGGGTAGAGTTTTCTTGGTTGTAGTTTCTTCCCTTTAATTACTTTAAATATATCATGCCACTCCCTTCTGCCTTGCAGTGTTTCTGTTGAGAAATCAGCTGACAACTTTATAGGACTTCCCTTGTATACTATTTGTCATTTTTACCTTCTTGCTTTCAATATTTTATCTTTGTTTTTTATTTTTGTTGGTTTGATTACTATGTCTCAGTGTGTTCCTTGGGTTTATCCTGCCTGGACTTGGTTGACTATTTTCTTTTGCATGTTAGGGATGTTTCCAGCTATTATCTCTTTACCTATTTTCTCAGGTCTTTTCTCCAACTCTTCTCCTTCTGGGACCCCTATAATGTGAATGTTAGTGTCTTTAATGTTGAACCAGAGGTCTCAGGCTGTCTTCATTTATTTTCATTCTGTCTTCATCCTGGCAACTATGGGTTTGTAGTTCTTCATGCTTCTCTGTCTGCCCTCCATCAGATGAGGCTATCTAAGAAACTTGTGTAAACTTCCTGGTGGGAGGGACTGGCTGTGGGAAAAACTAGTTTGCTCTAGTGGGCAAAACTGTGCTCAGTAAAACTTTAATCCAATTGTCACATGCCAATGCAGGAGACAGGGATTCAATCCCTGGGTCAGAAAATCCCCTGGAGAAGGATATGACAACCCACTCCAGTATTTTTGCCTGGGAAATCCCATGGACAGAAGAGCCAGGCAGGCTACATCCATACAGTCATAAAGAGTTGGACACGACTTAGCAACTAAACAACAACAACCTTCTAAAATAGAAAACTCCTGGAAGGGAGGCTCAAGAGGGAGGGGATGGATATATGTATACTTATAGTTGATACATGTTGTACCAAAAAAAAAAAAAAAAAAAACCCCAACACAATGTTGTAAAGCAATTATCCTCCAGTCAAAAGTAAAAATAAAGCAAAGTGTTGATTTACAAAAATGAAAAAACAACTCTCGGCTCAGGTAGATTTGCAGTGAATTCTGCCAAGATTTTAGAAACATGCCAATTCTTTGCAGTCTCTTCCAAAGCACAGAGGCAGAGAGAATGCTTTCTCATTCATTCATAATGCTGCATGGCCAGCATTATCCTAACATCAAAATCAAAGACACTACAAGAAAGGAAAACTGTATATCAGTATCTCTCATGAATATAGATGTAACTATCCTCAAAAGAATATTAGCAAACCAAATCCAATAGTGTATACAAAGAATTATACACCATGACAAAGTGGAATTTATCCCAGTTATGTAAGGGTGGTTCAACATCAGAAATTGACTACTATAATCCATCATATCAACAGACCCCCCAAAAACACCAAACACACACATGATCATATCAATAGGTGCAGAAAATGCTTTTGAGAAAACTCAACAGCCATTCATGATAAGAAAAAAAAACAAAAAATAGCAAATTAGGAATATCAGGGAACTTACTGGAGTTGAAAAAATTTTGACAAAAATCTACAACTGAAATAATAGGTACTGGTGAGAAACTTGAAGGTAGAAGAAGAGGATGACTTCTCTTACCATTCCTTTTTAACATGGAGCTGGAAGCTCTAGCTAATGCAATAAAAGGAAAAGAAATAAAATGTCTGCATATTAAACAGGAAGATGTCAAACTGTTTCTCCCTACAGATGATATGATCATCTATGCAAAAAATCCAAAAAAATCACCAAAAAACCTCTTAGAATTAATAAGCAATTATACAAAGGTTGCAGAATACAAGGTCAGTGCACAAAAGTCAATTGCTTTCTTATACACCAGCAATGAACAATTAGAATTTGAATTAAAAACACGATAACATTTAAATTAGCACCCAAAGTATGAACATTCAGATATAAATCTACTAAACTATATAAAAGATTTGTATGAAGAAAGCTATAAATGAAATTAATGTAGAGCTAAATAAATGGAGAGATATTCCATGTCCTTAGACAGACAGTATTGTCAAGATATCAGTTCTTTGCAAGTTCATTTGCAGATTAAATGCAGTCCCAGTTAAAGTGCCAACAGATTATTTTGTGTGTATTGAAAAAAAAATTATTCTAAAGTTTATATGGAGAAGCAAAAGACACACAGTAGCCAAAATAATATTAAAGTAGAAGAACAAAGTTGGAGGGGTAATACTACATAATTTCAATACCTATTATAAAACTATAATATCCAATTGAGTGGGATGTTTGTTAAAAAAAAATGGGGAAAAAAGTTGAATGGAATAGACTATAGAGCCTAGAAATAGACCTGCTTCAATACAGTCAGCTTATTTTTTGATAAAGAGCTAAGGAATTGCAATGGAAAAAAAGATTTTTTTTAATAAATTGGTGCTTGAACAGCTGGACAATCCACATGTGGAAAAAAAAAAAAAGAATGAATCTCAGCACAGACCTTACTTCACAAATATTAATTAAAAATTAATTATAGACTTAAGTATAAAATATAAAAATATAAAACTCCTAGAAGATAAAAATGAGAAAACTTAGATTACCTTGGGTATGATGCTTTTTGTCTGGATACAGCACCATAGGTACAATCTATGAAATAATCAGTGTGCTTCAACTTATTTAAATTAAAACTTTTGCTATGCAATAAACAATGTAAAGATAGTGAGAGAAAAGCCACAGATTGGAAGAAAATATTTGCAAAAGACACACCCAATAAAGGATTGTTTTCCAAAATATATCAAGAACACATAAAACTCATAAGACAACAGACTATCCAATTAAACAGTGGATCAAAGAGTTTAACAGACACATCACCAAAAAAGACATATAGACTGCAAAAGATTCAGTACATCACTCACTAGGGAAATGTAAATTGAACAAGAGAGAGACTACTACACTCCTATTAGAATGACCAATTCCAGGACACTGACAGCACCAAATGCTAGTGAGGGTGTGGAGCCACAGGAACCCTCATACATTGCTGGTGGAAATGCAGTCACTTCGGAATACAATTTGGAGATTCCTTACAAAACAGAGCATCCTCTTATCATTGTACTCACTGGATTTATTCAAAGGAGTTGAAAACTTGCTGCTAAGTTGCTAAGTCACTTCAGTCATGTCCGACTCTGTGCGACCCCATAGACAGCAGCCCACCAGGCTCCCCCATCCCTGGAATTCTCCAGGCAAGAACATTGGAGTGGGTTGCCATTTCCTTCTCCAATAGGTGAAAGTGAAGTCGCTCAGTCATGTCCGACTCTTCACGACCCCATGGACTGTGGCCTACCAGGCTCCTCTGTCCATGGGATTTTCCACGTGAGAGTACTGGAGTGGGGTGCCATTGCCTTCTCCGTTGAAAACTTAGTTCCACACAAAAACCTGCACATGGGTATTTATGCATTATTGCCAAAACTTGGAAGCAACCAAGATGTCCTTCAGCAGTTGAATGGATAAATAAATGTACACATCCAGAAAGTAATATCACTCAACACTAGAAATAAATGAGCTATTAAGACATGAAAGGGCATGGAGGAAACATAAATGTATATTATTAAGTAAAAAGCCAAATATGTAAAAGCTACATACTGTGTGATTCTGGAAAAGGCAAAAATTACAGAGAGTAGAGAGATCAGTAGTTTCCAGGGGTAGTTGGGAGGAATAGAGGGATGAAAGAGCAGAGCATGGAGGATTTTTAGGGTGGAAAAAACATTCTGTATGATACAGTAGTGATGGATGCATTTGCCCAAATCCAAAGAAGGCACAACTCCAAGAGCAAACATTCATATTTTCTATGGACTTGGATCTAATGTAACCTATGGATTATGATATGTCAGTGTAAATTTATCAGTGTTAACAAATGTACCAGTCTGATGAAAGATGTTTCTAATGAGGGAGGCTTTGTGTGTTTCAGTTCAGTTCAGTTGCTCAGTCATGTCCAGCTCTTTGCGAACCCATGAATCACAGCACACCAGGCCTCCCTGTCCATCACCAACTCCTGGAGTTCACTCAGATTCACGTCCATCAAGTCAGTGATGCCATCCAGCCATCTCATCCTCTGTCGTCCCCTTCTCCTCCTGCCCCCCAATCCCTCCCAGCATCAGAGTCTTTTCCAATGAGTCAACTCTTTGCATGAGGTGGCCAAAGTACCAGAGTTTCAGCTTTAGCATCATTCCTTCCAAAGAAATCCCAGGGCTGATCTCCTTCAGAATGGACTGGTTGGATTTCCTTGCAGTCCAAGGGACTCTCAAGAGTCTTCTCAAACACCACAGTTCAAAAGCATCAATTTGGTCAGGGAAATATGAAAAGTCTCTGTATCTTTTTCTGAATTTTGCTGTTAACTTGAAACTATTGTAAAGGGGAAAAAAAGAGTCTGTCTTAAAACAAGGAAAACTCACTGTAAACTTACCTGTAGAGATGTTAGCAATTCTCTTCATGGGAAAGTGCCTAACCTATGGCATTCTACTGGAAAGCTGCCAAGGGAAATACCAGAGAAGTTTAGTGACTGATGGGTACTACTTCTTACTCCTGTATGAAGGAACCAGATTAAGGAGAACAAGTCAGTGGTTGTTGAGAGCTAGGCTTCCCTGATAGCTCAGCTGGTAAATAATCTGCCAGCAATGTGGGAGACCTGGGTTCAATCCCTGGGTTGGGAAGATGCCGTGGAGAAGGGAAAGGATACCCACTCCAGTGTTCTAGCCTAGAAAATTCCATGGACTATATAGTCCATGGGGTTGCAAAATGTCAGACAGGACTGGAGCAACTTCCACTTCACTTTCTTTCAGAGAAAATATACTGTGCTGAAGTCAGGTACTAAAGATATGTTGTACCAGAAAACTCATAGGTGAGAGAATCAGGCACTTTCTTAAGCTAAGTACTGGAAAAAAAAAAGTGTGCTAAGCTGTCCACTAGAAATAGACAAAAATCTGTAAACTCAGAAGCCTACTTGTGGTAACATCATACTGTAGAAATCTGGCAAGTGAGACAAACAGCTGCCAGGAAGAGAACACCCCTTGTTCTCCTGTGTTTCTCCATTGCCATCTACTAATGTTGCTTAACAAAATGCTAGGTGGCAAAGGAGTTTTTGTTTCATCGTTCAGTTATGTCTGACTCTGCAACCCCGTGGACTGCAGCACACCAGGCTGGAGATATTTACATAACTACCTCCTTTATCACAGAACAGTAAAAAAAAAAAAAAAAAAGTGTGCTTCCGGGTATGAGAGATGATAAATTTAAAACACACAAACATTGTTATAGTATTATTAGTATGAATTATTGCATATTAAATTCTAAAGTGCCAAAATAGTCCTCAGTTGATTTCAAAATGTGCTCTAATGGACAAGTCATGGACTTCAGTGTCACTAATCACAAACCCTTCAGCAGGTTCTTCTCTAAGGTTCAATTCCTAATGCTCAAGATGAGGGATATTATTATGTGTTATAAATTTTTGAGAGCTATAGAAATAAGTTCTCACTTCTTTAATCATTATTATTGGAACAAATAAGGGAGCATCATGATGGCTTTTGTAAAAATTTTGATATATGAAATAAATTAGATGTGTTTCTTTAATCCTGCTTTGGATTTTAAAATGTCCTACAGATATAAAGGAACTAGAGAACATCTTGAGCTCTTTCATTCCTTTACAATCTTTTTTTCCTATTAGATGTTTTCCTAGGACAAATGTGAAATTAATTTACAATTGTGGTTTTGTTTCCTTTTGCATATATGCACATGTGGGTGCTTACAAATAGACACAAATGCCACCCTCTATGTGTGTGGCAGAGGGAGAAAAGCATACATGCTCTATAAACTTTTATCTATTATATTAAGGTGTAATTTCCAGAAAAAAAATCACATAATAATTGTGAGGATAGTTATTTTTAACATTTTTTAAATTGAAGTGTAGTTGACTTACAATATTATATGTTTCTTAAGTGTAAAGCAAAGTGATTCAGTTGTATATTTTATCAGATTATATTTCATTGTAGGTTATTATGGGATTCCCTAGTGGCTCAGACAGTAAAGAGTCTGCCTGCAATGCAAGAGACCCAGGTTCAATCCCAGGATTGAGAAGATGCCCTGGAAAAGGACATGGCCACCCACTCCAGTATTCTTGCCTGGAGAATCCCATGGACAGAGGAGCCTGGTGGGCTATAGTTCATGGGGTCGCACAGAGTCAGACACAACTAAGCAGCTAACACATACATAGGTTATTATAACACAGCGAATAGAATTCCCTATGTTATACAATAAATCCTAGTTGCTTATCTTATGTGTAGTAGTTGGATCTGTTAATCCCATATGGCCAATTTGTCCCTTACTTTCTCCCTCCATCTGTAACAGTAAATGTGTTTTTAATGTCTCCAAGCCCATTTCTTTTGTATATATGTTGACTTACTTTATTATCTAGATTCCACATATAAGTGATATCATATAATATTAGTCTTTCTCTACCTAATTTAATTTCACTAAGTATAATATTTCTAGATTTGAAAATGTACTGCAACTGCCAATATTTCATTCTTTTTCATAGCTGAGAAATATTCCATTGTACATATATACCACATCTTCTTAAGCCAGTCATCTGTTGACAGGCACATGCGTTGTTTCCATGTCTTCAGTTCAGTTCAATCACTCAGTCGTGTCCGACTCTTTGCGACCCCATGAATTGCAGCACGCCAGGCCTGCCTGTCCATCACCAACTCCCACAGTTCACTCAGACTCACGTCCATCGAGTCGGTGATGCCACCCAGCCATCTCATCCTCTGTCGTCACCTTCTCTTCCTGCCCCCCAATCCCTCCCAGCATCAGAGTCTTTTCCAATGAGTCAAGTTTCAGCTTCAGCATCATTCCTTCCAAAGAGATCCCAGGGCTGATCTCCTTCAGAATGGACTGGTTGGATCTCCTTGCAGTCCAAGGGACTCTTAAGAGTCTTCTCCAACACTACAGTTCAAAAGCATCAATTCTTCAGCGCTCAGCTTTCTTCACAGTCCACCTCTCTCATCCATACATGACCACTGGAAAAACCATAGCCTTGACTAGACGGACCTTTGTTGGCAATGTAATGTCTCTGCTTTTGAATATGCTATCTATGTTAGTCATAACTTTCCTTCCAAGGAGTAAGTGTTTTTAATTTCATGGCTGCTATCACCATCTGCAGTGATTTTGGAGCCCCCCAAAATAAAGTCTGACACTGTTTCCACTGATTCTCCATTTATTTCCATGAAATGATGGGACCATGCGGGAGTTCAGCTCCAGCAGCCAGGGAATCACCCTGAAGGGATGAGCGGTGTTGGCCAGAAACGATGCAGCCTCTAAATTTTCTTGGACTGCACATTTATTTCAAGCTTAAGATTCTCTTTTATATTTTTACAAAAGCATTAGGTCAGAGGTTTGACATATTCAGTTCCCCCTGACCCAGATTTGTCTCCATAAATCATTGTTGTCCTACAAACAGTGTTCCTGCTTCAGAGATTCTCTCAGAATTGGCTTTACTATCTATTATCTACTTCTTCTTATGTGTCCTATACTCAACTTGTGATTACATTGTAACTCATGCTACATTCCTCAGTTCATTTCTTATCTTTCTAAACCCTGTTTGTCCCTAGCATCTTAAGATTGCTATCTCCTAAAAAGGCTTCTAGCTATTCTGAATTATTCCTAAACCCTAAACTCAGCAAACTTATTTTGCCATAAACATTCCCCTCACAAACAGGTCTCTGATAATAATCCTTCCCAAGGCCTTAAGCTTCGGACTATGTGCTCATCCTGGAACATTCTTTGTAAAGATCCTTGAACATATGTCAATGGTTACTTTATAGATTATTTTCTGGGCACAACTGTAGAAGGCTTTATGCTTTCTCATGCTTCTCTCAAGCACTGTTACATTCTTTCCAGCCAACTCAACCGAAGAAAGGAAAGAACAAGTCAGAATCACAAGGCCTAACCCCTTCATCCTGGGGCCATGCCTGCGAGATGAGGAGAGGGGGTTGGGGCCATGCCTCCATTTTGTCAGTAATGCCTAACACAGATCCCGACAGGACCAGATGCCATGATCTTAGTTTTCTGAAGGTTGAGCTTTAAGCCAACTTTTCACTCTCCTCTTTCACTTTCATCAAGAGGCTTTTTAGTTCCTCTTCACTTTCTGCCATAAGGGTGGTGTTATCTGCATATCTGAGTTTCTTAATATTTCTCCCAGAAATCTTGATTCCAGCTTGTGCTTCTTCCAGCCCAGTGTTTCTCATATAAGTTAAATAAGCAGAGTGACAATATACAGCCTTGATGTACTCCTTTTCCTATTTGGAAACAGTCTGTTGTTCTATGTCCAGTTCTAACTGTTGCTTCCTGATCTGCATACAGATTTCTCAAGAGGCAGGTTAGGTGGTCTGGTATTCCCAACTCTTTCAGAATTTTCTGCAGTTTATTGTGATCCACAGTCAAAGGCTTTGGCATAGTCAATAAAGCAGAAATAGATGTTTTTCTGGAATTCTCTTGCTTTTTTGATGATCCAGCAGATGTTGGCAAATTGATCTCTGGTTCCTCTGCCTTTTCTAAAACCACCTTGAACATCTGGAAGTTCACAGTTCACATATTGCTGAAGCCTGGCTTGGAGAATTTTGAGCATTACTTTACTAGCATGTGAGATGAGTGCAATTGTGTGGTAACCTGAGCATTCTTTGGCATTGCCTTTTTTGGGATTGTAATGAAAACTGACCTTTTCCAGTCCTGTGGCCACTGTTGAGTTTTCCAAATTTGCTGGCATATTGAGTGCAGCACTTTCACAGCATCATCTTTCAGAATTTGAAACAGCTTAACTGGAATTCCATCACCTCCACTAGCTTTGTTAGTGTCTTAGCTATTGTAAATAGTGCTGCTATGAATGCCAAGGTGAATGTATCTTTTCAAATTAAGAGTTTTTGTCTTTTAATATACATATCCAATAATAAGATTACTGTATCATATAGTAACTCTATATTTTTATTATTAAGGAACTCACATATCATTTTCCGTAGTAGCTGCATTAATGTCCATTCTCACCAACAGTGTAAGAGAGTTCCATTTTCTCTACACCTTCTCCAGCATTTATTGTTTGCAGACATTTTGAAGGTCATTCTGACTGGTAGGAGGTGATACATCATTGTGATTTTGATTTGCATTATTCTAAAAGTTAGCATTGTTGAGTATCGTTTTGTGTGCTTGTGGGCCATCTTTGGAGAAATGTCTATTTAGGTCCCCTGTCTATTTTCTTTATTGGGTTGTTTGTTTTTTCAATATTGAGTTGTTATGAGCTGCTTGTATATTTTAGATATTAACCCCTTGTTGTTCGTGTCATTTGCAAATATTTTCTCCCATTCTGCCATTTGTTGTTTCATTTTGTTGAAATTTTGCTGTGTAAAATATTGTTTTTCATTAAGGTCCCATTTTATTTATTTTTGATTTTATTTCTTTTGCCTTGGGAGACTGATCTCAGAAAATATTTCTATCATGTATGTCGGAGAAATTTTGCTTATGTTGTCTTCTAGGATTGTAATCATGTTTTCTATTAAGTATTTTGAGTTTATTTTTGTATATGGTATGTGACTGTTTTAATTTCATTGATTTACATTTAACTGTCCTGCTTTTACAATACCACTTGTTGAATATGCTGTCTTTTACAACACCACTTGTTGAAGACACTGCCTTTTCTCCATTGTATATTCTTGCCTCCTTTGTCATATATTAATTGCAGTAAGTACATGGGTTTATTTCTGGACTCTCTATTCAATTTATCTGTATGTCTGCATTTGTGCCAATACCACATTGTATTCATCACTGTAGAATTCTAGCATTATCTGAAATAAGGAATGATAATGCCTCTAGCTTTGATGTTTTCCTCAAGATTGCTTTAGCAATTCTGGGCCTTTCATAGTTGCATATTAATTTTAAGCCTTCCCTGGTTGCTCAGATGGTAAAGAATCTGCCTGAAATGCGAGACCAGGGTTCAATTCTTGGGTTGGGAAGATCACTGGAGAAGGTAATGGCTACCCATTCCAGTATTCTTGCCTGGAGAATTCCATGGACAAGGAGGAGACTGGCAGGCTACAGTCCATGACGTCACAAAGATTAGGACATGACTGAACGACTGGCACCAAATTTTAGGATTATTTATTCTTCTGTGGAAAATGTCATGGGTGTTTTGATAGGGATTGCATTAAAGTTGTAGATTGCTTTGGATTTTATGCCCATGTTAATGATAACTCTTCAATCCAAGAACATGGTATATATTTCCATTCTTACTGATTCATGAATTTCTTTTAGCATAGTCATGTGGTTTTCAGCATATAGGTCTCTCATCTCAAAAAAAAAAAATAAATGTTTCACTAAAAGAAAAAAAGTTTACTCCCAAGAATTTTTTATGTGATTTTAAACATGATTTTTTTTAATTTCTGATATTTTATCATTAGTGTAGGAAAATACAATAGATTTTTTTTATGTTAACCTTCTATCCTGCTACCTTGTTGAATACACTTATTATTTGTTGTTCAGGAACTAAGTCATGCCCAGCTATTTGCAATCTCATGTACTGCAGCATGCCAGGCTGCCCTGTCCTTCACCATTTCCAAGAGTTTACTCAAGCTCATGTCCATTGAGTTGGTTATGTCATTCAACCATTTCATCCTCTGTCATCCCCTTCTCCTCCTGCCCTCAATCTTTCCCAGCATCAGGGTCTTTTCAGATGATTTAGCTCTTCGCATCAGGTGGCCAAAGTATTAGAGTTTCAGCTTCAACATCGGTCCTTCCAAAGAACATTCAGAACCAATCTCCTCTAGGATTGACTGGTTGTATCTCCTTGCAGTTCAAGGGACTTTCAAGAGTTTTCTCCAACACTACAGTTCAAAAGCATCAATATTTCAGCATTCAGCTTTCTTTGTAGTCCAACTTTCACATCCATACATGACTACTGGAAAAACCATAGCCTTGACCTTTGTTGGCAAAGTAACATCTCTGCTTTTTAATATACTGTCTAGGTTGGTCATAACTTTCCTTCCAAGGAGTAAGCATCTTTTAATTTCATGGCTGCAGTCACAACCTACAGTGATTTTGGAGCCCCCAAAATAAAGTCTGAGGGTGTTTCCACTGTTTCCCCATCTATTTGCCATGAAGAGATGGGACCAGATGCCATGATCTTTGTTTTCTAAATGTTGAGTTTTAAGCCAACTTGTTCACTCTCCTCTTTCACTTTCATCAAGAGGGTCTTTAGTTCTTTAGTTCTTTCTGCCATAAGGGTGGTGTCATCTGCATATCTGAGGTTATTGATATTTCTCCCGGCAATCTTGATTCTAGCTTGTGCTTCCTCCAGCCCAGCGTTTCTCATGATGTACTCTGCATATAATGCTTTTAGTATATGAAACTGTTGGCAAAGTGATGTCTCTGTTTTTTAATATGCTGTCCAGGTTTGTCATAGCTTTTCTTCCAAGGAGCAAGTGTCTTTTAATTTCATGGCTACAGTCACTGTCTGTAGTGATTATGGAGACCAAGAAAATAAACTCTGTCACTTTTCCATTTTTTTCCCTATTTGCTATTGTTGTTCAGTCGCCCAGTTGTGTCCAACTCTTCCCTACCCCCTGGACTGCATCATGTCCGGCTTCTCTGTCACTCACCATCTCCCAGAGTTTTGCCCACGTTCATGTCCATTGCATTGGTGATGCTATCCAGCCATCAAATCCTCTGTTGCCCTCTTCTCCTTCTGCTGTCAATCTTTCCCAGAATCAGTGTTTTTCTGGTGAGCTGGCCATTCACATCAGGTGGCCAAAGGATTGGAGCTTCAGCTTTAGTCCTTCTAATGAGTTTTCAGGGTTGAATCCCCTTAAGATTCACTGGTTTGATCTCCTTGCTTACCAAGTGACTCTTATGAGCCTTCTCCAGCACCACAGTTCAAAAACATCAATTCTTTGGTTTTCTACCTTCTTTATGGTCTGCCTCTCACAACCAAATGACCATTGGAATCACTATAGCCAAGACTATATGGAACTTTGTCGGAAAGTGATGTCTTTGGTCTTGGTTTGTCATAGCTTTCCCGCCAGGAATAATTGACTTCTAATTTCATGGCTGAAGTCACAATCTGCTGTGATTTTAGAGCCTAAGAAAAGGGAATCTGTCACTGCTTCCATCTTTCCCCCTTCTATTTGCCATGAAGTGATGGGCCCAGATGCCATGATCTTAGTTTTTGGGTTTTTTTAGTAGTTTTCAACAGGCTTTTTCAGTCTCTTCTTTCCTCTTCATTAAGAGGTTCTTTAGTTCCTTTTCACCTTCTGCCATTAGAGTGGTATCATCCACATATCTGAGGTTGTTGATATTTCTCCTGGCAATCTTGATTCCAGCTTGTAACTCATTCAGCCTGGCATTGCTCATAATAAACAGAGTGACAGAAGACAGCTTTGTCATACTCTTTTCTCAACCATGAACCAGTCAGTTGTTTCATACAAGGTTCTATGTTTTGCTTCTTGACCAGCATACAGGTTTCTCAGGAGACAGGTAAGATGGTCTGGTATTCCCATCTCTTTTAAGAGTTTTCCACAGTTTGTTATTATCCACACAGTTAGAGGCTTTGATGTAGTCAATGAAACAGAGGCACATGCTTTTCTGGAATTTCCATGCTTTGTCTATGATCCAGTGAATGTTTGCAGTTGATTTCTAGTTCCTCTACCTTTTCTAAACACAGCTTTGACATCTGAAAGTTCTCAGTTCACATCATGCTGAAGCCTCTGGAACCTCTGTTGCCTTACTAAACTTCTTTCTGGTTAATCTGTTGATGTCAGTGGGGTGTTAAAAACTCCTACTGCTGTTGTATTATTGTCAAATCATCCCTTATGTATGTTAATATTTGTTTTATGTATTTGGGTACTTCTCTATTGGGTCATGTATATCCTCCTCTTGTTTTGATCCCTTTATCATTACATGATGCCCTTCTTTGTCTTTTTTTGGGCCTTTGTTTTAAAGTCTATTTTGCCTGATATGGGTATTCCTACCCCCCACTTTCTTGTTTCCATTTGCATGAAATAATTCTTTTCCATTCCATCATATTCAGTCCCATAAAAGTGAGTTTCTTGAAGGCAGCATATTGTAGGTTATTTTTTAATCCAGTTTGTCACTTTATGTCTTTCGATGGGAGCATTTAGTCAATTGACAGTTAAAGTTATTATTGATAGGTATGTACTTATTGCTATTTATTTACCTGTTTTCCAGTTGTATTTGTAGTTTTTTCTGTTTTCTTTTTTTTGTTATTCCTTTTCTGGTTTGATGATTTTCATTAGTATTATGCTCAAATTTCTTTCTATTTGGTTTTTAGAATCTATTATATATTTTTGATTTATGGTTACCACGGCTTTCAAGTATGTTGATCCATAACAATATCTACTTGCTTTATAGTCATTCAGATTCAAGCACATTCGAAATGTTCTAAATTTTTTTATTCCTCTCCCTCACATTTTGTGATTTTGATGTCCTATTTTTGAGCTTATCCTTTTACTATTAATTTTCATTAAATTACTTTTATATATTTTTTCAATCTATGTATTGGTATTTAAGTGATATTTAATATTTTTATATACCTGCCTTTCCTATTGTGATTTTTCCTTTCTATAGATTCTTGCTTCATTACTATTTTTAAAAAGATCCTTCAATATTTCTTTTAGGGTATATTTCCTATTGCTGAATTATTTTTGATTTTGCTTATCTGAGAAATGCTTTATCTTGCCTTCTATTTTAAACGATAATCTTTCTGGGTAAAGAATCCAAGGAAGCAGCTTTTTCCATTTCATAACTTTGTATTATGCCACTTCCTTCTGTCCTGAAAGGTTTCTTCAGGGAAATCAGCTGATAGCTTTAAAGGGATCCCCAGGTATATGACTGCTTTTCTCTTGCTGCATTTAGAACTTTCTTTATCTTTAACTTTGCTATTTTAATTGTGATATGTCTTGATGTGGTTCCATTTGAGTCCCTCTTGTTTTGGACTCTCTCTGCTTTCAGTACCTGAGTATCCATTTCCTCCTTTATGTTTGGGAAATGTTAAGCCATAATTTTTCATTAAACATTTGATCCCCTTATTTTTCTCCTCTCCTCCTGGAACGTCTATTATGCATAATTGGGTATATGTTATATATCATCTTACAGATATTGCACGTTGCTCTTTTTTTTTTTTCCTTCTCTGTCTGCTATTCTGATTGTGTGATTTTCATTATTCTGTCTTGCATACCACGTATTGTTCTTCTGTGTCATATAGCTTGATGTCCATTGTTTCTGGATGGATTTTTATCTCAGCAATTGAATTGTCTGTTTTTGAATTGTCTGTCTTTATAGTTTCTAGTTGCTTGTTACACTGATCTGCATTTTCTATCAATAATCTTACTTAATTCCTTTAGTATTTTTATCATCTCCTTTTTGATCTCAGAGTATAATAGATTGTGATGTCTGCTTTATTATTTATTCTTTCAGCTGATTCCTCTTATTCTTTTAATTTGGGTTAGTTTCTCTGCGTTTTCATTGTACTTCACTGTCTCTGTCTCTACGAATTTAGAAGAAATAGTTATCTGCTATCATCTTGAAGGGGTATTGTTACGTGAGAGTGTCTCTGTCTTGACAGTTTGTGTCTGATATTTTTGGTTTGAAGGCTGGTTTTGGTATGGATGCCAGCTGCATGTTTCCTCAGAGTGTGTTGATCATTATATCCCTGATGGGATGTGTTTGGCCTTGGGGTATTTAAAGCCTGTGCAGGATGTCAGAAGGGGCTTTCTCTCTGCTCTATGGGTGTTGCTGCCCTGTCAGGGGGCAGGGTCTTCTCTACAGTTTAAGTAGAAGCCCTAAGGATCAGGTTTGATCACGTTCTGTTGCCCTTGAGTGTGTGCCGTGACCCATGGGAAGTGATTGCTGAAGCAAGTGAGATCCACATTGTCATGAAGGACCTATGCACGACTTAGGCAGGTGTCCATGGTTCCACTCCCTAGTAGCCAAAGTCTTGTCCCTTTTTCTCCTTTTTCTGTTATGTTAATTCCAGATCTAGTGCAAGGTTGTGATGTGGAGGAGGGCTAATGTTAGGCATCAGGGTTTTTGGCTGCCAGAATTGAGGTGGTTTGCACTGCAGCTTGAGATCTGGGCTGCCTCTGTAGTAGACTTGTCTCAGGATCCATCTGCCCCAGATCTAGCACTAAGCTGTGGTTTGGAATGGAAGGAACCAAGGTGGTCTCACTGGGAAAGGAACCACTGTGTACTCCTGCCCAGGGCCTGCCTGCTAGAGATTCAGCACTTAGCTGCTGCTTCCTCTTATGGCTCTGTTCCATAGGACCATACTTCAGGTGCTCCTGCATAGCTAGACCAAATCTTTGCTCATATCTTATGTCATGCTGTGGCTTGGAGTGAGTAGAGCCAGATTGTTTGCCCCTTCAGATTGGAAATGATCACAAGGCTGCTTCTACCCTTGCAAGGCTCTTTTTACCTTGCAAGGCTAGGTAAAAGTTCAAAGGCTCTTTTTACTTTGATTGCTAGCATGTCAGCTTGCTTGCAGTAGAATCTAGACTTCTCCAGTCCTTCCGGCTGTCCAGGGGATTTCTCAGCAGGCAAGGAAGATTCTCTCTTCTGTTCATAACCACAGGACTGGAATGCCCAGATTTTGCCTTGATCTGCACACTCCCAGGATGACAACCCACCCATATGGACCTTCTCTCCCTTACACATTACCTCCCACTCCCAGAGGTCCATGTCGCAACCCAATGCTTTTTATTTTCTGTCCTTCCTGGTTACATAAGGATCTTTCTTTCCAATTAGTTTTCTGTGACAATTGTTCCACATGGAGATGTTGTTTTTGATGTATTTGTAGGAGGAAGTTATCTTCACATTTTACTTCACCATCTTGAACTTCCCCTTCAAGAACAGTTATTTTTGACTTGACTCAAGTTTCAATGTGATTTTCTTAATGATTCACTATAAAAAATGTTTTATATTGTTTGAAAGAGTTTTAGATCATTTATGGGAACTATATTAATTTCCAAAAATTGTATGTTAGTCACAAACACTGCATTATTTCAGATGACCTATTGTTTATAAAGATAGATGATATTCACCTTGACCTAACTGTAGGATTAATTGCATTATTTTTCAGTTTGATACTTTTGTTTCCTTTCTTTCCAAGTTTGGTTGCTCTGATTTTAAACATTCTCTTAAATTGAAGTCTAGTTAATTTACAATGTTATGTTAGTTTCAGGCACACAGCAAAGTGATTCAGTAGCTATATATAACTACATTCACAAATTTTTTCAGATTGTTTTTTATTGTGTTATTATAAGTCACTGAATGTATTTCCTTATGCTAAACAGTAGGTCCTTGTTGTTCATCTATTTTATGTATAGTAGAAGAAAGCTGAGCACCGAAGAATTGATGCTTTTGAACTGTGGTGTTGGAGAAGACTCTTGAGAGTCCCTTGGACTGCAAGGAGATCTAAAGGAGTCCATTCTAAAGGAGATTAGTCCTGGGTGTTCTTTGGAAGGACTGATGCTAAAGCTGAAATTCCAGTACTTTGGCCACCTGATGCAAAGAACCGACTCACTGGAAAAGACTCAGATGCTGGGAAAGAGTGAGGGTAGGAAGAGAACGGGACTACAGAGGATGAGATGGCTGGATGGCATCACCGACTCGATGGACATGAGTTTGGATAAACTCCAGGAGTTGGTGATGGACAGGCAGGCCTGGCGTGCTGCAATTCATGGGGTAGCAAAAAGTCGGACACAACTGAGTGAATGAAATGTACTGAACTGAACTGAACTGAGTGTGTATATGTTATTCCCAAACTCCTGCTTAAAGCTCTTAACCCTCTCCTCACCCAGCATTTCCTTTTTTAACCATGAGTTGTGTTTTCTGTGAATCTATTTCTGTTTTGTAAACAACTTTATTTGTATTGTTTATCTGTTAAATCCAATATTTATTTAACTTTAATTACACATAAAATATGGATTGGATTTACATTTATATTTGGTAGTTTTTCATGTGTTTTATTTCTTGTTTTGCCTGATATTTAGAAAAATATAACTTTCTCTTTCATTATATGAAAGTGAAATTCTCTAGGCCAGAATACTGGAGTGGGTAGCCTTTCCATTCTCCAGGGGATCTTCCCAACCCAGGGATCCAACCCAGGTCTTGTACATTGCAGGTGGATTCTTTACCAGCTGAGCCATAAGGCAAGACCAAGAATCCTGGAGCAGGTAGCCTATCCCTTCCCCAGTGGATTTTCCCGACCGAGGAATCTGACTGGTATCTCCTGCATTGCAGGCAGATTCTTCACCAACTTAGCTGTCAGGGAAGCCCCTCTTGTTATATCTGTTTTATATTCTAATTTGTGTAGAAATAATTTTCACAAACTGTTAGAAATATTTTGTTATTTTAAGTACTTATTACTTCAATTTCATTTAAAATGCTATCACTTCTTTCTGTAGTTAGTTTTGACCTACCTTCTTTTCTTTCTTCCTTTCCTCCTCTCTCTCTTTCCCTCTCTCCTTCCCCTTCAGTCTCTCTCTCTTTCTTCACTACTTCCCCTCTATTATTTTATAAAGGTGGGAATTTATTTTGTTTTACTTTTCTAACTTTTTTGAAGTTAGAAATGTAAAAAAATTCTAACTTTTTTTTACATAATAATCTTTTCTTCAGTCTTTCATATTTAATGAATCATTTAATGCTAAGTGATAGTGGTAAGTGTGTGATTATATCTTTGTTCCTCTTAATAATTATGAATCTAATTATTTTATAGGCATTATCCTACTCTGGGAGTTGGTGATGGACAGGGAGGCCTGGTGTGCTGCGATTCATGGGATCGCAAAGAGTCGGACACGACTGAGCAACTAAACTGAACTGAACTGAATCCTATTATGCACACTACTTTTACATGTAGTGTTTATTTCCTCTTTGATATAGCACATATTTTAAATTTTATTTTATTTGATGTATAGTTGATTTACAATGCTGTTAGTTTCTGCTCTATAGCAAAGTGATTCAGATACACACACACATACATATATGTATATTATTTTACATATTATTTTCCAATATGGTTTATTATAGGATATTGAATATAGGTCCCTGTGCTATACAGTTGTTTTTCAGTTACTCGTTCAGTCACTAAGTCATGTCTGACTCTTTGTTACTCTATGTACTGCAGCACATCAGGCTCCCCTGTCTTCCACTATCTTCTGAAGTTTGCTCAAATTCAGGTCCATTGAGTCAGTGATGCTATCTAACCATCCCCTTCTCTTTTTTGCCTTCAAGCTTTCACAGCATCAGGATACTTTCCAATAAGTCAGCTCTTCCCATTGGATGGCCAAAGTATAGGAACATCAGATTCAGCAACAAACCTTCCAATGAATCTTCACGGTTGAGATCTTGTTGCAGTCCAAGGAACTCAGTGTTCTTCAGCACCACAATTCAAAAGCATCAGTTCTTTGGCTCTCAGCCTTCTTTATGGTACAACTCTCACATCCGTACGTGACTACTGGAAAAACCATAGCTTTGACTATACAGATGTTTGTCAGCAAAGTGCTATCTCTGCTTTTCAATATGCTATCTAGATTTGTCGTAGCCTTCCTTCCAAGGAGAAAGTGTCTTTTAATTCCATGGTGCAGTCACCATCTGCAGCAATTTTGGAGTCCAAGAAAATAAAATCTGTCACCGCTTCCACATTTTCCCTGTCTATTTCCCATGAAGTACTAGGACCCCAGATGCCATGATCCTAGTTATATGAATGTTGATTTTTAAGCCAGCTTTTTCACTCTCCTGTTTCATCCTCATGAAGAGGCTCGTTAGTTCATCTTCAATTTCAGCTGCTAGAGTAGTACCATCTGCATTTCTCAGGTTACTGATGTTTCTCCCAGAAACCTTGATTCCAGCTTGTGATTCATACAACCTAGCATTTTGCATGATGTATTTTGTGTATAAGTTAAATAAGCAGGATGACCATATACAACCTTATTGTAATTCTTTTCCAATTGTGAATCTATTTGCTGTTCCATTTAAAGTTCTAACTGTGGCTTCTTGAACTGCATGCTGGTTTTTCAGGAGACAGGTTAGGTGGTCTGGTACTCCCATCTCTTTAATAATTTCTCACAGTTTCTTGTGGTCCACATGGTATAGTCAATGAAACACAGATCAGTGTTTTTCTGCAACCCCGTTGCTTTCTCTATGATCCAATGAATGTTGGAAATTTGATCTCTGGTTCCTCTGCCTTTTGTAAACCCAGCTTTAACATCTGATGTTCTCAAGTCACATACAGCTGAAGCCTAGCTTGAAAGATTTTGAGCACAGCTTTACTAACATGTGAAGTGAAAGCAATTATATGGTAGTATGGCACCCCACTCCAGTACTCTTGCCTGGAAAATCCCATGGATGGAGGAGCCTGGTAGGCTGCAGTCCATGGGGTCGCTAAGAGTCAGACACGACTGAGCGACTTCACTTTGACTTTTCACTTTCATGCATTGGAGAAGGAAATGGCAACCCACTCCAGTGTTCTTGCCTGGAGAATCTCAGGGGCGGGGGAGCCTGGTAGGCTGCCGTCTATGGGGTTGCACAGAGTCGAAAACGACTGAAGTGACTTAGCAGTAGCAGCAGCAACCAAATAGTAGGACCTTGTTTATCCATTCTATGTACAATAGTTTGCATCTGCAAATCTCAACAACCAATCCATCCCTCCCTGTCCAAACTTTGGCAACCAAAAATCTCTAGGTTCTCTAGGTCCCTAGGTCTGTTCTCTAGGTCTGTGAGTCTCTTTCATTGATAAGTACATGTATGTCATCCTTTAGATTCTACATATAAGTGATATCATATGCTACTTTCTCTTTCTTTCTTACTTCAGTTAGTATGATAATCTCAAGGTCTGTCTATGTGGCTGCAAATGACATTATTTCATTTCTTTTTATGACTAAATAGTATTCCATCATATATGTGTACCTCATCTTCTTTATCCATTCATCTACCAATAGATATTTAGGTTGCTTCTATGTCTTCTGAGTTAGAGAAAACACAGGTCATAGCAAACACCCTCTTCCAACAACACAAGAGAAGACTCTACACATGGACATCACCAGATGGTCAATACCAAATCAGATTGATTATATTCTTTGCAGACAAAGATGGAGAAGCTCTATACAGTCAGCAAACACAAGACCAGGAACTGAGTATGGCTCAGATCATGAACTTATTATTGCCAAATTCAGACTTAAATTGAAGAAAGCAGGGAAAACACTGACCAGTCAGGCATGAGAGAAGAGAGACAGAAGGCACTCAGTCATGTAAGATTCTCTGCAACCCCATGGGTGGTAGCCTACCAGGTTCCTCTGTTCATGGGATTTTCCATGCAAGAGTACTGGAGTGGGTTTCCATTTCCTTCTCCAGAGGATCTTCTGGACCAAGGGATCAAACCCAGGTCTCCTGCATTGCAGGTAGACATTTTACTGTCTGAGCCACCAGGGAAGCCTAATTCAGGTTTGACCTAAATCAAATCCCATATGATTATACAGTGGAAGTGAGAAATAGATTTAAGGGACTAGATCTGATAGACAGAGTGCCTGATGAACTATGGATGGAAGTTCATGACATTGTACAGGAGACAGGGATCAAGGCCATCCCCAAGAAAAAGAAATGCAAAAAAAGCAAAATGGCTCTGGGAGGAGGCCTTGCATATAGCTATAAAAAGAAAAGAAGTGAAAAGCAAAGGAGAAAAGGAAAGATATACCTATTTGAATGCAGATTCCAAAGAATAGCAAGGAGAGATAAGAAAGCCTTCCTCAGTGATCAATGCAAAGAAATAAGAGGAAAGCAATAGAATGGGAAAGACTAGAGATCTCTTCAAGACAATTAGAGTTACCAAGGTAACATTTCATGCAAAGATGGGCTCAATAAAGGACAGAAATAGTATGGACCTAACAGAAGCAGAAGATATTGAGAGGTGTCAAGAATACATAGAAGAAGTGTACAAAAAAGATCTTCATGACCCAGATAATCACTGTGGTGTGATCACTCACCTAGAGCCAGACATCCTGGAATGTGAAGTAGAGTGGGCCTTAGAAAGCATCACTACAAACAAAGCTAGTGGAGGTGATGGAATTCCAGTTGAGCTATTTCAAATCCTAAAAGAGATGCTGTGAAAGTGCTGCACTCAATATGCCAGTAAACTTGGAATACTCAGCAGTGGCCACAGGACTGGAAAAGGTCAATTTTCATTACAGTCCCAAAGAAAGGCAATGCTAAAGAATGCTCAAACTACTGGACAATTGCTCTCATCTCACATACTAGTAAAGTAATGGTCAAAATTCTCCAATCCAGTCTTCATTAGTACATGAACTGTGAACTTCCAGATGTTCAAGGTGGTTTTAGAAAATGCAGGGGAACCAGAGATCAAATTGCCAACATCCACGGGATCATCATAAAGCAAGAGAGTTCCAGAAAAAAAATCTATTTCTGGTTTAATGACTATGCCAAAGCCTTTGATTGTGTGGATCACAATAAACTGGAAAATTCTGAAAGAGATGGGAATACTAGACCACCCGACCTGCCTCTTGAGAAATTTATATGCAGTTCAGGAAGCAACAGTTAGAACTGGACATGGAAAAACAGACTGGTTACAAGTAGGAAAAGGAGTATGTCAAGGTTGTATATTGTCAACCTGTTTATTTAACTTATATGCAGAGTGTATCATGAGAAACGCTGGGCTGAAAGAAGCACAAGCTAGAATCAAGATTGCCAGGAGAAATATCAATTACCTCAGATATGCATTGACACCACTGTTGTGGGAGAAAGAAAAGAAGAACTAAAGAGTTTCTTGATGAAAGTGAAAGGGGAGAGTGAAAAAGTTGACTTAAAGCTCAACATTCAGAAAAAAAGATCATGGCATCTGGTCTCATCACTTCATGGCAAATAGATGGGGAAATTGTGGCAGACATTATTTTGGGGGGGCTCCAAAATCACTGTAGATGGTGATTGAAGCCATGAAATTAAAAGACACTCCCTGGAAGAAATGTTATGACCAACCTAGATAGCATATTAAAATGCAGAGACAATACATTGCCAAAAAGGTCTCTCTAGTCAAGTCTAAGATTTTTCCAGTGGTCATGTATGGATGTGAGAGTTGGACTGTGAAGAAAGCTAAGCGCCAAAGAATTGATGATTTTGAACTGTGGTGTTGGAGAAGACTCTTGAGAGTTCCTTGGACTGCAAGGAGATCCAACCAGTCCATCCTAAAGGAAATCAGTCTGGGTGATCATTGGAAGGACCAATGTTGAAGTTGAAACTTTGGCCACCTGATGCAAAGAGCTGACTCATTGGAAAAGACCCTGATGCTGAGAAAGATTGAAAGCAGGAGGAGAAGGGGACAATAGAGGATGAGATGGTTGGATGGCGTCACCGACTCAATGGACATGAGTTTGAGTAAACTCCAGGAGTTGGTGTTGGACAAGGATGCCTGTCGTCCTGCAGTTCATGAGGTCGCAAAGAGTCAGACATGACTGACTGAACTGAACTGATGTCTGGGCTGTTGTAAATAGTGCTTTGTTATTAGATGCTTTAAGTTATAATTACTGGGAATCAATATTTTTAGTAAGAATACTTTGAAATATTAAGGTGAATAAACCTACTTCTGATAAAATAGTAATCACTTAAGTATTTAAAATATATTTGCATAATAAATCTCATTTAACTAGTGGCATTGAATTCAGCTAATAAATTTACATGTTTTACCATCCATTAATTTCTGCATACATGCCATAAAATTCATGAAAAATTAGCAGGTGGATACAATTAGCCATGGTCATGAAAACACATTACCAGGAAAGTTATACATTGTTAATTATGAGAATGGAAAGCTTAATTGCTCACATCAAAATAGTTGATAAGCTTGTTATATGTAGTTTTACTATATAAAATAATAGAAAAAAAGATTCCCTCAGGTTCATTGGCATTTGAATGGAAAATACCTATCTGAACACAAAGCATAAAAATGCATTATTTTCACAAGAATGTAAATGACTCTTAATTCAACCTGATTAGTAAAAAGAGTTGATGTTGTAAAACTAGTTCCTTCCCAACTTGTCATGATCTGTAATTTGACTTCCTAAGTCCATTGAACTTGAAGAGTAAAGTATTTCTATGGGCTATGTATAAAGTCATTCATTAATTGACCGTACTTTTTCTCCCTCAACCCTGTCACAGCTCACCTTGCACCCTAGCTCTAGAAATACAAATCTGAGTGCAATTCTTTGCCTATACTACAGGAAATAACACAGCTGATCTCTTAGTTTACTTTGAAGAAAAGCTCATTTTGAGAATACTTAAATTAGTCAATGCAAAGTCCTTTCCTATTCTTCTAAAATATTTATAAAGTACACTAACATTGTGCTGCCAAAACTTCTAATCAATCACCACAAAATGAATATGGCCTCTGAATGTTTTCAACAAATTATTTCATTTGTCTCTCTATTAATGCATCAAAATATCTATTAAAATTTAATATAAATCAGAGTATAGTAGTGAAAAAAAAAGCATCTGTTTTCAGAGGATTTATCTTCTTAATGGGGTGCCAGACAGTAATATACAAGGTATAAATAAATGAATATAGACTCTTCTAAGTGGTGATTATGAAGACCTACAAGACCTTTTAGAACTAACACTGAAAAAAGATGTCCTTTTCATTATAGGGGACTGGAATGCAAAAGTAGAAGCAAGAAACACCTGGAGTAACAGGCAAATTTGGCCTTGGAATGCGGAATGAAGCAGGGCAAAGACTAATAGAGTTTTGCCAAGAAAATGCATTGGTCATAGCAAACACCCTCTTCCAACAACACAAGAGAAGGCTCTACACATGGACATCACCAGATGGTCAACACCGAAATCAGATTGATTATATTCTTTGCAGCCAAAGATGGAGAAGCTCTATACAGTCAACAAAAACAAGACCAGGAACTGACTGTGGCTCAGATCATGAACTCCTTATTACCAAATTCAGACTCAAATTGAAGAAAGTAGGGAAAACCGCTAGACCATTCAGGTATGACCTAAATCAAATCCCTTATGATTATACAGTGGAAGTAAGAAATAGATTTAAGGGCCTAGATCTGATAGAGTGCCTGATGAACTATGGAATGAGGTTCATGACATTGTAAAGGAGACAGGGATCAAGACCATCCACATGGAAAAGAAATGCAAATAAGCAAAATGGCTGTCTGGGGAGGCCTTACAAATAGCTGTGAAAAGAAGAGAGGCAAAAAGCAAAGGAGAAAAGGAAAGATATAAGCATCTGAATGCAGAGTCCCAAAGAATAGCAAGTAGAGATAAGAAAGCCTTCTTCAGTGATCAATGCAAAGAAATAGAGGAAAAGAACAGAATGGTAAAGACTAGAGATCTCTTCAAGAAAATTAGAGATACCCAGGGAACATTTCATACAAAGATGGGTTCGATAAAGGACAGAAATGGTATGGACCTAACAGAAGCAGAAGATATTAAGAAGAAGTGGCAAGAATACACAGAAGAACTGTACAAAAAAGATCTTCACGACCCAGATAATCATGATGATGTGATCACTAATCTAGAGCCAGACATCTTGGAATGTGAAGTCAAGTGGGCCTTAGAAAGCATCACTACGAACAAAGCTAGTAGAGGTGATGGAATTCCAGTTGAGCTGTTTCAAATCCTGAAAGATGATGCTGTGAAAGTGCTGCACTTAATATGCCAGCAAATCTGGAACACTCAGCAGTGGCCACAGGACTGGAAAAGGTCAGTTTTCATTCCAATTCCAAAGAAAGGCAATGCCATAGAATGCTCAAACTACCATACAATTGCACTCATCTCACATGCTAGTAAAGTAATACTCAAAATTCTCCAAGCCAGACTTCAGCAATACGTGAACCGTGAACTCCCTGATGTTCAAGCTGGTTTTAGAAAAGGCAGGGGAACCAGAGATCAAATTGCCATCATCCGCTGGATCATGGAAAAAGCAAGAGAGTTCCAGAAAAACATCTATTTCTGCTTTATTGACTATGTCAAAGCCTTTGACTGTGTGGATCACAATAAACTGTGGAAAATCCTGAAAGAGATGGGGATACCAGACCACCTAACCTGCCTCTTGAGAAATCTGTATGCAGGTCAGGAAGCAACAGTTAGAAGTGGACATGGAACAACAGACTGGTTCCAAATAGGAAAAGGAGTATGTCAAGGCTGTATATTGTCACCCTGCTTATTTAACTTATATGCAGGGTACGTCATGAGAAACGCTGGACTGGAAGAAACACAAGCTGGAATCAAGATTGCCGAGAGAAATATCAATAACCTCAGAAATGCAGATGACACCACCCTTATGGCAGAAAGTGAAGAGGAGCTAAAAAGCCTCTTGATGAATGTGAAAGAGGAGAGTGAAAAAGTTGGCTTAAAGCTCAACATTCAGAAAACGAAGATCATGGCATCTGGTCCCATCACTTCATGGGAAATAGATGGGGAAACAGTGGAAACAGTGTCAGACTTTATTTTGGGGGGCTCCAAAATCACTGTAGATGGTGACTGCAGCCATGAAATTAAAAGCCGCTTACTCCTTGGAAGAAAAGTTATGATCAAGCTAGATAGTATATTCAAAAGCAGAGACATTACTTTGCAGACTAAGGTCCGTCTAGTCAAGGCTATGTTTTTTCCTGTGGTCATGTACGGATGTGAGAATTGGACTGTGAAGAAGGCTGAGCACCGAAAAATTGATGCTTTTGAATTGTGGTGTTGGAGAAGACTCTTGAGAGTCCCTGGAGATCAGCCCTGGGATTTCTTTGGAAGGAATGATGCTAAAGCTGAAACTCCAGTACTTTGGCCACCTCATGTGAAGAGTTGACTCATTGGAAAAGACTCTGATGCTGGGAGGGGTTGGGGGCAGGAGGAGAAGGGGACGACCGAGGATAAGGTGGCTGGATGGCATCACAGACTCGATGGACGTGAGTCTGAGTGAACTCCAGGAGATGGTGATGGACAGGGAGGCCTGGCTTACTGCGATTCATTGGGTCACAAAGAGTTGGACATGACTGAGCAACTGAACTGAATTGAACTAAAGAAGATGCTAAGTGAGTAAGCAGGGTTCTATTTTTGATGGAACAGTAACTGAAGTTGCTTTTACTAAATGAGTTTTTTAGTAAAGATTAGGAAAAAATGAGGGAATGAGCGTAATTCCTATATAAGGGAAGAAAAGATCAAGCAGAATAAGAGTACAAGAGCTCTGAGATGAACCCTGCTTACATATTCAAAAACAGAAATGAGGCCAATGTGGCTGAAAGAGGAGACTGGGAGGAGATGACATCAAGGGACAAAGGAGCATTTGGGAGATAATGCAGAGTTTTGAATTTTATTCTGAGTTAGATGAGAAGACACTGGATTGCTTCAAAGAGAAGAAAATAGGTTTTAAAGGGTCTTCTTTTTGTTACTGTTTGAACTGTAGCAGCCAACAGTGGAAGCAAGAGGCTATTATAATAATCTAGATTGAGAAATACTGATGTCTCAAAGTCAGGTAGTAGTGGTGGAACTAGAGAGAAATTGTTAGATTTTTGATCTGTGAAGTTAAGAAACAATAGCTTTTGTAAATTTGGAGCCAGTAGGTTTGGGTGTGGAGTATAACAGAAGTCAGGATCTGAGGCCTAGGTGACAGTCAAAATAGAGCCATTGCTGTATGGGGTACTAAAGTTTTAGGAGATAAACACTGATTAACTTATTTAAACTGAACTGCTTGGTAACAGAAATGGTAAATATTTGTTTTGGGTTAGTGTTAGCTGCTCAGTCATGTCCGACTCTTTGCAGCCCCATGGACTGTAGCCTGCCAGTCTCCTATGTCCATGGGATTCTCCAGGCAAAAACACTGGAGTCGATTGCCATTCCCTCCTCCAGAGGATCACCCAAGCGAGGAAGATTTTGGCTTGGAAAAAAATTAGTGAGGCACACTGAGGGGAGCATGAAATGAGAAATTTTGGGAACCTCTGGTATGTGCTGATGGCAGTAGGGAGGGCATGATCACTGATCTGGGAGAAAGTGCAAATAATTACAGGAGAAGCATATGAATGCCTGAAAAATAAGGGAATCCAGTGAACAAATGCAGGATGTATTCCTAGATATGACTACCAGCTCTTTATTCTTTGAAAAACGTGAGAACTGAAGTCTGGGATAGTGGATGGTTTTGTTGTTAGGAGTGGTGGACATACTGTTTTGATAGCTTTTATTTTCATCACTTGAAAATGAGGAATAAGGAAAAGAACATGAGGCATGAGGAGACATAAGTGTAGAATGATCAATGAAGAGATTTTGAGAGTGAACTAGCTGGGTAAAAAGCAGTAGTTTTGCTAACCAACACCAAGGGCCACCCTCATGTTATTGTTCATCGAGTTAAATTGACACTATAATATGTAGTTTTACATTTATTCACATGAGTTAGCTATTTAGATGAGTATAGGAAATAGAGTGTTGGACTCAGGGTTTACTCTTCATATGAAATGGAATATATGTATCTCTAGGGAGACAAAAGTATATATAAGGAGTTATTAAAGAGATGACTGGTTCAATATAAATCAGATAAACAATGAGTTAAGATCATAGGCGAAATAAAAGTCAATGAGAATTCTGTAAGATTAGCAGTTTAAATCAGTTCAGTTCAGTTCAGTTCAGTCGCTCAGTCATGTTCGACTCTGTGACCCCATGAATCGCAGCACACCAGGCCTCCCTGTCCATCACCAATTCCCAGAGCTCACGCAGACTCATGTCCATCGAGTCAGTGATGCCATCCAGCCATCTCATCCTCTGTCGTCCCCTTCTTCTCCTGCCTCCAATGATATTTTTTTGAGTGGTAATATTAGGGTGAATGAGTTAGAAAGGTAGAATGTATTAGAAGTAACTATAAGTATATCAGAATCACCAAGAAATAAAACAACAATGATGTAAAAAAAAAAAAGAAACAGTAGGGTTTTCATTTGTATTTTTACTTCTAAAAAGACTAACTTGGTAAAATCAAATTAAAAGACACTTACACCTTAGAAGGAAAGTTATGATCAACCTAGAAAGCATATTAAAAAGCAGAGACATTAGTTTGTCAACAAAGGTCCATCTAGTCAAGGCTATGGTTTTTCCAGTAGTCATCTATGGATGTGAGAGTTGGACTAGAAAGAAAGCTGAGCGCTGAAGAATTGATAGTTTTGAACTGTGGTGTTGGAGAAGACTCTTGAGAGTCCCTTGGACTGCAATGAGATCCAACCACTCCATTCTAAAGGAGATCAGTCCTGGGTGATCATTGGAAGGACTGATGTTGAAGCTGAAACTCCAATACTTTGGCCATGTGATGTGAAGAGCTGATTCATTTGAAAAGACCCTGATGGTAGGAAAGATTGAGGGCAGGAGGAGAAGGGGACAGCAGAGGATGAGATGGTTGGATGACATCATCGACTTAATGGACATGGGTGTGGGTGGACTTGGGTAGTTGGTGATGGACAGGGAAACCTGGCATGCTGTGGTTCATGGGATCACAATGAGTCGGACACCACTGAGCTACTGAACTGAACTGAAGTGGTAAAATACTGAAGAAATAAGAAATGATGTGGCAATTTATAAATAAATGAAAAAAGCAATTGGTGTTATTATTATAATGAACTTCAAATGAAGGAAAGGATTTTTCAAGAAGTTTTAATTATTGGGAAGTGGCAATGAGGAGAAAGGCAATTAGATAATCTGTCTCTAGGAACAATGTGAGCCTAGGGAGAAGGAGAGGGGAAAAAAATAAATAAAACAACTATTAATCAGGAAGTTGAGGAGGAATTAAGCAACTCTAGAAAAGATGGGTTGTTATCAATTAAACAAGAAAATGAATGGAATATCAGCAAGGATGTTATTGAGAGAGGAAATTTTGAGGATTGGAGATTCTGAGCTCTAGATTGAAAGGATTAAAGGCTGGGAAAGATGTATGAGATTCAGTTCAGTTCAGTTCAGTCACTCAGTTGTATCTGACTCTTTGGGACCCCATGAATTGCAGCATGCCAGGCCTCCCTGTCCATCACTAACTCCCAGAGTTCATCCAAACTCATGTCCATCGAGTCGGTGATACCATCCAGCCATCTCATCCTCTGTCATCCCCTTCTCCTCCTGCCCCCAATCCCTGCCAGCATTAGGGTCTTTTCCAATGAGTCAACAATTTGCATGAGGTGGCCAAAGTATTGGAGTTTCAGCGTCAGCATCAGTCCTTCCAAAGAACATCCAGGACTGATCTCCTTTAGGATGGACTTGTTGGATCTCTTTGCAGTCCAAGGGACTCTCATGAGTCTTCAACACCACAGTTCAAAAGCATCAATTCTTCAGCGCTCAGCTTTCTTCACAGTCCAACTCTCACATCCATACATGACCACTGGAAAAACCATAGCCTTGACTAGACAGACCTTTGTTGACAAAGTGATGTCTCTGCTTTTTAATATGGTGTCTAGGTTGGTCATAACTTTCTTTCCAAGGAGTAAGCAGCTTTTAATTTCATGGCTGCAATCACCATCTGCAGTGATTTTGAAGCCCCCCAAAATAAAGTCTGACACTGTTTCCACTGTTTCCCCATCTATTTCCCATGAAGTGATGGGACCAGATGCCGTGATCTTCGTTTTCTGAATGTTGAGCTTTAAGCCAACTTTTTCACTCTACACTTTCACTTACATAAAGAGGCTTTTTAGTTCCTCTTCACTTTCTGCCATAAGGGTGGTGTCATCTGAGTATCTGAGGTTTTTGATATTTCTCCCAGCAATCTTGATTCCAACTTGTGCTTCTTCCAGTCCAGCGTTTCTCATGATGTACTCTGCATATAAGTTCAATAAGCAGGGTGACAATATATAGCCTTGACATATTCCTTTTCTTATGTGGAACCAGTCTGTTGTTCCATGTCCAGTTCTAACTGTTGCTTCCTGGCCTGCATATAGGTTTCTCAAGAGGCAGGTCAGATTAAGATTAAGTCTATCTAAAGTCCAAAGGATTTTAGTGTCTAGGTGATGAAGCATGAAGATGAATGATGACTTAGGAATCTTGGGTTTTCTGTGAATCTTGGGGTTTTTTTAATAGTTGACAATCTGGATCAAAATGAATGTGTCATCCAATAGTGTCCAGAGGGACCTGTGATTATGTCCAAGGAAGTGAGGATAGGGTCTCCAGGAATATGTGAATTATGTTGGTCCCTGATTCAAGAAAACTATTAGTAATATTGAGTCAACAGAAGTGTTTTGGTACTGGAAGGGTAACTTAGGAGTGATTAGAATTTTTTAACTTGAAATAAGTACATATTTTCCATAAATAATTCTTAAAGTATATTCAAATTCCAAGTCTTAGATCCTGGGAACACCTACTACTGTTATTTATGTTCTTTTTTATATAAGGAAATCTAAATCTAAAGTCCTTTCAGGGGATTGATACATTGAATATACCATGCATGCTAAGTCGCTTCAGTTGTATCCGACTCTGCAGTCCTATGTTCTGTATATAGCCTGCCAGGTTCTTCTGTCCATTGGATTCTCCAGACAAGAATACTGGAGTGTGTTGCTATGTCCTCCTCCAGATTTTCCTGATCCAGGGATCTGATCTAACCTGCATCTCTTAAGTTTCCTGCATTGGCAGGCAGATTCTTTACTAGTGGTGCCATCTGAGAAGCTCATATTGAATAGAGAAGGAAACTAATATAAATATGTTGTTATAAACAGTTTGGAATAAAATGTAGTGTTTTAATGAACATTTCCTCATAGAGGATATCCTAACAACCAAGGGTCCTCTACAAACAAATTCCATCATTTTCCAAAGTACTTTAACCAACATCAAAATGTGTTGACCTGTTTACTTTTGAGTGTTCCACTTGTTGAGCTCTTTACTCTTGCTAAGGAATCAATGAGCTAAAAATAATCATTTGTTTTATAGCTTAATTTCCTCCTTAGACAGATATCTGAGTGATCTGAATTTTCAAGTAAATTAACATTTATAGCCATCAATTAATTTACAAATAGTGATCCTAATATTCCTCAGTTCTTTGAAGATCAGCCATCTAACCACATCAGCCATATGAAAAATTAGCAAATTAAAATATTATAAATAAAATTTGAATATTCAGCAGTAATTAATCTGAGAAATGCTGGGAATATTTTTTCTCTCAATATGATCAGTCACCTTAGCAACTAGAAAAAAAGGAACAATCACTTTGGCCATGGCTGGTTCATGTCAATGTATGGCAATTAAGGTAAAGTAATTTGCCTCCAATCAAAATAAATAAATTTAAAACAAGCAAAAAATAAAATATTTGAGTCACTCTAAGAAAAACATGAGAGAAGTAAACTGAAGCAAATTCATAGAAAATGAGAACAAAGAATATGGAAAGAAATTCAGTGTAGAAGCTATGGGTACAAGAGAGCTATCAGAGGTTCAAAAAAATTATGATTCTGTGCTCTTAGAGTACCTAAAAAATAAAAATAAAACTTAATTCATCTACTGAGATGAGATTTGTTTCCAGAGTATTTACTAAGTGATTTTTTATCATACATAAAATTTCATTCATTTTAATGATTGTCAGATTTAATAATGAAATTTTAAATTTGAACATCAGATAAACAAGAATTTTCAAGTGAAATTGTGTCCTGTACATTATTATATTCACTGTTATCTGAAGTTCAAATTTAACCAAACATCCTAAATTTTAGCTGTTGATCCTAGTAATAGTGTGTATATATATAAATGCTGCTGCTGCTGCTAAGTCATTTCAGTCATGTCCGACTCTGTGCGACCCCATAGACAACAGTCCACCAGGCTTCCCCATCCCTGGGATTCTCCAGGCAAGAACACTGGAGTGGGTTGCCATTTCCTTCTCCAAGGCATGAAAGTGAAAAGTGAAAGTGAAATCACTCAATCGTGTCCAACTCTTAGTGACCCCATGGACTGCAGCCTACCTGGCTCCTCTGTCCATGGGATTTTCCAGGCAGGAGTACTGGAGTGGTTGCCATTGCCATATATATATATATATATATATATATATATATATATATCTCCACAAAATGTCAGAGTAACTAAGTACTTTGAGTTATTATAACCTCAGAGATAGAATTTACTTAGCCTGGTTTTACCTATTATGACTTTACCACGGAAATGTTAGCAGTGGCAATTTATGTTACACTGGTGTCATCAGATAAACAGTGGGAATAATGTTAACTTCACAGATTTGCTGACTAGATTATTAGAGACACATATGTAAAGCACTTAATGTCCTTAATAAACAGAATTGTTATTCAAATATACCTCAGGCTTAACTGCAGATTTACCCTTTGACATGACATATGGATTGATGGTTCGGACAGTAAAGCACAGAACATTGGGATCATAAAGAAACTTAGAAAAAGGCATAGCAAATTCTTCATTTAAGCAGAAAATAAACTGCTTAAAATGTAAATGAGATAGGATAAAAGAAAAAGTTCACCTAATTAACATATACTATATTTAGGTATTTAGTATCCATTTCTCTATAAATTCCCTAAGTTAAAAAAATCTATAGATAATGTACATTATTTCTCATGAAACTGAACAAGGGATAGGGTGTTTAAAAACATCTCACAAAGGAAGCTGATATATGCTACTCAGCTTGTTTAATTTATCAATAGCCTGATAAACTTAGTAGTCTAGGTGAGTTAGGGATTTTGGGCATTATCTAAGAACATTTCGGAGAAGGCAATGGCACCCCACTCCAGTACTCTTGCCTGGAAAATCCCATGGATGGAGGAGCCTGGTGGGCTGCAGTCCATGGAGTCACTGAGAGTTGGACGGGACTCAGTGACTTCACTTTCACTTTTCACTTTCATGTATTGGAGAAGGAAATGACAATCTACTCCAGTGTTCTTGCCTGGAGAACCCCAGGGACGGGGGAGCCTGGTGGGCTGCCATCTATAGGGTTGGACAGTCAGACACAACTTAAGTGACTTAGCAGCAGCAGCAGCAAGAACATTTTAATGCATTTTTCAATTTGGAAAATTGTTAAAATTATGAAAAAAGAGAGAGACACCATGTCTCTTCTTAATAATGAAAAATATTAGTTCTGACTTTACCCTATATTGCTTGTGGGCATGTGTTTAATTTAGTCAAATTGAACTGAAACCATTGTAGAATATAAAGTAACCAAAAATGTTCCTATAAGGCAAAAAATGCTAGGTGTTAAAGGGAAAGTAGCTATATCATATCTTTTAATAAATATTGTAATCAAGAATCCTGAGAAACAAATGTGTTCTAGTCTTAATTTTCTTTTGAAATTTATATGATACTTATGATGGTTAATTTTGTATCAGCTTGACTGGGCCATAGTGCCCAGATATTTGATCAAGTATTATTCTAGATGTTTCTGTGAAGGCTTTTTTTTTTTTTGCCCAGTGAGATTAACATTGCTTTGAGTAAAGTAGATTACCCTCCATAAAGTGATGGGCTTCTTCCAATCAGTTTCAAATCTTAGGAGAACAAAGGAAACTCCCTTCAGCAAGAAGAAATTGTGCTAGTTGATTGCCTCCAATAATTTAGTCCTCAGTCACATGAGTCACTTCCTTTAAAGAAACCTACCCCTCAGTGAATCTTTATCACTATCATCTCTATCACTATGCTCTTATCTGTATCTATATATATTTATTGCTTTCAGTTCAGTTCAGTGGCTCAGTCATGTCCGACTCTTTGCGACCCAATGAATCGCAGCACGCCAGGCCTCCCTGTCCATCACCAACTCCCACAGTTCACTCAGACTCACGTCCATCGAGGCAGCGATGCCATACAGCCATCTCATCCTCGGTTGTCCCCTTCTCCTCCTGCCCCCAATCCCTCCCAGCATCAGAGTCTTTTCCAATGAGTCAACTCTTCTCATGAGGTGGCCAAAGTACTGGAGTTTCAGCTTTAGCATCATTCCTTGCAAAGAAATCCCAGGGTTGATCTCCTTCAGAATGGACTGGTTGGATCTCCTTGCAGTCCAAGGGATTCTCAAGAGTCTTCTCCAACACCACAGTTCAAAAGCATCAATTCTTTGGTGCTCAGTCTTCTTCACAGTCCAACTCTCACATCCATACATGACCACAGGAAAAACCATAGCCTTGACTAGACAGACCTTAGTCGGCAAAGTAATGTCTCTGCTTTTGAATATACTATCGAGGTTGGTCATAACTTTTCTTCCAAGGAGTAAGCGTCTTTGAATTTCATGGCTGCAATCATCATTTGTAGTGATTTTGGAGCCCCCCCCAAAATAAAAGTCTGACACTGTTTCCTTTACCTATATACCTGTATCTATATCTTATTGTTCTTTTTCTCTGGAGAATCCTAATATACAGTGCTTATGTTTTTTTCATTGATTTTTTTTTTTTTTACAAGTAAGAAGTGGTGCTATGTAAATACATTTTACATTAAACCATTATCTACACATATGGAATGAAAGACGGGTAAGGGTTAACTAAAAATAAAAATAAATATTTTCTACCCTAGTCCATGTGTCTTAATGTGCAGTATGAGAATTACAATTGAAAATTATCCAAGTGGGTTTTCTAATGTTTTCAAAGTGTTGCATCATCCAGTAAGTGCCATTGTTTTCATTATTTCAGGAGATTAAAAAATTAAAACCTAACTTAGATACCAACAGTTATTAATGAAATATTCTTTTTTCCTTTCGGCTTCTCACCTATTCAACAATGTACATACTTGGAGCTTAATATATTAACGGTAGACAGATTGCAGTTATCCTAGCTTTTGGTTTCATTCAACCCCATCTAATTGGAGCCCCAGGCTTGGATCTCTCACAAACCACATCATGTACAACACTGCTCTGATAGATAAACAAGTAGGAAAAACAAAAACAAGACAGGCAGACCAGGTTTTTAGGTGGCAGGCTGAGAGAGTATGACATCCAATAGCCTGAAGCTCTTAACTGTGATGAAGGCTGTGAAGAGGTGATAATGCTCCTTGTTCTTCATGGCAGACACATTTAGATGGGTCCTTCCTAGAGGCCAGAAGGTAGATTTAAAATTAAATGGCAAACAGCTACTACCAGTATGAAAGTAATATTCACCACAGCTCTGCACAGAGTCTTGATAACACATGTACCTCTGATCTGGGGTTCTGAAAAGCCCTAAACTGGGAGAGAAAATTCACTGTGAGCAGGTCGGTAAGTGCTGTGAACAAATAGCTATAAAACTCTAGATAGGAGCTGGGAGGCAAACCAGCACACAGGATGTATTCTCAGGGAATCTAGGTCAGCCCAGAGGTAGAATTTAGATTCAGAGGGCCTCTGGAAACAGGTTATGATATCATTGTTTATAGCATAGATGACAACTGTACAAATATAGCCTCGTTTGTGCTCAAATTATTTTAAGGATTTGGACATTCCTTTAAAATCTCTCTACAGACTTTTTTTTACTACAGGAAATTTTGTACTTCTGCGAAGTTCACAATATTTGCTAGCCTCCCTGCTGATGGTAGGTGCTGGGGATGTCTAACATTAGTACATCAGGCAGTAATAAAAAATGCATGAGAACACTGACTGTCAGAACACTAATTTGGAAATGTATCTCTACCCTGTTTGTACACATGAATTAATCTGCAGAAAAGAGTAACTACATGCTATTTGTTAGCCATTAGCTTGTTACCAGTCAATGAGCAAGGTGACAAAAATGATGTTGTTTTTGCATTTTTATGTTATTCCTCTAGGAGTCAATGGAAAATATAGAGTTTAAAGAAATGCTATTTTCAGTCTCAATGAAAAAGAATGGAACTTTAGCAAGTGCACTCATCAGGCAATCATGATATGTACTATAGTTTATGAACTTCAGTTTTAAAGAAATTCTTTGAATTTTTTTTCCATACATACTCTTTGAGGATTTGAAATAAGTTACCAGTGGAAAGGTTCAGATGCTTGTTACAGCCTTAAGGCCCTTAAATAGACTTTCTCCTTCACATATGTAGTTTATTTAAAATAATGGCATAGCTATGTTACAATTTAAATGCTTGGGATAAATTATCCATTATCTTTACCACCCATTCTTGTTAGTGAATAAACTGTGTCTTTTATTCTTTATCTTTTATTTCTTCAATTAGGCAAGTTGATATGGCATAGTTGGTTCTGAGCAAGGACTCTGGAATTTAAATGTCTGGCTTCAAATCTGGATTCCAGAACTAGTTATGTAATCCTGTTCAAATTAATTCATGTCTTTAGTCCTTTAGTTTTCTCATCTATAAATTGAGAAGAACAAAAGTAAATGCACGTATTTATGAACATTAAATAAGTTATTAAATCCTGCTTATATTGAGCACTTTATACGTATTAGGCTTCCCTGTGTTTCAGATGGTAAAAAATCTGCCTGCAGTGCGGGAGACCAGGTTCGATCCCTGTGCCAGGAAGATCCCCTGGAGAAGGGAATGGTTTCCCATTTCAGTATTCAGGCTATTTCCTCTGTTTGGAGACCCCTGGCCTTCCTGTTACCCTCTCACATTGAAATTATGTATTTGTTTATTTTTAAATATATTTATTTATTTGGTTGTGCCAGGTCTTAGTTGTGACATGCAGAATCCTTAGTTGTGGCATAAAGACTCTTAGTGGAAGCATGTTAGGTCTAGTTCCCCAACTGGGGATTGAACCTGGGCCCCTTGCATTGGGAATACAGGGTCTTAACCACTGGACCACCAGGGAAATCCCTTATTTGTTTCTTAGCATTGTTTTTGAACTATCTCATAGGTATTCTGAATTTCACATTAGAATTACCAGAATTTACACTGCAGTGCTCTGAACATAGGCTTCCCAGCTTGTTCAGTGGTGAAAGAATCCACCTGCCCATTCAGGAGTTGCAGGAGATGCCAATTTCATCCCTGGGTCAGGAAGATCCCTGGAGGATGAAATGGCAACCCATCCCAGTATTCTTGCCTGGAAAATCCCAAGGACAGAGGAGGTCAGGAAGGCTGTAGTCCATGGGGGTTGCAGAGAGCCAGATGTGACTGTGCATCCATGTATGGTCTGAGCATAGTAGATCCTTCATAAATATTTGTTAGGAGTGATTGCTATTGCTATTGCTATTGCTATTGCTATTGCTATTAAGTCACTTCAGTCGTGTCCAACTCTGTGCGACCCCATAGACGGCAGCCCACCAGGCTCCCCCATCCCTGGGATTCTCCAGGCAAGAACACTGGAGTGGGGTGCCATTTCCTTCTCCAATGCATGAAAGAAAAAGGTGAAAGTGAAGTCGCTTAGTCATGTCTGTCTTAGCGACCCCATGGACTGCAGCCCACCAGGCTCCTCCATCCTTGGGATTTTCCAGGCAAGAGTACTGGAGTGGGGTGCCATTGCCTTCTCCGTTAGGAGTGATATAGTTATTTAAATTGTGTTTTTTTAAACCCTGGTAAAATCTTTGAAGTATGAGATAAACCAGTGGGTAAAAGCAACTTATTCTGAAAGTTACATATTAACAGTATGGACTAATAGAATCTAGACCCTAGAGTACTATTTGAAAGATGGCACTTGAAGAATAGGGTTTCCCAAGTGGCTCAGTGGGCAAAAATCCACCTGTAGTGCAGGAGACATGGATTTGATCCCTGGGTCAGGAAGATCCCCTGGAGAAGGAAATGGCAACCCACTCCAGAATTCTTGCCTGGGAAATCCCATGGACAGTGGAACCTGGAAGGCTATACTCCATCATAGGGTTGCAAAGAGTTTGACATGAATGAAGCAACTGAGCATGCATGTGCACACACACACACACACACACACACACGAAGAATAAATATGATTCAACCTTGCTGTATGCTTGAAGGGAGAAAAGGAAAAAAGAAAGCTCATAAGCAATGCAGAAATCCAATTACAACTACAATCAGTTCAGAAGTGCAGTTACAGATATACTTCTTTCAAAAACCCCTCATTTTGTACATGCTTAATTTAACCTTGAACTAGTCTTTATTTTCCTGCTGTAGGCTGGGTACAGAATTGTGCACTATTTTTTTAACTTAGTATTATATGTCAAAGATATTTGTAATCTTTTAAATAATTGTTGAAAACCATGATTAAAATGCCTTCATAATATAATTTTGTATAACAATTTATACAAGTGTTGGGAAAAATAATACCAAAGACTAAGAAGATAGAACCTTGTCCTTTATAAGAACTGAACTGTGAAAAGGAAAGACACTCGTCAGTCAGTAGTACCTTCCCACACTGAAATGAGGACATTCTGTATAAACAAATACAATCAATGACCCCCTGAAAATTACTCCTGAGATTGGAAGAAGGGCAAGAGCCTTGTGACCACAGGTAGGAGAGCATATCCCAAGGGAGAAATATGGGAAAGGGAGTGATGGGTTTGTACTTAATTAAAAGCTACTAAAGTGAGGTGCTCATAACATAAGTCACATTTTTTGTGCAGAAAATACCTCAGATCTGTAACTGGCATATAGTGTTTAAACAGGAAGGCAAATGTAAAAATGTTTGCAATAGTTATTTTACTGTGAATTGAAGTTCTATATATTATGGAGACTAGTTTCTTTATCACAATTACTCTTGCATTGTTTTGTGCTTTTAGAAAGTAAAATAAGTATAAACATCATTTTACCTAAATTTTGACTGAATTACTGATTAATTTTCTCATGAATAACTTGTAGTAAAATAACTAAATGGGTAATATGAATTTTTTATAGCTTCTGTTCAGTATAGACAAAGGAAAATTAAAAAGAATTCTTTTTTAATATGTTTTTGCTTTTCATAGTACATACTATCAGCATATGCAGTAACTTCAGTGAAGTCCCTTCATATCTTGGACTGGAGTGGGTAGCCTATCTTTTCTCCCATGGGTCTTCCTGACTAAGGAATCGAACTGGTGTCTGCTGCATTGCAGGTGGATTCTCTACCAACTGAGCTATCAGGGAAGCCTGAAAAATATTACAGTATTACTTAAATTATCCACTTCATTTGAGAGGATTTGTTTTTGTTTGCAACGTGGTTTGGATTTTCCTTCCTTGAAATATATTTACTTCTGAGAAGTTTTCAGTATTTACCTTTTTTTTAATTAAATGTATTTATTTAGGAAAAATTTGCTGAAACATAAAATCTACTTGATTGTATATTTAGCAAAAGTTTTAATTTATTCAGAAAAACACACATATTGATGTTTAGGAGAAAGAAAACTAAAATAAAACCAACTTCTGGATAGTTTTTGTTTTCTTTATACTATTTTGTATTTTCAATACATACATCAATGTCTTATTACTAATAAAACTGTCATTTATTAGGCATAATTTATACCATTAGGTAAACAATTATGTACAATTAAAGTGTACAGTCTGAGTTTTGACAATTATATATGCACATGAAACCATCAATATAATCAGCATAAAAGCATTTTCCTCTCTCCTAGAAGTTTCCTTGTGCCCCTTACATTCAGTCCCCCTTTTTACCCATGATTTCTAGATCTATTTTCTTTCATTACACATTTGTTTGAATTCTATTTAAAAAAATATAAACAGAATCATACAGTTTGAACTCTTTTCTGTCTGGCTTCTTTCACTGAGCAAGAGCATAAGCATTGGAATAAAAAGAACCTAAGTTGAGTAACAGCCAGGTCTTTCATTAATGCGTAACCTAAGGTGTATTGGTAAGTGCTTTTGGGCCTGAATTACCTTATCTATAAAGTGGTGATATTAATACTAATTTTCAAAGGCAATTGAAATGAAATCATATGAAAAATATCATACATTATTGGAAATAATATGATTTGCTTAGTAATTTTTAGTTATTTTGTTTATGCTCATTTCCTGTTTTATGTGTTCATCCAATATCTCTTATAAACATAGATTTGGCTTCTGAAAAATCCAAGTTGCTCCTATTATTTTGGCCCAAAGACTATTCTCAATTGAAGGCATAATTTTCTGAAATAGTTTCTAGATAGAATCCATAGACAGCTGAACTTCTATTCTATATTAGACAGGGTTCTCTAGAGAACTGAATCAGTAGGATAAAGATACCTGTGTATTATAAATAATATGGACATAGATGTAGATATAGGCATAGTTATAGATCTATAGCTACAGATATTAAAGGAGATTTATTATTATGAGGAATTAGCTAATGTGATATAATCTGAGAAGTTCTATGAGAAGCTGAAGACCCAGGAATGCCAGTAGTGTAATTCAGTCTGAGTCTGAAGGTTGGGTAGCTGATGATATGAATGCAAGTCCAATAGCCAGAAAAGATAAGAGGCCCCAGCTCAACCAGTGAGAGATGGCGGGGGTGGGGAAGGGGCAGATTCTTCCTTCCTGTCCTTTTGTTCTATTCAAGCTCTCAAGGGATTAGAATATGCCCACTTACATGGGGAAGACAATCTGCTTCACTGAATCCACCAATTCAATGCTAATCTCATTCAGAAACAGACACAGCCCCCAATAATATTTCCCTGGGGGACCCCATGGCCAATCAAAATGACACACAGAATTGACCACCACATTCCTTGTTTTCATCTAACTGTTTCAACTGAATCATTCTCACTGTCCAATTTATTGTTTCCTTTAAAGAGAAGAATTTTCAAACTCTACCACTTTCAACCTGTCAAATACCTCATAAAATAGAGGCAGTTTATGCAATGCACCCAGAAGGTAGAGGACAAAATGGCAGGTTGGAAACTATGAACTGATTCAGCATCAGGGACTTCTCATTAAGAGTACTGCTGTGCTGTGCTTAGTTTCAGTCATGTCTGACTCTGTGCGACCCCATGGACTGTAGCCCACCAGCCTCCTCTGTCCATGGGGATTCTCCAGGCAAGAATACTGGAGTGGGTTGCCATGCTATCCTCCAGGGATCTTCTCCACCCAATGATCGAACCCAGGGATTGAAGCCAGGTCTCTCACATTACAGGTAGATTCTTTACCATCTAAGCCACCAGACAAGCCCAAGAGTACTGTTACTGAAGACTAACTGGTCAGCAGCAAAGATAAAAACTGAGCCCTCAGTATGATATTCTCCTTTGAGGGAACCACCAGCACTGGATAGTGAATCAATTCATCTCAATGTTTCTGCTCTAGGCAGCAAAAACAATTCATCATTACTGGAACTACACTTACACAAGATGGCGGCATGCTTTTCTTGCATGTAGTGCCTTGATAGCACCATAGTCCTAGGGCTTTACCATGTTTTATTTACTGACATGAAATATGGATAATGTTGCCTCAAAGAAACACATTTCACAGTGAAAGATGTGTGATGAAGAATCCATATCCATGATATTCACCACTACACACTGTGTCATATAGAAGCAGACAACCTGATGGGAATTTGAAATTGCCTATAGATGGTGCCATCTTGGTTTGCTATACTTCCTTCCAGATGGTATATGGCATATTTATTAAATTAAAGATCATATACTGCTATGTCCCCAAAAGCTAGAATATATAGGTCTAGAAAACAGAAAGTTAGAATTGACCACTCCCGCCACTATTTCCACTAACTATCCTGTAGAATTTGTTCTTCCTGTATCATTACTTTAGGAATGTTTTATTATTGGTTTTACATCCCAGGAGCAGAATGCTTCTGCTAGTGGGTAAATAAGGGTTAATGAACTTCATATCACTGTGACCAGGGTATTTTGGGCTTTTTATGCCAGTAGACTATAGTCACAGAAATCAGGTAACATAATCAAAGATGTATTGAGAATTGATCCTGTTGAGAATTTAGGGTTGTTGCTATATAATGTCATCAAGGATCAATAGGTCTAAAATTCACATAGATATCTTTTGGTGCTTCCGTTCCTGGTGATAACACTGAATAGGACAGTGAAGCAATTACATCTTGACGTGGAGAAGAATAAGGGCTCAGATCACTGTGCAGTTGAGGTCTGTATTACAGCACCAGGTGTAGTGTTGGCCCAGCTAATGTGTTTGCCAACAGTAAGAAAAACTTAGAGGCAAAGGAGACAGACAATTAATTATCATTTTCGGAAAATCTAAAAGAGTGGTCACTGCAGCCTGTTTCACTAACCTTTATATTTCTCTTTTTTACTGTTGTTTTTTTATTAGGACATAGATATTCAGTCCATATATATTACTCATTTAAAAATTTTAAAATTTTAAATCCATGATATTCACCACTACACACCGTGTCATATAGAAGCAGACAACCTGATGGAAATTTGAAATTGCAGCACCACATTAAAGAGTGAGTGCCAGAACTGACTTGAAGAGAAAGGTAGAGGAGTGTTCTGTGGAGGAAAGATTCAAGACCTACAGAGCAACCAAACTTCCTGTTTGTTTCTGGAAGTCAAACGTCATGGCTTTCTGACACAGGAAGTCTGTTTCATATGTCATTTATGAAATGCATTTCTATCAGTGCTATTTTTCTTGCTGATACAGTGTTGCTTGTTCTTTTGTGAGTTCTCACTAAGAAGAGACTTATGAACATAAAAGACACAAACTTCACAGCAAACCATCTGCAGTATACCTGTTATTATAACCAGTTTTTACTTGCACGTTTACACACTTTCTTCAGTTCTGATCTAGAACAATGTCCAGGACTCAACAATAAAAAGCTGTTTCTGCTCTCTGGGTATACCTACTATTTTCAGCTCATGAAGGTGGACAGGAGTGAGCCTAAATAACGAGTTTAGTTCCTTCTGTTAGTCAATCTAATGACCTCCCTGTAGAAAATAAAGTTATCTAATGCTAAAAATCTAAATAAGCAAAGGAATTTTTTTAAATTTTATTTTTCCCTATTTTAATATTTCATTCAGTAGTAGAAATTTAGGGCATTATTGCTAATTACCAGAGTTGACAACCTCTCACATAAGGATTTCATGAGGTCTTTAAGGCATGAGATTAAATGTGTGAGAAAGTGTTAATGAAAGCTATCAGGAATTATATACAACATCTGAGAAATAATGAGAAATACATTTATTAGTTCAGAAAATCAGTTTATAAAACTTACTGGCAAGTGTTTTGACAGACAGTAGGAATTATGTGTAGAGAATTAATAGCATTTCCAAATTTAGTCAGAATACAATACCTCTCTGAATGTCTTAGTAATATACTCCAAAATTTTGAGACCAATGTATAGGATAAGGAAACTATATTTATTTTGAATTAGTGGGACAGTTTTGCATTAATATCAGAAATGTTTGCAACTAGCTGCAAAACAATATAAGGAAGATTTTCTATTAACCTACTGAACTGAAATAATCAATTTGAAATTTGCTAATCATGGAGTAACCATAAGCTTCTAATAAAAAATAAGGAAAAAAAGAATCATCAGAAGCAAAAGTGAAATCATTATCTAACTGAAAATTTATGTAACTGTTCAGGAAGACTGCATACTAACAATTCTCTTCCCAAGTTTTATGCTTCTGTCTTAACAAGAGAATTTATCCTTGCATTAATGGTTAATCCCTTCACAGCCAATCTGAATCACTGCCACCCTTGCCTTCTCAGGAATCTTTCACTATCAAATGTTACCTTTTTCTCCTATATATTCTTATTCCTTCTCTCTATTATACCCATTAAAAGAGTATGTAAAATTTTCTTCAAAAAGACAGCTCTTTAAATCTTTCTTATTCTCTCTTTTCCATCACAGCCATTCTCCTAGGTTTTCTCTTACTTGCCATTCACTGTTCTAGTCACCCCAACAGAAAGTCTGTTCCCATGACTTAAATGACACAGCTCTAATTAATTATCAGCAAATATATATTGAATGCTTTCACTCAGGCAGATGCTATGATAGGGTTGGAAAATGCAGCTGTGAACAGGACAACTAGTATGGGACAGAGAAAAAGTAGACAAATACTGATATTTACAAATAATGATAAATTTTAAAGAAAAGTAATTTGGTGTAGAATGGAGTTACTTATTTAAGTAGCAAGGGAAGTTTTTGTTTGTTATTGTTAATAGATGACAAGCTGAGATGTAAATTCAGTCATATCTGAGGAAAAAAACATTCCTGGAAAATACGTAAGGATGACAAAAACTGTAAGGTGAAAAAGAGTTTGTTGTGTTCTTGAAAAAATTTTTAAAAGGCTGATAGGAGCAGAGTTTAGTGAGTAAGGAGGACACTAAAAAAGAAGAGATTGCGACTAGTCAGGCTCTAGATCAGGAATACTTTATAATGCTTGTTAGGAAGTGAGGGTTTTATTTAAGTATAAAGAAGAGTCACTGAAAATGTTTTTTTTAATATAAATTTATTTATTTTGATTGGAGGCTAGTTACTTTACAATATTGTATTGGTTTTGCCATGCATTGACATGAATCCGCCATGGGTGTACATGTGTTCCCCATCCCATCCCTCTGGGTCAGAAAGGTGAAAATGTTTTAAGTAGAAAAGAGATAGCATCTGATTTTGTCTTTTCAGATGTTGAATGGAATGAAAGGGTGCAGAGGGCAAGGGCAGGAACAAGGAAGGACAGTTAGAATGGCCTAGGTGATAATGAGAGCTTAAACTAGGACAGTGGTCAGCTGAGTCAGAGACAGGGAGAGATGCAGATAACTTTTAGAGACTGAAGAGCCAGAATTTCTTAAAGAACAAGGACTCAAGAACCTAAAGCCTGTTCTGTGGCATGAAGCCATAAAGAGAAAAACAAATATTGTAATTTTAAGTGATATATGTGGAATCTAGAAAATGGTATTTATGGACCTATTTGCAGGGAGGGAATGGAGACACAAACGTAGAGAAGAGACTTATGAACACTGGGAGAAGGAGAGGATGAGGTAGGTAGCTGGTGAGCCCAGGGAGCTGGTAACACAGGGAGCCCAGCCTGGCACTCTGTGATAAAGGCTGGGATGGGGGATGGGAGGGGGGCTCAAGAAGGAGAGCATATATGTCTAATTATGGCTGAATCACATTGTGGTGCAGCAGAAACCACACGACATTGTAAATCAATTCTCCTCCAATTATTAAACAAAAATTAAAAGAAGTAGAGAAAGATAGGATCAATAAGTACACCCTGATTTCTGGCTTTAATAAGTGAGTGGATGATGGTGGATGAATGGTGACAATTCAAGTGACATGTCTCAGGGCTGGCAAGGAAAGAAGTCAAGAATCCTGACAAATGACCTCAAACAAACACAAGCCAATGAATATTTGTAGAGTTTCCCTTTTCACCTGATCTCACAGACCTTTGACCCAGCTAATGACTCCCTCTTTCAAACACATTCCTCTTTCAGATTCTTAGAAAAAGCATACGGTTCTTTTTCTTTGTCTTTTCTTCTAACCTGTCAGGCTTTGGGTTATTGGTTTTATCTGACAATCCTCTTTGTTTCTAAGAGCTCTACATTTCGGGGTTTCACAAGATTCTGTCCCAGGATTTTTCTTTTTTTTTTTTTCTTATACCCTGCTTAGATTTTGTAGCCTCCATCTATCTTACAGTTCACATGCTGACAGATCCCAAATTTATATCCCTCAGATGTCCGTTTTAAATCACAGACCCCTATGTCCAGCTGTTTGCTCAGTACACCTATTGTGATATCTGAGAGCCTTCAACATCAGTGCATTCAAGACAGACCTAACAACCTGCCCTTCACCTAGAATAAATCCTCATACTTCTAGCAGTTTATATCAGAAACTTAGAACTTTTATCTCTGTTTTCCAGATCATCCTTCCAAAATTAACAAAATAACTCAAAAAATATTCTTTGCTAAACTCTATCATTAATGGTGACTTAAGCTAAGAGTCGGACATGGCTGAGCAGCTTCACTTTCACTTTTCACTTTCATGCATTGGAGAAGGAAATGGCAACCCACTCCAGTGTTCTTGCCTGGAGAATCCCAGGGATGGGGAAGCCTGGTGGGCTGCCATCTCTGGGATCGCACAGAGTCGGACACGACTGAAGTGACTTAGCAGCAGCAGCAGCAGCAGCAAGTGACAAATAAAACACTGAGCCTGTGCTTGTGGACCTTACCAACTAGTGAAGGACAGTATGTTAAAAATAAATAAGTGCATTTATACATTTTTACATAAAGGGATAGGCTGTGCCTTTTGAAATATTGTAAGATGACCTAAGTTAGATTGGAAAGATTCAGCCTAGATTTCTCTGAGGAAGTGCTATGTTAGCTCTATTTCTTATTTTTTTTTTATTTTAAATCAGTACATATCTTTCCACATTCATCAGGTAAGTCACCATCTTCTATTGCATTTTTCTACTACACTTTAATGTTATTTCTGCATCTCTTCTTCTCTCCCTACATGCCAGCTTGTATCAGGAAATAATCTTATAAAGGCAATAAGAATCCCCACAAATAGAAAATTTTATTTCCTGATAGCTTAAAACTTAGTAAAGAATTTTCTTTAATCTCATTTTGAAAATCAAGGTTTTTCATACCTTCATTTCAAAAATGTTACTCCAACTAATTATATTCTTTCAGTCATCATCTGTAATTTCTCTTGGCACATTTCTGTTCCACTCTGCTCCCTCTGCACCTAGATAACTAACTCAGCCTTTGAGTCTGATATTTCCTTAAATATGTTCCCTGATCTCACAAGCTATATGCTATTCCTGCCCAAAATATATGTGTTCAGGCCACTGGGCTTTCTCTTCTTGCAGTAAGCACAATTGTGATTTAGTAATTATTTATGTAATTATTGGCTTAGTGTCTATCTTAACTGATATATTACAAACTCACATAGGGCAGGAAATGTAATTGTTTATCATTATTTGTATCTTCTGTGTTTAGAATACTGATCAGCTACCCAATAGGACTCAATAAATGATTACAAAATGAATGAATGTTTCACATTGAGAGTCAGCTACAGCTGCATCAGATTCAGTGCAATGATTAAATATATACAAATTGATCACAGTTCATTAAATATATTTAATGGAAGTGACCAACTAAAATAAATACATGGATAATAATTTGATATAATTTATTACCAAAAGATCCCTAATGTGAGACAAAATGTAAACTGATTATTCTTTAAATTAGTCAAATTTAATTTTGTAAAAATTGTTTACTGATACTTCAAATCAGTATTTGGTAGTGTGTTATTTTCACATTAATATTAAAATATTTATTTTAATGTTTGCACCAACTCTGTTAAGATGAAAGTTGTCCCACAGTCAGAGAAAGCGGACTGATAAAATCCAGTAACTATTACTTTTAGGTATTGCAAAACACTGGTGTTTTCAATTTACATAAAGCTTCATTCATTTATTAGATATTGACTTGAATATATTATAGATTTATTCAATAGCTTTATAACTTATCTCCTATAATGCATAGTAACATTATGAAGGCTAGGTATGTGTTGATTCTTAGTAATTTGAAAGAAATTCTGGAAGTTCTCATGGATACAAAAAGTTGAGATGTTAATGAAATAATAAAAACTTTCTTTGTATAAATTATAGGAGCTCTAAAATTCTGTCATAATTTAGTCTGACTTCTTATAATGTTTCATAATAGAAAATATAAATTTTTGCATACAAGTTGGAGTCATTTGATATAGTGATTACTTGTACTATTCCATGGATTAGTTCTAGGCAGGTTATCTGAAAATAGCCTGAGGAACTTTTAAGATATATATATTAATATGCCCCACTCCTAGAGATTCTAATTAACAAGATGAAAGGAGAGTCTTTTTTTTTTTTTAATTTTAGCATAAAGCTCCCAAAGCAATTCTCAAAAGCATTCAGCTCATCCAAGTTTGAGAATCAATACTACAATTCAGAGGTCACAGACTGGTTACAAGTGGGCTGAGTCCAAGTCACAGAAATGAGCTCTTTGACCCATGGAGTGTTTTCAGATATTTTGAATCAACATAAAATACTCACATTTACAGCTTCTCTTGAAAAAGGAAAAGTCTGACAAAAGAAAATCTGCATTATTGAGTAAAGCAGTGTGCTACATTTTTTAAGCAACTGTTTCCTTTATATAAAATATTATTCCTTCATTTGTTTATTCAAACTAATATCTATTTATGGCCAGTTTGGACAATATTTTCTAGTTGCTCAGAAAATTAAAATAAACAGACAAACTGCACAGTTATTAGAATTCAAACTCCTAAGGGCAAAATAGAAAATTTACATGTGCTCTTTGATTCAAGATTGTCCCTATCAGTCACTGTTCTCCAAGACACTACAACAGTGTCTTCTTGCCCATTTATCACCAATGCACATCTATATATTTTTGAGTAAAGACAATTTTCGCTCTTCCCTTTTTACTTTTATATTAGTTAGAATAGGGCCACTTTCTATGAAGAAGAACAAAATAGTCAGTGACCTAACCCAAAATAATTTGAATTTTTAAATTTTATGTTATAGTTCAGTGAGTATGTTCTTCTAAGTGGTGATTTAGGAAATTATTTTCTTTTCATCTTGTGACTTTTAGATCCCCTGAGACGTCAAGATCGTCTGTGACCACTTAGCGGAAGGGAAAAGAAAGGGTGTGTGTAGTACGTGCATTTCATAATTCTGTGTCTATTTAATTCCATGGCCTAGAAGTGACACACACCATTTCTCCTGACACTCCTTTGCTGTTACAAGCCTCATGTGCCACCCAGATGCAAGGGAAGGGCTGAGAAATGAAGTCCCTGCACACAGCTCCTTCAATTCTAGTGAGAAAGAAGGAATAAGAGCATTTGTTGGATAGATTGTCTTTGCCAAACTCTCAGAATTTATAAAATGGCAGATGTACCTAGAAGGCTGTATAGTTCAAGAAAACAAAAATGAACTTTTTTTATTGTATTAAACATGCAAATAAAGAGAAGCTAGATAGATAGCCCTGCATAGTCAATGTCATACATCTGTGTTACAATCTTAGTACCCATATGAAATTGAGTTTGACTTCTGATTTTAGGAAGACAGAAATTATCACAGAAGAGAATAAGATTTTCATAAGGCCATGGAATGAATTAACAGCAGAACCAGAAAAAGACATGAAATGTTTACTAACTTCAAGTTGAGCCCTATTTCTATTACACTTACATTCCTCTCTACCATTATATAGCTGTATAAAATATATAGAAGTCTATGTGCAAGTCTACACATATATTCTCTTTCTCTTTATGAATTAAAGATTTTTAATTTTATCTTCATGGTATTTCTCTTGCCTCTGGTAAGAGCACTTACTTTGTGAAATTTTACTTGCTATTTTCCATGATTATTTTGGAACAACATTGGTGTACCCTGCTATTGTGCCCACAAGACTGAGTATATGACACAATCATAGTACACATCCATTGCAAGGAACCTAGCCCGTGAAAATGCAAATTACACACAATGGACCCATCAGGTATCTTCCTTGGGAACAGTGTGGAACAATGGGAGGGCTGCTCAGTCCTTTACCCTTCCCTTCTTTTTGATGAAGGTACAGATTTAAAGAGATGGGGATACCAGACCACTTTACCTGCTTCCTGAGAAATCTGTATGCAAGTAAAGAAGCAACAGTTAGAACTGGACATGGAATAGACCAGTTCTAAATTGGGAAAGGAGTACATCAAGACTGTATATAGTCACTCTGCTGATTTAACTTCTATGAGGAGTACATCATGAGAAATGCTGGCCTGGATGAAGCACAAGCTGGAATCAAGATTGCCAGGAGAAATATCAATAACCTCAGATATGCAAATGACACCACCTTTATGGCAGAAAGTGAAGAGGAATTAAGGAGCCTCCTGATGAAAGTGAAAGAGGAGAGTGAAGAAGCTGACTTAAAACTCAACATTCAAAAAATGAAGATCATGGCATCTGGTCCCATCACTTGATGGCAAATAGATGGGGAAGCAATGGAAACAGTGACAGACTTGATTTTCTTCAGCTCCAAAATCACTTCAGATGGTGACTGCAGCCATAAAATTAAAAGATGCTTGCTCCTTGGAAGAAAACCTACAACAAAGCTAGACAGCATATTAAAAAGAGATTACTTTACCAACAATAGTTTATCTAGTCAAATCTATGTTTTTTGCCCATAGTTGGATGGATGTGAGAGTTGTACCATAAAGAATGCTGAGTGCCGAAGAATTGATGCTTTTGAATTGTGGTATTGGAGAAGACTCTTGAGAGTCCCTTGGACTGCAAGGAGATCAAACCAGTCAATCATAAAGAAATCAGTCCTGAGTATTCATTGGAAAGACTGATGCCGAAGCTAAAGCTCCAAATCTTTGGCCACCTGATGTGAAGAACTGACTTACTGGAAGAGACCCTGACGCTGAGAAAGACTGAAAGCAGGAGAAGTGGATGACAGAGGATGAAATAGGCATCACCAACTTAATGGACATGAGTTAGAGCAAGCTCTGGGAGTTTGTTCCAACCAGTCCATTCTAAAGGAGATCAGTCCTGGGTGTTCTTTGAAAGGAATGATGCTAAAGCTGAAACTCCAGTACTATGGCCACCTCATGAGACGAGTTGACTCATTGGAAAAGACTCTGATGCTGGGAGGGATTGGGGGCAGGAGGAGAAGGGGACGACAGAGGATGAAATGGCTGGATGGCATCACTGACTCGATGGACGTGAGTTTGAGTGAACTCCGGGAGGTGGTGATGGACAGGGAGGCCTGGCGTGCTGCAATTCATGGGGTCACAAAGAGTCAGACACAACTGAGCGACTGAACTGAACTGCACTGGGAGCTGGTGAAGGACAGGGAAGTCTGGCCTGTTGCAAACCATGGGTTCGCAAAGAGTCACACATGAATGAGCGACTGAACTGAAAGATACAGTATCATTCCTTTATTTTCTATAATATTTAGGAGTTAAATAAATCTCTCCTTTCCAAGTAAGTCAAAGACTGATGATAACCATTTGTCTGAAATGTGCTCATCCTCTAAAATCATAAGGCTATGGCATTAGGAAAATGGCCTAAAAGAAATAAAATGGACCAGAGAGGGGTCATATGGATGGGAGTAGCGGTGTGTGCATATTTACATTTCTGTGGTTCATGTGACAACTTTGTAGGAGTTTTCTGAAAGTTGAATAGTCACTGCTAAAGATGATTGGAATGTCAGCTGTCTTCCTATAGCTCCTCACAATTTCAGTTCAAGAAAGCAGTTTTCTGGAGAAAGGGACTCCAGAAGAAGAGACTGTGGGGTAGACAAAAGGAGACGTGGGGGAAAAACAAGCTAAGCCTGGTACAAATCCTCCAAATTAGAGGACTGGCTGGAGACAGCAGTCCAAAGAACTATTAACAAACAAATACATCTTCACAAACAAGTCAGGGTTCAGGTGCTTGCCACATAGAGGCAGTACGGGTTAGACAGAAAAACAGCAAACACCAACAGAAAAAAAAGGCTAAAATAAGACCAAGCGTATGATGTTGGTCATAGAGGATAATAAAGTAAGCAAGCAAAGAGCAGATAATTAATCACAATGGGTAGGAGTAGGTTAAAAAAAAAAGAGGAGTATTTCCCCCATCCCTCTTCTCTCCCTCAATACTGATGACCAGTACTTCCTTCAGGATGCCGAAGCTGAAAATTTAACCATACTATGTGCTGTGCTATGATAAGTAGGTCAATCAAGTCTGACTCTTTATGACACCATGGGCTGTAGCCCCCCACACCAGGCTCCTCGGTACATGAAAAGTACTTTGAAAAATGATTGGCATCAATACTCTAAAATCGTTACGAAGCTAAATTAGCACCAACCTTGCCTGAATTCTCCAGGCAAGAATACTTGAGTGTGTTGCCATGCTCTTCTCCTGGGTATCTTTCCAACCCAGGGATCGAACCCAGGTCTCTCGAACTGCAGGTGGATTCTTTATCATCTGAGCCATTAGGGAAGCCCAAGAATACTGGAATGGGTAGCCTATCCACTCTCTGGGGGATCTTCCCAACCCAGGAATCAACCTGGGGTCTCCTGCATTGCAGGTGGATTCTTTACCAGCTGAGCTACAAGGAAAGCCTAAAAATTTAACCATAGGCCTAATATTAGGAGCACTTAGAGAGTTTTTAGTTTTGTGTTTCCCATTTCAAAATCCATGAGACAAGGTTTTACTCAGTAATAGACTATTTTTGTAGATGGAGATTTGGTGTCAGACTGACCTCTCCACCTTTTCACTTTTGTTTTTAGAGCAAGTCTCTTTTTCCTCTGATGGTACATCTTTACTCTTCATGGTACTAACGGCATTGTAGCAATAATATATTGATGTATTTTAAAGAAAATAAACACCTCAATATTTTACTCCCCAGCACCTTCTGCTGATTTGACCAGCTCTTGTGAGAGTTTGTGGAGTTTTAGTGATTTGCCTCACTTTCTAGAATGATGAGCTCTTGGGCAAGGGAGTAGCTATGCATAACCTGAGGAAGGATACCGCATTGAGTGAAAGCCTATCAGTGCTGTTCCTGATGTCTGAATAATGATCTTTAGCCTGGTCTATTCTGGTCTTTTACATCACTGATGGTGACTTTCTCTAAGGGGATATATTGGTTTTTTTGTTTGTTTGTCTTTCCACCTTTAGTTCAGTTTCTTTTTAGGGTCATGAATCCCTGAGTGGGATCTGTACACACATAAGACCTAATTATAGAAAGAGTCAGAGGCTAGCTGCTGCTGCTGCTGCTAAGTCGCTTCAGTCGTGTCCAACTCTATGCGATCCCATAGACGGCAGCCCTCCAGGCTCCGCCGTCTCTGAGATTCTCCAGGCAAGAACACTGGAGTGGGTTGCCATTTCCTTCTCCAATGGGTGAAAGTGAAAAGTGAAAGTAAAGTCGCTCAGTTGTGTCCAACTCTTAGCGACCCCATGGACTGCAGCCCACCAGGCTTCTCCGTCCGTGGGATTTTCCAGGCAAGAGTACTGATGTGGGATGCCATTTAGTTCTTGGCTAAATTTATTTCTCTCTCTCTCTCTGTCTCTCTCAGCCAAATAAGGTTCTATTTTCCACCATCATTGTATATAGGTATGATTTTGTGACTAGGTTTTTTTGAGAATAGAATATGGGTGAAAATCACATATGCTATTTAGAAGTTTGGACTTTCAAAAGCTTCCCCCACAATTTTCTATTTTCTTTATTCCTTATCTGCTGACCAGATTGAGCAGCCAGCAGAGAATTTGAGGGACCTAGAAGACAGCACAACCACAAGGTAGAAGCCTGAGTTGCTGGGTCACTTATGGGAGGTTGCCTAACACAAATATCTACACTGACTGAGATATGTAGAGCCACTGAGAATGTGTTTGTTTCAGCAGTCCTCTACCCTAATTAGAAAAGATTTCTATTTTCCCTCCCAATACTCCTGGGCCCATAAAAATCAAAAGACTTTCTGATCATTTGATTATAATGCTTGAAAAAGTAGTGAAAGTCACTCAGTCGTGTCTATTTGTAACCCATGGACTGTAGCCCACCAGGCAGCTCTGTCCTTGGAATTTCTCAGGCAAGAATACTGGAATGGGTTGCCATTCCCTTCTCCACAGCATCTTCTTGACCCAGGGGGGCAGAACTCAGGCCTTCTGCACTGCAGGCAGATTCTTTACTGTCCGAGCCACCAGGGAAGATGGCCTTTTATGCTTAGGCACAGTCAGTGACACTTAAGAACTGCTTCCAAACTTGTTATGATCCACAGGAGATTGGGCTTCCCTGGTAGCTCAGCTGGTAAAGAATCCACCTGCAATGCAGGAGACCTGGGTGCAATCCTTGGGTTGGAAAGATCCCCTGGAGAAGGGAATGGCTACCCACTCCAGTATTCTGGCCTGGAGAATTTAATGGACTGTATAGTCCGTGGGGTCATAAAGAGTTGGACACAACTGAGCAACTTTGGCCTCCTTCATAGCTCAGTCAGTAAAGAATCTACCTGCAATGTAAGAGACCTGGGTTCGATTGCTGGGTTGGGAAGATCCCCTGGAGAAGGAAATGACAATCCACTCCAGTGTTCTTGCCTGGATAATCCCCATGGACAGAGGAACCTGGCAGGCTACAGTTCATGCGGTCGCAAGAGTCGGACACGACTTAGGGACTAAACACCACTACCACCATAAGAGATTGATGCTGTGAGTCCACCACCACCATCACAGGAGATTGTTGCTGCGAGTCCACTGAGCACCACAAGGTGGCAGAGTTGCCTAATCCCATTAAAGAGGCAAAGTCCACATTTATGACCCATTCGATACATAGGCTTCTCTGTGGCTATCTGCACTCTTGTTTCTTGATTCCAGACGTGCAGTAGATTGGTGTAAAATTTTTGATATATACAGGTATTCATTACAGTGCCATCTTTTGCTATGCACTGTCCAAAACTTAGGAACAAAATAGATTCATATAGAAAGTACATCATATCCCTTGGACTCTATAGCTCTATTTTGTCCTTTACAGATATGCATATATTATGGTATATGCTTCTGCATTTGTCAGGAAAATATTGTTATATAGTTACACATGTAGATGAATACACATTTATATGATGTATATGTATTTGTATGGTCAATAACTGTTGGTCTAAAGGACACTGTTATTAACCTTGACTCCCTCCTTCCCAAATTCTGAATACATTGCATTTGAGCCAATTTTAAATGATTTTTGTTTACACATTATGCTTTACACACCATAGAGGTTTGGAAGATCTATGACTGTCTCACTTTTGATAGAGGTTGTTTAAAAGTGTGTTGGCTGAAGTTACAGTTATATAAAGCTACTATTTAATATGGATGTCCTGGCACAAAGCCTCTGAGCCATGTCACGATTAGATCAATGATTAGAATTTCTGTACATCAATCAATGTCATATAATAGAAGCTCTGACTTATCTTGACTTAGTTCTCAAGGTTCTGGTTGATAGGGTGGTGACAAGTGCAAAACTGATGGTTATGGAGAGGTTCAATATAGAAATCAAGAGAAGAAGGGGAGAGAAGGAGAAAAGGAAGAGAAGGAAAAGAGGAAAACGAGCAACGTCTACTCAAAGGAAAGGGAACATACATGATTTTCTCAACAGGGCCTATATACAGCATAAGTGTAGTCTAATGGGAAATAATAAATCAAAATATTAATAAATTTTTCTTTTTCAACTTCCTTGCAACTTTCCTCTTATTAAAAAAGTTTTGCTTCTGGAAAAAATTGCATTATTAATACAGAAATACAAAGAGAAAAGAATGTCAAGATTCCGTCTTTACTTTCTGAAATAATTTCTTTCAGTTCATTACTAAGATAATAATTTTAGTGTCAGGGATTTTGTTTACCAAAAAAATGTTTTGAGAATGTAAAATCCAAGGCCTGAAGAAACTGGACAAGACTAGCAAGATGGGTATATATTTATTATTAAAGTTTTATTATAATTTTTATAAATTGATATATAAAATAGGTTTACTATAGTTATATATAATTATATAAAGGTCTAAATATGTATAAAACTTTAATTCATAGTTCTCATACTTTGGCAAAATAACAGATATTAACAGGCATGTTTTTAGAGTGTTGATAGAACATTGAATATTTTCTCAGATGAAATATGAATTTATAATTCCTTCTCTCTCACTCTTTGTCAAAGATTACCATAAAGTGGAATCTTTCCAACCCTTAAGACAGAAGTGCTTGAAAATAACCTAAGTTTTTGTTCATGTTTGTTTCTTCTCTTGTTGCAAGCAGTTTTCGTACAAGGGCAGTAATACCGGTGTTCTCAATTATTCCTGTTCTTAGGTTTCTTATAGTCCATCAGAACCAATGGTACAATAAAGTCTTGATTGATAATCTAAAATAAGAATGTCTCTGATACAACTTGACAGCACTATCCATAGTGGTTACTGTGACTAGATAGCAGGAAGTTGAGAACAGAAGATGCAAGAGAGAAACATCAAAAATCTCTCTTCTGCCCTCTGTTCTGATATGCTTCAAGGGAGAAAGAGTTTATAAGATTGCTACAATCCTAAACTCTACTGTACTATAGTGAGGCAATTTTGAGATTTTTCTATTGACTGCTCTTTATTTCAAGAAATAAATAGAATATTCTAAGTTACTTCTCTCTATATTTTTTCTATGTCTTTTCCAGCTATGGTCAGGAAAAAAAAATTTGAAGGAGTTTGAAATGGCAAAAATTATCAGATTATCCGATTCTGTGGAGGTCTGAGTCTTTCAAAGTCTTCTGTTATTGTTTAGTAGTGTCTGACTGTCTTGCAACCCAATGGGCTGTAGCCCACCAAGCTCCTCTGTTCATGGGATTTCAAAGGCAAGAATACTGGAGTGGGTTTCCATTTCCTTCTCCATCAAAGTCTTTTAGAGTATTTCATAACTTGATATATTGTAGAAAAGTTAATAGTGATGCAAATAATTTTCTTTCAGAGAAATGAAAAGTATTTTTGTCTGGTGCAGATGAATCACTCTTCATCTCCTATGAAAAATGTTGGTTCTGCATGTGGTAATTTTATTTTAACAAACTTCATTTAACAGATATGCATATATTTCTTGAATTAAATTTCAACTGGCTTATGACACCTTGCTACTTCCTTCATTCAAGTATTAGGTAAGCAAAATTTTTGACATATATTAATTTTGTATTTATGCAAGAGTCATGATTTTTCCCTTTGTAAAATCATCTTTTAATCACAACTCAAGATCTAGAAAAGGCCTTCACTATTGAGGTTAGGGAAGGACTGATGTTATAAGAGTAAAGATCATACTAACATCTTTAACATGTCTGACTTTCAAGTTAGCGCAGTTTCTCAGAGCTATTCAAGCAGGAAAACTTCTCAAAGAACAATTGAATAAAAGTTCAGAGACATATAGTCAGATTAGTTTGTCTTATTAATTTACTTCAAAGATGGTATAAACTATGTGATAAGTTACTGTTTTATGGTTAATAAAGCTAACAAAAAGTTTAAAACATGAGTTGTCACTTTCAATAAAGGGTCGATGAACAAAGATTACTTGACCTTTTGAAATTCCTCATCACTTTCCAGGACTTGTAATTGTCTCAATAGTAATATGCTTTAGTCTATTATTACTAACTTGGAATTATACTAAAACGTATTTCAGATCTCCACACAGAGATGCCATAATGCTTCAGTTTGAGGGGAAAAAAAAAATCTATCTTTCCAACAGACTTCCCAGTGGGCTTATAATTTGATGGACCAATTTGACAACTAAAACCTTTTTTTGTTGCAGAGTTAAGTTTCTTGTAGACACAACACTCAAATCAAAACATTTGCATCAGTAAACTCATGGCTTTTTCCAAGACAATTGTACCTATAATCTCTATCTATATCTACATCTATATTTTATCTCATTTTCTAATGCTTTCTATTTTATTATATTATCTATCACACTTCTGAATTTGTTTGGGGTTTGCCTCATTACGGTCATTTCCTGTCAACTCTAACAATAAGTGTTGAATATTTTCTTTATAATGGGAGTTCTTAGAAGAGTGATTGTCACAAAACAGGTACTGATAATTTTTGAGACTTGCTAATGTAGGGGCATAGCATTGTTTGTGATATGCCAGTATATTTATTCATAATTTTCATCTTTTGGATGAAGTGCTAAGAGGGTTAATTCACTGCTCTCCGAAAAATTGATCCTTGAGGTTTGGCTTTGTTTTACCCTTAGTACATACATTAGTTCAGTTCAGTTCAGTTGCTCAGTCGTGTCCGACTCTTTGCGACCCCGTGAATCGCAGCTCGCCAGGCCTCCCTGTCCATCACCATCTCCCGGAGTTCACTCAGACTCACGTCCATCGAGTCCGTGATGCCATCCAGCCATCTCATCCTCTGTCGTCCCCTTCTCCTCCTGCCCCCAATCCCTCCCAGCATCAGAGTCTTTTCCAATGAGTCAACTCTTCACATGAGGTGGCCAAAGGACTGGAGTTTCAGCTTTAGCATCAGTCCTTCCAAAGAACACCCAGGACTGATTTCCTTTAGATTGTACTGGTTGGATCTATGCACATAAGTAAAGTTTTCTCAAAGTTACAGATTTCTGAGTGAAATTGCCATGTTATAGGGTATGTACATCCTCAGCTGCATTGAGTTTATCCTAGGATCTTACCCACTGCTCCTGTACTTGGTACTTTACCCTACTGATTTAGATTCCAGTTTACATTGAGTAACTTCTTGCTGCCTAGTCTTTCACAGCATATGAAATATTCATGTGGTTTCCAGGAAAGTAATCTTTTTTTACCTTTTTTTCTCTCTGTAGTATAATTTTTGCTGTCTTATTGAATTAAAATTTAGAATATGACATAATTTTATAATCTTCCATTTGATAAATATAAATTAGTAAGAATGTCAGGCAAAGAAATACATATACAAAATATCCACTTGGCTTTCTCAGTCTATAGTTGGATATTGTTGCTGCTATTTAGAATATCTAGTATCAACAATATTAGATACTTTTTAACTATGAAATTCAGAAAGACTAAGTTAACATATAATATATTATTTTCTGAACTTTTAATCAAATGCTTATGGAAAAACTAATATAACTGAACTCTTCTATTATCTTTCATGTTATTTGGTTTATTTTTAATGCAAAAAAAATGTATATCTAAAGTGAATTGCTGTTTTTATATGAAGATTCGGTCAGTTCAGTTCAGTCGCTCAGTTGTGTTTGACTCTTTGTGACTCCATGAACTGCAGCATGCCAGGCCTCCCTGTCCATCACCAACTCCTAGAGTATACTCAAACCCATATCCATTGAATTGGTGATGCCATCCAACCATCTCATCCTGTGTAATCCCCTTCTCCTGCCTTTAATCTTTCCCAGCATCAGGGTCTTTTCAAACGAGTCAGTTGTTTGCATCAGGTGGCCAAAGTATTGGAGTTTCAGCTTCAGCATCTGTCCTTCCAATGAATAACATTCAGAAAACTAAGATCATGGAATCTGGTCCCATCATTTCATGGCAAATAGTTGGGGAAACAGTGGAAACAGTGGCTAACTTTATTTTTCTGGGCTCCAAAATCACTAAAGATGGTGATTGCAGCCATGAAATTTAAAGATGCTTACTCCTTGGAAGAAAAGTTATGACCAACCTAGATAGTATATTAAAAAGCAGAGATGTTACTTTGTCAACAAAGGTCTGTCTAGTCAAGGATATGGTTTTTTCAGTGGTCATGTATGGATGTGAGAGTTGGACTGTGAAGAAAGCTGAGCACTGAAGAATTGATGCTTTTGAACTGTGGTGTTGGAGAAGACTTTTGAGAGTCCCTTGGACTGCAAGGAGATCCAACCAGTCCTTCCTAAAGATCAGTCCTGGGTGTTCATTGGAAGGACTGATGTTGAAGCTGAAATTCCAATACTTTGGCCACCTGATGCAATGAGCTGACTCACTGGAAAAGACCCTGATGCTGGGAGGGATTGGGGGCAGGAGGAGAAGGGGACGACAGAGGATGAGATGGTTGGATGACACCACTGACTCAATGGACATGGGTTTGGGTGGATTCCAGGAGTTGGTGATGGACCAGGAGGCCTTATGTGGTGTGGTTCATGGGGTCTCAAAGAGTCAGACATGACTGAGTGACTGAACTGAACTGAGACTCTAATGCTTGGGAAGATTGAGGGCAGGAGCCTATGGGGGCAAGTGAGCATGAGATAGTTGAATGGCCTCATCAACTCAATGCACATGACTTTGAACAAACTCAGGGTGATAGTGAAGGATGGGGAGGCCTGGGTGCTGCAGTTCATAGGGTTGTAAAGAGTCGGACACAACTGAGCAACTAAACTGAATTGAATGATTAAAAATATAGAAAAAAATTAATATGCCTGATTGAGTAAAAATTATATATTTCTCTTGTCTTGCCATTTTTTTTAAAATAAATAAGGTTACTTTGAACTGTTGATGATCCAATTGTGTAATAAATTCAAGGACTAATATTACTGAAAAAGATAAAATACATCATGGTACATCTACGAGCAAGTTAATTTTCTCACAAGTTTTTAAGGGAATATGCATATGTAGTCATCAGTTCTGAGAGACTTTCCCTACTCAGAAAGACAAATATACTCCTTTCCTCTTCTCCCAGAATGAAAAGGATCCCAATGACTCTATGATCATGAGCAATGAATTATTCATTTTGACTCTTTCCCTTCTCTTTCATTGAGTTTCTATTTTTTCTACCTTTTCAATGCCAATCCAAAATATATGATCAACTTTATATCCAAAACACATACATACACACACACACACACACACACACACACATGCCTTCACTTAGTCTATTTCCTTCTTAATCTAGCACAGTGCATATGTAACTGAAAACACTTGATTAAAATTGTTAACATGGCAGGCACTGATGACCTCTTCATTACCAAATCAGTAGACCTTTAAACTGAAGTTTTATTTCATCTCTCTCAGAGGGTAAAGTGTCTGCCTGTAATGCAGGATATCTGGGTTTGATCCCCGGGTTGGTAAGCTCCCCTGGAGAAGGAATGGCAACCCTCTCCAGTATTTTTGCCTGGAAAATTCCGTGGATGGAGGAGCCTGGTAGTCGCCTATGCTTTGACCACAATGCCAAAGAAACTGAAGTTGAACAGTGTTATGAAGACCTATAGGACCTTCTAGAACTAACATCAAAAAAAGATGTCATTTTCATTGTAAGGAATTGGAGTGCAAAAGTAGGAACTCAAGAGATACCTGGAGTAATAGTCAAGTTTAGCCTTGGAGTACAAAATGAAGCACAAAGAGTCACACTTCATTTTTTACTAGATACAGTCAGTTTCTCTTGGCTTCCATGAATCTTTCCCTAATTATTGACAATTCTTAATTTTTTCATGTATGCATCTTAAATATTGGAGATATCCCTTTCTCTGCCATTAGAAATTATCTTCTGCATTTTTGTTTGATTAGTCACCAAGTCATGACTGACTCTCTGCAACCACATGGGGCCCAAGCTCCTCTGTCCATGGGATTTCCTGGGCAAGAATACTGTAGTGGGTGGCAATTTCCTTCTCCAGGGGATCTTCCTGACCCAGGCATTGAACCTGTGTCTCCTGCTTTGGCAGGTGGATTCTTTACCACTGAGCCACCAGGGAAGCCCCTCTGCATATTTTACTAGGTCATATGACACCCCACTCCAGTACTCTTGCCTGGAAAATCCATGGACAGAGGAGCCTGGTGGGCTACAGTCCATGGGGTCACAAAGAGTCGGACACGACTGAGTGACTTCACTTTGACTTTTCACTTTCATGCATTGGAGAAGGAAATGTCAACCCACTCCAGTGTTCTTGCCTGGAGAAGCCCAGGGACGGTGGAGCCCAGTGGGCTGCCGTCCATGGGGTCACACAGAGTCAGACATGACTGAAGTGACTTAACAGCAGCAGCAGTATTATACCCTAAAGTGGCATAAACTTTTCTGTAAGTGCTGATGTCATGGCTGGTCCCAAATCTGTATGTCCCACCTTGACTATATCTTAGCAGCATATCCTTATTTTCAAAGCATTCTCCACTTGGATTTTGGTTTAGTGATATACTACTGAATAACAAGCCACAACAAAACTGAATGGCTTGAATCAAGAAACACTTTATTTACTCATAATACTGCAAACAGGGTGGTGCTTTGCTGGGAAGTTCTGCTGGTCTTGCTAGGGTTCATTCCTCTTCACTTTCTTGAGATCTCTAACCTTTCTCATTATACTGTTTTGCTCTATTTCTTTGTATTGTTCATTTAAGAAGGCTTTCTTATCTCTCCTTGCTATTCTTTGGAACTCTGCATTCAGATAGGTATTATCTTTCCACTTCTCCTTTTCCTGTCACCCTTTTCTTTTCTCAGCTATTTGTAAGGTCTACTCAGACAACAATTTTGCCTTGTTGTGCTTTGTTTCACCCTCTGGGGATGGTTTTAATTACCACCTCCTGTACAATGTTATGAACCTTTGTCCATAGTTCTTCAAGCACTCTATCAGATCTAAACTCTTGAATCTATTTACCACTTCTACTGTATAATCATAAGGGATTTATCTCATACCTGGATGACCTACTGGTTTTCCCTACTTTCTTCAATTTCAGTCTGAATTTTGCAATAAGGAGTTCATGATCTAAGCCACAGTCATCTCCCAGTCTTGTTTTTGCTGACTGTATAGAGCTTCTCCATCTTTGGCTGCAAAGAATATAATCAATCTGATTTCAGTATTGACCATCTGGTGATGTTCATGTGTAGAGCTATCTCTTTTGTCATTGGAAGAGGGTGTTTGCTATGATTAGTGCATTCTCCTGGTATAACTCAATTATCCTTTGCCTGCTTCATTTTGTACTCCAAGGCTAAACCTATTACTCCAGGTATCTCTTAACTTCCTACATTTGCGTTCCAATCACCTACAGTGAAAATGACATCTTTTTTTGATGTTAGTTCTAGAAGGTCTTGTATATTTTCACATAACTGTTCAACTTCTGCTCCTTTGGCATTAGTGGTCAAAGCATAGACTTAGATTGCTGTGATGTTAATGGTGTGCCTTGGAAATGAACTGAGATCATTCTGTCATTTTTGAGACTGAACCCAAGTACTGCATTTCAGACTTTGTTGACTACAAGAACTAGTCCATTTCTTCTAAGGGATTCTTGCCCACAGTAGTAGAGATAAAGGTCATCTGAAATAAAATTTGCCTATCCCCATCCATTTTAATTCACTCGTTCCTAAAATACCTATGCTCACTCTTGCCATCACTTGTTTGACCACATCCATTTTACATTGATTCATGGACCTAACATTCCAGGTTCCTATGTAAAATTGTTCTTTACTGCATCAGACTTTACTTTCACCACCAGACACATCCACAACTGGGCATTATTTCTGCTTTGGCTCAGCCTTTTCATTTGTTATGGCGCTATTTCTCCACTCTTTCCCAGTAGCATGTTGGACAACTACTGACCTGGGATGGGTGGGCTCATCTTTCAGCGTCACATTTTTTGCCTTTTCATACTGTTCATGGGTTTCTCACAGCAAGAATACAAAAGTGGTTTGCCATTCCTTTCTCCAATAAACCAGGTCTTGTCAGAACAAGGGACCATTTCATGCAAAGATGGCCACAATTCAGGACAGAAATGGTAAGGACCTAACAGAAACAGAAGAGATTAAGAAAAGGTGGTAAGATTACAGAAGAACTATATAAGAAAGGTCTTAATGATTCAGATAACCACGATCATGTGGTCACTCACCTAGGGCCAGACATGCTGGAGTGTGAAGTCTAGCGGACCTTAGAAACCATTCCTACAAACAAACCTAGTAAAGGTGATAGTATTTCAGCTGAGCTATTTGAAATCCTAAAAGATGATGCTATTAAAGTCCTGCACTGAATATGTCTGCAAATTTGGAAAACTCAGCAGTGGCCACAAGACTGGAAAGGTCAGTTTTCATTGTAGTCCCAAAGAAGGGCAATGCTAATGAATGTTCAAACTACTGCAAAATTGCACTCACTTCACATGCTAGCAAGGTAATGCTCAAAATCCTTCCAGCTAGGCTTCAATAGTCCATGAATTGAGTACTTCCAGATGTACAAGCTGAATTTAGAAAAGAAAGAGGAACCAGAAATCAAATTGCCAGTATCTGTTACAATATAGAAAAACCAAGATAATTCCAGAAAAAAATCTACTTCTGCTTCATTGGCTACACTAAAGCCTTTGACTATGTGGATCACAACAAACTGTGGAAAATTCTTCAAGAGATGGGAATACCAAGCCACCATATCTGCCTCCTGAGAAACCTGTATGCAGACCAAGAAGCAACAATTAGAACCAGACATGGAAAAACAGATTGGTTCAAACTTGGGAAAGAAATACATCAGGGCTGTATATTGTCATCCTGGTTTTTTAACTTTTATGCAAAGCACTTCATGTGAAATGCCAGACTGCATGAATCACATACTGGAACCAAGATTGCCGGGAAAAATATTAATAACTTCAGCTATTCAGATGACACCACCATTATGGCAAAAAGCAAAATGAAACTGAAGAGCCTCTTGATGAAGGTGGAAGAGGACAGTGAAAAAGCTGGCTTAAAACTCAACATTCAGAAGACTAAGATCATGGCATCCAGTCCAATCACTTCATGGCAAATAGATGGGGAAACAATGGAAACGGTGACATACTTTATTTTCTTGGGCTTCAAAATCACTGAGGATGGTGACTGCAACTATGAAATTAAAAGATGCTTGTTCCTTGGAAGAAAATCTATGACAAATCTAGACAGCATATTAAAAAGCAGAGACATTTTACCTACAAATGTCCATATAGTCAAAGCTATGGTTTTTCCAGTAGTCATGTACAGATGAGAGAGTTGAACCATAAAGAAGGCTGAGTGCCAAATAAGTGATGTTTTTGCATTGTGGCACTGGAGAAGACTCTTGAGACTCCCTTGGACATCAAGGAGATTAAATCAGTCAATCCTAAAGGAAATCAACCTTGGATATTCATTGGAAGGACTGATGCTGACGTTCCAATACTTTGGCCTCCTGATGAGAAGAGCCAACTCATTAGAAAAGACCCTAATGCTTGGAAAGATTGAGAACAGGGGGAGAATGTGGTGACAGAGGATGAGATGGTTGGATGGCATCATCACTTCAATGGACATGAGTCTGAGCAAACTTCAGGAGATAGTGAAGGACAGGGAAGCCTAATGTGCTACAGTCCATGGGGATGCAAATAGTCAGACACGAGTGAGTGCGTGAACAACATTCTTCTTCTTTTAACTGAATGGTTAGCTGAGGACTAGAGTCAGTTTTGATTCTGGGATGCCTGAACCTTTGTCTTCCTTTGTAGTCTCAGAAAACCCTCTTTCACCACATGATTTCTTCATGTGGTATCTTCAGCAGGATAGCTGGGTTTAGCACATCATAATCCAGAGTTCCTAAGAGCACAAAAGCTGAAGATGCTAGCTTCTAAAGGCTTACAGATTGAACTGACATGATATCACTTTTCTATTGTATTCTACTGATTAAAACATAATCAAATCACAAGATATACCTGCCCCAAGGGTAAGGGTATATGCAGGATGTAAATGCTAAGAGGTATGGTTCATTGTGAACTAGCAAGATGAAAAGACTTTTACAGTGTGCCTTTGCTACCTCTGGTCATAGTCCTTTCACATAAAAAGTACACATCTTTTTATTACAGAATTGGGCTCAGATTTATGGATATAGGATCTCTTCATGTGAATAAGGTCTAAATATCAACGAAGTCATTGCAGGTAATTGTTCAGGTATAGCTTTTTAAGTATAGTTATTTTCTATCTGAAGTTCTTATCTAATTTTTCAGTCTTTACCTACCTATAAACTAATGAGACACAGGCAATGTAGTAATGGTGAAGCTGAGATAGACTAATCTCTGTTGACAGTTGAGTTCTAAAGTGGGGAATGGAGGGACTTCCCTGGCGGTCTAGTGGCTAAGAATCCATGCTTCCAATGCAAGAGGTGAGGTTTTAATTCCTGGTTGGGGAAGTAAGATCCCACATGCCATGTAGCACGGCCAAATAAATAAATAAATGAGTGAAAGAATCAGAGGTACCTAGAAATTACTGCTCTATATCAATTGTATATTACTAATATTCCTTTTCTTCTGCAGTCAGGAAAGGTATGTTGATTGGGGATGAAGTTTACTCCCTGGAAGTGGATTTCCTGGTTACTTGGGTCTGTTCTCTGAATTACTGAACCAGTCTTCAGTGCTCCCTATACCTCCTTTACCATAAGATATAGCCCATAATTGTGGATAAGTAACTTTCTCAGTTGGCTTCCTATTTGTAAAAGATGGGGGGTGATTGGGGACTCAAAGGGACCTTTTCATTTAAGACTGTCTCCATGTTTTTAGTCTGAGCTATGATGTTTCCATGAAGACTTTGCATTTGAAAATAATTGGCATTTATTTCCTGTGAATCGTCTTGAGGTTTATTCGTTAGACAGAGGGCTTCCCTTGTGGCTTATCTGGTAAAAAATCCGCCTGCAATGTGAGAGACCTGGGTTCGATCCCTGGGTTTGAAAGATAACAACCCAGGGAGAAGGGAAAGACTACCCACTCCAGTATTCTGGCCTGGAGATTTCCATGGATTGAATAGTCCATGGGATCACAATCAGAAACCCATTCATATATTCCTTATGGATAAACCCCCCTCCACTTCAGGAGTCAGGGTTCTGTAAGACAATGCCCTGAAATCTTTCTGAGGTCATAACAAAGGACTTACTGCTCTGTACTGGACTTGAGTCTGATTCCATTTTTACTGGTAGCACCCTGGGCTTGATGTTTGAGGTCTTCAGGACATTTGAGATTCTTTTGTTAGCTGTAAAGAGAATGAAAACCAGTATTATCCCCTAACCCAAACAGTTATGGATTACACTTTTTTCTCCAGATTCTACTTTAAAACTGAGCAATTTCTTCTTTAATTCATCTGCTCTAAACTTACCTATTATGCTCAGTAAAGGAAACCATTCAAGATTCTTCCTGTTAATCTTAGCCAGATGATCAAGTTCATTGTGTATATTTACTGTCCTTCCCACTACTGCAGATGACAGTTGTTGTCATACTTTCTTCTACATTTCACATTATACTTTCTCCAGTTTGCAATAAGTGTCCTTCCTGAAATTCCAGCTCTCACCAGTCTTTATAGCTTCTATCAATACTATTTATCAACCTTTCACATGCCAAAGCCAATATCTTATGTTTGTTGTTGTTATTGTTTACAGTATCACCCAACATCTAGACAGAAAATTCTGCTTTTATCAGCTATTGCTACAGAACAAAGTACCCCAAAACTAAGAGGCATAAAATAAGGATCTGTTATGTCTGTTGAGGATTAGAAGTCCAAGATGGCCTCAGCTCTTGTCTGGTAGGCAAGTAGTTGTTCACTGTTGACTGGAGTCTCAGTCTTTGGTCAGAGTCTAGGATTTCCTCCATGTGGCCTTTCCATATTGCTGGGTTTGGTTTTTCACAGCATGGTAGCTAAGTTCCAAGGAAAATTCAGGCTACACTTTAAGAGAACAAACCTATATGGGCTAGTGCTTCTCAAGCCTTCACTGGCATAAAGCTTGTTACTGTTCTGTTGCCCAAATCAATTCACGTGGACTAATGGAAATTTATACTGCTATATTGTATATTGTCACCCTGCTATTTAACTTATATGCAGAGTACATCACGCAAAATTCTGGGCTGAATAAAGCACAAGCTGGAATCAAGATTGCCGGGAGAAATATCAATAACCTCAGATATGCACGTGATACCATCCTTATGGCAGAAAGTGAAGGAGGACTAAAGAGCCTCTTTATGAAAGTGAAAGAGGACAATGAAAAGGTTGCCTTAAAACAACATTCAGAAAACTAAGATCATGGTTCCAGTCCCATCACTTCATGGCAAATATATGACAAATAATGGAAACAGTGAGAGACTTTATTTTGTGGGGCTCCAAAATCACTGCAGATGGTGACTGCAGTCATGAAATTAAAAGATGCATGCTCCCTGGAAGAAGAGCTGTGATCAACCTAGACAGCATATTTAAAAAGCAGAGACATTACTTTGGCGACAAATGTCCATGTAGTCAAAGCTATGGTTTTTCCAGTAGTCATGTATGGATGTAAGAGTTGGACTATAAAGAAAGCTGAACACTGAAGAACTGAGCTTTTGAATTGTGGTTTTGGAGAAGACTCTTGAGAGTCCCTTGGATGGCAAGGGGATTCAACCAGTCCATCCTAAAGGAAATCATTCCTGAATATTCATTGGAAGGACTGATGCTGAAACTGAAACTCTAATACTTTGGCCACCTGATGTGAAGAACTGACTCACTGGAAAAGACCCTGATGCTGGGAAAGATTAAAGGCAGGATGGGAAGGGGATGACAGAGGACAAGATGGTTGCATGGCATCACTGACTCGATGGACATGAGTTTGAGTAAGCTCCGGGTGTTGGTGATGGACAGGGAACCCTGGCATTATGCAGTCCATAGGGTTGCAAAGAGTCAGGCATGACTGAGCAATGAACTGAACTGCACGCAAATTTAATATTGGAGACTGTTACCCAAGGTCACAAAACTACAAGATTTAGTTTGTTTTTTGTTTGTTTTTAGGAACCATGTGATAAATAATTTTTAGTCACTGCCAAAGAACCAACTTTTAGGCACCTCCAAATAAGCAAGTTTTTTTAAATTAAAATTTCCCTTTTCTTTTCAACTTTACTATGGTACCTGTAGAGTTTTTTCCTCAGAGGAAAACTTGGCAATAGCCTCCAAATTATACATTTCTCCCCCATCCAATTACCCATCACAATTATTAATGTACCTCAGAAATGTCTTTCAATTTTCCCATGATTTTATATTATTTCAGTCTAGTTATTCTTCTTGAAACAATTTTCTATCCATTGCTCTTTCCATTTAGGGCTCCCCTGATAGTTCAATTGGTAAAGAATTCATCTGCAGTGCAGGAGACTCCAGCTTCCTGGGCCAGGGAGATCCACTGGAGAAGGGACAGGCTAACCACTCAAGTGTTCTTGGGCTTTCCTTGTGGCTCAGCTGCTAAAGAATCTGCCTGCTGCAATGTGGGAGACCTGGGTTTGATCCCTGGGTTGGGAATATCCCCTGGAGAAAGGAAAGACTACCCACTCCAGTATTCTGTCCTGGAGAATTCCATGGACTGTATAGTTCATGGGGTCGCAAAGAGTCCGACATGACTGAATGAATTTCACTTTCACTTCACTTTCAAAAATTCCATAATGTTTATAAAACTCTAATGACATTTTAGTTACTTACTCACCATTTTTTTTTAAACTTGTTAAATCAATTTCTCAGTGGGGTCTTATTTCTTAAAATCTCTGTGATCAGGCCACAGTAATATTACTATTAAACATTTCATGTGCTCCACATGACCACTATAACTTAAGGATCACTTTTTTAGGCCATTTCCAGAGGTTTTGGGCTTTCATATACTTTTCTTCTGCTTAGGAAAAAAACTTAGTCCATTCTGCTCCTTTCAATTTTTGGATGTAATGCAAAACATATTATCATTATCAAGTACTACCTGACTCATTTTTAGCTCATACTTCATTTATAGCACCTAATATATTTTTATTGACTACACAAGATCAACTATATGATTTTCATGTATATTAGATAATTAAAATTAACTCATATGAGTTTGAAGCAAATTGGCTTCTTGTTAATTCAAAGAAATATTACTGAGTGCATATTAAGTGCCAGGCATTGTTCTAGGTATTTGAAGGACTGTACAAGACAGATAATGAGTCCAACCTGATAAAATTAATAGAAGGGAAATTAGGAAAATAAGCAAGAATGAAAAAGATAACTTGAGATATTAATAAATATTAGTTCTATGACAAAAATAATAGAAAGTAATGCCGTGGAGAGAAAAATGAGAGGGAATGTGGTAATTTATACCATTCAGGTGTGGTCAAGAAAGACTTCTTCACAAAGAAAATATTTAAGTTGGGACCTTAATATATGAAAGACAAAACATAAAGGGTTACAGAAAAACAGAGTTCAATTCAGTTCTGTTCAGCCACTCAGTCATGTCCTACTCTTTGTGACCCCATGAATCGCAGGATGCCAGGCCTCCCTGTCCATCACCAATTCCTGGAGTTAACCCAAACACATGTGCATCAAGTTGGTGATGCCATCCAACCATCTCATCTTCTGTCATCCCCTTCTCCTCCTGCCCCCAATCCCTCCCAGCATTAGGGTCTTTTCCAATGAGTCAACTCTTCGCATGAGGTGGCCAAAGTCCTGGAGTTTCAGCGTCAGCATCATTCCTTCCAATGAACATGCAGGACTGATCTCCTTCAGAATGGATTGGTTGGATCTCCTTGCAGTCTAAGGGACTTTCAAGAGTTTTCTCCAACACCACAGTTCAAAAGCATCAATTCTTGGGCACTCAGCTTTCTTCACAGTCCAACTCTCACATCCATACATGACCACTGGAAAAACCATAGCCTTGACTAGATGGACCTTTGTTGGCAAAGTAATGTCTCTGCTTTTGAATATGCTATCTAGGTTAGTCATGACTTTCCTTCCGAGGAGTAAGTGTCTTTTAATTTCATGGCTGCAATTACCATCTGCAGAGGACTAAATATAAAAATTTGAAACCACAACTGTCCCTTAGTAATTTAGTGCAGATATTTACTTCTTTGGGCTTCCTAAGTGGTTCAGTGGATAAGAATCCACCTGCCAATGCAAAAGATTCAGGTTGGATCCCTGAATTGGGAAGATCCCCTTGGAGAAGGCAATGGCATCCCACTCCAGTACTCTTGGCTGGAAAATCCCATGGACGGAGCAGCCTGGTAGGCTGTACTCCATGGGGTCGCTAAGAGTCGGACACAACTGAGCGACTTCCCTTTCACTTTTTACTTTCATGTATTGGAGAAGGAAATGGCATCCCACTCCAGTGTTCTTGCCTGGAGAATCTCAGGGACGGGGGAGCCTGGTGGGCTTCCGTCTATGGGGTCGCACAGAGTCGGACACGACTGAAGCGACTTAGCAGCAGCAGTCGTAGCAGCAGCAGCCTGGAGAAGAAATGGCAACCCACTCTAGTATTCTCACCTGGGAAATCCCATGGACAGAGGAACCTGGTGGGCTATAGTCCTTGGGGTTGCAAAAGAGTCAGACACAACTTAGTGACTAAAGCAACATCAACAAACTTACTTCTTTATAAAACTGAAAGGTAAACATTAAATCTTGGGATATTGAAATTTTTTGACTAATATTATCTAGAGTTTTGATTTTTTAACCTTCTAGATTAGTAACATTCTTCATTGGTTGGGATTCTATTTTATTCTAATTATTTTGCTTTTTACAGGAGGCTGAGTGAGTGGAGAAAGGTTGATAATATTAAATTACTGCCTATCTAGTACCCATTTGCCATTTCTTCATCCAAAGAAATCTTATTTTGTTAAGGGCACTAATCCTCCACAGATATATATTTTTTCCTCCTTAGTTTTCTATTGCTGTCACAGCAAATCACCCCAAACTTTATGGCTTAAAACAGCACACATTTATTATCTTATAATCATGTATGTTAGAAGCCTGGTATAGGTTTCAGCAGGCAGAACTCAAAGTGCTGGTACCCTGTGTTTCTAGAAACTCAAGAGGAAAATCCTTTTATTTTAGTTTTCCAGCTAACAACATGTCTAAGATAGTCCTTGGCACATGACCACCACCTTCTATCTTTAAAGGCTGGTTGACATTTTCTCATGCCCCATCTCTTTCTCCCTCTCTCTCTCTCTCTCTCTCTCAGCCTGCTGGGTAGGATATTCAGTGATTAGACTGGGCCCATCCTAAGAGTTAGGTTTAATCTCATCAATGTCTTTAATCTTAATCTGCAAAGAATTATCTGAAAAGAATCTTTTTCCAAATAAGGTAATAAATTCAGAGGTTCTGGGTATTAAGATATGAATATCCTTGGGGAGCTATTATTCTGCCTATGACAGGCAAGCCCTGCAAGATGAATTAGTCATGTGATATGTTTTTAGTAGACAGAACATAAAGGGAGTCATGGTGTAACACTTCTGGAAAAACTCCTTAATGGGAAAAGACTCTGAGGTTTCATGGGTTATTTGCTTGATTCTGTACCATCCTTCCACCTGAAACATGACTAGTGTAAGTCAAAACTCTGGCAGGTTCCCTGAGAGCAGGCAGACAAGTGCTACAAAAGAGAAAGATGCGATGAACTACTATGCAGTATCTAAGCTGCCTACAACCAAACTTCTTTTATGTAAAAGAAAAATAACTCTTAATTTATTTGCTATCCCTTTATTAGATTTCTGCAAATAGCTTTAGGAAAAATTCCTAGCCAATGTGCTTCATCAAAGTAAAGCTGGCTTGATCGTTATAAAAGAGAAAGATCTATGTTGATTGCAGAATGGGCTTTCTTTTAATGACTGAATTAGATTATCCATTCAGCAGTCTTATTCACTGGTGGCATGCAGTCTTAAACCAGTTGAATTGACAAACCATACAAACCTAGATAAAGTTAAGTTATCTAGAAAAACAATGCAGAATTGATGTTCTATTAATGGCTTAACTGTAATTAAAGAAAACAGACATCAATATAAATGTCAGTATATAAGCAAATGGATTTTGCTGCTGGAATAGTATGGTAATAAATTATAATTGTGATTGCTTCTTGAATCAGCAAATCTTTCATGCCATAAAGAAATATTAACATTTTAATGTGTCACATACACGCTAAATTTTACTGCTAAATTTGCAAACCGTTCTATTCTCAAGTAAAATACCCAATAAGTTGCAAAATTTATTAAACATTGATAACACTAAAAAGAAGTAAATATCTTTCAGAGCTAAATTTAAAATAAAAACTAACAATATTTCTTTTAGGTTAATCAAAACATCAAATCTCTGTATATTGTTCTTTATTCATAATCCTCTCTAGATTACAACCATCTGATTTTTGCACTTACTGTTTTACTGTAGATTGTCACATTTAAAAAAGAATAAAAGTTACATAGCTACTAGTTAAGCCAAATTATTGGTATTAGATGAACTGAGATTATTAAATGAACACGTCACAGTACTTGAGCTTATTTTTTAACATTTTCAGAGGAATAATTTTCTGCTTAATTTAGGTATGATGTCAAGTTTTAGAAGTATGTACTCTGTGAACCATTTTTGATAAGCATAGCACTGTGTCAGTTCTGTATCTTGCATTGTTTTGCTACACCATGAATATCATCTGTCCTAAGATGCTTGGTCTAGTAACACTGTTATTTTGTTATGCATTAGTAAATATAGTTTCATAGCTTGTTTTGTGTATCTGTTCTTTTTTATTTCTTTTATAACTGAAGTTTATGTGTTAGATAAAATTTTATATGATACATACTATACACTAAGTATAATACTGTACATTAAACTTTAATATTGTACATTAAAAAATATGTAAAATCTTGGGTTCTCTATTTAGGAAAAAAGTTGCAGGGAAAACATAATTTTCAACAGAATGCTACTACTGTGGGTAGTACTACTGTGGGTAGAGGCACAGTGGCCTCTCCCAAGAATATATTCACACACTAACCCCTGGAATCTGTGAGTGTTACCAGAATTGAGCAAAGAATTGAGGACAGACAGAAAAGGAGAAAACACAGGAACAGAGGAGAGGGCAGTGTGAGGCAGAGATGAGAATGATGCATCTGAAAGCTAAGGCAGGCCAAGAATTGCCACCAGCAGCTCTGAGCGAGGCTTAGAGCTCATTCTCCCCCTGAGCCTCTGAAGAGCACATGTTCCTACCAGAACCTTGAGTTCGGAATTCTGACTTCCAGAACAATGAGAAAACAAATTTCTATTGTTTTAAGCCACATAGTTTGTGGTGGTTGTTAGAGCAGCTGCAGGAAATGGATATGACTTTAATTTTCAAATAATTTTTAATCCTTACTATTGCTCAGTTTTTCATTTTTTTCAAATTAGTTTGCTAAAGAAGATTTAGACAGTTTGATGAAAGGAGTATTTGCAACTGAATTTATGATAAGTACAAGAAAGTTTAAGGAAATGAAAATAAGACAACTATTAATTTCAGGGACAAGAAGTTGCTCAAAAAGGGTAAGATAATCAAATTCTATGAATCTAAGTTGCAAATGACATTCATGTAGTTTTAATATAAATGATAATATTATAAACAAAGTAACTATTTTCAGCCTATAGACTACAGATACCATATTAGTGTGTGAGTATGAATGCGTATGAGAATGTCTGTGATGGATTTGGTGATGCAGTGTGATATATTAAATAGATAAAGGTTTACCTTCAATTGCAGGAAGTTAAAATATTTCTAAAACTGATGGTTTTAAGAAGTATTCATGTGATAATATTATTTAGATATATGGAGGTTCAAAAACAGAAAAAAATCAGTGACAAAATAAAAGAATGAAAAGTGTTTGGCTTTGGCATCAAAAGTAGAGTGATATGGGGACCAGAAAGCTGTTATTAATAACATGTGGAATTCGTTTCTCTTAAAATCCATGAAGACAATAAGTAGATAAAACAATTCTTCATCAAATTAATAAATGAAAAATAGTATACAGATGAAAATCAACACATTTATTGTTAAGTTACTAATAACAATACTGAATGTCTAAAATGGTTTACGCACTGTTCTACAGCCTTAAGATACACTATACAAAACCTGTACAAGACCTGGTTTTTAATTAATTAATTAATTTATTTATTTATTTATTTAATTTATTTATTTAATTTACTTTTTTTATTTTTTTTAATTTTACTTTACAATTCTGTATTGGTAAAGAACTCATAATCTCCCTTAGTGCTAATGAAGCTGATGTCATAAAGGAAAAAAAAAAAAAACTAGAAAAAAAATGTGCTGTGAGTTTTATACAAAGAGAAAACAAGGCAGAAAGAAGAAGTGTTGTGGTATTGCTACTAAATGGAAAACATGCTGTTATAAGAGGGGTTATGTTTCAAGTATACAGTAAAGTGAATCTGTTATGAATATCCACTTTTAAAAATTATTTTCCCATTTAGGCTACTATTAAGTAGAGTTCCCTGTGGTATACAGTAGGCTCTTTTTTTTTTTTTTTTTTCTGGGGCACTCAACCATTTTTTTTAAAATATAAATTTATTTATTTAAATTGGAGGTTAATTACTTTACAATGTTGTATTGGTTTTGCCATATTAGTTATTTATTTTATGTAGAGTAGTATGTATGTGTCAATCCTAATCTTCCAATTTATCCATCCTGCCCCTTACTCTCCAGTAACCATGAGTTTATTTTCTACATCTGTAATTCTACTTCTGTTTTGTAGATAAGTCCATTTGTAGCCTTTTTTAGATTCCACATATAAGTGATATCATATGGTATTCAGTTTTTTCTTGCTTCACTTAGTATGATAATCTCTAGATCCATCCATGTTGCTACAATTGGCATTATTTCATTTTTTATGGCTGAGAAATATTCCATTGTATATATGTACCACATCTTCTTTATCCATTCTCCTGTCAGTGGACATTTAGGTTGCTATTTGATGTCCTGGCTATTGTAAATAATCCTGCAGTGAACATCAGAATGCATGCAATGTTTTGAATTGTGGTTTTCTCTGGATATATGTGTAGGAGTGGAATTGCTGGATCATATGATAGCTCTATTTTTAGTTTAAGGAACATCCATTTCATCTAATATTAGTGCTTCCTCTTCTTAAGTGAACAAAGCTAACTGCCATTTACCCTTCAAGGTTTCCCTGAAAGTTTACAAGTTTTTAGCAGACTACAGAGTTACAGTGGTTACATTAGACAGATTCTGACAGTGAAATTGTTAACCAGGTAAGGAGATAATCCTGCTGTTTTTAACTGTTGTATTCTCTTACTCAAGAAGGTATTTTTATTTTTTATTTATTGTATGTGTTAAACTTTATTTTTATTTACATTGTTTTTTAAATATTCTTTTCTGTTGGTTTATCATAGGATATTGAATATAGTTCTTGCGCTATACAGTAGAACCTTGTTGTATATCCATTCTGTACATAAGAGTTTGCATTTGCCAACTGCAAGCTACCACTTCATCCCTCCTCCAACCGCTTCGGTAACCACAGCTCCGTTCTCTTTGTCCTGTCCAGTAAGTATGTTTGTTTTGTAGATTGGTTAATTGTGTCCCATTTTAGATTCCACATATAGGTGATATCATACGGTGTTTGTCCTCTTTCTGACTTATTTTACTTAGTTATTTAACATTGCAATTTAATCTCTTAGTTGGAATCATGCTACCGCGAGTGGTGTAGCTTTTGCAGTAGCTGAGTTCTTTTTTTTATGGCTGAGTAGCATTTCATTGTACATATGTACCACATCTTCTATAGTTACTCAGCTCTGTCAGTGGACATTAAGGTTGTTCCCCTGTCTTGGCTACTGTGAATAGTGTTGCAATGAATGTAGGGGTACAGGTACCTTTTGGGGGTTGGTTTTGACTGGATATATGCCTACGAGTGGGAATGCTGGATATATGGTAATACTATTTTTGGTTTTCTCAGGAACCTCTCTACTGTTTTCCATAGTGATTGTAGAAACATTTCCACCAACAGTATATCCTCTCTGCCATCTGTTATTTGTAGTTTTTAGTGATGACTATTCTGAAGGGTTTGAGGTGTTACCACATTGCTGTTCTGATTTGCATTTAATAATTAGTGATGTTGAGCGTCTTTTCATGTGTCTATTTAGTAATGTTTATTTAGGTCTTACATTTTTTGATTGAGTTGTGTTTTTGTTGTTGAAGTATATGAGCTGTTTGTATATTTTGGAAATTAAGCCCTTGTCAGTGCATCTTTTGCAAATATTTTCTCCCATTTTGTAGGTTATCTTTTTTTATGGACTGCTTTGCTGTGAAAAAGCTTGTAAATTTGATTGGGTTCCATTTGTTTTTGTTTTTACTTATATTGCCTTAGGAGGCTGACCAAAGAAAATATTGGTACAATTTATGTCAGAAAATATTTTGTCTGTGATTTCTTCTAGGAGTTTTATGGAAGTCTTTAAGCCATTTTGAATTTATTTTATGTATGGTGAGATGGTGTGTTCTAACTTCATTGATTTACATGCAGCTGTCCAGTGTTCCCACAACCACTTGCAGAAGAAACTTTCCTATTGGGTATTTTTGCCACCTTTTTCAAAGATTAATTGACCATAGATTTATTATGGGTTTTGATTACTGAAGTCTGTAGTACTATCTGAAATCTGGGTATTATGTCTGCTGCTTTGTTCTTTTTCTTCACAATTGTTTAGGCAATTCTGGGTCTTTTATGGTTTCATATAAATTCTAGAATTATTTGTTCTAGTTCAGCAAAAACATCATGTTGATGTATGTCAAAATCAATACAATATTGTAAAGTTAAATAATAATAATAATAAATAAATGATAAATGGTTAAAAAAAAAAGAATGCAAATGGAAAAAAAAAATCATGGGTAATTTGAAGGGATTCCATTAAATCCGTAGGTTGTTTTGGGTAGTGTGGCCATTTAACAATATTAATTCTTCCAATCCAAGATTATGGGATAAGGTTCCTTTTCTTTGAATCACATTCTATATCCTTTACTAATGTTTTATCAGTTCTCGGAATATAAGTTTTTTTACTTCCTTGTTCAGGTTTATTCTTAAATAATTTATTTTGGGGGAAGTAATTTTACAGGGTATAATTTTTATATTCCCTATCTGATATTTCATTGTTAGTGTAAAGAAATACCAATTTCTGTATGTTAATCTTGTACCCTGCTACCTTGTTGAATTTGTTTATCTGCTCTAGAAGTTTTTGTGTAGAGTCTTTATAGAGTTATACATATATATACACATATATATATAGTGTGTGTGTGATATCATCTGCAAATAATAACAGTTTTACCTCTTCCCTTCCAATCTGGATAAACTTATTTATTCTTCTTGTCTGACTACTGTTGAATAGAAAAGGTAATAGTGAGCATCCTTCTTTTATTCCAGATTTTAGCAGAAAGGCTTTTACCTTTTTTAACAATGAATATTATATCAGCTATGGGTTTGTCATAAATAGCTTTAATTATTTTGAAATATGTTCCCTTTATACCCTCTTTGGTAAGTGTTTTTATTATGAATGGATGTAAGAATTTTGTCAAATGTTTTTTAAATAACTATTGAGGTGATAATGTGTTTTTGTTTATGTTTTTTTTTTCTTTACATGACATATCATATTGATTGGTTTGAGTATGCTGCTCTATCCTTATGAACTTGGGATGAATTCCTGGTGGTCGTGGTATATAATCTATTTTATGTGTTGATAGATTGAGTTTGTTAGTATTTTCTTGGAAATTTTTATATCTATATTCATAAAAGATATTGGACTCTAATTTTCTTTTTTGGTGGTGCTTTGTTAGTTTCAATATCAGAGTCATGGTGGCCTCATAGAACATTTGTGGAAGTGTTCCCTCCTGTTTGATCTTTTGGAAGAGCTTGAGAAGGGTTAGATAAATTCTTATTTGTATATCTGGTAGAATTTGCCTGTGAAGCCATTTGGTCTTAAACTTTTATTTGTAGAGTGTGTGTGTGTGTGTATGTTTCCACCCCGAGACTCATTTTCACTTCTAGTGATCAGTCTGTTCAAATTATCTGTTTCTTCTTGATTCTATTTTGATGGGCTGTGTGTAGAAACTTGTCCATTTCTTCTCAGTTATCAAATTTCTTGGCATATAATTGTTCATGGTATTCCCTTATGCTTTTCTTTTTTTGGTATATTTGCAGTATCAGTTGTTATGTCTCCTTTTTTTATTATTAATATTAAGTTTGTTTGGCTTTTCTGTCTTCTTTTTGGTAAGCCTGGCCAGAAATTTATCAATTTAATTTATACTTTCAAATAACCAGACCTTGATTTTATTGATTTTTTCCTATTGTTTTTTTAAATCTCTTTTTTCTCTGATCTTTATTATTCCATTCCTTCTGCTGATTTTTTCTTTTTTTAATTTTTCTATTTTAAGTGGTAGTTTAGGTTATTTGAGATTTTTCTTTTTCGAGAATGGCCTGTATTGCTATGAAATTCCCACTAAGAATGACTTTTGCTTCATTTCTTAGATTTTGTTTGGTTATATTTTCATTGTCATTTGTTTCAGTGTATTTTTTTATTTCCTCTGTAATTTCCCTGTTGATCATTTTTTTTAGTAGATTGTTTAGTCTCCATGTAACTTTTTTTGTGTGTTTTCATTTATTTTTCTGCTTATTAAAGTTTCATGCCATTGTGCTCAGAGAAGATACTTGAGATAATTTTTGTGTTCTTAAATTTGTTGAGGATTGTTTTGTGTCTGAGTGTGTGGTGAATGCTAGAAAATGTTCCATATGCACTAGAAAAGAATGTATATGTGTATATACAAATAATTAAGTATAACTTAATATGTATATATATGTGTATATTATATGTATATATATCTATATATATTATATGTGTATATATATATAATTAAGTATAACTTAATATCAATTAAGTATAACTGCTCTTCTTTATCATTTAGGATATCTGTTGCCTTATTGATTTTCTGTCAAGATGACTTGTCTATTGATGAAAGCAGGGTGTTAAAGTCTGCTACTACTATTGTATTCCTGTCAATTCCTTTATGTCTGCTAGTATTTGTTTTACATTTTGGGGGGCTCCAATATTAAGCACATATATGCTGATGAGCATAAAATCTCTTTGTATTGATCCTTTCAATAGTATAGTGTCTTTATTTTTCATTGTGGCCTTTCTTTTAAAGTCTGTTTCGTATAATATGAGTTTTGCACCCTCTGCTTTCTTGTCATTTCCATTTTCATGAAATATCTTTTTCCATCCCTTCACTTTCAATCTATGCATGTCCTTTACTCTAAAGTGAGTCTCTTGTAGGTAGCATATTGTAGGCTACTATTTTCTTATCCAATTTGTCACTATATGTCTTTTGAGTGGAGCATTTAGTCCATTGATATTTAAGGTAATTAATTGATAGGTACAAATTTAATTGCCATTTTAAACCTTCTTTTCCTGCTAATTCTGTGTTTCTTACCTGTTCCTTTTTCTTTTTGTGGTCTAATAATTTCCTTTTATTTTATGCTGTGTTTCCTTCTTTTTGGGTTTTATGAGTCTGTTGTGTGTTTTTCATTTGCTGTTACCCTATTTTTTTAGTACAGTAACCCCTTCTTAAATCAACTTGCTTTAGACTGATAGTCATATAGGCTCAAACACATTCTAAAAAAGAAATAAATTTTTAAATCTTTTTTCTAGTAGTTATTTTCAAATATTATTTGAAGGACTGTTTGATAAAATATAGAGACAATATATAGTCTAGAGTTAGAAGAATGATGGTTAGGACAGTAAATACAGAATCAAAAACAATGACTTTTTTATGTATCAAAATTAAGTTTCAGGCATATAAATATTTTTGAAGAGTTGATTAGATATAAGGCAGAATTCTATGAATTTAAAATTCAGAATAATCAAGACCAGTCATACTTGAATTATTTGTATCACAATAGCTTTTAGAGTAGAAAGCCAAGCATTAATATCAGACTTTATATGAAAATATTCAATATTAAACATAACAAATATCAATATATTTCTTTTACCTATATATTTTGTGTGTGTGTAATAAAGTTTTATTAAAGTATAAAGGAGATAGAGAAAGCTTCTGACATAGACATCAGAAGGTTTAGAAAGAGTACCCGTGTGTTAGTATTAGCAATGAAGTTATATACTCTCCAATGAATCCAGTGTCACAAACCTCATTCCATAGTTCATCAGGCACTCTATCTATCAGATCTAGGCCCTTAAATCTATTTCTCACTTCCACTGTATAATCATAAGGGATTTGATTTAGGTCATACCTGAATGGCCCAGCGGTTTTCCCTACTTTCTTCAATTTCAGTCTGAATTTGGCAATAAGGAGTTCATGATCTGAGCCACAGTCAGCTCCCAGTCTTGTTTCTGTTGACTGTATAGAGCTTGTCCATCTTTGGTTGCAAAGAATATAATCAGTCTGATTTCGGTGTTGACCATCTGGTGATGTCCATGTGTAGAGTCTTCTCTTGTGTTGTTGGAAGAGGGTGTTTGCTATGACCAGTGCATTTTCTTGGCAAAACTCTATTAGTCTTTGCCCTGCTTCATTCTGTATTCCAAGGCCAAATTTGCCTGTTACTCCAGGTTTTTCTTGACTTCCTACCTTTGCATTCCAGTCCCCTATAAAGAAAAGGACATCTTTTTTGGGTGTTAGTTCTAAAAGATCTTGTAGGTCTTCATAAAACCATTCAACTTCAGTTTCTTCAGCATTACTGGTTGGGGCATAGACTTGGATAACTGTGATATTGAATGGTTTGCCTTGGAGACAAATAGAGATCATTCTGTTTTTTTTGAGATTGCATCCAAGTACTGCATTTTGGACTCTTGTTGACCATGATGGCTACTCCATTTCTTCTGAGGGATTCCTGCCCACAGTAGTAGATGTAATGGTCATCTGAGTTAAATTCACCCATTCCAGTCCATTTTGGTTCACTGATTCCTAGAATGTCAATGTTCACCCTTGCCATCTCTTGTTTGACCACTTCCAATTTGCCTTGATTCATGGACCTGACATTCCAGGTTCCTATGCAATATTTCTCTTTACAGCATCTGATCTTACTTCTATCACCAGTCACATCCACAACTGGGTATTGTTTTTGCTTTGGCTCTATCCCTTCATTCTTTCAGGAGTTATTTCTCCACTGATCTCCAGTAGCATATTGGGCACCTACTGACCTGGGGAGTTCCTCTTTTGGTATCCTATCATTTTGCCTTTTCATACTGTTCATGGGGTTCTCAAGGCAAGAATACTGAAGTGGCTTGCCATTCCCTTCTCCAGTGGACCACATTCTGTCAGGCCTCTCCACCATGACCCGCCCATCTTGGGTTGCCCCGCAGGCATGGCTTGGTTTCATTGAGTTAGACAAGACTGTGGTCCTAGTGTGATTAGATTGACTAGTTTTCTGTGAGTATGGTTTCAGTGTGTCTGCCCTCTGATGCCCTCTTGCAACACTTACCATCTTACTTGGGTTTCTCTTACCTTAGCGTGGGGTATCTCTTCATGGCTGCTCCAGCAAAGCACAGCCGCTGTTCCTTACCTTGGAGGAGGGGTATCTCCTTACCACTGCCGTTCCTGACCTTCAACCTGGGATAGCTCCTCTGGCCCTCCTGTGTCTGGGCAGCCACCACACCTCTGGTTGCTCCTCAGCTGCCGGCCCTGGCCTCGGGCTCAGGGTGGCTCCTCAAGGTCACCGCCCCTGGCCTCAGGCACGAGATGGTTTCTCCTGGCCACCCCTGATCTCCGACATGGGGTGTCTCCTCCCAGCCGCCACTGGCCTGGGTCGTGGGGTAGCTCCTCCTGGCCGCCGCCCTGACCTCGGACACGGGGTGTCTCCTCCCGGCTGCCACTGGCCTCAAACGCGGGGTAGCTCCTCCCAACTGCCGCCACTGACCTCGGACGCAGGGTAGCTCCTCTCAGCCGTTCCTGCGCAGTTGCAGCCTGGCACTCTAGGCCACTACCCGGACCTCGGACGTGGGTCAGCTCCTCCTGGCCACGCTTAGTGAGCCGGCTGCACTTAGTGAGCCGGCTCGCAGCTGCCTGCGCTTAGCTCTGAAAAGAAGAGAGGTGAAAAGCAAAGGAGAAAAGGAAAGATATAAGCATTTGCATGCAGAGTTCCAAAGAATAGCAAGAAGACATAAGAAAGCCTTCTTCAGCGATCAAGGCACAGAAACAGAGGAAAACAACAGAATGGGAAAGACTAGAGATCTCTTCAAGAGAATTAGAGATACCAGGGAACATTTCATGCAAAGATGGCCTCGATAAAGGACAGAAATGGTATGGACCTAACAGAAGCAGAAGATATTAAGAACAGGTGGCAAGAAAACACGGAAGAACTGTACAAAAAAGATCTTCACGACCCAGATAATCAGGATGATGTGATCACTAATCTAGAGCCAGACATCTTGGAATGTGAAGTCAAGTGGGCCTTAGAAAGCATCACTACGAACAAAGCTAGTGGAGATGATGGAATTCCAGTTGAGCTGTTTCAAATCCTGAAAGATGATGCTGTGAAAGTGCTGCACTCAATATGCCAGCAAATTTGGAAAACTATCCAGTGGCCACAGGATTGGAAAAGGTCAGTTTTTATTTCAATTCCAAAGAAAGGCAATGCCAAAGAATGCTCAAACTACCACACAATTGCACTCATCTCACACGCTAGTAAAGTAATGCTCAAAATTCTCCAAGCCAGACTTCAGCAATACGTGAACCGTGAACTCCCTGATGTTCAACCTGGTTTTAGAAAAGGCAGAGGAACCAGAGATCAAATTGCCAACATCCCCTGGATCATGGAAAAAGCAAGAGAGTTTCAGAAAAACATCTATTTCTGCTTTATTGACTGTGCCAAAGCCTTTGACTGTGTGAATCACAATAAACTGTAGAAAATTCTGAAAGAAATGGGAATACCAGACCACCTGACCTGCCTCTTGAGAAATCTGTATGCAGGTCAGGAAGCAACAGTTAGAACTGGACATGGAACAAGAGACTGGTTCCAAATAGGAAAAGGAGAACATCAAGGCTGTATATTGTCACCCTGCTTATTTAACTTATATGCAGGGTACATCATGAGAAACGCTGGACTGGAAGAAACACAAGCTGGAATCAAGTTTGCTGAGAGAAATATCAATAACCTCAGATATGCAGATGACATCACCCTTATGGCAGAAAGTGAAGAGGAACTAAAAAACCTCTTGATGAAAGTGAAAGAGGAGAGTGAACAAGTTGGCTTAAAGCTCAACATTCAGAAAACGAAGATCATGGCATCCAGTCCCATCACTCCATGGGAAATAGATGGGGAAACAGTGGAAACAGTGTCAGACTTTATTTTTTTGGGTTCCCAAATCACTGCAGATGGTGACTGCAGCCATGAAATTAAAAGACACTTACTCCTTGGAAGAAAAGATATGACCAACCTAGATAGTATATTCAAAAGCAGAGACATTACTTTGCCGACTAAGGTCCGTCTAGTCAAGGCTATGGTTTTTCCAGTAGTCATGTATGGATGTGAGAGTTGGACTGTGAAGAAGGCTGAGCACCAAAGAATTGATGCATTTAAACTGTGGTGCTGGAGAAGACTCTTGAGGGTCCCTGGACTGCAAGGAGATCCAACCAGTCCATTCTGAAGGAGATCAACCCTGGGATTTCTTTGGAAGGAATGATGCTAAAGCTGAAGCTCTAGTACTTTGGCCACCTCATGCGAAGAGTTGACTCATTGGAAAAGACTCTGATGCTGGGAGAGATTGGGGGCAGGAGGAGAAGGTGACGACCCAGGATAAGATGGCTGGATGGCATCACAGACTCAATGGACGTGAGTCTGAGTGAACTCTGGGAGTTGGTGATGGACAGGGAGGCCTGGCATGCTGCGATTCATGGGGTCGCAAAGAGTCGGGCATGACTGAGGGACTGAACTGAACTGAACTGAATGAATCCACAGTATGTCTGGAGGTTGTAAAGACCTCACCAGACCTACTCCCATAATTTACATTTTAAGATAACAGAATTAGCCAGAAGGTTTAATCCAGAGACTGTCCTCAGGCAGAATACATTGTTGTTATATAATCCTTGTAAAGAGCAAGTCTACTCCGATAATTTACAGAATTAGTCAGAATGTTTAATCCAGAGACTGTCCTTAGGCATAATACATTGTTGTTATATAATCCTAAGGAATGTAGAGAAGGAAAAAAAGTTTGTCCTTTCTTCCTCCTTGAGAATTCCAGACCCCTCTCTCCTTGGGGACGCCTAGACTTCTTATCAACCTGCCTAGGAAATGACTCTCTCATTTCTCCCTTTTCTTTTAGGAGAATTATGTTGCCTAGGGAAAAGGGGCATCGTTCTGGTTCCATAACTGCTTCGGAGCTGAGAAGGGGTGTGATTGTGGCCTGATTTCTCCTATGTTCCTAAATCATTTAAATTTAATATTTAAAAAGAATATATGAGTATTTTTAATTTTTTAAATTGAAGTATTGTTGATTTACAATGTTATATTTGTTTCAGGTATACAGCATTATAATTTGATGTGTCTACAGATTACACCCCATTAAATTTTATTGTAAAATAATGCTATAATTCCTTATGCTATACAATATATTTTTGTTCCATATCTATTTTATATATAGTAGTTTGCATCTCTTAATCCTAAACCCCTAATATTTCACTTTTCTTCTCCCCATTAGTAACCACTATTTTCCATATCTTTCTATTTCTGCTCTGCACAAATATTTATTATTATTTTTTTAGATTCCAAATACAAGTGATATCACATAGAATTTACCTCTCTGATTTATTCACTAAACATAATATTCTCTAGGTCAATCCATGTTCATTTCATGGCTGAGTAATAGTCAATTGTGTGTGTGTGTGTGTATATATATATATATATATATATATATATATATATATATATACCATATTTTTTATCCATTCATCTGTGTTGGCATTTGGGTTGCTTCTGTATCTTGGGTATTGTAAATACTGCTGCTGTGAACTCTGAGTTGCATGTATCTTTTCAGATTGCTGTTTTTACTTTTTGTAGATAACAAACCAAAAAGTGGAACTGATGGATTATGAGAGTTTTGTATTTTAGTTTTTTGAGAAAACACTGTACTGTTTTCCCTACTGTCTGCACCAATTTACATTCCCAGCAACAGTATATGAGCATCCCCTTTTCTATGCATCCTCTTCAGCATTTATTTATAGACATTTTAATGGCAGCCATTCTAACCAGTGTAAGTTTATATCTCATTTCTTTTTTGATTTTTATTCCTCATAATTAGAGACATTGAGCAACTTTCCATGGGTCTGTTAGCCATTTGTATTCCTTTTTGGAAAAATGTCTATTTAGATCTTCTATACATTTCTTGATTGGATTTTTTATATTGAGTACTATCAACTGTTTATATATTTCAGATATTACCAATTATTGATCGTATTATTTGTAAATATTCTCTCCTGCTTCATAACTCATATTTTGATATTGTTGGTTTCTTTTGCTGTTCAGAAGCTTTCATTTAACTAGGTTCCATTTGTTTATTTTACTTTTATTTCTTCTATCTTACAAGACTGATCCAAAAAGATGTAATTTATGCCAAAGACTATTTCATCTATATTCACTTCTAGGAATACTATGGGTCCACTCTTTACATCCTGGTGAACCTGGATAAAAGTTTATCAATTTTATGTTTGTTTTGTTTTTTAAGTAGAACTTGGTTTCATTAATCTTTTCTAGATTTTTTTTATTTGTATTTAATTTCTTCTCTAATCTTTGTTATTTCCTTCCTGCTGCTGACTTTGGTCTTTATTTATTTTGTCTATTTTAGGTCATAGGTTAGGCCTGTATCATTACTTAACTCTTAGAGCTGCTTTTGCTATAGCACATAGATTTTGAAGTGTTGAACTTAAATTTTCATTTACATAAAGTTATTTTCTCATTTTTCCTTTGACCAGTTGGTTTTTTAGTAACATGTTGTTTAGTCCCTATGTGTGTGTTCTTTTCCCATTTGTCTTTCTGTAGTTGATTTCTAGTTTCACACCACTGTTGTTAGAAAAAATGCTTAATATTATTTTGAGCCTCTTAAAGTTGTTGAGATTTATTTGGTGGGCTGGCATGTGGTCTATCCTGGAATCTTTATGTGCACTTGAAGAATATGTGTATTCTTCTGTTTTTGAATGTAATGTCCTTTAAGTATCTATTGGATTGAAAAAAGTTAGTTCAGGTTTTTCCACACCATGTTACAGAAAACTCAAACTTTTGGGCCAGCCCAATATTATCTCATTTAAGACTGTTTGATGGCTTATTGATTTTCTATCTGGATGATCTGTCCATTGATCTCCATAGGATGTTAAATTCTACAGCTATTATCGTGTTATTGTCAATTTCTCCCTTTATGTCTCTTGGTATTTGCTTTACATGTTTAGGTGTTCTTATATTAGAGGCACACATGTTAATGAATTTAATATTCTTTTCTCATGTTGATTTCTTTATCATTGCGTGGTGGCTGTCTTTCTTTTGTTAGCCTTTAAAAGCCTATTTTCTATGATATGAGTATTGCTATCCTTGCTTTCTTGTCATTTACATCTGCCACTCACTTTTAGACACTGTGTGTCTTCAGCCTGAATTCTCTTGTAGATAGCATACTAAAGGGTCTTGCTTTTTTTTTTTTTAATCCAAGCAGCCTCCCACTGTCTTTTCATTGGAGTATTTAGTCCCTTGACATCAAGTAATTATTTGTAGGTGTGTACTTGCCGTTTTACTACTTGTTTTCTGGTTGAGTAGTCCTCTGTTCATACCTTTTTTGCTTGTTTCCTTAAGGTTTGATAATTTTCTTGAATACTATGCTTGTGTTCCTTTCTTTTACATTTTTGTGTACTTATCATAGGTTTTTGATATGCAGTTATCATGGGGTTTGTATATATTGTATATGTTGACCCATAATTATATCTACTTGTTTTAAACTTAAGTTCAAACACATTCTAAAAGGTCTACATTCTATACTCCCCTATCCCACATTTTGTATTTGACGTTATAGTTTACATTTTCATGCTTATTCCTTCATACTTTATTGTATTTACATTTGCTTTTATACTTCTTTGTCGTCTGTCTTATATCTATGTACTGGCTTAAGTGCTATTCCAAACTTAAGTATATTTGCTTTTCTTAGTGAAATTTTCCCTTTCCTATATATTATTACCTTTTTTTTTTTTTTCATTTAGAGAAGATGTTTCAACATTTCTTTTAGGATGCATTTAATATTGCTGAACTATTTTATTTTTTTCTTCCCTGGAGAGGTGTTTTTTTGTTTGTTTGTTTGTTTTTTTTTTAATCTCTCTTCATATTCCAAGTGATAATCTTGCTAGGTAGAGTATTTAGGTTGTAGGGTTTTTTTTCTTTCACCTTTTTGAATACATCATGTCATTCCCTCTGGCCTGCAAAGTTCTGCAGAGAAACAAGTGATAGTCTTAAGGGGATTCCCATGTATAAAACTCTCTTTTTCTTGCTGCCTTGAGAATTCTGTTTGCCTTTTCCATTTTAATTATGATATGCCTTGGTGGGTATCTATTTGATGTTCATCTTATTTGGGACCTTCTGTGCTTCCTGAACCTGGATATCTGTTTCCTTTTTCAGGTCAGGGAAATTTTCAACCATAATTTCTTCAAATACACCTTGGATCCTCTTCTCTGCTTCTCTGCCTGTAATGCAAGTGTTGAAACACTTAAATGTTATTTCAGAGCTCTCTTAGGTTGCTTTCATTTAATTTTTTTTCCTGTCTGTTCTGCTGATTGATTGTATTATATTTTTCTGTCTTGCAACTCCCTTATGCATTCTTCTGTATTACTTCATCTGCTATTTATTCCTTGTAGTGTGTTTATTGCAATGGCACCCCATTCCAGTACTCTTGCCTGGAAAATCCCATGGACGGAGGAGCCTGGTAGGCTGCAGTCCATGGAGTCACTGAGGGTCGGACACGACTGAGCGACTTCCCTTTCACTTTTCACTTTCATTCATTGGAGAAGGAAATGGCAACCCACTCCAGTGTTCTTTCCTGGAGAATCCCAGGGATGGGGAAGCCTGGTGGGCTGCCGTCTATGGGGTCGCACAAAGTCGGACAAGACTGAAGCAGCTTAGCAGCAGTGTGTTTATTTCAGCTACTGAATTACTTATCTTTGATTATGTCTTTTTTATATATTCTAGTTCTTTTTTAAAATGTTCATTATTTAGTCAATTATTTTTCCTAATTCTGTTAACAGTTTTATTACCAATGTTTTGAATTCTTTAGCTGGGTAAAGTTTTTATGTCATTATTTGTGTTTTGTTCATTCAACTGAGAGTAGTTCCTCTTTCTTTTAATTTTAACTTTCTCTGCTTCTGTGCATTTAGGTTGAACAATTACTTATGGTGGTCTTTATTGGGTGTCCTTATGTGGGAGTGTCCCTGTGCAGACTGCACATGCCCAGTGCTCTTGGTGAGAGGTTTGGATTTCAATTGGACGCCAGTTAATAAGTCTTTCCTCGGGATGTGATGGCAGCTATCATTTTGGTAATGGATGTGGCTAGAGACAAAGGAGCTAGAGCTGGACTGACTTTTAGATAAGACTTCCTCTCTGCCTAGTAGCTATCATAGACCCGTCAGGGGCAGAATCTGATTCCAAGTTGCTGGAATAGAAGCCCTGAAAGTTGGGCTCAGCTCTTTTTCCTCTAAGTGGATGATTTTCCCTCTTCCCATGCGAAGACCTTTGTCCCAGAGGAGAGGAGTGCTGAAGTAAGTGGGATCTATGCATACACAGAGGTCTGATGTGTTGCCTATACAGCCATCTGTAGCTCTGCTCAGCCACAAGCCACAGTCAAGTCTTCTATCCAGTTGTGACTGCCCTAGACCCAGAGCTACTCAGTGGTATGGTTTGAGCAGAGCTTGGGCTAGGTCACCCTGGGATGAGCTGCACAGAGAATCAGTCATAGGAAACCTGGCAGCTGCTAGAGCAGACAGCTCCAACATGACTTCAGAGCAGGAAACGTTGTCTCTCACAGCTGCTCACTGTCCCCTGTCTTCATGTGGAACCATTGCACAGGGAAGCCAGGCCTCTATGTTGTTTGTATGTATGGGAGTTGTAAGCTGTGGCACAGTGGCTGCTGCCAGAAATTGGCTAGCCAGCATGTACACGATCCTTACAAATGGAGTCTAGCCTTGTCTAGCCTTTCTGTCTGCCCCAGTGGTTCTCCACCTAGCCAAGGGGCTTTTCTCCCCTGTGGATGACCCCAGGTTTGGGACACCCAGTCTGAGTCTCGGCCTGCCCACTCTCCAGGGCAAATGTGCAATCTTCATTTTCCTCCGAGTCCCCTCCCTGGGACACAAGTCTTGACCTGCTCGCTTATCTTCCCTTCCTACCATGATTATGTGTGTATCCTTCTTACAGTCTTGGTTGTACAGGAGTCTGCCTGCCAGGTACCAATTGGCTTTCAGTGAGTGAGAAGTGTTCCAGATGTAGATGTATTTTTTATATATTCATTGGAGAAGTGAGTTGTACATCCTATTACTTTGCCACCTTGGTCTCTGCCATAGGTGTATAATTTTTAAAGCTAGTAGACTGTAAGCATTACAATAAATAATTTGAATAACTTTAAACTGGTATTTTAAATATGGATGATTTTAAGCATGTTTCATAAAGGAACACAAAAGTGCTATTTCCACTGTATCTGACACTTTGAACATGATCCCAATTTAGTCTGGGTCATAGTTTGTCTCTTTAATCTGGAAAATAACTGATAGATTTGTCACTTGCCATAGATAAACAGGTGCATGAGACCCTGTCATTCTCAATTGCTGCTGTCTCTCCTTTCCCACACTCAGTCCTAAAAGGTTAACTTGAGAAAATACCAGGGCAGTTGTAACATTTATCTATAAGTCACCACAAACTATTTAACTTAATGTTCAACTAAATTTTTCCCTATTTCTACTGGCATTTCATGAGTAGTACCAAAGGTGAAATATACTGATTGTAAATCAGACCAGAAAAAAACAGGATGGAGTTTTGCATTAACTTAATCATTGATAAAAATTTGTCTAACTGTACACTATGCAAAATTATCAATGAACACTTAATTGTTTGATCTTAGCATTAAATATTAAATATATTGGGTTTCATTTTATTGTTGTCTAATATCTGATTAAACTAGGATTTCTTAATTCATTCTAGCATGCATAATGCTGGGAAAAGGATTATGGAAATAGCTTTTGGTAACTTCTGCTACTAAAATAGCCCTGCTTTCTCTACAAGTTGTAAAAATAAATAGCTGACATTCATGGGTCATGCTAACTCACCATACATCTTCTGAAATGATCCTTTGAGAAACTAGACAAAAGCAGGCATGCATTTGGTTTCTAAAAGAAACAATAATTGATTTAAAAATTAATTTTGCAAATTATGGTCCTGATTTACATTTTCTAAATGATATATTTCAGAGATTTTTAAAAGAAAATATTATTACATAAAACTCTTCTCAAATAAAATTTATTTTTGCTAATTTTTTTCAACCCAAAGTCCAGATAGGCTATAGAAAGATGAGTTTTTCATCACCACTCCCTCAAAGCAATCACTTCCATTTTTAAAAACATATATGTATCATAGCGGTTGTCTTCATTTTCTAGAGCTGACATAACAAGGTACTACAAACTTCACTGCTTAAACAACAGGAATCAATTGTCTTTCACACACTGTTCTGGAGGTAAGAAGTCAGCAAAACTGGTTCTTTCTGTGTGTTGTGGGGAAAGAATCTGTTCCAGACCTCTCTGTTTGACTTGTAGATGGTCATCTTCTCTTCAGATGACAAACCCCTTACTTATGTGCATGTCTCCAAATTTTCCCTTTCCATTAAAGCATTTGCCATATGGGAGTAGGGCTCTCACATATTAATCTGAAGATTATATTTCCAAATAAGCTCATATTTTGAGGCACTGAAAGTTAGGTTTTAAAAATATGAATTTAGGAGAGGAATACACAATTCAACTCATAACAGGAATAAAATAATTATTTAAATTATTATGGAAAATGTTCAACAGATATTTTCATCTTCACTCATAAAAGTAGACAGTGATATAGCTTTTTACCACAAAGAATTCTGATTTTATTGAATGTTACTGGTATATTTCTATGAGGCAGTCTACCAAATAAAAATATATCAATAGCTCTTATTTGCATCTTTAGAGATAATTCATTCCATTTGTCTCCCCTAGGCTATCAAATAAAAGATAAGAATGTGAATGTTCACACACAGGCTCAACTAACTTGTCAGTTTAGGTATTGTGAAAAAGTATTTGTTGTACTATTTTTTGTTTAATATAAAAATGAAAGAAAATATTATTAAATTCATAAAACTAAAAAGCATTGAAATCAATATTACATGTGGATAAATAAAAAATAAAACTTTTGACTAGGAATTTAAAAATCAAAATGGTATAAAAGTGTTATTACTGCCACTGAGGCTATTTTTTGCAAATAAAAATGATTTGTTAATGAATTATAACTGTCCTAAAAACTAAGGGTAGTGTGATTAAAGAATCTTATAATGCCATAATATTTCAGGTATAATATGAAACAATATATTTGATACTATACTACAGCACAACTTATCCACTGTTTTATTTGAAAATAAAATATTGCTGAAGACTTTAATTCTCTATTACATAATTGTTTATTATCATCCATTAATTTCTATAGCTAAACAATACTTCGAGGGTTTTTCCTGTGTGTGCTGAAAATGATAGCATCTTAGTTGAACATTCTAGAAAAAATCTGTTATGCACATTTTTTTAACTGGCAAAGAATGACATCATTTTGTTGAGTTTATACCCAGGACTGTTAGTGCACCTTCCTCAATTTAGGCAGCTAAATTTTCTACATCAATTGACTCTAGAGAGCACTGGAAGGCTAATTAAAGCACTTGAAGTGAGGCTCTATGTCCTCCAATCCTTTGTTCACCAACTTTTCTGTGTCTTGATAGACTATATTAGTAAAGAGAAGACTTATTTAAAAAAGTAACTGGTTTCTCAACCATATAGGCACATTATGATGTTTAAAAGTAATAAATTTATATTTTAAAAAATAAAAAAATATATATGTGAATTGAAGTATGCAGAAGCATTTCTCATCTTGGAATATTGTAATAATGAAATCTTTACACAATATGCTTCTAAAGCCTACTGTTCAAGAGAATGCTAACATACAAAGACTTTAAGAAATACCACCAGTAAAAAAAAAGAAAAGAAAGAAATACTACCAGTAGAGTAAAATCCAGTTTTGTAAATGTATTATTTAAAATAAAACTTTTGCATTACATTTTAATATGAATAAATGCTTTGGTTTTGCTCTTTAAGCTGTGATATTCTAAAAACTTTGTGTGTATATGCTGTCACTTCAGTAGTCTTTGACTGTTTGCATCCTATGGACTGTAGTCCACCAGGCTCCTCTCTCCATGGGATTCTCCAGGCAAGAATTACTGGAGTGGGTTGCCATGACCTCCTCCAGGGGACCTTCTTAATCCAGGGATTGAACCCACATCTCTTATGTCTCCTGCATTGGCAGGTGAGTTATTTACCACTGGCATCACTTGGGAAGCCAGGCTGCCAGGCTTCTTAGTCCATGGGATTCTCCTCGAAAGAATACAGGTGTAGGTTGCATGCTTTCCTCCAAGGGATCTTCCAGACCCAGGGATCGAACCTGTGTCTCTTACATTTGTTTACCTATTAATAATTGCCTCTTAACAGATCTGCCATACTTTCTAATCCTTGATTGCCACTTACTCTTCTTAGTTTCAAATTTTTTGAGGGATAAGGCTCAGTTTGTGTTTAATTGTTTATTGCTTCCTTCATTGTGCAAAAACATTTGAGTTTAAGTAGGTCCCATTGAGTTTTGTAATTATTTCCATTATTCTGCTAGATGGATTGAAAAAGATACTGTTGCAGTTTATGGCAGCGTGTTCTGTCTATGTTTTCCTCTAGAAATTTTATATATAGTGTCCAGTCTCACATTAATGTATTTAATCCATTTCAAGCTTATTTTTGTGTATGATGTTAAAGAATGATCTAATTTCATTTTCTTATATGCAGCTGTTCAGTTTCCCCAGTTGTTGAAGAGAATGTCTTTCCAATATTGTGTAGTCTTGCCTCCTTTGCATAGGTTGACTATAGTTGTGTGGGTTTATTTCTGGGTTTTCTCTCTTTTTCCATTCATCTATATTTCTGTTTTTGTGCCAAAACTACACTGTTTTGATGACTAGAGTTTTGTTGCTGTAGTCAGGGAGCCTGACTCCTCCAGCTCCATACAAAAAAAGAAGCTGAAAATTAATTAAAGACCTAAATATGAGACTAGACACTATAAAACTCCTAGAGGAAAGCATAGCAGGACACTTTGTGACACAAATCATAGCAACATTTTTTTTTCAATCCATCTCGCAGAATAATGGAAATAAAAGCAAAAATAAACAAATGGAACCAACTTAAACTCAAAAGCTTTTACATAGCAAAGGAAAAAACAAAAGGAAAGGACCACCCAGAGATTGGGAGAAAATATTTGCAAATAATGTGTGTGACCAACAAGGGATTAGTCTCCAAATTTTGCAAACAGCTAATGAGCTTGTTGAACATCATCAAAACAAAACAACTCAATCAAAAAATGGGCAGAAGATTTAAACAGATATTTATCCAAAGAAGACACACAGATGGGCAAGAAGCACATGTAAAGATGCTCAACATCGCTAATTATTCAGTTCAGTTCAGTTCAGTTCAGTCGCTCACTCGTGTCCGACTCTTTGCGACCCCATGAATCACAGCACACCAGGCCTCCCTGTCCATCACCATCTCACGGAGTTCACTCAGACTCACGTCCATTGAGTCAGTGATGCCATCCGGCCATCTCATCCCCTGTCGTCCCCTTTTCCTCCTGCCCCCAATCCCTCCCAGCATCAGAGTCTTTTCCAATGAGTCAGCTCTTCGCATGAGGTGGCCAAAGTATTGGAGCTTCTACTTTAGCATCATTCCTTCCAAAGAAATCCCAGGGCTGATCTCCTTCAGAATGGTCTGGTTGGATCTCCTTGCAGTCCAAGGGACTCTCAAGAGTCTTCTCCAACACCACAGTTCAAAAGCATCAATTCTTCGGCGCTCAGCTTTCTTCACAGTCCAACTCTCACATCCATACATGACCACAGGAAAAACTTGACTAGACGGACCTTAGTCAGCAAAGTAATGTCTCTACTTTTGAATGTACTATCTAGGTTGGTCATAACTTTTCTTCCAAGGAGTAAGCGTCTTTTAATTTCATGGCTGCAATCACCATCTGCAGTGATTTTGGAGCCCAAAAGAATAAAGTCTGACACTGTTTCCACTGTTTCCCATCTATTTCCCATGAAGTGATGGGACCGGATGCCATGATCTTCATTTTCTGAATGTTGAGCTTTAAGCCAACTTTTTCACTCTCCTCTTTCACTTTCATCAAGAGGCTTTTTAGCTCCTCTTCACTTTCTGCCATAAGGGTGGTGTCACTGCATGTTTGAGGTTATTGATATTTCTCCCGGCAATCTTGATTCCAGCTTGGGTTTCTTCCAGTCCAGGGTTTCTCATGATATACTCTGCATATAAGTTAAATAAGCAGGGTGATAATATACAGCCTTGATGTACTCCTTTTCCTATTTATTAGAGAAATGCAAATCAAAACTACAGTGAGATATTACCTCACACCAGTCAAAATGACTATCATCAAAAATCCACAAACACTAAAGGCTGGAGAGATTGAGTAGAGAAGTACTCAACAGTACCACTCAACAGTACCACTGTTGGTGGTAATGTAAATTGGTACAGCAACTATGAAGAACAATATGGAGGGTCTTTAAAAACTAAAAATAGAGCTAGCACATGACCTTGCCATTCCACTCCTAGGCATACATCCAGTTTTCACTACAGCACTATTTACAATAGCCAGGATGTGGAAGCAATCTAAACATATATCAACAGAGGATGGATGAAGAATATGTGGTAGATATTTCTTTATCCATTCCTCTGTTGATAATAAAATAATACCATTTGTACCAACATGGATGGACCTAGAGCTCACCTTACTAAGTGAAGACAAATATCATATGATGGCATTCATATGTGGAACCTAATTTTAAAAAAATAATATAAATCATCTTATTTACAAAACAGAAACAAGTTCATAGGTATCTAAAACAAATTTATGCTTACCAAAGGGGAAACTTGGGTAGGGAAGGATAAATAAAGACTGGGTTTAACATATGCACAGTAATATATAAGATAGATAACCAACAAATTAAGAGCACAGGCTAACTCTACTTACTATTCTGTGATAACCTATGAGAAAAGAATTTGAAAAAGAATATATGTCATGTATAACTGAATCACTTTGCTGTACACCTGAAACACAACATTGGAAATCAATTATAATACAATTAAATAAAAGATGGTATTGGATTTGACTCCAATTTGTTAAACTCATGACAGTGAAGCCAACTGACTTGTGGGAAACTATGATGATTTTGCAAGCCAGTGCACAGTGAGAACAAAGAACTGAAGGGGCGGTGTAGGAAAGAACAGAAGCTGACATTGACTACAACGTTTAGGAAACTTCCCTATCTGAGAATCTGTAACAAGCTGAGAAAAAATTAGATAAATATGGGAAGATGACCAATATTTAGTAAATCAATAAAACCTCCACGATTTAAGTATTCCTCCCCTTGTGATAGGAAAGTCTCTGTACTTAACATGACAATGGAATCATTATGCTGAGTTTTAAATTTTCTTTTATAGAAGATTGTGAACTTTAAAGAAGTGAAAAATATCCTCACTGCCTGCCTTGGAGTTTAGAATGCACAAAGTATTTGTGAAAAGAATGCAGGCATTCATGTACTTCAAGTATTATAAGCATGGATAATTCCTAATTTTGATATAGGCTCACATTATAAACAATCTCCACTACTGGGGAAAACAAATCTCCATTTTCTTTGAAATTTAAACTTTTGAAAATGGCACTTAAAATACTCAATTCTTTGTTATAAAATAAATTATTTAAAGAGTTAACCCAAGTTTTTTTTTTTTTTTAAAAGCAAATTCAAAGTAAATGAGGCTTTTAGACTAATTAAATACAAACTGAGCCTTTTCCCTCAAAAATTTGAAACCAGGACAAGTAGCAATCAAGGATTAGAAAGTATGACAGATCAGTTAAGAGGCAACTATTAATAGGTAAACAAATGTAACATTTGTTGTGCTTAATCAGTTCTAAATCCTTTCACAGATAATTTTTTTTTAAATCCCCAACAGTGCTGTTGATAGTATTAATAGGTCCCTCAAGCAGAAAGCATCCTTAAAAAATGCAATTTGTACTGGGGTTATATTTGCTATTAGCAAATAATGAAGGCAAAAAATCTTATTTGCCACAACCACCCCTGTTCACGGGCTTCCTTGATAAATCAGTTGGTAAATAACCCGCCTGCAATGCAGGGGACCCCGGTTCAATTAATAGGTCGGGAAGATCCACTAGCAAAGGGATAGACTACCCACTCCAGTATTCTTGGGCTTCCCTCGTGGCTCACCTGGCAACTACTCCGTCTGCAATGTGGGAAGCTTCAGTTCAATCCCTGAGTTGTGAAGATGCTCTGGAGAAAGGAAGGGCTACCCACTCCAGTATTCTGGCCTGGAGAATTCCATGGAAGATGTAAAGAGTCAGACACGACTGAGCGACTTTCACTTCACTTCACCCCTGTTTCCCATACACACAACAAACAAAAATGGGCTGATATATTCTTGGATACATTTTTTATAGAAAGGAATAAAATATATTTCTGCAGAAAAGTTTAAATAATAGTTCAATTTTGAGGAGTGAATATTAAATTTGTTAACCTTGTGGAATATTTTGAAATGACATGTATGTGACAAGCATCCTGTTAGGTAGCCACTGGATTCAATGTTAAGACATCGTGTCTGAACACAAGACATCTATGATACATATGTGTGTTTGTGCTAAGTCGTGTCTGAGTTTTTGTGACCTCATGAACTATAGCCTGCCAGGCTCCTCTGTTCATGAAATTTTCTAGGCAAAAATACTATAGCAAGTGGATATTTCCTACTACAGAAGATCATCCTTACCCAGGGATCTAACCCATGTCTTTTGCACTGGCAGGCAGAATCGTTACCAGTGCACCACCTGGGAACCCCCATAAAGGTTTTCCAAAAAATAAATCTGTTAACTTGAAGAAATTATAAGGAATTATAAGACCAGCCAACATTCTGGTAAGGAAAGCCTTTTAAGGTCTCAGTTCAGTTCAGTTCAGTCTCTCAGCCCTGTCTGACTCTTTGCGACCCCATGGACTGCAGCACGCCAGGCCTCCCTGTCCATCACCAGCTCCCAGAGCTTACTCTAACTCATGATCATTGAGTCGGTGATGCCATCCAACCATTTATTCCTCTGTCGCCCCCTTCTCCTCTTGCCTTCAATCTTTCCCAACATCAGAGTCTTTTCAAATGAGTCAGCTCTTCGCATCAGGTGGCCATAGTATTGGAGTTTCAGCTTAAGCATCAGTCCTCCCAATGAATATTCAGGACTGATTTCCTTTAGGATGTACTTGTTGGATCTCCTTAAAGTCCAAGGGACTCTCAAGAGTGTTTTCCAACACCATAGTCCAAAAGCATCAATTCTAGGGCACTCAGCTCTCTTTCTAGTCCAACTCTCACATCCACACATGACTACTAGAAAAACCATAGCTTTCACTAGATGGACTTTGTTGACAAAATAATGTCTCTGCTTTTCAATATGCTATCTAGGTTGGTCATAACTTTTCTTCCGAGGAGGAAGTGTCTTTAAATTTCACGGCTGCAGTCACCATCTGCAGTGATTTGGGAGCCCCCCAAAAACACAGTCTGTCACTGTTTCCACTGTTTCCCCATCTATTTGCCATAAAGTGATGAGACATGATGCCATGATCTTAGTTTCCTGAATGTTGAGTTTTAAGCCAAATTTTTCACTCTCTTCTTTCATTTTCATCAAGAGGACTTTTGTTCACATTCTGCCATAAGGCTGCTGTCATCGTCATATCTGAGGTTATTGATATTTCTCCCAGCAATCTTAATTCCAGCTTGTGTTTCATGTGGACCAGCATGTCTCATGATGTATTCTGCATATAAGTTAAACAAGCAGGATGACAGTATACAGCCTTGACGTACTCCTTTTCCTATTTGGAACCAGTCTGTTGTTCCATGTCCACATCTAACTGTTACTTCCAGATCTTCATACAGATTTCTCAAAAGGCAGGTCAGATGGTCAGGTATTCCCATCTCTAACAATTTTCCACAGTTGGTGGTGATCCACACATTCAAAGGCTTTGGCACAGTCAATAAATCAGAAAAAGATGTTTTCCTGGAACTCTCTTGCTTCTCCAGTAATCCAACAGATGTTGGCAATTTGATCTCTGGTTTGTCTGCCTTTTCTAAAACCAGCTTGAACATCTGGAAGTTCACCGTTCACTTAATGCTGAAGCCTGGCTTGGAGAATTTTGAGCATTACTTTACTAGCATGTGAGATGAGTGCAATCATATGGTAGTTTGAGCATTCTTTGCATTGCCTTTCTTTGAGATTGGAATGAAAACTGACCTTTTCCAGTCCTGTGGCCACTGCTGAGTTTTCCAAATTTGCTGGCATATTGAGTGCAGCACTTCCACAGCATCACCTTTTAGGATTTGAAATAGCTCAACTGGAATTCCGTCATCTCCACTAGCTTTGTTTGTAGTGATGCTTCCTAAGGCCCACTTGACTTCACATTCCAGGATGTCTGACTCTAGGTGAATGATCACACCATCGTGATTATCTGGGTCATGAAGATCTTTGTTGTATAGTTCTTCTGTGTACTTTTGCCACCTCTTCTTAATATCTTCTGCTTCTGTTAGTTCCATACCATTTTTGTCTTTTACTGAGCCCATCTTTGCATGAAATGTTCCCGTGGTATCTCTAATTTTCTTCAAGAGATCTCTAGTCTTTCCCATTCTATTGTTTTCCTCTTATTTCTTTGCACTGATCACTAAGAAAGGCTTTCTTATCTCTCCTTGGTGTTCTTTGGAACTCTACATTCAAATGGGTATATCTGTCCTTTTCTCCTTTGCTTTTTGCTTCTCTTTTTTTCACAGCTATTTGTAAGGCCTCCTCAGTCAGCCATTTTGTCTTTTTGCATTTCTTTTTCTTGGGGATGTCTTGATCCCTGTCTTCTGTACAATGCCACAAACCTCTATCCATAGTTCATTAGGCACTCTATCGGATCTAGCCTGTTAAATCTATTTCTCATTTCCACTGTACACTCATAAGGGATTCAACTTAGGTCATACCTGAATGGTCTAGTGGTTTTCCCTACTTTCTTCAATTTAAGTCTGAATTTTTCAATAAGGAGTTCATGATCTGAGCCACAGTCAGCTCCCAGTTTTGTGTCTGCTGACTGTATAGAGCTTTTCCATCTTTGGCTGCAAAAATATAATCAATCTGATTTCGGTATTGACCATCTGCATGTCCATGTGTAGAGTCTTCTCTTGTGTTGTTGGAAGAGGTGTTTGCTATGACCAGTTCATTCTCTTGCCAAAACTCTATTAGCTTTTGCCCTGCTTCCTTCCGTATTCCAAGGCCAGATCTGCCTGTTACTCCAGGTGTTTCTTGACTTCCTACTTTTGCATTCCAGTCCCCTATAATAAAAACAACATCTTTTGGGGGGTGTTAGTTCTGGAAGTTCTTGTAGGTCTTCATAGAACTGTTCAACTTCAGCTTCTTCAGCATTACTCACTGGGGCATAAATTAGGATTACCATGATATTGAATGGTTTGCCTTGAAAATGAACAGAGATCATTCTGTCATTTTTGAGATTGCATCCAAGTACTGCATTTTGGACTCTTTTGTTGACTATGATGGTTACTCCATTTCTTCTTAGGAATTCTTGCCCACAATAGTAGATATAATGGTCATCTGAGTTGAATTCACCCATTCTAGTCCATTTTAGTTCGCTGATTCCTAAAATGTCAATGTTCAGTCTTGCCATCTCCTGTTTGACCACTTCCAATTTGCCTTGCTTCATGGGCCTCACATTCCAGGTTCCTATGCAATATTGCTCTTTACAGCATCGGCCTTTGCTTCTATCACAAGTCACATCCACAGCTGGGTATTGTTTTCGCTTTGGCTCTGTCTCTTCATTCTTTCTGAAGTTATTTCTCCACTGATCTCCAGTAGCATATTGGGCACCTACCAACATGGGGGATTCATCTTTCAGTGTCCTATCTTTTTGCCTTTTCATACTGTTCATGGGGTTCTCAAAGTAAGAATAGAAGTGGTTTTCTATTCCCTTGTCCAGTGGGCCACTTTTTGTCTGAGGTCTCAGGGGCAGATTATTCCCTGGTGAGTGAGTAGAGGCAGATTATTCCAAAGTAAGAATAAGCACATATAAAAGGACTGAAAGTGTAAAGAACACAGTGTTTCCAGAAGATTACATGACTGAAAACTTAGGGGCCTGGCCAGTGGTGAGGCAGAAGAGTAAAACATCCATGTAGTAGAAGTTCTAATTAGGTTTGTTTAGGAGTATGGACTTTATATTTGGGAATATAGAGAACTGTTGAAAGATTTTAACATATTGTGATCTTTTAGATTTTAAAGATATCAGTCTGCTTTCAGTTTGAAAAATGGATTAGAAAGGGACAATGACAAGATGTGAAGAATCTGGCTTTTAGTACATGGTAGTTGTGGCATGGAGAAAGCTGAAGCAGAGAAGACAAAGAAAAAAAAAAGAATATAAAGAATGCTCAAATCTCCATATTGGATAATTTGGTAGCTGCGTCTCATATTTTCCCCACAGATTTTCTTTTTACATTAATACTCATTTTTATAAAGGAGCATCGTTGTATAAGTATAGTTATATAACTTGTTATATTAGTTTCTGTTGTATTGCAAAGTGATTCAGTTATACATGTATCTATTATCTTTCAAAAATCTTGTCCCATTTAGGTTATTACAGAATATTGAGCAGCATACCCTGTGCTATACAATAGGTCCTTGTTGGTTATCCGTTTTAAATATAATGGTATGTACATGTCAATCCCATCCCTCCCCCTCACCTTTTTCCCCTGGTAACCATAAATTCACTCTCTAAGTTTGTGAGTCTGTATCTATTTTGCAAATAAGTATACTTGTATCATATAATTTTCACTTTTATCATTTTTGAACATTTTGTGTATAAGCAATATCATGATACTTGTCTTTGTCTGACTTACTTCACTTAGTATGATAATCTCCAGTTCCCTCCATGTTGCTGCAAATGGCATTATTTCATTCTTTTTAATAGCAGAAGAACATTCCACTATATGCATGCACCACGTTTCCTTTATCCATTCAATCTGTTGATGGATAACAGAGACTACAACTGGCTCTATTTTAGAAACAGTAAAACTGAGGTCCACATTGTTTGTCAACAGACCCAAAGAAATCTAGGCACTAAATTAAAATTTCCAAAGCTTATTGTACAACATAGTAAATACTAAAAATAAATAAAAGATTAAAAAACTTCCAAACCATTTTCATTAAAAAGACCAATCTTCATGAGCGTGAAATAGCACTTTAATCTTGTATGAATAGCATTGATGGGCTTCCCAGGTGGCCCAGTGGTAAAGAATCTGCCTGCCAGTGCAGGAGATGCAGGACGGATCACAGTGGAAAGATCCCTGGAGAAAGAAATGGCAGCCCACTCCAGTATTCTTGCCAAGGAAATCCCATGAACAGAGGAGCTGGGTGGGCTGTGGTCCACAGGGCCACGAGACTCTGACACAGCTTAGTGACCAGAGAGAATGCACAGAATGAAAAGGAGGCCCAGGGCAGAATCCTATAGATGGCTTACAGTTATATATCATCTTTGTTGCAAAACAGCGTTAAGTCAAGAGGAATGTGAATATGTGACTATATTAGTCCCTTTGTAAGTTGAATATATGACGAAATATGTATTTAGCACACTGTCAGTCCTATAAACAAAGTATACATTTATACAAAATTCTAATAGAGTTTTTTGTTTATTTTCTTGTTAAATAGGCAAAAACTAAAATAACAGTAACACATTTAAGATTTCTGACAACATGGACAACTTCAGGGAAACTAATGTGAACACTTACCATGAAAAATATATATGGAATTTAGAAAGATGGTAATGATGGCCCTACATGTCAAACAGCAAAAGAGACACAAATACAAAGAACACACTTTTGAACTCTGTGGGAGAAGGTAAGGGTGGGATAATTTGAGAGAATACCATTGAAACATGTGAAATAGATGACCAGTCCAAGTTAGATCCATGAAACAGGGCACTCAAAGTCAGTGCACTGAGACAACCCAGAGGGATGGGACGTGGAGGGAGGAGGGAAGGGGTTTGGGGACCATGAGACACATGTATACCCGTAGCTGATTCATGTCAATGTACGGCATCCGTCACAATATTGTAAAGCGATTAGTCTCCAATTAAATAAATTAATTTTTAAAAATAAATTAAATGCCAGATATATAGAAAACTATATCTATAATAACTATATATAGAAAAATATATAACTATATATAGAAATATATATAATAATTATATATAGAAAACTATATATATATAAATATATATATAGTTTAAGAAATTTGAAGGGAGCTGTAATAATAAGCAGAAGAATAGGCCTATCACATTTTATAAAACTCAGATGATTAAGTTCATGATAAACTGGAATATTTTAAAAGGATGCTTATGCTGAATGTTTTGAACTATATTTGTGTAACTGTTCATATGTATTGTGTTTTGAGTTTTTTAAAGCCCTATCCCTAAAAATATGGGTCATGCCTCCGGATATGCTCTGTCTGATACAGCTATAAATTAGTAGGATCAACTTTTTAATAAGTATTGTGTATTTTTCTCTGCATGTACTTCTCTATCTAGGAGAAATAAATTCAACTGATTTTACCTCAAACTGTGAGACTTTTGATTGAATCAGTTTGATTTAGTTGTCTCTATAGAACCTTCATGACCAGTGCGTTCTCTTGGTAAAACTCTATTAGCCTTTGCCCCACTTCATTCAGTACTCCAAGGCCAAATTTGCCTGTTATTCCAGGTGTTTCCTGACTTCCTACTTTTGCATTCCAGTCCCCTATAATGAAAAGGACATCTTTTTTTGGGTGTTAGTTCCAAAAGGTCTTGTAGGTCTTCATAAAACCATTCAACTTCAGCTTTTTCAGCATTACTGGTTGGGGCATAGACTTGGATTACTGTGATATTGAATGGTTTGCCTTGGAAATGAACAGAGATCATGCTGTCATTTTTGAGATTGCATCCCAGTACTGCATTTTGGACTCTTCTGATGACCATGATGGCTACTCCAATTATTCTAAGGGGTTCCTGCCCACAGTAGTAGATATATGGTCATCGGAGTTAAAACCACCCATTCCAGTCCACCTTAGTTAGCTGATTCCTAGAATGTCAATGTTCACTCTTGCCGCCTCCTGTTTGACCACGTCCAGTTTGCCTTAATTCATGGACCTGATATTCCAGGTTCGTATGTAAGAGAAACCCAAGTAAGATGGTAGGTGTTGCAAGAGGGCATCAGAGGGCAGACACACTGAAACCATACTCACAGAAAACTAGTCAATCTAATCACACTAGGACCACAGCCTTATCTAACTCAATGAAACCAAGCCATGCCTGCAGGGCAACCCAAGGCGGGCAGGTCACGGTGGAGAGGTCTGACAGAATGTGGTCCACTGGAGAAGGGAATGGCAAACCACTTCAGTATTCTTGCCTTGAGAACGTCATGAAGTATGAAAAGGCAAAATGATAGGATACTGAAAGAGGACCTCCCCAGGTCAGTAGGTTCCGAATATGCCACTGGAGATCAGTGGAGAAACAACTCCAGAAAGAATGAAGGGATGGAGCCAAAGCAAAAACAATACCCAGTTGTGGATGTGACTGGTGATAGAAGTAAGATCGGATGCTGTAAAGAGAAATATTGCATAGGAACCTGGAATGTCAGGTCCATGAATCAAGGCAAATTGGAAGTGGTCAAACAAGAGATGGCAAGGGTGAACATCGACATTCTAGGAATCAGCTAACTAAAATGGACTGGAATCGGTGAATTTAACTCAGATGACCATTATATCTACTACTGTGGGCAGGAATCCATCAGAAGAAATGGAGTAGCCATCTTGGTCAACAAAAGACTCCAAAATGCAGTACTTGGATGCAATCTCAAAAACGACAGAATGGTCTCTGTTCATCTCCAAGGCAAACCATTCAATATCACAGTTATCCAAGTCTATGCCCCAACCAGTAGTGCTGAAGAAACTGAAGTTGAATGTTTTTATGAAGACCTACAAGACCTTTTAGAACTAACATACAAAAAAGATGTCCTTTTCACTATAGGGGACTGGAATGCAAAAGTAAGAAGTCAGGAAACACCTGGAGTAACAGGCAAATTTGGCCTTGGAATGCGGAATGAAGCAGGGCAAAGACTAATAGAGTTTTGCCAAGAAAATGCACTGGTCATAGTAAACACCCTCTTCCAACAACACAAGAGAAGACTCTACACATGGACATCACCAGATGGTCAACACTGAAATCAGACTGATTATATTCTTTGCAACCAAAGATTGACAAGCTCTATACAGTCAACAAAAACAAGACCAGGAGCTGACTGTGGCTCAGATCATGAACGCCTTATTACCAAATTCATACTCAAATTGAAGAAAGTAGGGAAAACCGCTAGACCATTCAGGTATGACCTAAATCAAATCCCTTATGATTATACAGTGGAAGTGAGAAATAGATTTAAAGGCCTAGATCTGATAGATACAGTGCCTGATGAACTATGGAATGAGGTTCGGGACATTGTACAGGAGACAGGGATCAAGACCATCCCCATGGAAAAGAAATGCAAAAAAGCAAAATGGCTGTCTGGGGAGGCCTTACAAATAGCTGTGAAAAGGAGAGAGGTGAAAAGCAAAGGAGAAAAAGAAAAATAAGAGCATCTGAATGCAGAGTTCCAAAGAATAGCAAGAAGAGATAAGAAAGACTTCTTCAGTGATCAATGTAAAGAAATAGAGGAAAAGAACAGAATGGGAAAGACTAGAGACCTCTTCAAGAAAATTAGAGATACCAAGGGAACATTTCATGCAAAGATGGGCTCAATAAAAGACAAAAATGGTATGGACCTAAGAGAAGCAGAATATATTAAGAAGAGGTGACAAGAATACACAGAAGAGCTGTACAAAAAAGAACTTCATGACCCAGATAATCACGATGGTGTGATCACTCACCTAGAGCCAGACATCTTGGAATGTGAAGTCAAGTGGGCCTTAGAAAGCAACACTATGAACAAAGCTAGTGGAGATGATGCCATTCCAGTTGAGCTGTTTCATATCCTGAAAGATGATGCTGTGAAAGTGCTGCACTCAATATGCCAGCAAATTTGGAAAACTCAGCAGTGGCCACAGGACTGGAAAAGGTCAGTTTTCATTCCAATCCCAAAGAAAGGCAACGCCAAAGAATGCTCAAACCACCACACAATTGCACTCATCTCACATGCTAGTAAAGTAATGCTCAAAATTCTCCAAGCCAGGCTTCAATAGTACGTGAACCGTGAACTTCCAGATGTTCAAGCTGGTTTTAGAAAAGACAGAGGAGCCAGAGATCAAATTGCCAACATCCGCTGGATCATGGAAAAAGCAAGAGAGTTCCAGAAAAACATCTATTTCTGCTTTATTGACTATGCCAAAGCCTTTGACTGTGTGTATCACAATAAACTGTGGAAGATTCTGAAAGAGATGGGAATTTCAGACCACCTGACCTGCCTCTTGAGAAACCTATATGCAAGTCAGGAAGCAACAGTTAGAACTGGACATGGAACCACAGACTGGTTTCAAACAGGAAAAGGAGTACGTCAAGGCTGTATATTGCCACCCTGCTTATTTAACTTATATGCAGAGTATATCATGAGAAATGCTGGGCTGGAAGAACCACAAGCTAGAATCAAGATTGCTGGGAGAAATATCAATCACCTCAGATATGTAGATGACACCACCCTTATGGCAGAAAGTGAAGAGGAACTAAAGAGCCTCTTGAGGAAAGTGAACGAGGAGAGTGAAAAGGTTTGCTTAAAGCTCAACATTCAGAAAACTAAGATCATGACATCTTTTCCCATCACTTCATGGGAAATAGATGGGGAAACAGTGGAAACATGTCAGACTTTTTTGGGAGGGGGGGCTCCAAAATCACTGCAGATGGTGACTGCAGCCATGAAATTAAAAGATGCTTACTCCTTGGAAGGGAAGTTATGACCTATCTAGATAGTATATTCAAAAGCCGAGACATTACTTTGCCAACTAAGGTCCATCTAGTCGAGGCTATGCTTTTTCCAGTAGTCGTGTATGGATGGATGTAGAGTTGGACCGTGAAGAAAGCTGAGCACCGAAGAATTGATGCTTTTGAACTGTGGTGTTGGTGAAGACTCGTGAGAGTCCCTTGGACTGCAAGAAGATCCAATCAGTTCATCCTAAAGGAGATCAATCCTGGGTGTTCATCGGAAGGACTGATGCTGAAGCTGAAACTCCAATATTTTGGCCATCTCATGCGGAGAGTTGTCTCATTGGAAAAGACCCTGATGCTGGGAGGGATTGGGAACAGGAGGGGAAGGAGATGATAGAGGATGAAATGGCTGGATGGCATCACTGACTCGATGGACATGAATCTGAGTGAACTCTGGGAGTTGGTGATGGACAGGGAGGCCTGGCGTGCTGCAATTCATGGGGTTGCAAAGTCGGACAAGACTCAGCGACTGAACTGAACTGTTAGAACTTTCATAGATTTATCATAGTGCTTGGCAAGTGCATGGAAATGAAAGAAACCCAGTGTGTCTTGAGTTTGCAGAGAAAAGAGAGAACCGTAGGCATAATATAAATATTCTGATAAATTAACAAATTAGATATATATTTAGGAGCTAAAAATGACAAGATATATTAATGATTTGATGCAGAATTTGAGAAAAAATTACTCAGAGTAACTTTCAGTTTTCTGGTGTGAATACATAGGTAGACAGAAAGTGTCACCAATTTGGAGAAAACTGTATCATACAGTTTCAGTTACCTAAGCAAATTATAGTTTCTATTTCAGACATTTTAAATGTGGATGCTTCCAAAACCCAGGAAAGATGCAAAGTAGGCATTGGAATGTTTGTCTGGAGCTTAAAATCCAGGTCTATATATATACTTGAGAGTTATTCACATATAAATATATACTAAAGAACTGATTGGAAGACTGAGCTTACAAAAGAAAACAGCCTAGGGTGTATCATGAAAAAAACATATAGAACAGAATTATGCCAAAGAAGACAATTGAAACATTTATTATTGAGATAAAACCTGTTAGTGAGCTTAGGCAAACACAATACCAGGAAAACCAAGAGATAGAATATTTCAAAACAACACATTTTAAAATTAAGCAAACAGTATTAATATTTCAATAAGATTAAAGTTAAAATACATACTTGCTTAATAGAGTTGGAGGTCGGAATATGTAGATTGAGAGGAATGATGATAGCCAAGGTTAGAGTTTAGTAAATTGACAGGAATTCAGTTGTGAAGTCAGTGGGTTGTAGAAAAGTTTTCAAAAGCTCAACTATTAGAATAAAACTGAAATGATGATGCAATGAGCATTTTGCAAACATATCAAAGATCTCAGTGAAATTCAGACTAATGTTGCTTTTATTGTTGTTGCTATTTTAAGTTTGTTTGCTATTAAAATAGCAGTTAATGAGGAGTTTGTCTATTAATCCTCATGATGCTTTAAAAGTTCAATGATCAAATACTCAGAAGACTGTGGGAATAAATAAAGGGGGAATGTTTCTAAGGTAAGAGGGTACGCAATTCATAATACAGGTGGAACATTTGCCCTTTGCTAGAAGGGAAAAGACTCTGTAACAGAAAGGAAGAAAAGATGGGTGCAAACAAAAAACAGATCTGCTCATTTGTGAATAGCAAGGCTTCTGTTAACTCAAAACAACAAGAGGCAATTCTATCAGCTATTGTTGATCATGTTTGGGAAAGAAAGAAAAGAACCTTTGAAAATAATGCAGTGTAGGAGACAGGAAACAGAGCAGAGGGTGATGCAGGGTGTGGGCAGGATCTTAGGTACTGAGTTGTAATTAATTATATTACTGGGCCCAAAAACATGCCCCCAAAAGGAATGGCAGTCATGAACTTATGTCATGAGCTAACATACAGTTGTATGACTTTTCTCCATCAATGCTGAGCTACAGAATGGACAAAATTTCCATACATTTATTTACCGAAGGCTGCAGTTTTTAACAAGAATATATTGGAATAACACTGGAGCTCAGTGGGTAAGTATATTAACAACAAAATATTTTAATGTTGATGCATAACTTAGCTACATAATTAAGAGAAGTAAAAAGGCTGATGAGCGCAGAGAAGTTGATACTATTCAATGGCTTGGATCTTTTTATGAGATTGAAGGATGGTTATATAACCAGGTACAATGAAGGATTTATATGGTTTTGGTGAGATTATTGGATATATAAGTATTTGATTTGATTTTCAATTATGAAAATATTAAGACATAAGGATAATTAATAGGGATAGATAGCTGAGATAGATGTAGAAATGAGACCATTAAAGGAGTGAGACTCAAGGTCTCAGGACAGAACATATGCATATATATATAGAAGTCATCCAAAGGTGATAACAGGATACTGATGCTATGACAAAGAATGTGAGCAAAAAGAAGCTCTAGCTTTCAATGAGTAACATGAGACTCATTGAAGTTAGGTAATTTAGTATATGACTACAGAAACACAGAAAACTTACAGAGCATGGGATTTACATTCCAATGCCAATTTTCTGACAAAAACTTAATATCCAACTTAATTCACTTCTGACATCAACTACCCAGAGTTAGCATCAAATAACACAAGTTGAATCACATGCAACACTCTTAAATTCTGATACTATACAGACTTCATGTCAGATCCCACAATTTGAGAGTCCCAATGTCCCCTGAAAGTCTTCCCTTATTTCAGACACCAGCCACAAGTGGGGTCCTCATGCTACCCACATCACTGCTTGGCTTAACTATAAATTCAGGGGTTCCCATGACCCCTGTTCAAGTTTAGTGTGTTAGAATGATCCACAGAACTTACTGGAAGCACTGTGCTTACAGTTTTGCAATGAAGGATAAAACACAGAATAGCCATATAGAAGAGATAAATAGGTTAAGGTCTTGGGAGGGAGGGGGCAGGAGCTACTTTCCCTGTGGAGTCAAGGTGAGCCACTCTCCCAATACATAGATACATTCACCACCCAGAAGCTCACCAGTGATTGTGGTTCTGAGTTTTTCTTCAGGGTTCATTACCTAGGCGTTAAGATTAAGTCATTGGCCGTATGACTGAACTCAATCTTCCCTCCTTGGAGTGTGAAGGGGTCATACTGAAAGGTTAAGCCCTCTAATGGTGTGGTTAGATTCTTCTGGAGACCATCCCCCACCCTAAAGCTGTTGGGGCTCCTCAGGAGTCACCCCCTAAGAGTAATGAAGCAGTCTTATCACTTAGGAAACAATTTTTGAAGCTCTCTGCTAGGAACAAAGACTATATATATATATATCTCCAGGAGTTGGTGATGGACAGGGATGCCTGGTGTGCAAAGAGTCAAACATGACTCAGCGACTGAACTGAACTGATATATTATATATATATATTTGTACTTCAGGAATAAAAGAAGTAGGATTTGGGGGAGTGGTGTTTGTTTTTTCCAAAAGGTAAGTCAGTCAGAAGGTTATTAAGGGATGTCCTTTAATGCAATCCGCAACTAATAATACTACAGTATTTACTCAGCACTCACACCATTCTTTTGTATAAATTTTATGGTATGAACTAACTGACAATAATGAGTAGGTTAGCTCCTTTGAATAAGAAAGGAGATCAGATTTAATGAACATTAATTGAAGGGATTTATAGGTGTTGGCTCATAAAATCTTCAATGAAAATTTATATGGGTAGAAATTGAGATTCAAAGATATAAAATCAATATTAAGTAATCATGAACTAAATGAACTTTATTCCTCACCCCAGAGTCCATATTTTTACATTAGTTCCTTAAACTGAAGCACAATAGAATCATTATGGGGTTTTCTTTTTTTGAATAAAATTTCTGTAGGAGAAATTTCCATTTTATTTTTTATCATTCTCCAGAGTGGCTCCATATGCAGCTGTTATCCATAGGCCTCTGTAATCCATAACACTGATCCCTGTGCTGAGTATATCTTCTAGTTAGAAAGTATCTTATTCCCATTTCTGCTTTCTCTATGTGTCTTTAGATTCACCTCATAATATTGGGTACTGGTACGGTACCATAGATCCAATTTTGGCAACAGTAACTCACTGTGTGTGTTTTGTAAGAAGCTCAGGAATGAAATTTTACTTTAGTAAAAAGAATATTATTCATTTGTATTGTTACAAATTGTCATTACACTTTCCTCCATCATTTGTATTAGCATGCTGCTGCTGCTGCTGCTGCTAAGTCGCTTCAGTCGTGTCCAACTCTGTGCAACCCCATAGATGGCAGCCCACCAGGCTCCGCTATCCCTGGGATTCTCCAGGCAAGAACACTGGAGTGGGTTGCTATTTGCTTCTCTGTTGTATTAGCATAAGAGCACTTAAACCAGTTTTGTTTTTCTATCATTAAGTTCAGGTTAATGGAAAACCAAAAACTGACCTGTAGAATTTGAGTTTTACATATTCATTTATTTTATGTTCCTTATAGCCATGAAGTGTTTCTGAAAATTTCCCTGGCAATTGTTTTCTATGTTGTCCATCATGATCCAGTAATTTAAATTTTAATATCTTCTAGTAAAAAAAAAAATTCCCTTGGTATTTCCTCTAGAGTGACTGGCCTCACTCTAAAATTGCCACCGAGAACTTTCCTATAGTGACTGGTTCATGGATCTTGCCAACAGTTTAGAAAAATGAGCAATGATAGATGATGCCCAAGTCATGTAGAGTCAGTACTTGCAACTGTTCGACTGTATGCTCCATTTTAAGTCAAATAAGCCACAGAAAATCTCACAGAGAATCACTGCAGATTTAAAATAAAATGTAACTAGACAGTGGTTTCGAAAAAAAGAAAAATAAAAGGCTTTCTTTTTAGACATGAGAACCACTCCAGGCCATGTAAATCTAATGTTATGGCTCTTTCTTCCCCTAAGGCATGACATAATTCATATTCTTGTCTCTTACCCTTGCCCCCTCCAGTGTCAGCTTCATAATGTAAGTTAACAAAAAGATGACAGGATTTGTACTTTTTCTCAGCCTATTGACTTATCAGATGATTCCTGATGAAAAGTTACACCAGCTGAAACCTTGCTTTGAATGTTTTTCTATTTCAGTAATCCTCTGAGAGTTTTGCTGTCATATTTGTCCTGCACCAGTAGGCACCTTCCTAGATTATAGCTGATTGTGAAATTATGACAAGAACACTGTGAAGTTGCAGTGCACTCCTTAACAAAATATTTAATTGATATTTCACTGCTGGAACTACATTTTGATATAGAACTTTCATCATAATAAAGACCTTAATGTTCCTAGGAATTTAGTCGTAGTGCAAAATTTTAAAAACTAAACATGCCTTTTTCTGTAGAAATGTTTATGTATAGATTTAACATTTTAAGTTTCTCAAAATTAAACATGATAGCATGTAATTAAACAAGTATACCATCTATAACACAAAATAATGTAAATGCTGAATATTGCTTAATAGAGCCACTTCTCCTCCTGCCCTCAATCTTTCCCAGCATCAGGGTCTTTTCAAATGAGTCAGCTCTCTGCATCAGGTGGCCAAAGTATTAGAGTTTCAGCTTCAACATCAGTGTTTCCAATGAACACCCAGGACTGATCTCCTTTAGGATAGACTGGTTATATCTCCTTGCAGTTCAAGGGACTCTCCAAGAGTCTTCTCCAACATCACAGTTAAAAAGCATCAATTTCTCAGTGCTCAGCTTTCTTTATAGTCCAACTCTCACAACCATACATGACCACTGGAAAAAACATAGCCTTGACTAGACAGATCTTTGTTGACAAAGTAATGTCTCTGCTTTTTAATATGCTATCTAGGTTGGTCATAACTTTCCTTCCAAAGAGTAAGTGTCTTTTAATTTCAAGGCTGAAATCACTATCTGCAGTGATTTTGGAGCCCAGAAAAATAAAGTCAGCCACTGTTTTCACTGTTTCCCCATCTATGTGCCATGAAGTGCTGTGGTTCATGGGGTCGCAAAGAGTTGGACACCACTGAGCGACTGAACTGAATTGAACTGATACCTCCAACCACTTAACTATTTTTTCAATAATTGAATTCCCTGTATTAAATTGATAGTTAAAATATCTGTAGTAGTATTTGTTAACAATAACTGAAAGATTCAGAAGAGAGTACAAATGAGTTCTCATCACATAACCAAGCTCTAAAATGGTATATCACTAATTTTGTATTTTCTTGTTCCTTTCTATTACATGTATCATTCCAAATTAAATTTTGATTATAGGAGAAAAAATATGTGTTTTCTTAGTTTTCTTTTTACTTACACTGTGTTTCCTATAGTGTAAGTTTGACAAACCATGTATTTTCCTATGCTACATAAATTTTCCTTAAAAAAATCATGTCATACAGTTTTTTTTAATATAATGGCTATTTATCAGTCTTTGACTAATTGAAATCCATATATATATATTTGTGTGTGTGTGTGTAAATTCCCTAACTGTGTGTGCTGAGTTGCTTCAGTCGTGTCCAACTCCTTGTGACATCATGGACTGTAGCTAGCCAACTTCCTCTGTCCAGGGGATTTTCCAGGCAAGAATACTGGAGTGGGTTGCCATTTCCTTCTCCAGGGGATCTTCTCAACCCAGGGATTGAACCTTGCATCTCTTTATTCTCCTGCATTGGCAGGCAGGTTCTTTACCACTAATGCCACCTGGAAGTCCAAGGTAGAGCTGCAAATCCTTTACATTCTATAGCAGGAAAGATGCATCCATGGGTGGGTGTCTCATAAAAAATATCAAGAACCTGCTGCAACTACAAACCAAAGAGCCAGGTCTTTCTCCATTGTTCCTGATAACCTGATCCTTAGTTCACAGTTTAGTTTCTGCCAAACTGATGCACTCTAAAGCTTTGAGGAAGTGAGTAGAAGATGTAAGGAAAGTTGAAAAATTATTGATCACTCAAAAAGTAGTGTCACATTCCTGTTGATATTAGATCCAACTGGATCACTCTAAACAGAATGTTTCTATAAAATCACTTTGGCTTAGTTTTCCGGATTCATGCATACTTGTTTTCCAATCCTGACTCAGTGTGTTTTTCCTTCAGTTCTGTATGGTACCAGATATTTTTCAAATGAACTTATATTGTTCTGAAGTTAGCCAGAATCCATTTGTGTTGTTTGAAATTTAAATTAGTACCCAATGAATCTGGAGTGAAGAAAACATTCTTGAAAGGAGACTGACTACTCAGGAGAAAATTGTAAACTAGGAAAAATACTAGATAAACAGTGGCTCAGATGATAAAGAATTTTGTTGCAATACAGGAGACCTGGGTTCGATCCCTGGGTCAGGAAGATACCTGGAGAAGGGAATGGCAATTCACACCAGTATTCTTGCCTGGAGAATTCCAGAGGAGCCTGGTGGGCTATAGTCCATGGGGTCACAAAGACTTAAGTTGAAGAAAGTATAGAAAACGACTAGACCATTCAGGTATGACCTAAATCAAATTCCTTATTATTATACAGTGGAAGTGAGAAATAGATTCAAGGGATTAGATCTGATAGAGTGCCTGAAAAACTATGGATGAAGGTTTGTGACATTGTACAGGAGGTAGGGATCAAGACCATACCCAAGAAAAAGAAATGCAAAACGCAAAACAGTGGTACTAGGAGGTCTTATAACTAGCTGTGAAAAGAAGAGAAGTGAAAGCCAAAGGAGAAAAGGAAAGATATACCTTTTTGAATGCAGAGTCCCAAAGAAGAACAAGGAGAGATAAGAAAGTCTTCCTCAGTGATCAGTGCAAAGAAATAAGAGGAAAACAATAGAATTGGAAAGACTAGAGATCTCTTCAAGAAAATTAGAGATACAAAGGGAACTTTTCATGCAAAGATGGGCATAATAAAAGACAGAAATGTTATGGACCTAACAGAAGCAGAAGATATCAAGAAGAGGTGGGAAGAATACACAAAAAACACTGTACAAAAAAGATCTTCACGAGCCAGATAATCATAATGGTATGATCAGTCACCTAGAGCCAGCCACCCTAGAATGTGAAGTTAAATGGGTCTTAGGAAGCATCACTACAAACAAAACTAGTGGAAGTGATGGAATTCCAGTTGAGCTACTTAAAATCCTAAAAGATGATGCTGTGAAAGTGCTGTACTAAGTATGCCAGCAAATTGGAAAACTCAGCAGTGGCCACAGGACTGGAAAAGGTCAGTTTTCATTCCAATCCCAAAGAAAGGCAATGGCAAATAATGCTCAAACTATCACACATTTTCACCCATCTCACATTCTAGTAAAGTAATGCTCAAAGTTCTCCAACCCAGGCTTCAACAGTACATGAACTGTGAACTTCCATATGTTCAAGCTAGTTTTAGAAAAGGCAGAGGAACCGGAAATCAAATTGCCAACATCTACTGGATCATCAAAAAAGCAAAAAAGTTCCAGAAAATATCTCCTTCTGCTTTATTGACTATGTCAAAGTCTTTGACTGTGTGGATAGCAACAAACGGTGGTAAATTCTGAAAGAGATGGGAATACCAGAACACCTGACCTGCCTCTTGAGAAACCTATATGCAGGTCAGGAAGCAACAGTTAGACCTGGACATGGAACGACAGACTGGTTCCAAATAGGAAAAGGAGTGTGTCAAGGCTGTGTATTGTCACTGTACTTATTTAACTTATATGCAGTGAACATCGTGAGGAATGCTGGGCTGAATGAAATACAAGCCAGAATCAAGATTGCTGGGAGAAATGTCAATAACCTCAGATATGCTGATGACACCATCCTTATGGCAGAAAGTGAAGAACTAAAGAGCCTCTTGATGAAAGTGAAAAAGGAGACTGTAAATGTTGGCTTAAAGCTCAACATTCAGAAAACTAAGATCATGCCATCTGGTCCCATCACTTCATGGCAAATAGATGAAGACACAGTGGAAACAGTGGCAGACTTTATTTTGGGGGGCTCCAAAATCACTGAAGATGGTGACTCCAGCCATGAAATTAAAGGACGCTTGCCCCTTGGAAGCAAAGTTATGACCAACATAGACAGCATATTAAAAAGCAGAGACATTACTTTGCCAACAAATCCATCTACTCAAAGCTATGGTTTTTCCAGTAGTCATGTATGGATGTGAGAATTGGACTAGAAAGAAAGCTGAGAGCCAACGAATTGATGCTTTTGAACTGTGGTGTTGGAGAAGACTCTTGAGTATCCCTTGGATTGTAAGGAAACCCAACCAGTCCATCCTAAAGAAAATCAGTCCTGAATATTCATTGGAAGGACTGATGTTGAAGCTTCAACTCTAATACATTGGCCACCTGATATGAAGAAGTGACTCATTTGAAAAGACCCTGATGCTTGGAAAGAGTGAAGGCAGAAGGTGAAGGGGACGACAGAGGATGAGATCTTTGGATGGCATCACTTACTCGATGGACATTAGTTTGAGTAAACTCTGGGAGTTGGTGATGGACAGGGAGGCCTGGTATGCTGCAGTCCATGGGGTTGCAAACAGTCGGACATGACTGAGTGACTGAACTTAACTGAGGGAAAAATACTTAGAAAATATAAATATCAATAAGCAATAAAATACTTCAAAATATTAATTGGGGTAGATGTTTTTAAGTATTTCCATATTGTATTACTTCATACCTGTTGTTCTGTTAATATACAATTACAGGACAAATATTTAACAATAAATAGGTATATTCAAAGTTTTTCTGTAGACACTGTAATATCAAATTGTCAAATGTCTGCACTACCTAAGGAAATCTACAGATTCAATGTAACCCTTATCAATGATCAATGGTATTTTTCATGTAAAATTTGTATGGAGACATAGAAATCAAAAAATAGCCAAAAGAATCTTTAAAAATATGGAGATGGAGGAAATCAGTTTCCCTGACTTTAGACTGTTTTACAAAACTATAGTCAGCAAAACACTATGGTACTGGCTCAAAAATACAAATATAGGTCAATTAAACAAGATGGAAAACCCAGAAATAAACCCATGCACCTATGATCAATTAATCTACAACAAATGAGATAAGACTGCCTGCTACGAAGTATAATTATAACACTCTTTAACAGTATACATAAAAATAACTTCAAAATCAATTAAAGACCTAAATGTGAGGCCAGACATTATTAAACTCTTAAGAGAAAACACAGGCAGAATGGTCTTTGACTAAAATTGCAACAATATCTTTTTCAATTTGTCTCTCATTATAATAGAAATAAAAACAAAAATAAACAAATGGGACCTAATTAAATTTAAAAGCTTTTGAGCAGCAAAGAAAGTCATAAACAAAATGAAAAGAAAGCCCACAGAATGCTATAAAATATTTGCAAATGATGTGACCAACAAGGGATTCATCTGGATTAGTCTCAAAAATTGACAGCTCATGTGGCTTTAAAAGTGAAAGTGAAAGTCACTCAGTCATGTCCAACTCTTTGCAACCCCATGGACTGTAGCCTACCAAATTCCACCATCCATGGGATTTTCCAAGCAAGAATACTTGAGTGGATTGCCATTTCCTTCTCCAGGTGATCTTCCAGACCCAGAGATTGAACCCGGGTCTCCCACACTGTAGGCAGATACTTTACTGTCTGAGCCACCTGGGAACATAAAAACAAACAATCCTATCAAAACATGGGAGAAGACCTAAATAGACATTTCTCGAAAGAAGACACACAGATGGACAATAGGCACATGAAAATATGTTCAACACTAATTATTACAAAAATGCAAATCAAAACTCTGAAGTATCACCAGTCAGAATGGTTATCATTAAAAACCCACAATCAATAAATGCTGAAGAGACTCTGGAGTGAGGGGAATCCTCCTACACTGTTGGTGTGACTGTTAACTGGTACAGTCACTGTGAAGAAGAGTATGGAGGTTCCTTAAAATTTAAAAATAGAGTTACCATATGATCCACCAATCTCACTTGCATATAACCCGAGAAAACCATAATTTGAAAAGATACATGCACTTCATTGTTCACTGCAGCACTGTTTACAATAGCCAAGAAATGGAAGAAACCTAAATGTGGGTAGAGGAATAAAGATGTGATACATATATATGATGGAATATAACTCAGCCAGGTAAAAGAATTAAACAATGCCATTTGCCAGCAACATAGATGGGTGTAGAAGTTGTCATATCTAAGTGAAGTCAGAGAAAGAGAAATATCATAGGATACAGATGAATTTATTTACAAAACAGACTCACAGACTTAGAGGAAAAATTTATGGCTACCAAGGAAAAGGGTAAGGGGGATACTTAGGGCATTTGGGACTACAAGTACATACTGTTATATTTAAAATGTATAACCAACAAGGAATTAACTGTATAGCACAGATAACTGTTCAATATTATGCTACAACCTAAACAGGAAATAATTTGAAAAAGAATGTGTGTGTATATATATATATATAGATATATAGATAGATATAGATATAGATATAGATATAGATATACACACACACGTATAACTGAATTACTTTGCTGAAACTTTGATAACCAATTATATACTTCAATGAAAAATAAAAAGTTTTTTAAAATGTAAATGGAGGAGAGGTGGATTAATAAGGTGGAGTAAGAGGATATGGAGCTTACCTCTCCCAGAACCACATCAGAAATGTGTCAACACATGGAATAATTCTCACAGAAAACTGGAAACTGGAAGAAGATCTCATATACAAAAAAAAAAAAAAAAAAAACCTGCCAGAAAGATCTCCATGTAACTGGGTAGGATGAGGGGGAAAAGGCATTGAGTGGGAACCTATGCCCCTGGGAAGGATCTATAAGGAAGAGAAGATCCTTTCAGGCAGATCCTCCCACTGGTGAGGGAACAGATTGAATCACAATCTCCCCATTTCTGTCCCAGTGTCTTGCATGGATGATACAAGAAACCTTGCCTGCTAGAAAAGAAACTGCAAAAGGACTGCAGATGCCTCGACTCAGTTGCAAGGAGTGCACACATACTAACTTGCTGACAATTAGGACAAAGAGTGTTTGTTTGCACTGGTGGCTGCTACCTCAACATACTTCCCAATCTGAAGGCACAAACTCACTTCATACCACAGCCTGGCATGAAATCAGGACACTTGTTCTAGCTGTGCAGAGACAGATGGGGTCAGCTAAGTTGTGATCTGGCCACAGAAATGACTGTAGTGCACACCCGGAGCTGGTGTTTCTAGCTGAGCAGACACTGTCAGTGCACACACCATGTGGCACCACATAAAACTGCAGTGGCTAATCGCTGAATCTTTGCTAAGCAGACCTGGTAGAGAACTCAGTCTAGCTACACAGAGGTAGACAGGAGGGCCTGGAATGTGGTCTGAGTGAAGCCAGAACTAAAAATGCAGTGGCTAGGTACTAAATCTCTAGCAGACAGACCTTGGGTGAGGTTATGCAGTGATTCGCTCCACAAAGGAGAGTGTCCTGGCTCTGCCCACTGCACACCACAGCTTAGTGCTACATCTGGGCAGAAATCTACGGGAGTTGTCTACCACAGAGACAGTACATATCTCAGGCAACAGTGCAGCCACTTAAACTCCTGTATTGACAATGTCTTGACCCATAGCCAACTCCACATCACTGCCCTGTACTAGATCTGGGATGAACACAAAAGAGAAAGGAATGTTACCCTGAGCTGCTTCTGAATGGAACTTGGGACACCTACATAGTGGTGCTTAGGTTTGCTGTAACCTCATGAGATTCCATTCTGAAGGAGATCAGCCCTGGGATTTCTTTGGAAGGAATGATGCTAAAGCTGAAACTCCAGTACTTTGGCCACCTGATGAGAAGAGTTAACTCATTGGAAAAGACTCTGATGCTGGGAGGGATTGGGGGCAGGAAGAAAGGGGACGACAGAGGATGAGATGGCTGGATGGCATCACTGACTCGATGGTCGTGAGTCTGAGTGAACTCCAGGAGTTGGTGATGGACAGGGAGGCCTGGCGTGCTGCAAATCATGGGGTTGCAAAGAGTCGGAGATGACTGAGCAACTGAACTGAAATGAACTGAACTGAACTGAATGTGAGCCTCACTTGCTACAGTAATCATCTCTCTTGAGGCAGGCAGGGCACATACTCAACAACAATGGAAGCTGATCAGACCTGACCCTCCTGGCTTCTACTTCAGCAACCAGGAATCAGACCCAACCTCTGACAGGCAGTGACAGTCATGGAGGAAAGAGGAAGCTCTACCTCACATATAATACAGACTCTAGACACAACAACATCAATCACACTCTGTCTCAAAGGGATAAAAGCCAGTACACTCTGAGGAAAGATATGGGTGACACCCATAACAAAACCAGACCTCACACCAAAAATATTGAACACACAGTTAAAAAAAAAAAAAAGGAGGCTCCCACCTAAAAACATATCTTCATCCACAGTAGATAATTATTTCCCCTAAATTCACAGAGACAGAATAAAGTACAGTTAAAAATCAGAGAAACTACTCCCAATTAAAAAAAAAAGAAAGAAAGAAAAGATCTCACCAGTACAGTAGACCCCCCAGTCCAAAAAGAAGATAATAAATTGCTAAAGGAATAAATAAAGATTGTTCATAGAAATGCAAATCACTGTAAGATGGAGCTAAAAACTGTAAAGATGAACAAATCAAAAATAGAAAATTCATATGACAAGATTAAAAACCAATGTAAGAAAAGCAATGAAAAGTAAACTAAATGACAAAAGAATAAAAACATGATCTGGAAGATAGAATAATGGAAAATACCTAATCAGCAGAGCAGACAGACAAATGAAAGGAAATAAACTAAAGTAACACATGAGATCTACAGGAGAGTATAAAGGTGCCAACTTACACATAATATGGGTTCCAGGTGGAGAGGAGAGAAAGAATGAATCAAAAATGTATCTGAAGAAATTATGGTTGAAAACTTCCCATACCCAGGTACAGGAAGCTCAGAAGATCCAAACCAAGGAAAACCCAAACAGACTCACACCAAGATATACCATAATTAAAATGACAAATGTGAAAAATAAAGAGAGGACTCTAAAGGAAGCAAGAAAAAGGAAGAGTTTCTTATCAGGAAACACCCATAATGCTATCAGTTGATTTCTCTGCAGAACCTATGCAGGCCATAAGGGAATGGCATTGAAAGTTCTGAAAAGATAAAACCTGAAGCTTAGGATATGCTACTCAGCAATATTAACATTTAGAATAGGATATACAAAGAATTTCTCAGGCAAGCAAAAACTAAGAGAATTCGTCAATAGGAAATATAGGCAAAACACTCTCCAACATAAATCACAGCAGGATCCTCTATGACCCACCTCCCAGAATCCTGGAAATTAAAGCAAAAATAAACAAATGGGATCTAATTAAAATTAAAAGCTTCTGCACAACAAAGGAAACTATAAGCAAGGTGAAAAGACAGCCTTCGGAATGGGAGAAAATAATAGCAAATGAAGAAACTGACAA